>NC_067139.1:6137023-6737023 GCF_903995435.1 Acomys russatus | reverse complement strand
AATAATTTTTCTCGTTTATTTCTCTTGTATATTCTCTGACAATGTGAAAAATATACAAAAAACACTCAGTGTCAAGTTTTCCATTTACATATACTACTAACGTCACAACATGTTAAGTTCTGTGGGGCTTTTTTTTTTTTTGTTTGCTTGTTTGTTTGTTTATTTTTCAAGACAAGGTTTCTCTGTGTAGCCTTGGCTGTCCTGGACTCACTTTGTAGACCAGGCTGGGGTTGAACTCACAGAGATAAGCTTGCCTTTGCCTCCCCAAGTGCTGAGATTACAGATGTGCGCCACTGAGCTCAGCTAAGTTCTGTGCATATCATGAGCATGCGCTGGTTGCTTTTCATATGCTATTGTGTTGAATCCTTGTAGCAGCCTAATGATATGAGAGTGCTCACTGTTTTCATTTCCCGGAGAGGGCGGCAAAGGCAGGCTTAGGGTGGACTTCTCCAGAAGGCACGCTGCAAATGGTTTCAGCACATCTTCCTTCAAAGGCAGGCTTAGGGTGGACTTCTCCAGAAGGCACGCTGCAAATGGTTTCAGCACATCTTCCTTGCCTGTTGTGCCGCTCTGTTGTTTGTCTCCTCTTCTCTCCCAACTCAGTACTAGATGACCCATTTCTGGACTGGTTAAGCCATTTCTATCCATTAGCATGTACCAATAATGAGGATAGATTTATCTTCTCTGTTAAGTGGCAAATAAAAAGCATCTCCTCTTTGAAACCATTCGTCAGGAACCAGGAAATGAGCCAGGGCTGCTCTCCAGCCATAGCTAATCCCCAAACATTTGTTCACGTGGAGTTAGCTTTTCTCTTCTTGGGATACGCGATCATTTTTATCAAGCCAAGGCTGATGTGGTTTGCATGGAACTGAGGTTTGCCACTTTGTTGTGTGTGACATGTGGGCAGCCACGGGCAGGAGAGAACGCTATGGAGTTGGAAGTGCCAGCGAGCCAGCGGAAGGGCAGTGGACTGGTGCCACTGTGCTTAGCAGGGCTGCTGTCCCTGCTTGCAAAGCTAAGGCTTGAGTTAGACAGCCTTGACGGTGCCTTTTGGTCTCCTGAGCTTGGAACCATGCAGTTCCTGCAGGCTTTGTGGAGATCCAGGTGCGTTTCCTGTAGCTAGGCAGCTAGCAGTCTGTTATTACCCCTAACAACCCCCAACTTCTGAAGTCTGGATAGTGATGCACCCTAGTGCTTCTCAGCACCTTGGGCTGAGCCTACCATGGAGGGACTGCTTAATATGTGTTTGTTAAACTAATAAAAGACAGAAAGAAAACAAACATGTACAACAATCCTCCTGTTTCTCTTGAGTGACTTTGTCCATTGGGAGTCGTATTGGCAGCCCTTATAATTCATCCAGTCCAGCAATACGTTCCCCGTCTAAGAGGTCACAGTAAGACAAAACAGATGCCCGGGTGCACAGGTCCCTCTAATAGACCAACTATATCTTGCTTTCTACCTGCTGGTAACAGAGGCTGTAGCTACAGGCCTCACTGGAATTTTTGTCCATATGACTGCAGCAAAGTTAGGTACAAGAAGACACTTTGCTGCAGTCATATGGACAAAAATTCCAGTGAGGCCTAGTGCTTTCCAGTCTTTTCCATGCAGGAGATAATCTTTCCGTTGGCTCTGGGTCTTCTCACTCAAGGAGCTCCAAGGTAAGAGCTTCTTGCAATAAAGGAAACGGAAGCTCCAGCATGTAGGGGCAGCGTCTTGCAGGTAAAGAAAGAAAGGCATGGCGGCGGGGTAGGCTCAGCCTCGCTAGAGCTGACATTCTCCTCCGCAACAGTCAAGATGAAGCACGGAGAGAGTGGCTTGGCTTGGCTGAAGTGGTGGTAATTGGGAAGCACTTGGCCTTCACTTAATCACCTCTTCACTTCTCCAGTTAGGTTTTTAAGAATTGTCAAATGCATGATGAAGTGTCCTCGTGTTGGCACATTTGCTGGAACAGGGCATTTAACATCCAGCGTTTTGTGAAGGTAGGTCCTGAAAGGGTGTGGCAGCACACATCCTTCGTGTAGGTGAGCAACTGCACCATCCAGGAGCTAGCTACTTATTCCAATGACTCTGTGCTTGGTATTTCTGACTGTGACTATCTCCTGGTTGAGGATCAAGTAAAAAAAAAAAAAAAAAAAAAAAAAAGAAAGAAAGAAAGAAAGAAAAAAGAAAAAGAAAATTTGTGTTTTTTTATAAGGGCCAGTATTAGATGATGTATCTTATAACAACGTGAGCTTCTAAGTCCTTAGAAGCATTTTCTGGCCCCTGCTGATAAACTTCACGCCCACTGAAGCCTACAGTTCTAATGTATGTTGTTTAGTGGTGCTTAAGATTCAAAAGCAAGTCGTGAATTTCAGCACATGGCTACTGTCTTTTCTAACCTATGTACTCTCTTAACTTCCTCTCAGGCCTGCACACGCAGAACCCGTCTGATGGGGTGGATGGAGCAGTAGCTGAGAGCTCAGCAGGTTCAAGGCCAGGTTCCTCCCTGAGCTACTTCTCCCGCTTTGAGAATAGCCCTTGCCTACCTCAAGTGACGTAAAGAAATGAACTAGAATAAACGGTGCTCTGTGGATTGTCATCCACTGAAAGTATCATGTATATGCAAGCAACACACATACACACACACACACACACAAGACAGGGAAGGAGATGGGGGAGGGGAGAGGGAGAGAGAACAGTAATAGATAATACATACAAAAGCACAGAATTTCCAGTCTTTTGGTTATGGAATTGCAATTCCTGTTGACCCCCTTTCCCGCATCCCATCTTTACTCCTATGTCCTTTTCTATAAAATATAAAGGCAATAAATCTAATCTGGTTTGAAGCAAAGAAAAACAGACTAGGTCTCAGAGGAAACGGTGTGAACAAAAGCGCTCTTATTTTCCAGATTCCTGAGTATTTTAGAGATGGAGGTACACAAAGTTTTGAAATAGTTGCAAGTGACATTTAATGCAAAGCCCTGTAAAGGGGAGGCCTGCTGTCTCTCCACTGGGAGCCTGTAGATTCACAGTCATACAGGTGACAGGAGATACTACTGGCCACTGGCCGACCCCGGGGAGGGGGAGGGCTGTTCCTCCTTGTCCTCTACAGCTCTCACTGGAACTTATGCTACATTGCTTTAAAAATTGGGGTGCCTCTCTCTGCATAGCGTAACATTTTGCCACTCCAAAAGGTAACTGTGTAAAATACAGTGTCACAGGAGAAAAAAAAAAAAAAAAAAAAGGACACCCACTGCACACACCATTTTGTCAAGTGCATTCCCCGAGGGATGGTCTAGTAGCAGTTGCTGGCCCCCACAAGTCCCACTCCAAGGAGTTACTGAAAGGCCTCCCTTAAAGGCTACTTTTGGAAGGTCTCTCGTGTTCACAACCTAGCCCTGCTGTTACTTAGGGGGTCAGTGGCAGAGAAGGAGGTCACAGGCGGGCCACTTACAAAATCGGGCGAGACTGGAAATCTTCCTGGTTCATCCTCTCAGACTGGCGGATTTTCAGGATCTCGGTGTAGCTCAGGTTCTGCAGTTTGCTCTTGAACTGGTCCAGGGAGCTAGGCTTGGTTGTAAGCGCTCTCATAACCTGCTCCTTCACCACCTGCATTACCTGTCAGTGAAAGGAAGAACATTATAGTCCCAGGACCAAGGTTTCCTGTTCTGGAAAGACTCCTGTGTTATAGGCCGCTTGTTCCCTGGCTGGTTCCCAGCATGAGCTCTGGGCCCCAAACGTGAGTGTGCTTCTGAAAAGATAAATGTTCATTCTGTATGCATCTGTCTGCTCTTTTAAAAAAATTATACGTAATTTATTTATTTTTAATTCTATGTGCACTGGTGTTATGCCTGCATGCATGTCTCTGGAAGGGTGTCAGATCTCAGAGTTACACGCAGTTGTGAGCTGCCATGTGGATGCTGGGAACAGAACCTGGGTCCTTTAGAAGAGCAGTCATTGCTATTAACCACTAAGCCATCTCTCCAGCCTCTTCTTTCTGCTCTTACACTGTAGGGACCACAGGGATGAAAACGGACTAAGTTGGAGTGAGGGGCAGGGTCGGTACCTGTTTGCTCTATATAGTATGTGACAGCTACTGATATGGCCCCATAAACAGTACAAACTCAAGAGTCAGAGAGGAGCAAAGGCCAAACCACAGCTAAAAGCCAGCATATTAATTATTACGTCCAGAAGGAAATTGCTGTGATGCAATTAACCGTGAGGTTTGGCTGGCACAAACTCAAATGGATAGATACCCACCCCTCCCAGACCTCTTCCCCATGTTATTAGGGCCTAAGTGTTCATACAGATTATGCATTTAGAAATAGGCATATGCTCTTTCTCTCTGAGCCAGCCACTAGTGGGGGGGGGGTAGGTTCATTGTATTAGACCAGACATGTCGCATTGGAAACTTCAAGGAAAAAAAGAACATGGTAATTTATGCTTCTGGCCTTGTCTAGCTCACATGGGGCCATTAACCATTGCTTCTGTTAATGTAGATTCATCTTCATCAAAACCATAAAGCAAAAAAGGGGTCAGAGGACCCACAGAGTCATCCAAAGGGCTTATAGTCTTGCTGCTGCCCTTCATCCTCCATTACAAACGAGAGCCTTTATTACAAATGTTACCCTTTATTGCATATGCACCAAACACCTGATGCCCTGATAGATGCTTCTTATGTGTGTGTGTGCTACATCTTCTCTTCCTTACACACTTAAATCTACAAGCAGACAGTGCTCACATTTCTACACTGTGAAGAAACGGAAGCTTCAGAATTAATAAATCAGCTTAGAATTAATAAATCATGCACAGTTCCCAAGTGCATGACTAAGATTTGGTCTCAAGTTTGTAAACACCCTAACACCTCTTAGGCCACCCTTCCTTAATGCTATTTAGGATTTTGAAAAATAGAACAAAAGTATGTACGAGCATCTGCTTCATGATGAATTTGGTCCAAGTACTTTGCTATGCGCCACCTCATTCAATCCTCTCTCCAACAGAGGAGGACATGGTATGAGCATTGTCCTGGTAACGGATCTGAGGGAAGGTGGGTGACTTGCCTAATGTGCGTATCCAGAAGACCCCCAAAGGACCAAATGTGATGGCCATCTATAGACTTGATGCTGAACAAAGGGGAATCAGATACAGACTCTGCCTTCTATGAGGGATAAGAACAAGGCCCAAGATCATCAGAACGGAAGTGTAGAAAGGATGGTCAGTTTGGTTGCACTGGCAGGTGGGCGACATTTATTCAAGACACGTTCGATTTCATCGTTCTAGTAAGAGTAGGGGCTCAGCTGGTACACACTCAGACAAATAACTCAGGACACCTCCGCACGCTAACAGCTCTGAAGCTGAGCCACAATTAAATTGGAATCGACTACCTACGCTCCACTCCCTGCTCCAAGGATGCTGAGATAGGACACTCTCCAACTGATCCCCAAATGCACTGCGAACTTGAGATGCTTGACAAACTTTGAAATTCTAAACACTTCATGTCATGAAGCATTGTCAATGGCTGAATGTGGTTAAGATAGAATTGTTATGCTTTGCCACTTGGGGGGCAGGTAACCCTTTCCCCAATTAGGAAGCCTCTGAGTGGAGCCAGTGATGTAATGGTTTCCCAGTGCTATTTGCTCTTGCTCCTCTGGTAGGTTGATGGGGCGTGGAAGAGAAAAAAAAGGGTTCAGTGATTAAAATAAAAAAGTGGCATTTTAAATAGGACCAGGACACACTGCGACCATTTGAAGCTAGCTCCAACTCCTTTGTTGTACAAATGAAAAACTGAAAGTTCAGAGAGTGACTTGCCCATTGCATATATTTAAGGGGGTGTCCTAAGAGACAGTAATTTCCATAACATAGCTGCCTAGACTCCCGCTAGGGCTCAGAGGTGATGATGTCATCCAAATTGCTCCATCAACACCCTTGTCCAGATCGTTCCAATTTAATGTGAGATACAGGCCAGGCCTGCTCTTTCTCGGATTGAGAAATACAAGAACATGCTCCTTAACATAGAGGACGATGGGAGGTAGAGACAACGCAGCAGAATGAGGGGCAAGATAAAAACGCCATTGTGGAGATAGTGGTTGTGCTCCGTTCAATCAGAAAGTCTCTTTAACTTTACATTCTAGTGTTCTGTGTACATGAATCAAATTCTGTTTTCTTGAGTTGATACACACGAGATGCTTGCCATTTGCAACCAGATTCCCAACATATACGTCTAAGAAGAACAGCACAATGTAGGTCTGAGGTAGCCCCGTCAGATGGAGAAACGGGTGCATGCACGCGCGTGCGCGCACGTGTGTGTGTGTGTGTGTGTGTGTGTGTGTGAGAGAGAGAGAGAGAGAGAGAGAGAGAGAGAGAGAGAGAGAGAGAGAGGTAGGGAGAGAGAGAGAGAGAGAGAGAGATAGGGAGGAGAGCTAGAGCTAGAAAGCAGCTGCATCCGCTTATGGCACTACTCACTCAGACGACCCATCAGACCGGAGAGATGGCTCAGTGGCTAAGGGAAATGGCTGCTTATCCATAGGACTTGGGTTTGTTTCCCAGCACACAGATGATGTCTCACAACCATCTGTGACCCCAGTCGTAGGAAACCTAATACTCTCTGAACTCTGTGCATAAGCCATGCAAGTAGTACATGAACACATATGCAGGCAAAAACAAGGCACGCATAAAATAAACTTTAAACTTAAAAAAGAAAATGACTTAAAAATCCAGCTTTCATTACATTTCACAGCTGTGTGTTTGCTTGGAAACAACGAGCGTCTTACCAAATTCATAGATGCATTCCTAGTCACCTCTGATGCTCAGAGCGTCACTGAGTCCCTGCAACAAGACTACTATCCCTGCTGGGGGCAAGACTATTTAGTAGAAAAGCCCTTTAAAATTTCCTTTCAACTTGAAAAAGAGAAGCATAAAACTTTCCCTAGAAGTAGGTGGGCTGACTGGCATCTGCAGCCAGGAGGAGGAATAAAAGAAGTGGGTATGAAACACAGAACAGCAGTTGGTAGAGCCCAATACTAGCCTGCCCACTCATGGCCCACTTTCATTTGGTGCTAGCCCTACTAAGTTCTACTGTTACTCCATATGATGAACAAAAGACGAAAGAGTCCATAAGCTGGTTTTTTGTTTGTTTGTTTAAGATGATAAAAAATAAGTTAAACATCTTTCTGGGTCTTTGCAAAATAGCTTCTAGCTTCTGTACATTTTTCTATTATTAATGGTGGGAATTCTTAACACGTCATGTATAAAACATTTTCAGTTGCCATTGTTGACTGTTTCTTCTTTGAGAACCATGGAACCATTTGCCACTTATTTGAAAAATCTGCAGATGATGTGGTAGAGCCATCAGAAAATGCACGGTAAAACATTTTGCTTAAGGTGTCTGTAGCAGTGTGTGCACCCTAAGCAAAATGGGCCAATGCCAACAGCAAATACAAGCTCCTAGAATCTATATTTGCTATTGGCATTGGCCCATTACTCAAGCAATGTCTGCAGCATGCTGGTAGTAGGGGTCAGGTAGCTTCCTTAGCACAGGTTGTTCTCTGTATGGTCTTATTGAATAAAAAAGTAGAGGATCTCCATAGGCTCCTTGAAAGACTTCTTTAAAAAAAACTAAACAAAACGGGCTTCAGGTAAGTCAGTCTAACTACTGAGCCTCTCTTGTTCCTAGTCTCATCTCCTCAGGCCTTGACTTTAAGCCTACAACTTTTATACCAGTCATTCTCTCATCCATCAAATGTTTTTAAGCGCTTATTCAGGGCAAGGTGCTGAGGGACACTGGGAGCCTTGTGGTAAATGAGCTCTCTCGGAAGTGACGTCACAGCACAGCAAGGACCCACACATCATTCCACGAACACCGAGCCACTCTCAAGTGATGTCAGCACAAGGACTTCAGCTGCAGATTGAGAAGTGGCCACATGCAGACACGCTGTGATGCAGAGAGGCCATTCTCGAGAGAAATAGCAAGAGGGAAGCTTTGGAGGCCGAAGGGAGCATTGCTGAGGATGGAGAAGAGGGTGTGGCAGCCTCTTGAGGCAATTTGCTAACCAGGGCTAACAGAGGAAAAGCATTCGGCTTCAGAGTCGGCAGCGTTTATTGCAGAGTCTGGCCCCGCCACCACTCAGCAGCTGGTCTGGGCAAAAGGCTCAGCCTCTCTGCATTTGTTTCCTTAGCCCCTGAGCAGAGACATCACCTGGCCTCCTTAGGGTTGTCACTGCTGTGATGAAACATACTGAGCGAGGCAACTCGAGGAGGAAAGGGTTTATCTGGCTTATGCTTCCACGTCACTGTCCATCACTGCAGGAAGTGAGGAAACGCACTCAAACAGGACAGGGACCTGAAGGCAGGAGCTAGTAGAGAGACCATGGAGGGAGTTTCTTACTGGCTTGCTCCCCATGGCTTGCTCAGCCTGCCCTCTTATAGAAACCCAGGACCACTAGCACACCCACAAAAGGCTGGATCCTCCCCCATCAACCACTAACTAAGCAAATGTCTTATAAACTTGTCTATGGCCCGACTCTACGAAGGCATTTTCTCAATAGCTTGTGTCAAGTTGACATAAAACTGGCCAGCACGGTATCTGTGGTCAGATTTAGGAGATGCTGAACATGGAAGGCAGAATCTTATGAGGCTCCCTCTGAGTTAAAACTTAAAAGATAGCTCACACAGAAAATGTATTCTCTCTTTTAGCCTGCAAACCCGCACATCTCCCGTGGTGACTGTATGTATACATAGCTCTTAGAGCAGTTCACGATGACATTCAGGTCACATTGCACAGAACTGGTTCTGACAGATTCCACTGGGATATTTTCTTTAAATAGTGTGCATTTTCACCCTGAGAGGTTTCACGGCGTTAGCAGATCCTCTGGCCTGTTTCTCCCCTTCTGCTATGTGTCCTGGCCTGGTGTGAGCACGCTAGTCCTCTGTTGTGAAGCCCTGCTTGCCTAAATAAAGCTCTGCCGGTCAGACTTACTGTAAATAGAGGAGTGCCCTGGAGTAACAGAGGCCCCGTGTCACCCTCTGGCCTCTCACCGTTTCATCACGTGTCCTCAATTACATCAGATGAATCAGAAATGCTTTCTTCACTGATAAATGCAAACTTTTCTTCTCCATCTCACAAAGGATATGATTTCCTTTGATGTCATTAACCACACTTGGCTTCCATTTCTTCAGTGCAGCCCTCACGGTTCTCTGAGACCTCACATTCACTGCATCTGTCTAGAGGAGCAGTAAGGCCTAAGTTGTAGCCAAAAGCCAGTCTGTGTTTGATGTGGACAGGGAGAGCCTTGCACTTCTTTCTCTACACAGCGTCATTTCATTGGCACATCCTATCAAGGACCTAAGGAAAATTTAGTTTTCTGAGACTCAATCTTACCAGTGGTTTTACTATTTCCCACTTAGAGTTTTGGGATCTCATTAATCCATAAGCCAAGGCCTGTTCTTTAGGGCCCAGATACCTGTACTCGTGACTGTCAAGCAACCCTGATGACACAATCTGAACCAATGACCATAAACATGGAACCATTAGGGCTTCCTGCTCAGGACAGCTGGAAATGTCACTCTGGGGTCACAGCTATCAAGTGCAGGGTCATGAGATGCCAACTCTGGCTTCTGACTATGCCTGCTGTTAATTTCTCATCATTTGCACCGACCCCTCCTAGAACTGCTGCCCCAGTACCTGTCCTGGTTTAGACAGTAGACTTTGACCTTGAACTCTGTCCTTCCCAGCCTCTCCTCCCAACTGCCACCTCCTCTCAAAATGTCAAGCCAAGTCAATCACTTGCTACAGTGACCCAGGAGTACCTTTGGAGTGCAGTCCCTACAGTCTAACGTGGCACTGGCTATGATAGTTAGTGTTATTGTCAATAGAATGGAAGTCTAGAATCACCTGGGAGATGGGCCTCTGGGCATCACTGTTGGGTATGTTTATTACATTAATTAAGGTGGAATGGTCCATCCTCATGAGTGGCAGAAAAATACGCAGGCAGAATATTCTGGATTGTGTATGGATGGAGAAAATGAAGTGAGCATGGGTGTGCAGAAACCGTTGCTCTGTTTCTCATTAAGGCTGTGATGCGACCAGTCCTCTCATGTACCTGTGGCTTTCCAGGTATAATGAAACTGTGAGCCAAAAGAAACCCTTCTGCCCTCAATTGCCTTTGTTCTAGAACTTTATCACAGCAACAGAAAGGAAGCGAAGACACTGTCCATCTTCCCACATAACACACCATCTTTACTGGGCCCAGTAGGTGGATTCCATGACCTCACCACACCAAGGACCTCACAGCAGCCTGACGCTAACTCTTTTCCTCTCCTCCCCAATCTCCTTCCTCCTGCCATGGACACATTCCTTTTAAGACCTTGCTCTCCTTCAGATATGTCTTCCCTCCTCCTGCACAACTGGGATTCAAGCCTAGTGTGGCATACAGATGCCAGCTGAGGGCTTGAGTCATTATCTACTCCTGTCTACCAGTCCCCTAAAATGGATGGCATCAGTGCTCTTGCCAAGGGCACTCATGTACCAAGAGAAATCAGCTATAACAAGGTAACTATCTGCTCCCAGCCTGCTTGGGCAGGTTCCTCAGATGCGGTTCTTCACTGAGCTTATACATACACCTTGTTTCCTGGACGGTTTCTGTCTAAGGTAGCTGCAGGGCCCATGTTGAAGGCATCTGGATATTTCAGTCAGGAATGTTTATCAAGGGCAGCCAACGGCTTCCCACGACACTCACACTTCCTTGGGCAGCAGTCAAGGATGGCGTTCTCAAATGCTTGGTAGGAGCAGGGCACCACTGTCTAGCAATCTTGCGTAGGCAAGCTTGTGGCTGGCAGAGTCCAGGCAGGGCCCAGGGAGGGCAACTGTGAGACTATCCAAGGCGGTTTTTCAAGTGTACCCCAATAGCAACACAGATGGGGAGCTGCAGTTTAGCTTCTGCACTGTCTCTAGTTTTGTGCTTCTGATAAAGTACAACAGCTTCAAACATCCTGCCAATAAGACTGACTAGAGCTCTCCGAGGACCTTGGCGTTACCCTCAACCTTGTCGTTCCATTCAGATGCTAATACAGCGATGCCAGGTTCTGAAGACTAAGGTGGACACAAAGGTGGACAACACTCACAGCCGCTCTGCTCTCTCTGAGAAGGCCTTTTAATTTAAGGTTTAAGGCATTTTTATAGCAGGCAAAAATAGTAAACCTTTCAACCAGTGATTCATGTAAAAATCAATCAGCTCTAGGTTCAAAGAAGAGAAGCAAACAGGAAAAAGCCCGCGCCTCTCCTTTTCCTCATCCTTAGCAGGAAGCTCATCCGTGGAAGAAGCACGTGCAGGAGAGGGGATGTCTGGAACCACAGCCTTCTCTCTGCAGCTCGTCCTCGAGCCCAGTGTGATCAGGAGGCAAGTACCTGTGTAACAAACACTTTGCCCCATTGAAACAGGGAGCCAAATTAACATGGGCAATCAGGCTGGGCTTGTTGGTTAGCTAATTGAAGGCCCCAGTGGACAGGAGAAAGCTATTTTCACCAGTATTTGATAGAATCAGCCTCAGGCAAAGAGGGACCTGTGCCAATCACATCAGAGAATGGCATTTAATTCATAGCTTTAAATAAACTGACAGGTCAAGCAAGTCAGTCAAAACCTAAGAGTGTGTGTATGGGGGGGGGGGAGGTAGAGAGGTTCTTGTCTTTTTTTCCTCTATTGGGATTGGGGTAGCATATTTTTAGTAACCACACTGCATTTTGGACCTCTAACGCCTGCTCACAAATCTCCTGTGTGCACTGCCAGCATGAAGCCGCAGCGCGGTCTGTGCAGGGCTTTTTGGATTTACAGAGAACACTCAGGGCTGGGAGTCTGTTGAGTGGGAGCTGCTGGGAGTTGGGGTCTGTACCCTTTAAACTACGGCTGCCTGGTGATGGGGGATGAGGAGTAATGGTGATGACTTTGCTGAGATCCCCCAAATTAACCAAAGGAGTAAGCAGATTATTTTCTTCTCTCTCTCTCTCTCTCTCTCTCTCTCTCTCTCTCTCTCTCTCTCTCTCGTGTGTGTGTGTGTGTGTGTGTGTGTGTGTGTGTGTGTCTGTGTGTGTGTGTGTGTAAGAGCACACACGTGTACATGCATATAGAAACCACAGGTCACTGTCAGGTGTTTTCCTCAGTCTCTCTCCACATTCTTTGTTGAAACATGGTCTCTCACTGAACCCAGGGTTCAGTACTTCACTAGATTGGCTGGCCAGTGATTTCCAAAGAGCTACCTGTCTGTGTCTATTCCTTGGAGACTTGGAGCTACCAATTTGGGCTGTCACACCCACCATTTATAAAGATGTTTGGGATTCTGGATCCCATGCTGGCTCAGGATGCATCTTTACCGTGTTGAGACATCAGCTCCTCAGCATCTCTGCACACATAGTCGAGGTACCAAAATAAAAGGTGACTGAAAATAATGAAGAATTCCTGATATTCTTGTTTGGGATTAAATGGTTTGGACAGCACCTCTCTCAGCATTACAGCCATTTGTCAGAACATCTGAGATCCATGGCTGCCTCTTTCTCACTTCATTTCCAAGGCCTGAAAAAGGGAGCTAACGGCCACTGTACTACTCCTTTAAGGCTTCAACAGCTGAAAGTTGGGGCATCACTTAATTCATCTTTAGGTTTCTGACACCTTGTTGTCAATTTTATAAACATTTATGGAATAAAGGAAAGAGAAGAGGAACACAGCGGGCACAGGTAAAAACAGCCTCCTACGACGCTGAGGCTAGTCACCGCTCTGAAGTAAAGGAAAGTGTCTCCCGTCTCATTTTGAGGGTAAAACCTGAAGCCGTGCCTGTTTAAATCTCTCAGCCTGTTTTGAATTCAATTTTAAATGGTGACAAATGAAAGGGGACAACCTGCCCCACTGGAAAGGAGATTTAATAAACTTTAAAAACAGTCTGCTTAAGCGCAAACTCGGGGGAAATGGAGTGAGAAGGAAAAGCCTGCCTCCCCCCCCCCCCCAAAAAAAAAAAACCCTGCTATCAGGCAAGACTGCAGGCTTGACTTAGCAAGTCCTCTTTGCAGGTGGGGAGTGAGGGCTCAGTAGTCAATACCAGGTACACAACAGTCACCCTTCAGTGTCTGTGAGGGACTGCTCCCAGGACCCTGTGGACACTCGAGTTTGACGATCCGCATCTCTTACATAAAGTGGTGTAGTGTTTGCAAACGCCTACCTTCCCTCTACTGCAGATCACATGCAAATGAGGTACTGTACCTAACAGAAGATACAGAAGATCAGTGCTGTTCATTAGCTTTCCTAACATACAAGGAGAAAGCGGCATATACTCAGAGCCGAGACACCCCTCACCCCCCCCCCCCGCATGCTCAAATAGATTTGATTCCCGACTGGCTGACTATGGATGCCACATCCGTGGATATGGAGGGCTGGCTGCCCTCCATCCGTCTCCAAATACCTCCTCCCCCTTGAGAAAACCCGAGGCTGATTGTGAAATAGTAAATGCCCGAGTCCTGGTTGGAACACTGAGAAGAGCAAGATATGTGACTCAGTTTCCAGATCCAGCTGATTCATCCTATGGGTGAACACATTTTGGTTGTAAGTTTGTCTCGTAAGCATTGCCTTCTGGTGCTGGTATTAGATGATTTGGCTGGTTTTGGCAGTGTCTGCTGGTATGAAATGCTGAAGGGGCGAGGCAAGAGATCACAAACCTGAGGCTAGCCTGCGCCACACGTTTAGAGTATCAAACATAGGAGGAATTGGAGGGGTGTATGGTGATGTAATACTCATGTGTGATACTCACGTATAAAGTTCTAAAAGAAAAACAACTAAAAAAGTAATTTTAGAACTATAGTCAATCCTGCATCTGCTCAGGTAGCGTTTCCTATGCTCTGAACACAGACACACACACACACACACACACACACACACACACACACACACACACACCCGTTCATCACTAGGCGAGGGGCTGGCAGTGCTAAGAACTAGACTCTAGACCTAGTGGGCACCCAGAGAAACCAGAGCAGGGAAGACGGTATGTAACAAGTCACGGTGACCTCAGAAAGTGCTTCATGGATATGGGCTCTGTACAATTTCAGAGAAGAGCAGTCAAAGCATATTAAATGTATTCCTGGTTTCCTCATCAAACCAACTTCTAATCTTACCCAAGGCTTCCACAGAACACACTGAGGAGAAAGCTGTAGCTCATTAGTGTATACACACACACACACACACACACACACACACACACACACACACACACACACACACACTGGGTTTTAAAATCTTTCCTACCTAGAAAAACTCCCCGTGGTTTAGTAAATTGAAAGTTAACTGGACTGTATTTCTAGAGTTACATGAAACAAATGCTGTCGAGGCAGTCTCTGTGAAAGCCAGGGACAAATCTCTGTGATGGTCTTGGGCAGGAGAGAGGAGGGCTCCTAGCAGAAGCATGACAGATGAACTCCGTAAGCACGCGGCCACCCTGCCATAGCGCTGTATTTCTCCCAGACGGTTGCAATGGAGACATCTCATAAATCCCGAGGCCCTTTCTTTCCTTTTGCAGGTTATTATAGTGTCCCAGGGCAGAAGAGCACTCTCCAAAGTAAAGTAATTGTGAGCCATTTATTATGTTTAAAGGAGAGCCTGTCATCCAGTACAGCCACAATGCGCAGACAATTAAAGTGCTGGAAGTGACTATGCAAAACTTGCTGTCACTTGGTGTCTGAACTCCCTGAGTGCATGCAGAGCTGAAATGGCTCTGGGTTTTGCTGTTGTTGGCTTTTTTCCAGCTCAATATCTCTTTCTGTTCTTTGTCCATACTCACAGGTATGAAGCAAACTGTCCCTGTGGCTTCCAAAACCTCTGCTATGCTCCCCCCTGCCCCCAGCTCCATGCAGCTGCTCTGTTTGCTGGTGCATCCAAAGCAAGGAACAGCATCGATGGCAATGACTGACGTGGCACGTACACTGGCATTCTTCTTTACCATGCGAGTGGCAGACATCAGTAACTAATGACCACACCTTTTCCTGCTGAACCAGGGTGCTGCATGCAAAAAATTGCTACCTGTCAATTGAATTTCGTGTACAAAGGCAAAACACTAGTTAATCTTAACGCACAGGACTGATTAATAACTTGGGATCAGATTTCCTTAAAAGTTCCAGTGTCTACTAACTAAAATTTCTTATGGATTGGTCAAAAGACTATTAGAGCCTAATTTAATGCATTTTTATGTGCTCATGAATATTGGTTGTTTAGTGCACTAGCTAATTGGTAATTCTACACCATCGGCATCTTTGTCACTGAAGCTCATATTCTTGTCTATGGAAATGGTATAATATTTGGGGCAAGGACACATTCCTGGGTGACACCAACCACCCAGGAGGGGCTGAGGAATAGCGCTGAAAGGATGAAGCTATAAGCACGCATTAGGTCAAACTATAAATCTTCTGATACCTAGAATGGCTATCTTTACATTTTAAAAAATTTCAGTGTTTTGTACTACTAGGGAATGTAGTGTATTTAATTTCTAAGAAAGTGTGAGAATTATAATTAGAGTAAAATTAAGTTTTTAAACACATGTTTATTCATATAACAGAGACGGTCTTGTTCCTGTTCATTAAAAGATTGCTGGAATTAGAGGTCTTAGAAAAAAGAAAGAAAGGAAGGAAGGAAGGAAGGAAGGAAGGAAGGAAGAAAAAGAAAAACAGGAAAAATCCAACAACCCCACAAAAATCAAAATTAACCAATAAATGAAAAACACAAACAAATAAGCAAACAAAACAAATAAAGTGACTATGTCCAAAGGGATGTAATTCACAGAGAGCTCAGATACATGTGTGCTATTGAGAAGGACCGTGCATATGACAGTGTCCTGCAAAGCTGGGTCTCCTGGTGGCAGCAGAGCTGCTTTAGTGTAAGTGCATTCCAATGATGAATCACCTAACTGCTTTCCCAGAAGTTGTCCTTGCCGTTAGTCAACACATTGCTCGAGAGAATCCATGTCATGTTAAATGTTGGTATGTTTTAAAGAAGAAGAGGATCAAAGAAGGATGTTTTGTAAAAAAGGCACACTTTGTAAAAAGTGACAACTACAGCAAGCTTTGGGAATAACTATATGTCAAACTACACCATGGTAACTCCAAATTTCTTCCCCCACCCCTTGCATTTGTTTTCTAGTAATTTCATGCATGCTGTAATGCATCTTGACCACATCTATGGCAAGTCCTTCCTCCCACTCCCCCACACATGCCCGTCTCATTCTTAACTAGAAAATACCTTAAACCAAGAAGAAATTCAATACCAACCCCTTTCATCTACATAACTAGGCAGTAATGAATGTTCAATAAATGTGTGCATGTGTGCATGTGTGCATGTACACATGTACATGTGTATTGAATGGAGGTGTAGATGTCCATATCTGTGCATGGAGAGAAGAGAGCATGGGTCTTTTTTTTTTTTTTTTTTATTCTTGTTACATCTCAATGTTTATCCCATCCCTTGTATCCTCCCATTCTTCCCTCCCTCCCATTTTCCCATTATTCCCCTCCCCTATGACTGTTCCTGAGGGGGATTACCTCCCCCTGTATATTCTCATAGGGTATCAAGTCTCTTCTTGGCAACCTGCTATCTTCCTCTGAGTGCCACCAGGTCTCCCCCTCCAGGGGACATGGTCAAATGTGAGGCACCAGAGTACGTGAGAAAGTCATATCACACTCTCCACTCAACTGTGGAGAATATTCTGACCATTGGCTAGATCTGGGAAGGGGTTTAAAGTTTACCTCCTGTATTGTCCTTGGCTGGTGCCTTAGTTTGAGCAGGACCCCTGGTCCCAAATCTGCCTATCATAATGTTCTACTTGTAGATTTCTAGGACCCTCTGTATCCTTTTATTTGAGCATGGGTGTCTTTCTCTGTTAGTTTCCACATTATTCCCTTGAGACAGGTACTCTCACTGAATGTGAAGTTATGTTGGTAGCCAGCAAGCCTCAGCAATCCTTCTGTCCCTGCCCAGTCTTCGCTGGGGTTACAGGTATGCATGTAGTCAGACCTCAAACTTTGCGGTGGGTGTCTGGGATTGAACCCTGGTCCTCATGTGTGCACACCAAGTGATCTTACCCACTAAGCTGCCGTCCCAGCTCACAAACACAACAACAACAACTAACCAACCAACCAACCAACACCCCACCCTGCAACCATGTTCTTGTCACAGATAACAGCACAGTGACTGCTAACATTTACTGGCACCTACATTCCAAACGCATAATGTGGTAAGTATAAACACATATCTTCATCATAACCCTCCCAAGTAGATATGCTCTATTTTTCTCAGTTCCAGAAACAAAGCTTGGGTAGTTTCCTCTGGTAGATAATAGGGGGCTCCTGTGAATCCTGTACTCTGGAAGCCCATGGATTAAATGTTAGAGTGTAAGTTTTGAGTTACGGTTGATTTTGGAATAGTAGAGTTGAATGAAAAACCCCTTTCACTTTAACTTGTAGTGAACAGATGCCTCTATACTAAGTAGTTGACAAGATTAGTGAGTAATACATACCAAACAAGAAAAGCAGCCACCATAAATAAGAGCCGCCCAGCAGTGTGTTTTACTTTTGCTGTTACTGTTAAGGCAGACTCTTGGAATTAGCATGACTATTTGACATGGGAAATTACTGTGCAAAGATTTGGGAAGAGCAAACATGATTCTTCCTTTACAAAATGGTGTTACAAAGATGCTTCTTCCCAAAGGGCATGCCTGAGCACCCGTGGAAGTGAAAATGGAGCAAAGCCCAGGGGTGATACACTCTGGGGCTACCATAGCACTGCAGCGTTGTCAATGGTGGCCACTCTTCTGAGACTACCATAGCACTGCAGCGTTGTCAATGGTGGCCACTCTTCTGAGACTACCAATCATAGCACTGTAGCGTTGTCAATGGTGGCCACTCTTCTGAGACTACCATAGCACTGCAGCGTTGTCAATGGTGGCCACTCTTCTGAGACTACCAATCATAGCACTGTAGCGTTGCCAATAGTAGCCACTCATTTTTCTATTCAGATTGGTGACTGTGGGCTTGCACACATAGCTACCTGAGGATGGAGGGAAGGCTGGAAAATCTCCAAGTGCTTGCTGGTGTTTGAAATCTCATACTATTTTGTTCTGAACACATAATTTCTCACAAGTATTATACACTTCTAACATTCTAATTGTGAGAGGTGTGCGGGATGCCCAGAACAATTAAAGCTAGTTTTCTGGTCATTGTATGGGTCGACGTAGGCATTTACAAATCTTCCTTCTTGCCTTACTAGTAGTGGCCTAAAAATGACTTTTATTTGTCTTTGTTGTATGTACAACATCTTCATTCCCCGAAAGACTTACTCCAAATAAGTGACTGTCCTTCCCCAAAGCAGAGCGAGGCCCCGAAAATGTTCAGGAAGAGCCTTGGAAAGTAGAAGGAATATTCTATTTCAGCAACAAATGAAAGTGTGAGAGAGTAAAGCAACAAGCAAATAAATACGGGTGGGATTTGGAACTGAAGAGCAAATGGTTCTCACAACCTATTTAATTGCTCTTCTTCCTGAACATTCTACCAGACACTGGGAAAGAAGAGGTGAAAGTAGCACAGGTCAGATAACTGTATCATATGCCTATACGTATGCGTGTCTCTGATAAGTTGAGAATCCTGGAATTTGGGGCTGATGTTAGCATGGGGAGGCAGGATGTAGCAACTCAGAAGCAGAATTCAGTGACTTACTCAAAATTTATTTCTAGAAGGTGGAAAAGCAATGATATGAACCTGAAGTTAGCAACTCTCGTGCTTTCTACAGTGTTCTGGGCAGGGACTGATGCCCAGGGATCACCCCAATGCTCTGAGCACTAGAGGAAGAGATCTGCCCAGTTGGAATGTACAGGAAAGCTCTGTGAGCTGAGCAGGTTCCTGAAAGTGGGTAAGACTTCCTTCAAAAAGGAAGAGAGGTGGTTAGGCTGTTGCTCTGCGCAATTTGACTTCAGAAGAAAAGTCCAAGGGAAGTGTTGAGATCCAGAGTCGGGCAAAGTGGATGTAGTTCCAAACTCCCTCACTTGTGATCAAATATCTGACTCTCTCAGATTCACAATAAACTAGAAAGTGCAGTATTACACATACACACCCATAAAACACACACACACACACACACACACACACACACACACACATACACGAGATTAAAAGAGAGAATCTTATCAAGAGTCCTGAGGGTGTTGGGTATAAATAAATGGTGGTTGCCTATTTTCCATTTAGGAAGAAGGAAGAACTTGAAGACAGGTTAAGATCAAATCATGGATACTTGTATCAGCTACATGCAAAGATGCAGTTTGGACTCTATCTTGAAGATGATGGTGGAAATGCAAATCTTCAGCTATAAGGATGGATGATAAAAGTCAAAGGTCACCAGTGAGGTTGTTCTTTCCCAAATGAGCTTGTGTTTTCATATGACTTTTAATCTGAGTACTGTTAATGCATTTGTGAGAAATGCCATTTCCAAACAAGAGCCATTTTGTCTTTAGGAAATATTCTTATAGCCCTTGGTCCTGCATTGTCACTGAAATATAACACTAAAACAGAGGAAAGTGTTTCTGCCAGGGACAAACATCCATGTGGTGGTAAAGAGGAAAGGTTTTATTTTGTAAAGTAAATAACTTTCTGTACTTACTTTGGGAGTTTCTCAATCATCCTATCTTCTTCTTATGCCCTACCTAAATGAGAGACAGCGAGCAAAGAGAGAACACTAGAGCAAATAAATGATGGCCAAACAACCTAGTGCATGGGAAAATAAAACAAGAAGGCAAGGTACAAGGAAAGCAGGAGGTTGGCACAGTTCCGTGCCAGTGTGGAGTACGTTTGTAAAGAAAAGACAGGGCTACAAAGCTTCCAGTTGTGGCACAAGATGTTTCCAAGTATCTCAAGTAGAAGCTTTGTTTGAATTTTATCTTTTCCTGGGTTCATGGTATGTGTCATAGCACTCTGCCTTGATACCGGGCAGTGACAAGCCTGCCACAGCTGCCAGTCAATTGTGGGACCATGAGATACTACACAGGGTATTATGCCAGTAACATATGCTATTTGTATAGATTAAGTGAATTTAATGCATTTTTAAAATAGGGCTTCATTATGTTGCCCAAGGTAGCCTCAAATTCTAGGCTCAAGTAATTTTCTCTCCTGAGTCGCTAGGATTGCAGGTATACACCACTGTCCTCAGCTAAATTTACTTTTGGCCTGTGGTGTTAACTTGATATTAACTTACAATGAGTATCTTAGAAGAAAGCTTTGCCATAAGTCAGTGAGTACCTGTACATTAATAACATGCCTAAGAAATATACTGAGGACCTACCACACAACTAGACCCCAGAGCACGATCAGTGGCAGGATAGGCCTTCCTCTAGTTAGATAACTGAAAGTTATGCTGGTGTCTCTGAATGACCCCACTACTACAAAGCCCACTCCCCCTTACTTCTCAGCCAACTCTCGGCTATTTGTCTTCGGTTAAGTGGGTTTCTAAGGTGGCTCTGCACACCGCTTGCTCCTTGCCCGTCATTAATCAGTGCCAAACTTAGCAGGCTCTGGGCCCAGCTGAGAATACAAGCAGCTTGGCTCATCACCCCAACACCTCATGAACAAACATGAGTGATGACTGTTGGGTAAACACCTCCCAGGGAATTCGGGTAAGCTAAATGAGTATTGCTCTAGATGTTACGCCGAGGAAGGACGTATGACAAATATTGATATCCAAGCTGTTTTAGACATACAGTAATTTTCCAATGCGCTGACGCTTGCTGGCATTTAGTTAGAGTGTTAAATTGTGAGAGCGATGAAATTTGGGTCATTCAGTGAGGACAACCAGAAACTTTTGTGATACCAAATAGATCTGTCAGAGCCATGATAGTCATCTTCCAGAAGTGGAGCCTCCAGAGAGTTTGTTCCCAGCTTTGTTAAAAAGGACAAGGGAGCTCCTGGATTGTGGGAGGGGAGTTCTCCCATTTCTATGTCTCCCGAGGACATGCTCCTACTTAGAAAGCCACCAGGGGTGTGCAGGGAACACCACGAGAGACTCAGGGAGCCACGTCCAAATGGAGTTATTCTGGAATTCCTAGAATGTTCCTTCTAGTCAGAGCTGCTCCGGGATAATAAGCCTAAGGGAGGTTGTAGGGTGTCTGCTTATCTATGATGGGCAGGAGGAAAGAGAAAAATGAAAGGAGACTAGTGAGGTGCAGATAGCAACTGTCGCACTCTTTCCTGCTTTATTTCTTATCTCTCCTGAGGCATTTTCAGCGATATGCAGTAAAAACAACCCAATTTTAAAAGCAAGGTCTTTAGTACCTTCAGACTTCTGAACCTCTGTAAAAACTGAGGTGGTATCTACTTCAAAGACCAGGGAAGGGCTAAATTAGGTGATACAGGTTGGTTGTTAGGATTCGGCCCCACTCTGCCTACCTGTGATGTCATTGCCTACCTGCCACTGGGTGTGGCCCTGCCCAGGATATAAAAAGGACAGATCCATCTCATTCCTCTCTCTTACCATCTTCCTCCCTCTTCCTCTTTTCCTTCTCTCTGGGGTAGGCTTCTCCCCTTTCCTTCTCTGCCTCTGCTCATATAACAAACTTCTCCATATAATGTTGCCCGGCATCTTACATTTTAATCATTAAAACACGTGAAAGTACAAAATGTATGTCTGTGCATGCAGTATGTGCTTCGTAAATATCCGGGAATGTTTTCGCCTTTGTTTTTCTATTTATGGTTAATATAACATCCACCACGTCATAGGAGTCATTCTGAATATTTTAATTAAGCTGAGGAAGTATCTCAAATTCAACGTTTGTCTCTGAAACCCTTAGCACACTGCTCAGAAGAGATATAGCTTTGGAAAAAGCACTTTTTTTTCCTCCCCAAAGGTGCTTGAGGAAGGGACAGCATAGCAAACACATCATGGATCTTGAAGCTGGATTCTCTGCTGTTGAGTCATTTGTCGGCTTCATGAGCTTGGAGCCATTAAAGGGATAGCGAGCATACACACGTGCTCAGTAGACACTGTGTGACAGAGCAACACCGCTATGTATGCATTGGAAGACCTTTGATTCAAGGGCGGCGGCTGCATTGGAGCAGAAGAATACCAATAAGCTATGTGCTTGGGAGAATACAATGTGTACTTTATTTTGGGGAGACTTATATAGGGCTTGTGGAAAAAGTATCGAAACTTACAGGTATGAAAGGTGTGAAAACTGTAGAGTGCGTATATTGTTGGGACAACAAAACCAATTGAGTTCTGAGAGTTTGACCAATTTGTGAGTGGAGGAGACAGTGGGCACATGGCATTGTTGTTTCCTTCATGCCAAGGTCCCTGCCACTTAAAATGAACGGGGACAGAAAAAGATCGCATACAAGCTACTAAAAACCAGCAGAGTCTGCTGCTGTCCCTACCCAGGAGAGGGGTCTCGGAGCACTTGGTGAGAATGGAGTGTGAGGAATGCGCAGGTGAGCTTGTGTGCTACAGCGTACAGGCAGTGCAGTCATCAGCTCATCTGCTGGCTGTGCTGACCTTACATCATGAGACTGTAGCGAGGTACCTCCCTATCAGGAGCAGCTGAGAAGATCCTTCCCAGCCTTTCAACACAGAACTTGGCAGCTCTAAAGTCTGTCTGGAGCTTGAAAACACCATGTCACAGTTTAAGCAAGGATTACTACTGAATGAGGCGTTATACCTGAAACTCAGATACTCTCTCAACAGCACGTACATGGGTTTCCTCCGCTGGGAGCTTCCCGGGGTCTAAAGGAAGCAGGCCTGTGGAGGCTCTTCTGAAGGAAAGGATATGGAGGTTCCCAAGGAAGAGCCTTCACAGACGAGGGTGCAAAGCCCTTCCTTATCCCCTGAATCCAGCTCCTCTCACAGCAACAGATCATTTGCATGCGCTGGGCCTGGGTTAATCCCTTCAGTGTCCTGAACACTTTTGGTTTTCAAAATAATGCTTTGATTGTAAAGTTGGGGGCTTTTGTGCCTGAATCTGTTTGCGTGGAATACAAATGCTAAAATTGACCCTGGAGTTATAACAATGCTTATAAAGAGCTGCAGCAGCTTGAAGGTGCTAAAGGAATGCACATTTTTATCCTCTATTGTTTTAGAACCATCAGAAACATTCGAGTAAACTGCCTCCTGGCATAAAATACAAGCTCCTCTCAGTTCAAGTAGGGGAAACAGTCACTTTCATTTGCTAGAGCGGCGGCTTAGCAGCAGCCCTAATACAGTCCCCCTGCAGGTAGCTGTTTTGTCTGGCTTAGGATGCTCATCATAATCTATGCACAAGTGAAAGAAAACTTCTCAGGCATGCATTTCAGTGTGCTTACTCATCTAAGACAGGAAGAGCCGAGAAGGACTCCAGACCTTGCTGGATTCTAGTTGAAGAGTTAAAACAAAGGCAACTCCAACTAGAAGTACAAAAGGAGTTCATGAAGGAGGAGAGCAGGCCAAGCAGCGATGGTGCCTCAGCAGAGCAGAGCAGAGCAGAGCGCCACGGGGCTGCAGGGCCATCTCCCAATCTCCTTATCTGAGACAAGTTAAAAATAGAACCAGCCTGTTGTTGTTGCCGACTCAAGAAATCAAAGGCGGGGAGGATGCCTCCAGCTGAGTCATGGCAAGTGACCTCAGGGATAAGGAGGATGGATGTAGCTGTGGGTGACAGGCGACAGGGCAGGAGGGAAGGACTGCATGACTGGAAGGGATGGCAGCATCAAGCAGATGCCCAGTGAGAGCCTGAAGTGCTTCCTACCAAGGTCTTCCTTTTGAAACTGCAACCGCTTCAATAAAGTTCCCAGGAGGCTAGTTTCCGTGAGGCTTATGCTCAGTCATGAGCCAGAAGTTGAAATAGGCCCAGTGTTGGAGCTGGACAAGATGGGGGGGGGGGCACAGTGACATCTATGAGGCTCTGCTCCCTCTCTTTGACAGGCCTCCCCCTCCCTGGGAAGCCCTAAAGATGCAATGAAATGAGGCGGGGGTTGGGGTGGGTGGGTGGGGGCATCAAACAGAACAGCTCTTTGATAAACGGGTGGAGTCTTTCCTCCCAAGAGACCCATTTTACCCTAGTCTTTCCGTGATCTTTTCCTTCCCGTCACTTCCAGACATAAGGTCTTTGCACAGGCAGAGGGATTAGAGGTGCAACTTCCACAGTGCTAGCCTTCAGCCTTCTGCTGGAATGGAGTCTGTACTACACAGACTTAATTATAAGCTGAATTTGCCACCGATGTTAAAACAAGCCTGTCTTGTGAGGTATTATAAATTGAACTGATGTAACTTTTTCTATAGTAAATCACTACACAAATATGAGTGAGTGAGTGAGTGTGTGTGTGTGTGTGTGTGTGTGTGTGTGTGTGTGTGTGGTTGCTATTAAGTAGCTTAGTTCTTTGTTGATGCAGTATTTCTCACCTCTCCCCACCCCTACAAGGGACAACGGGCTCTTTCCTCACAGAGATTGTACGTACTACCTAATACATACCACCAGCAAGGGCAGCATTTGTGTGAAGGAGTTTCAGCAAGGGGCAAGGGCAGCATTTGTGTGGAGGAGTTTCAGCAAGGGGCAAGGGCAGCATTTGTGTGGAGGAGTTTCAGCAAGGGGCAAGGGCAGCATTTGTGCGGAGGAGTTTCAGCAAGGGGCTTACGTGCAGCCTCCTCTCTGCTTCCCCAGCCTTCGCATTCCTGTAGCCTTGGGGAGCACGGAGGGTTCAGTGGAGAAACAGGAGCCGCACCACTCATGTGTCACCTCTGTTCTTTCTTGGACAGGCAGAAGCACCACAGAGAAGGAATACTCAGGAATACTCACGCTGCTTGAGCGAAATGGCTCCATTTGGGTACAAATAGTAATTAGCTTAATGAAAGCCAAAGCTGTAATTTCAACTAGCTTGGTTGTAGCACAATTTAAGACACTTTGCAAGAATTTAGGGTCAGAAAGGAAAATCCAGTGGAACTGAATGAGAGGCTACAGGGAAATTTTTGAGAAAACTTTGAGTACAACTCAGAAAACATTTTCAGTGCACACAGTATCTGATGGCTTAAAAAATGTCATGAATATCATGATCTAAGTTGTGAGCAGTTGATTATTGAATTTCAAGTCATGTTTCCAACTGAATAGCGTGAAATAATAATTTCCTCATTTACAGTAAAGAATCCAAACCTTTATTTGGAGTAGAAATTATTTCCTAAAAATGACCCTGGAGTCACTAACCACTAAGTATAAGAATGCTACACTTGCCTGCTTGGCATAGTATGTTTGGCAAAAAGATATCATTGATAAATTATCATAGTACAAATTGGGAATTAATTATTGTTGCATTTGAAACTAACATAGGATTTATACTGAGAGTATTGTGAATTTAAAATAGATAAAAGACATAAGACATTGATTTGCAGAAAGGAAAGCTAGATTTTTTTTTTTTAATGTGAAAATCTGCCCCAATGAGCTATCCAAGGAATGAAAACCAAAACAGTGGCATAGCACTTTCAGCTGTCAGACTAACCTAGAGGCGTTTCAAGTCAGATACTGGTGCATAGGCAAGGAGATGGGACCTCTCACACACTGCTTCCATTCTGGGGGCCAATCCGAAATTAAATGTGCATATATCACATGGCCCAAGGATCTAACTCCTGTGCAAGTCTAAGAAATAATTCCACATAGATCTTCAAAGGTCACCATGGGGGGATGTCAGTTGTGGAGTTTTTTGTGGCTGGAGTAAGCTAAAGAGAGCATGAATGCTTACCAACCGGGGAAAATAGAAACAAAAACGGGATGCAAGCAGACAGCGGAACAGAGAGGGGGACAGTGCTGAAAATCTGCCCAGCAACAGAGCCATTTCCCAAAACATAATGAGAATGAGCAGTAGCAGTTTAGTAAGAGAAACAATTACAAAATAAAAGGAGGGTCTGGGTGGACTTGTGGCAGACTCTAAGCTGACCCGTCCCTATAGCTCACTCCCTTATCTGAGAGCCAGTTTGTTCTTTAAATCCCATGACTTCCTGTGAAGATTAAATGCCATGCTCTGTAAGTCATTTCCTGGCAACAGTAGGACTTATTCAACACACATTGCTTTCCTACAGGTCTGAGAAAATGAAAGGGTGGAGTTTCATTTTTCGCTGCTTTATGGATGAAAATACAAGCTCAAGAAAACGAAGTGTTTAGAGGACACTCACAGGTGGGTGCACATCAGTAGCACTCAGTGGCTTCACAAAAGGACACAGATGGCCAGGCTCGGTCCAGCCACAGCCTGCCCCAGCCCAGGACAAAGCAGACTGTCTGTGTGAGTGGGAAGAGGTGAGCTTGCGGGCTCTGGCTAAGCCTGAGGGTTTGTCCGTTTGAATTCCAGCCACTGGTGCTTCTCCCAATTGGCGCTTTCAAATTTTTCAAGCTTTTGCTACATTTGAGTTTCTCAAAAAGAAAACTATTTCAAATCACAATAAGTGTAGACAGCATGGTGCCCTGCCTGCTCTCCCTACACACTTGAATTGTAGAAAATAACGCTGCAGATAGGGCTATAAAATTGCTACCTCTTACTAAAGTAGACATGCTCTAAGGGGTGGGGGAAAATTATTTTTCCTTTGGTTCGTCTTTATTAAGAGAGCTAACATATGGCAGTAAGCAAGTACACCTCTATTCTGCTGTCAGGCGGCACCTGGGAGAGGATGGTTTAACCTGAGTTTGGACTTATCGTTCACAATAGTGGTAACTTCCAGAAACTTGGCAACTGTCCTTCTAATAGCTCAACATTCCAACAAACAAATGTGCACCTCCAGTTGGAAAATGGAATGCTTCCTGTTGGATGTCACTCTGTGCTCCACGGTATCTGCCACACAGTGAGTATCAGCAAGGATATCCCTTCCAACCACAGCCCCGCCGCCCCCCCCAGCATTCAGCACACACCAGTCTTTGTCTCTGTTGTGCTGCTTGGATACCGAGAGACAACTGAGATAAGTTCCTCAGCCAATGTCTCTGGACAGCGATTCAAGCCTGGCTCATCTCATAAGAAAGTGGTTTAGGGAAAATATGCCCTTTGAGGCTATGCAGGGCATGGACTTTGGCTCTGTTGCCTGCTGGCTCAATTTCGGTTTCTTCTGTAAAGTGCGACAATGACCTCAACCTTGCTGGGTTGCTGTGAGAAACAGACACTGTCCATATTGTGCCAAGCAAACAGAGGGCCTGGAAATTGGGCACAAAACTGCTCCTGGCTCAAGTGGGTTGCTGCAAAGCCAGTGTTGGAGTCCCATGGGCGCTCCAATCCTACGCGATCATAAAGCTGTGGTTCACGTCTCTACTTGGTGATGGATGCTGTGCGCAGAAGGAATGCTTCTGCAGCCACAGTTCTCATGAGAACTGGAGCTCTTCTTACAATCCATCGTCAGACAGCCTAACTGATCCTATCCAGCCCCTGGCCGTGAAGCCCGAGCCCATATCACTAAATCACCAGCTTATGCCCAAAATGGCTTAAATTCTGTGCATTGGTAAGAGCTGATGGACAGTTACTGGGAACTCCTGGTAAGGGTTCAAAAGTCTGTCCTTTGACATTGACAGTTCTTGAACGTATGCTTTGGCTCTTCCCCAGAATGCTCTATTTTGGACTCCCAAGAGCTTTCTATTCCAAGGACTGGACCAAGACTCCATTCCTCTAGGCTGGTCAGGGGCATCATCTGCCCCTACCTCCTCTGCCCCGGCTAATGTGCTTTTTGGCCAAGCCACACAAGAGTCAACCTACAGGGACCGTGACATACTATAATTTTTGTTAAATGAAGAAGTCAGTGAAAAGGAATAAAGTATGCTACTTTTCATCTCTGAGTCCTATTTGGGTTGATTGGATGTGGGATTATTGCCCAGGGTGGCAGCCAACACCTGGCACTGCTTATGGAGAGACAGGCTAAATGCAGAGACTTCCTGGTTCTCATTCAGCTGATTTGTGGACATTGAAGAACTGCTACAATGTCCCAAACAATAAAGTCTTTAAGTTTTAATCAGAATATGGATTCTGGTTATGTCATAAGAAATCATCATCATCAAATATGTTAATTTATATATGTACATAATGGGATTCATGTATATATACACAAATTTTAACAGATCCTAATATATCACTATAGTTTTACCTAGTTAAAATCTTGGCATAAAGCATCCATACTGAATCATTTTTTTCAAAATGGTAATAATGGACTTGTCCACGGTATTCTCAATTGCCCACGTTATTTTCTGCTGTGTGACCACGTTTCCTCTTATCTGATTCCTTCTTGTTTGATTCGCCCTTTGGCGTCTCTGTTATGTCACCTCCCAGGCTTCCAGGAGCACATTCAGTCCATCAGTGTTGAGATCTGCAATGGTCTGAATGTTGCCGTCTTGCCCAAATATGCTGAAATCTAACCCCAGTGCAACAGTAGGAAGCCATGGGGTCTTGGGAAGGCAATTAGGAGGGTTTAGTGCTATTATAGATGAGGCCCACGGGACCTTGCCACCACTTCTGCTAAGTGGAGATGCAGAAAGGTGCCATTTGAAGAAAATACGTGTTGTCAGACTCTGAACTTAGCTGCTCAAGAAGCTGTGGTCAAGAACAGGCCCACTGGATTGGACCTTTTTTTAGAATTTGGCTCTGCCATTTGATAGTCACGGGGATTTAGTCATAAAACATAGATAATAACAGTACCATATCTCAAAGGAGTGTGGGAATGACATGTCATGGTGTGTAGAAACAGCAGCAAGCACAGTGTCAATGATTTTATTATTGCTACAACCTCTGTCTTTCTGAGTCTGGGAAACCTGCAAAAGTCTCCTTCCTGTAGCTGACTTAGAAGTCAGGTGGAGGTGTCCTTGGACTGAGAGCACTCGGGAGCTACTAATGCATTCTGCGGAACCCATCAGTGTACAAATAGAAAATCTATATGTGCAAAATGTTCTTCAGGGGACCTGGGTTGGGACAGGATTCACCACCTCAGCTTCATTACCGTGGCAGTCTGTTAGCTTTGAGACTGTCCACCAGAGAAGGTCCCCTGAGACAGGACTGTACCCAGGGCAGTTCCATAATACTTGGATTGTGGGGAGGTGAAGTCCGACCACTTAGAGGAGTGGCCTTCTCTCAACTTGCCTGGTTCTCAGTGTCCAGAACTGTTTCTTTCTTGTGGAACTTTCTCTAAACACTTGAAATTCTAACTATTTGCTATCTTCTAATTTTGATTAATTTTCTTACGAGAATCAGGCAAATTTTAGGAAAACAAAAGTGTAGTAAGCTAATTAACATTCAACTAATAACAAGCCCATTGCCTCACCTGAAGTAATTTGACACAGAGGAGAAGGGGGTTGTATAACAGATGCAGTTTTTCAAAGCAAGCCTAAAGATTCCTTAACTGACTTACTATGAATCTATTTTCTATCAACCTAAAAATTCACAAAGCTCATGGAATTCTGTTACTATTTTGTGCTATATCCTTAAACATTTTGCTATCTTGTTTCATTTTGCATTCACATATTATTGACTTAAAATATTCAGCAGACAATTAAATTTCTTTTATCAGCCTCCTCCACCAGGTATTTTAAGAGACATTTTATTTATTTCATGGCTTTGGGGAAAATTTCGGCCCACAGATTATTTTTCTCATTTTTGTCAATTTGTCATTGTAATTAGTTTTATTCTTAGGTAGTGGGATCTTTTGCCTTTGAAATTAAGAAATCATCTTCAAAATGACTTTACAGAGAAGGAAAAGTGAGATAAAGGAAAGAATGATCATCTCCATTTTATAGGTAAATTCGTCTTAACCATGGATTTGCTGTAGTTGAGGTGGGACATAGCTACCGGAAAGGACCTGGATTCCAAGCGGGCATAAGTGTGCCTGTTTGGATGCTAGACTTGGCTGCCAGCACCAACCAACGTCCAGAACCTCTTTCCCATCCACCTTCCACGGGTGCTTTTAAACAAATGACAGGTTTTATTTTAAAGGTTTACTCTAATGACATACTTCCTGTGGATGGCCTGTACATTGCCCTTCATTGTACCTTATGCCATTCTTAGAGATGATCATGACAGGGAATGACCATCGTCAATACAGCCAGACAGGGTGAATGGCAAGGGTGAACCAGGGTCCAGTGGTTAATATTGTCAATTTGACACAATCTATAATTACCTAGAAGATGAACCTATAGGTGTGAGATTGTCTAGATTAGGTCAACTGAGGTGGGAAGGTACGCCCCAAATGCAGACAGTACCATTCCACACGATGGGCGCCCAGGTTGAGTAAAGAGGAGAAAGCAGAGTGGACAGTAGCGTTCATCTCTTCTTCCTGACTGCAGAGCCAATGTGACCAGCTGCCTCAAGCTGCTGGAGCTATGGCATCCCTTCATGACGAGCTGTAACCTTGACCTGTGAACTCACACAGACCCTCCTTTCCCCCTTAAGTTGCTTCTTGTCATCCACCTATGTCCTGCTCCAGCACCGTCTCTCTTCTTGCACTTCTTGAATATTCCATCTCCCTTGATGGTGGGTTGTGAATAAGGAATGTTAGGTGATGTAACTCCCCTTGTGTTGTGAGCTCCTTGGGACAGTTATAGTTTGTCTACATCTCTGTGATGGCCCTTAATTAAAGAGTGAAAAGATATACAGGAAATAGCTCAAAGAGATTCAAATTTATAGGGTAGAAGATGCCCTAAGATAACTAATGAGTTGGTCAACTTAGCAATGGGTGAAATTCTTTCTGAAACTGGGCCCACGCCATGTTTGCCAAAGCTGCATGCTCATGGGGGAAGAGTAGAGAATAAGAGGAAACACAGCTAACGTTAGAGAAAACAGCTTCAAGGTGCCACAGACACTGGGACACTCACACAGAAGGACCTTGACAAACACATCCTGCAGGCTGGTGCCAGCAGCAGAGAGCCACATACACAGGGTTGGGACTGGGCAGAGGTCTCTGAAACCCTGGGAAAGCCTTTGCTAGGGTGGCAAATCTAAGTCACCTCTGTGAGATTGGGCCCAGGCCCCAGTCCACTTGTCCATGCAGAGAACAACCACTCGGGACCCGGATGAGAAATTCACAGAAGAGCCGCAACAAGCAGTTCTATTATTTCATGAGCTGCGGCAGCCATTACAGCATCGGCACATCAAAGAGATGTGTATCAGGACAAGAGTAAGTAGGAATTTCCCAGGCACGAGAGAAGAGTGGGACTCTCCAGGTAAAGGTGAGAAAGAGTCTGGTATGTCTGCAAACTGAGAGGGATTGCTCACCATATCTATCGGGCTGTGAGGAAAGGAAGTCAGTACTCAGGTAAAGCAGGCATTGAGCACATGCGCAGGCTGACAGAGGCCTTGCAACCCAGGCAAGCAGGAGCGCTCAGGGGCTCAAGGCAAGCACACACACTGTCATCATTAGAGCAGCCGTGTATTACGATACTGCTCTCCTAACTATTTCTGGTTCCTTCCAGATTCTAAATTTAGATCTCAATTCCGGCCTTGACTTCATGGATTACTTTGCCTTTCCTAAGAAAATCATCTATCTTCTTTGGGCATATGCCGAAGGGCAGTGGGTGTTGGCCTCTTACATGCAGAGGCTGGGGGCTGCCCACTAGGTACACTATGTTTCAAGGGAGTATAGAGGTGCTTTGACTCAAAGTCCCCACAAAAGCAAACTATGTCTCTCTGTCTCCTTCCAGGAGTCCAAATATTGGGAAGGAGAATGTCCAGAACAGCAGAACAGCAGCCTAGTGTGCACGGTCAGCTTTAAAACCCACACCCACTCAAGTGGCCTGGGTAAATCCAGTGGGCCCCAGAACACAAACTAAACAAAACAGAGAGACATGGAACTGGTGGGGACCTGTTGACAGGGGAGTAGGGGGGAGGGACAGGAGAAGGTTATGGGGGTGTCCATGATCAGAATGCATTATTCCCACATATGATATCATCAAAGAATAAATTAACAACAACCAATCACATAACTAGCACTGCTGTGGCCTGAGGATGAATGTGGCCTCTGGGCCATGCCTTTGAACACACACGTAAACACACGCAGCAGAAAACACTGGGTCCAAATGTGTGCCTCCAGCTGATGCGGCATATTTAGCCAACTTTCCCTCAACAGGAATACGGTTGGTAGATGCAATGTAAACAGGGGATGGTAGGAAGGGAGATGCTTTCCTTATGCTGGAGGCCAGCGGAAGACCGGGAACAGTACCCTCAGGGGAGGTGACACACGGGACTGGAAGGAAAGAGGACCTGAGAGACACCAGCGTGTGAAGATACAGCTGACACCAGAAAAGCAGCAATGCAGGGGCTGTGGGAAAGATGCACTGTTAACTATGTTGAAGACAGAATATCAGTGGTGAAATGACTTCAAATTTAGAGCTGTGGCTTTAAGTAGGGCTAATTCGGCCCCCAGGGGACAACTGCACTATGTGGCCCTCCCGGCTGGAGAAGGGATGCTTAGAATCTAGTGGGCAGATGTAGGGAATGCTGTTTCACATCACGAGATGCACGCGGCAGCCCCTCCCCAACCCAGGACTGTTGAGCCCCGCAAATGATAGGGGTGTTGAGACAGAGGCAGGTCATCCTCTGAGGGGTTCCTGCCTGTGCCCACCTCTGTGCATTATTCCACTTCCCCTGGCTGCCTCTGAAGACAGCTGTCAGGAGATTAAAAAAAAAAAAAAAAAACACAGTCATGTCTAAAAATAAAACCATTTTTATACTTCAAGGAACAAACAGAGCGATCATTTCTTCGTGACTCTCGGAGCGCTTGAAGGTTTCCAGAGTCTGGGAAACCAAAGCCCTGCTGTCTATACATAGCCTTGCCTCAGATCCACCCTCCCCCTCCCCTCCCTCCACACCCCTCCCCACGCCTGTCCCCACCTCCGAGGCTAGCTGCTGCACAGAAGATAAAACCTTAATTTATGAAAGGAGGCTATTCTCAGCATGAAATGGCAGGAACTTGTAGTGAAGGGTCTGCTCTTCCTCATGAGCACTGTCTCCCAGCTCATCTTTCTGTCCCTTCCGTTTGGTCCCAAGGTTACCCGCACCTCATTTCAACCCTCCTAGGCCTCAGCGCAGGACTTGAAAGCTCAGTGTTTGATCCTTTTCTTTTTCTTTTGCTCTGACCCTTCCAACAGAGATTGCTAAGATAGTCTGGAAAATGAATTTTCTAACAAGCACTTTTTTTTTTTAAAGCAAAAGGTGCAAATGCTATTAAGAACCCAGAAGTAGCCTGGTGATTGCTTCAGACAAATCATTTACCGGTGATTCTCTTGCAGCGCGTGTCTGTGAAGGCTGCTCGGATGCAGCCAAATGTATTTAATGACAGGCTCTGGCAAACTGAACACTGAGCAATGGTGTTGTGTGTGCGTCTCCTGCACACCCTCCATGGGGGCTCCTGGTCTTAGTGTGGCCCCAGCAGTGACCAGGAAGGACAAGCAGAGACCAATGCTAGAGTGAGGGGAATCCATCTCTGCTGTCTGTTCGCTCCATCTATTCCTTTCTCCTTCCCTTTGGGTCTCCTTCGTTTTCATTCTTCCATCCCCAGAACCCAACTCTGGGGTAATATTTTTACCTTGCTGTCCTCCTTTTGCTGGGCTCGTTACATAAGGGAGATCCCAGCTGCCCAAGGGAAAGCGGTGGAGGGAGGGAAGAGCTCTGGATTCCGCATGCACAGTCCATTCCCAAGTCTCTACAAGTCCCCGTGGTCAGCAGAAATGAAACGAAGAGCCGGACTGAATCTGCCTGACTTGTACATGCTCACACATGGTGACAAGGCTAGGAAGCAGGCTTTATTGGACTTCCAATTCCCTACAGGGCACAGCTGTGCATTTGTCATGCGTGTGGGTGCGGGTAGCAGTAGGGTCGGCTAGCCTTTATATTGCTGCTGAGAGCCACAGGGAAGACAGCCCAGCCACACTGTGCTCAGGCCTGGTTTCACCATTCTTCTCTAGAACTTGCTCAGAATTATACTTAAGTGTTTGGGTTACTGGGTTGTTCCCCGTCCCCCTCGGAGTAGGATGACAGCTACCATGGCTGACACCAGGCTGATGGTCTGCCCATGCACTGCCAAAAGCCAAAAGCCAACACCCATCCTCCACTGCTCTCAAGTACAACGTTCAATTTCTTATTTGACTCTTAGGACTCATATTTCTGTATTTAGCATGTAAATTAGTGCAGTAATTCACAAAGTAACGGAGTGTCATAGTTTAGTGTGTGCTTCCTATTTTTGCAATTAATTGTGCCTTAGTTCCATATTGTACTAAAGGAAAAATAAAATCCTATATCTTACTTTTAAGAACAAGAGCGAGGCATGGTGGCACATGCCTGTAATGCCAGCACTTGGGGAGGCAGAAGCAGGAGGATTGCTGTGAGTTCGAGGCCAGCCTGGTCTACAAAGCGAGTACAGGACAGCCAAGGCTACACAGGGAAACCCTGTCTCAATAAACCAAAAATAAAATAAAGAACATGTACTTTGCCCTGAAAATTCTAGATCACATAGGAGCTGTGGGTTGATGCACAGCATCGATTAAGAAGATAAACAGCTTTGGACTTTAAACAGCGACCCAAGCAGGCAGAGAGCGGCTACCTGCCATCTGCGCAGTGCTACAGCAATGCTTCTGGTACCCTACAGAGCTCGCTTCACTCAATTACTTCAAAACATTAGTGACTGTCATTACTTCCCCCACCACAGCTGAGGGGAAACTGAGGGCAAAGCAGCGGTGAGTGGCAGAGCAGGAAGTGGAGATCCTTATTCCTGGGGCAGCTCTTAATCAAGAGGTGTTTGGTGAACAAGGGAGGATGTCAAGGGAACACTGGAGATTCACAAACTACTGAGTTTAGGATTCTTGCTAACATGTACAGGTCAGATATGTTGGGCCCCAGAGCACTTTGATGTGTTATACTTATTAACAGTACTGTGAACGTGTTTCATGGAATATTATAATGTATAAGATCCTTGTTTATTTACACACACACACACACACACACATATATGTATGTATATATGTGTGTGTGTATATATATATATATAAAACCTCTAGGGGATTAAACTTGAAGGAATTTTTCCTACTAAAGTATGAATGGCCCACGAAGCTCAAGTACCACTTATATACCCAAAGGAATCGATTGCTTCCAAGATGATCTGCTATTAAGCACTACAGTAGACTCTGGCAGAAGAGATTTTTGGAGTTCAGAGTCACATAATCGGTGATGCATCTCACACTGTTCCAGTAAGCCAGACTTGCATCTACTCCATGTTTAATCCAGGCTAGTTAACCTCTGCTTGTCCAGACACCCAACCTGACCTTAATTGTTGGCACGTCTCTGTGGAACACAAAAGGTAGCAGAGGAAACGGAAGGTCTCAAAGTTTCATTGCTTGTGCAGTTGTAATGAGATGAGTGACTTAGGGTCAAGTGGAGGGCTAACCCCAGAGCTCAAAAACACAAAGTCCACCTATCCAAGAAACAGGAAGCCTGTAACAACTTAACTGCTACCCCAGGACAGCACCATTGTCAGTCCTGGATCTCCTCCCAACCCCTTGCCTGCAGCTGTGGCAGGGCTTTGACAGCAAGGCTTGCCCCTCCCTACCAATCGATAAGACTTTAAGTCAACAGGCACCAGCAAGTGCAGAAGGCAATTACAGGAGCATCGGCCACACGGGGATGGCACCGGGTAGCTGAAAAGCTACCATCTGATAAGAATGGTATAATATTCCATCTTCTCTCACCAGCCATCCAGGAAGCACTAACAAGAAAAGCCAGAGGCGGCAACATTCTGCTACCAACAGTGAGAGTTGACATCTATGCCCAGCCCTGTCGATCTACTGCTGCTGGGTGACTAACGGTCACCACTAAGAAGCCAGACAGGTCGCCTTTCGCCCAGCCCTGTCACAGTCCACACTGAAAGTATAAACTATAGCTTCAAATGCAGTTATCCAGCCCACCTATGGAGTCTGCTGGGAGAGGATTCCAGGAATCAGACAGCCCGCAGGGAAACTGGGAGCCCTTCTCTACCAGATGGGGTGTGAAAAGGAATTTTTCTGAGTGCTTCAAATCGCACACATACTCCTGCACACACAGGAGTGTTCACGACAAACATTGTGACAAACAGGATAGGGGTGACTGAGAACAGCATAACGTAACAGCTGTGGGCAGCTGCCAGCTACAAAATATTTGTTTTAGCCAGCCACCAAGTTAAAGGCTATATGTACCTAAGTACTCAGTGGCTGGGAAGGAGCCTACAGGGAGCCCAGAGGAGAGACAGAAGACAGTCAGGCTTTACCGCTGTCTCCCTGGGAAATGCTAACTGGGGTGAGGAATACCACAAGTTCATTTCATTCCCAGAGTCCTGAGGCTGGTCACACCATTAGTCCCAAACCACCTCTTTTATTCACACAGGGACAGGGCTTAGCTTTGCACCCCGTCCTGTGTGAATGAAAGAGATGGTATGGTGTTGCCATAACTCTTGGGTATCTGGAGCGATTTCTCTGCCTCTTTAGGTCTTAGCTGGTGCATGCATGTCAAGACACTAGCAGAAAGCTCTAAGTGGGAATTAAAATGTCTACATAACTTCTTCTTAATGGACAAATATACCAGTACTCTTACCATCATAAGGAAAGAGCCACAAAGCACCACAATGGTCTTTTAGCATGAGCCATTCTAGAATGTTCATCTCCCAGAAAGATATTTGTTGAGTGAATGAACAATGACTGTTCAAGCAACAGGTGGCCTTTTTTTTTTTTTTTTTTTAAGTCTTAAGAGTTTCTAAACAAGATCATTATAAGCATTGTAGGCAACACTGTACAGAAACAAGAAACATTAAAGGCTGTGATACCCAGGTCATTTGTGGTGGTTTTTACAGGCGCTAAGCAACGAATTCCTCTGGATTTGGGCCAGAGCCTTTCTGGTCATTGAGTTGTGCCCAAAGTGTAAGTAAGGAGCTGCCTCTGCCTTGTACACTCTTTGGGAGTGATTGAGAAAATGAAGAGTTTGCTGCTCCAAGAGATACAAGTGGCCTAATGAAATAATGCATCTCCGCAAGGGCCTGAAGCATGATGAGAGATGATATTCCTCATTAGGTAGCATCCTGCTGTGAGGAGATCTGGGCATCCCACAGCAAAGAGATGTGGGGGAGCGGCCAACGTGGAGCAATCACAAGCTCTCTTTACATGCAGTACAACTGAATTAACTTACTGTTCAGCACTGTCCCACCCAGGGCAGCTAGCATTGCCTGGGGACTAGGAATGCCCACTGCACATGCCTAGAAACTCTAAGGTGGCTCAGGACAGTTAATGTTAATAAAGCCAATAACAGACCAGTGTTACAATAACTCAAAAGCTGTATTATGCTTCAAATTACAGATTTGGTGAATTTTATTCCACATGTATATATTGTAATATTTTAGGAGGTGCCTTTTTAAGATTAAAAGAGTAGAAAGTCTGGCTTCATGCAATGCCCCCAAGTGAAAGCTGAAATATCCCAGCCTTTGAAGGTTGAGTTCTCTTAGGCTGTCATTAAAATCACTTATGCCTGTGATTGGCCGGGCTGGGTTTAGCAGGATGTCTCCCAAGTCGCATGCTGTGCCCGTGCCCTCGCTTGCCCCAACGCTTCAGTGGCACAGCTGACATACCCCAGGAGATAGGAGAAAGCCCCCCACAGAGCATGTGCAGGCACATCATTTTTACTGCTCTGTTTTCAGAAACACTTGACTGATTTTTTTAAAAAAATAAACTTGGCTGGATTCTTCCCTCTCGACGCACAAGTCAGGTTTGCAGTTCGTTTTTTGAGACAGGAGCTTATGCAGCTGAGGTTGACTTCAGATTTATTATGCAACAAAAGATGACCTTGAACTCCTGATCCACCTGCCTCTACCTCCCCAGTAGAGAGGGGCTACTATCTTGTACCCCTTGCTTTGGTTTCACAACTTCCTACAGTGCGTCAAGGGCGTTCACAAAGACACCCTTCTGACATCAGTTCCTTTTCTTAATCCCATAAGAAAACACCATACAAAAGCAACTTAATGAAAGAAGAGTTCCTTTTGGCTCATGGTTTGTGGGGGAGCGTCCCTCATGGTGGGGGAACCATGGGGGAGGGAGCTTGAGAGAAATGGCCATATTAGAGCTGCAGCCAGGAAGCAGAGATTCAAAAGGTTAGTGGTTGGCTCACTCCAGCATTCTAGCCCATAGAATGGAACCATCCAGATGTAGGGTAGACTTTCCCACCTCAGCTCACTCTAAAAACTCCCTAACAGATATAGCCAAAGGTTTGCCACTGTGGTAGCTTTTAATGTCAAACTGATAATAATATTAATCATTGCAGACAAGAAAGCATTTTTTGCCCAGGGAATCCCAGATAGGAATGTCAGGTGGCTTTCTCCTAGAACGTCCATGTGACTTTCTAGGCGAAGCTTTGCAAGGACTCTAGGTCCATGCTCTTCTCTTAGCACTTGAGTGTGGTGGTTTCTGTCAAGCCTCCTCAGTGAGCAATGAGCTACAGAATCTCAATAACATAAGAAGTGCTTTAAAAATGGGGCGTAAAAATCCTTTGGGTTGGGATGCCCCCATGAGAGGCCTGTGGTGAACAGATATCTAGGGCCAGGGAAAAGAGATAAAGAGAACAGTCTCTGGCAGAGGATAAGATGGCTCTAGGGGACAGTCCCTTCTGGATACATGGCAAAATCTAGAGCTTGGAGTCTTCAGCAGAGGAGGCAGGAGTTGAAGAACGGAACACAAGAGCAGCTGGGAGTTGTAGTCCGATGGGCTGTATCCATGGGATTTCAGCTCTGTGCCTTTTCACAGTATTTGAAGGAGACAGAGGAATCCCAAAGGAGTGATGTGGGCTGGGACTCACTTCAGAGAGCCAAGGGGCAGGACTTCTTTGTCCCTTCCATCAGAATGACAACAGTAACCCTCTAGGAATGAAGCTGAGAGGTTTAAGGCTAAGCACAGGTCTAAGGCTGTGCAGAGCACATGTACAGAGCAGATGAAGTCCTGAGAAAAGCCACATCAAGGACCCCAGTGCCTCAGACCCATGGGAGTGACAGAGCCTTTCCTGTGGTGAGGCCCACGGACATCATAAAGCCTTACAATGTTCGCAGTACACATTCTGACAGTGTATGTAGAAACCATCAACCTCAGCTTCCTCCTCTTCCAGGATGACCACAGTTTGAGACCCGTCCCTTACAGAGACCTCCTACAGAGGTTGGCAAAACCAGTCTCCTTCTTCAGTTGTATCCAACAAGTCCACCTCCTCAATTCAGATGTACAGTTCTGTGTCCATGCTGTGGTCAGTGCCCTCAGTCAGAGCAAGTGCAGATCACTGGAGGCCAGATCTTCTGTATATGGGTCTACCTTTTCTTCATTCCCCCATCATCTTAGTTAGGTCCATCCCTGAAGCCGTGTAGAGAGCTGCAGCAAGCCAGGCCTGGTGAGCAAGGTTTCAAAGCAATTGGGCAAACAGGGCAAAGAGCACATGGCCAAGGAGGAACCCAAATAGCACGTGTCCTTCCAGGCAACCCAAGCACTTAAGCTGGAATAAGGTTGGGAGCACTTTCTGAAGAAGCTCAGGAATGGGAGTGGCCGAGGAATGACTTCCGGAGAATTACAACCTTCGTCTTGGATTCAGAGGCCCTGTAGGTCAGAAAGGACATATTGTCCACCCTTGATGTCACTCTTCTGCACTCACCTGGCATTGTGTATGGCCTTCTAAGGCAAGTGGGAACGTTTTAGTCACGTCAGGGGAGGCTCAGAGCTGTTTACTTCTGGCCATTAGAGAAGACAATAAAATTGGTATTGCTTCTGCTTAGGATGTAAATAACGGAAATGACTGAAATGGAAATGAAATCATGAGCTTTTGATGATTAGGAGACAATTAGCTTAAAGGTTAATAAATAAGCAAGACACTCCTTTCTTCCTTCCCCCTCTCTCCGTCCCTCTATCCCTCTCTCCCTCCATCCCATTTCTTGACACATAACAGAATGCCGTGAAATATCCTTGAAAAGCTTGTGGGTTTTGCAGGCCTCCTCTAGTGACTCTAGAAAATGTTTCAGACAGCCAAGGGCCAGAGTTCTGAGGAGCCTAGCCTTGCTCTGGAGCACTCTCTCCTCTTGACCCAGTTGACCCAACACAAAGTTGGGCGACGCCGCCCCCCCCCCTTCATCATGCCACCTTTCCTGGAGTCCCGGCATATCTGATGCCTTGATCAAATGGAACCATGGCTCATTGGGAAATGTCTATCCCAGTGGCCGGGAGCATCCCCATAATTCTGTCCCACCCCTCAGTGACACTGCATTCCATACTCTGATCTTGTTAGAAACACAAATCCTAGGGTTTTTTAAGATCAAGTTTCTAATACACTGCAACTGTGAAACTACTCCCCCACCCATAGGAGGTGGCTGGTCGTTCTATCTCACACATGATGAGGTGGTGACACACAGATGAAAAAAAAAAAAATCAAAGCCCACGTCTGTGAATGTTGATCTAACACTTAGGAGCCACGTGCTTTTGCAAAGAGGTGCCCGGTTCCCGAATCTGGGTGATTTCATCTCGATGCCGGGATGCCGCTGCTAGTGACTGGTCCTCTTCCTTCCTTGGTGAACATTTTTATTCCCTCCATCTGTCAGTCAGTCCCAGAGCCAGAGTGATGCCAACCCCTAGTCCCCATTTCCAACTCGGTGTAGACCTAATTGGTCCACCAGTTCCTGTCCCTTTGATGGTATTGGCGTTTAATGTGAGTGTGGGAAGACAAGCGGGCTGACTGCGTGCTTCTATGAAGGTTCTTGCTCCTTCTAGGTGCTGCTGCATTCCCTGGGGTGGGGCAGTATGCAAATGCCCCCCCCCCCCACTGCTGCCATTACTCCCTAACAGTTGGGTGATAAAGCTGCTGCAGGAGGGAAGGACTCCGGGGAGCACACTGCCAGCTGCTGGCCCTGCATAAAGCTAGTGCCAACGCCTGCCCCATGGTTATAGTAGTACCGAAGTCTATCATATTTTTGATTTCTGCTTAATTAGCAACACTGAATTTTTCTACTTAAAGACAATGTGTTTTCTGTTACTTGTAAATGAATGCATATGGCATGACAATTACACCTGTTATGACTCTGGCGAATGAAAAAAGTTAACAACGAAATGCAGGTTGTGTTTGTTTCGCACATGACTGAGCAAAAAGTAAACGACAGGAGATTTCTTTTCCTCACTGAAGTTTCTCTTTCTGGGCTTTATCACGTGATCTTAGCTTGAGGATCCTCCAGAAAATGTATTAAGGTTCTACCCAGACTCTGGCATTACAAATATTAATGTCATTCAGTGGAAGTCTTGAGGACTCGAAAGTGCTGGGTCCCCGAGGCAGAACTAGTCACTGCAGAGGTAAGAGCTGAAGGTGAGGTCTCCTGACTGTTTAAAAAATAGTGTCACATTCAAGGTGCTGGGGTCAAGAATCCCAATCTCTCTTTTGTAGAATGCTATTCAGTTCACACAAGGTGTTAAAGACTTGGGTTTTTAGTGTGCACTGATCCCTGGCCCCTATAGTCGGTTTCAAGGACTACCAAAGGCTGCTAACCAATCATAAGAAGTCCCCAGGAGGCCAGGAAAGATTCCCCCGCAGGACTTGGAGGCCCCATGGCCTTGCAGGCCCTGTGATGTTAGACTTTTAGCTTCTAGACTGTGAAATGACATATTTTAAGCCACTTGTTATTTTAAGCCACCAACTCCCCGTTCCCCGCCGTACTCTGTCACAGTAGCCCTAGGAAAACCACCCCAGTGCCAACCCAGAAACAATGGAATGAGAGCAGGTGCCAAAGAGACAATTTACATCATGTGCCTTTATAGAAAAATTTAAAACTGCTACCAGGTGTCCTCTACCAGCAGCAATGTGTACCCAGCTGCTAACAGACCAAGATTTCCTCGCCAATGAGTGCTCTATGCATTGTTTAAACCACTCATCTTTTAAGTATTTTTTTTTTTTTAAAGAAGATAAACACAGCTCCTACAGGATCCCAGGGCCTCTCTTGGTGTTGAAGGGAGCTGATAAGATTCGTACCTGTCGTTCTCTGAGGAACTCTCTGGGCTCCAGGGAATCTACTGGGAAATACTTTCTTATCACTACATTCAGGAATGCAGTAGGAATTCTCTTAATTTAGCTGACTTGCCTGAGTAAGAAACAGACTCACTTCTTTCTGTAAAATGTGTCGGCTGATGCCCAAGCTGACACGCCAAGCTAACAGTCAAGCTCCGGGAGTGTCCCACACTTCTGCTTCCGCCAGCTGTGACGCGATACTTAGGAGTCTCTGTTTTCAAACATGACTCTGACAGCTACACTTGTCATCGTAAGTATGTAACGTGATCGCATGTTAGACACGATGATGAAATATGAATCTGAAAAGAAAAGGCTCTTACTTGAATGAGTGGGGATGCTTTCAAAGGCAAGAAAGAAGCTGCAAGAGCCCAATCAAAGCCATGGTGGGTGGGTCAACCACCGAAGGTTAGAAGATTAGCTAAGTTGTAGTACTTATAAAGGATGATTAAGAAGGCTAAGAACATGCCTTGGCCCACATTAAGGAAAAACAAAACCTTTGTGGCTTAATATATGCTTAAATGCTTTGCATTCAAGTAAATTATTTAAGGAGGCCACGATCCATGACCATTGTTACGGCTGAATATTGTTTGTCCTTTCTAAAGCTTATGCTGAACTTCAGTTGATTTTGGTAGCTGGTGGGTGTTGCTTTGATGAGGGTAATTAGCTTTGTGGGGAGTAACCCTTCCTGTGTAAGTTCTCACTCCAAGGCCTGGATTACACACCTTGAGAGTCCGTTGTTATGAAATGAGTACAGGTCCTGGTTTTGTACGCTCGCAAGTGCTGTCTTGCCTTTCTCTGATGACTAACAAGGATGAGCATTTCTTTAAGTGTTTCTCAGCCATTTGATACTCTGTTGAGAATTCTCTGTTTAGTCCTGAGCCCCATTTCTCAATTGGGTTATTTGGTTTGGTGGTGTTTAATTTCTTGAGTTCTTTATATATTTTGGATATTAGACCTTTGTCAGATGAAGGGTTGGTGAAGATCTTTTCCCAGTCTGTAGGCTGTCGCTGTGTTCTGTTGACAGTGTCTCCTGCCTTACAGAAGCTTCTCAGCCTCATGAGGTCCCATTTATTAATGGTTGACATTAAGGCCTGGGCTGTTGGTGTACTGTTCAGGAAGTTGTCTCCTGTACCAATGTGTTCCATGCTCTTCTCCACTTTTTCCTCTAACCGATTTAATGTCTCTGGTTTTATGTTGAGGTCTGGCTCCTATCATGTTTAAAGTAATGCAGGATGTGGCTGCACACTTCGGGCTTCCCGTCCTCTAGAACCCTGTCTTGGGGTATTATGCTATAGAGACAAAAAGCAGACCAAGAATTTCTGTCAACTTTTCAACTAAGGACCTGCCTGGGCTAAGATGGACAGACTCTCCTGCAGTCAGTTTCATCTTAGATAGACAAATGTCACATTTTATCCCTTTGTTGTCAAGAGTGGTAATTTTCCAAACTGGAATCATTCGGAAAAAGAGAATCTCAAAAAAAAAAAAAAAAAAAAAAAAAAAAAAAAAAAAACTTCTATCAGATTGCCCTGTGGGCAAGTGTAAATGGGGCATTTCTTGATTAATGACTGATGTGGGAAAGGCCAGACCACTGCAAGTGGTGTCATTCCTGGACAGGTGATCTTGGGCGAGATAGGAAAGCATGCTGAGCAAGGCATGGAGAGGAAGCCAGTAAGATGATTCTTTCATGGCCTCCACTTCAGTGCCTTACCTGAATTCCCTTCATGATGAGTCCTAAGCTGTAAGGTAAAATAAGTCCTTTCCTCCCTCAGATGTTTCTGTCCGTGGTGTTCATCACAGCAACAGCAAGCTAGAACAGTGCTTGCTTGCTTTGTTCAATGACATTACTTATAAAAATTTCTGACTCACAGCATCATACACATTATGATATGTTAGAGATGCAAACATGCATTTGTTTGCCTATGTCGTTAAAAGCAGAAATGCTGTGTTATAAGCGGATATGTGGATATAAGTGTATATGTGACACACCTCAGGCAGGATTTGGACTTCTTGGCTGTACTGCATCTGGGCCAAAAACTCAGGTACTCACCAGAGAAAAGGCCAGGGCCCTAGAGGCTGAGAAACCAGGCACCAGCTTTTCCTGCAGGCTCTGGCCCACCTGTTGACAATGTCTACAGAGTGGCCTCTATTCCAAAGTATATTTCTGGTTTGATTTCACTTCCATATTAAGACGTCCATTTTCTGGACATTTTGAGATGAACTGGTAGGGGAGACGTCTCAGCAGCCTTGCATCACTGAGTGCAAACAGGGAGCACCATGCAGATTTAGAATGCAGGAGAACCTTTCCTTGGGGAGGTCTCTCCTTGGCTGTTTTAGGCAAGAAAGACACGGAAGCAGTAATCCATTCTTCTGCTTTTACTGCTACTGCGATGTTGAGCCTGGGGAACCAAATGGCTGCCTTGTGGCATGCTAACAATGGTTATCTGACTTAGAGCAATAGCTCAAAATCCAGTTTTACTCATCACCACGCTGCATTTCCAAACAGGAGCAAACTATGAACAAGAGAGAGTGTGAATGACTTCACTGCCCACCCTACCCTTAGTGCAGATGTGTGCCCAGGAAGCCTGGCTGACTTGACTTCCTGATCCCATAGACGGCCACGGACCAAATCACAAGTGTGGAAACCATCAAGCCCGTGTGAATGAGAAGAATCTGGAGAGGCAGATGTTGTTGGCATCCTTGTAACCCCATCAGCAGTTGGGAAAACAGAAAACCACCTCCCAGTTCAGATGCTGTGCTCTCTGGAGGGGCATTCCAAACGTGAACACTGCTGAAATTGGCAATTAACCCAAGCTTAACAAGGTTCAGAGTCACAGTCGTTAGACCCAGTGAAAAAACCTTCCACAAATAGGCCTAGGAAAGCGGTCCACATTCAGACCATCTGGGAAAAGCGGTTGGTGTGACTCATGGTATTGACTCTAGTGAGACTTTCAAGGAATGGAGAACCTCAGAGTTCCTGTGAGGCCACACTCATGGATTGTGAGTATTCATGTTCCTTTAACTTGAGGGCAGTAAACTTTGTGATTAGAGGGTGAGCTGGGTGAATCAAAGCAAGGTCAGAATGCTGGTAATGATACTAAGTAAGCTATTTACGGTTAGTTAAAGTCTCTGTTTCTTTGTGAGCTAAGGGAAGGACTATCGACTTCAGAGTATTGTTCTGAATGAAATAACCAATTCAAATTGACTAGCACAATAGTGATGAACAAATAGAAGCTAGTTAATAATACCAATAAAAATGGGAACTGAAACTGGAGAAGCTCACTGACCAGTTATTCCTCTGAGTATCTAGATACCACCTGAGTGTCCAGCTCAATGCTGAGTTCTGTGCTAGACATTGTAGAATCCTGTGACATGGTTTTTGTTTTTTTTTTTTGTTTTGTTTTGTTTTTTTGTTTTTTACCAGCAGAGGAAGTAAGCCATGTGCATTTTACAGCAGAAAGTTTTAAGTGTGCAAAGGAAGAAAGATACATTAAAATATAGTAATTGGTCAGAAGGAAACAAACCAACCTCTCCCCCTTTTTGCTGAGTGTGTGTGTGTGTGTGTGCGTGCACACTCTTACACATGCTGGGGATTGGATCCATAGTCTTGCATGCTCTACACAAATGTTCTGTCACTCGCTAAGCCCCATTCCTGAGCGCACTTCAATGTCTGTACTAATAACAGTATTAAGAGCTGAGAGCAGTTTTGTTGGAATTCCTAACCTGCATTTTTCAGACAAAGTTCTGTGCTGTAGCAACCCACAAAATGCTGAGAAGTGGGCGCGGGGGGAAGAAGTTGATGACACCAACTTCTAAGAAACTGTCTCCTGAAGGCTTACTACGTTTATCAGCAACCTGTATCAGTCATATCCACGCAACGTCTTCAACTGAGCATATTACAATCACATTTGGCCTCATGAAATGTTGATCCCCTAGCAGGTTAAGAGCCATTAAATGATTTACTTTCCAGCTCACCTTGGAAACTGCTGCTTTGATAACTGGGACAGTGCTGACGAAAACATCAGGCCAAACCCAAAGCCTTCCTGGCAATCTGGACACCAGGAAGATCTGCCCACTGGGTTACCTGAACTTTACCTTTAGATGGAACTATCTACTTCCCAATAGGATCCTTCTGTGTTCTGTCACAACACTCAGTGACGTGGGTGTCACGCCCCTCTATTCACAGATCACCCTAGGGAAGCTCAGCAAGGTGAGCCACCTGGCCCAAGCCTACACATCTGGGAAGTGGCAGGAACTGAATTCTTTTTGCAATGCTTCCCTGTTCACCCCAGCCTAGCCATCTCAGGACACAACGACATTAGGAAGTTGCCGTAATGATTGGTTTCAGAAAGCCACAACTTGAGCATAAAGAAAAGGAAGCATCGATGTGAAACTCTCATCACAAGCCAATGGAATAGACAGTCACCTCGCCAACAGGCACACGAAGCGATTCTTTGTACCCATGCTGAGAGGCACGGGCTTTCACAGCACCCACTTGGTAGGTCAGAGTCTATGCAGTGGTTCATAGACTGGCGGGCCCCTAAACAAAGAGCTGCAGAGAGCACTGAGTCTGACTCACTGTGTAGCCCCTCCCCTCAGCCACAGCTGGAAGAAAAGTCTCTCCCCACTTCTACCACAAGGTGTAGCTGGATGTTACTTCTAAGACCCCTTTTGGCTGTACCTGGGGGAAACAATGTGATTTTACTGGAGCATGTCAACAAAACTTAAAATAGAATCATGAAGTAATTGCAAATGACAGCTCTTGACATGTGGAAAGGCTCAAAACGTTGAGTTCTCTGTCTCTCGAGACAGGTTAGTGAAGCTGCTGGCCTCTGAGGAAGCTGACAACACAAGAGGCCAGGAACTCTGACTCATCTGAAAGATGGTCATGGACAACACTCCCCAGGGGAACAGGAAGTGGAAATCTAGGGTCCACAGGTTGCATCTGTCTGGGTCCTAGTGCACTAGGACCCACACTAGCCTGCTGCTACTTTGATGTCAAGGAAGTTGGTCACGACTACTTAGTTTCTTTCATGAGGACTGTGCCTTTTACATTGAGAGAAAACAGGCTGGGACAAAAGTCATGATTTCACCCGCCTGAGGGAAGTTCTCACTTTGACGATGGAGTCACTGCTGCTTCAGCCCAGAGGAACTGGTACTTGAGACCACCCGAGGCTTTGCACGCTAACCAAGAGATTTAATGCTCTAGCCAAAGAATGTTTTAGGTTCCGTGGAAACATTCTACAGGTACACAAATCACTTCCTGAGAAATGGAAGGCAGAACTCAGCGAAGCCACCAGCTGCTACAGTGATCTTAGGAAGGAGACATCAAGGGGCCAGAAGGACAAAAGACGGTAGTGCGGCACGCCACTGACCTGCGCAGTTAGGATGAGTTAATCAGTGTCAAAGTGAAACCCACTCAGCACAGCACCTGACGCTCAGTAGATACCGTATACAAAACAAGAGCCTTCGGAGTATTCTCGCAACAGAACATCATCATGACCAACCACCTTGTGACCGTAGTAGCAGTGGGCTGCTGTGTGAGACCTTAATACCTAGGGTGATAGAATTAGGAAAAGATCCTTTAGTTGTTATGGGGGCGTTAGTATATACAAGAGATTGTGAAGGGTGTGCCCCAGGCTACTGGCCCTCCCATCTCTGTGTCATGTGAGGTTATAGCAAGGAATCATATTGGAAATGGAATAATTCTTGAGGAGGCACCAGACTTGCTATTGCTTTGCTCTTAGACTCTGTAGCCTCTGGAGCTGTGAGAAATACATTCCTGGTCCTTATAAGCTACCCAAATGGTGATATTTTATTTTAGTAGCAGGAACTGACTAAGACAGTTTTTCCATCATATGTATTCTTTGTCATGTAATCACTTTGCCTTTGAAGTTCTGAGATTGTCAACAATTACCTTCTCTCCCATTTGTACCTACAGAAGGAACTCAGGGCAACATTGGTGTTTGTATAAACTCAGTCTTCCTTTCCCATCTCTTCTGGTAGGAGCTGCTTTAGCTACTGTCGTGGTCCTAGCACAAAGCTAACTGATTTCCTATTGTTTGTGCTCTCCCTGTGTGTATCTTGATCTTCATTCATAAACAGACTATTGCTTAACTTCCCGTAGCATCAATATTCATTCATAGTTGTTTTTTTTTTTTTTACCAGTTTGATTAGATTTAAGATCCTATTTCTACCCAAATTCCCAAATAGGACTAAACGTACAATTACTATACAAGAAGTTTGGAATGAATGAGTGAAAAAGTGGAGTCTTGTTCTGCCATCTTGAGAGGTGGAGGTGAACTAGCTTCAGTCTCCTAGCCCAGTCACGGCTCATTCAGTAAACACGGAGAGCACTTTCATTTTCAGGACACCATGCACTCATTTTCTTCTGCTGCAATTTAAGAATTTATTTTCTCAAGCACAAAAAGAAAGAAAACTTTAACCACCACTCTGCCCAAGACCACTCATCTTGTTCTGTCTCCTGAGGCCCCGAGGGCCTCCTTCCTGGTTCTGTGTGGAGCCAGCACAAGTCTCCCTCTTAGGGAAGCGACATTAAGTAATATCATGTATAATCCTTTACGAACGGGATAATACACGTGGTTCCACAATTCTAATGTGGCCCAGAAGCTCCTTAGAAAGCATGAGAGTGAAACGTCTGTGGTGGAGAAGGGTCTTCTTGGTGCCACCTGACAGAGCACAGGTGAAACGTGTCAGTGTTCAAAGAATGCCACCACGTTAACTAATGCTTACAGCCACTTTATGCATTTACTTAGCTGTGTTTGGGATTTAACACAGGGCCATGCTCTTCCACTAAAGCCGCACGCCACACTTAGCCCACTTTAAAGTTGGGCTCAGAAAATAACGCCATTTGCTATGCAGTACTCTGTAGTAAGCATTAAAGTGCAGATCCGAACCTGGCACGGTAGTCTCTGATTCCTTCTTTGCATCTCTACAATTTATAGCAGTTTTGGATCTGGCAAACAGGAGAGTTCAATTATTTCTGCCTATATCATAAAAATGAAGAATTCAAAGAGCCAAAGTTGACCAAAGTCCATCAGTTCACATTGAAGAGTGCATACGTCATAATGAAAGTCAGGGTTGACCTCAAACTCCCACGGACTTTTTACCATACCACTGGGCCTCCTGCCAGCAGTTTATTATTATTTTTTTCTTTATCACACATTTAGTTGGTTTTGAAGCTCTAACATTACCCTTGGAGATGTTCTCTGGTTGCTTCTTTAATGTGGAAGTTATATTTCCTGATAATGAGGACTCGCTGAGGTCACTTCCTTTCCACACACATTGATCTGCTCCCAGCCGTATGCCAAGCGCTGTGTAAAATAGCCACTTGTGTGCAAAGTGCCCACAGGCTAATGCTTTTCCTTCTCAACATGGAGCTACAGCCACCAAGTGTCCCTCAGCAGAAAAACGAGGGAGCATGCGCTGATGTGGTCCACTGCCCAAGAGTGGGAACTGAGTGAGCTCAGAGCATGCGTGAGGACATGTTCCTGTGCTACACTCGCCAGTGGCCAGTGCTGTCCTCCTCTCTTCTTAGTGTGGCTCCACTATTACTCCATTTCCCATGGGTGCTCCCCGACTCCAGTTCTCAGCACTGCCTTTTGATTTTCTACCCGTGTCATCTGAATGCTCACTACCCACTGACACTCTGTGCTTCAGCCTTGGTAGGGGCTGTTCTCTGATCATTATTGTCGCCTTGGACATCTCTAAAGTCACTTGCCTCAGACTTTTGTCTGCCTTTTAAAGGGCTTAAAGGGGCTTATGATAAAGTAAACTAGACCAACAAGCCAAAGAAATAATCAGAAGCAGAAGATGAACACTAAGGAGGGAGGGAAGGAGGGAGGGAGGGAAGTACAAAACCCTAGCCAGGGACTGGCCTCAGAAGGACAGGAGGAGTATTTACTCACCACCAGCTTAGTGTGTCTCCTAGGAAGCTCACTTACTGCTATTTCACTCAGCTTTATCCCCATTTGGGGCTTTTAACAAGAGGTGAAGAATCCTTCTCTATTTTACCTAGAATGCCTCGCCACACTCCCCTCCGCCTTCCAGATGGAGTGACATGGCCACTGGGCAAATATCCTCACTGGAGTGAGTCTCTGACATGACGGGCTTCATACCCCAATGCATCCCATGGGCTGGAGTCCACCATGTGCCACATTCAATAGTCTGACATTCTTTTCAGAGTCTTCGAAACCACTATTTTTAGCCTTCCAAGCCATATGGTGCACGGTCCACGATGACTGTGCCTCATTCCTCCTCATTTTCTTTTCATTAAGGTCGACATTAATTAAAAGAGGCCAATAAATCCTCAGATTAGACAACTTCTCACATTGACTGTAAAACCCAAGGAAGTGACATTTTGAGAAAAAACCCCTTGGAATTGAGGAACGGAAGGCGCTGCAGGGAGGTTGCAGAATGATTGATCTCTACGTGTCTTGTGTCTGTCTGCCATGTCTCTGGGGCATGGGCAGTCTGCTGCAGCTCGGCACAGGGGCCTTGGCTCTAGCAAGAGCAGCGAAGCTGACAGCTGTGCCTTTCTGCACTGAGCATTCTGGGAAAAATCAACGCTTGGGCAGTCCTGCTGCCATCTGTGGGCTTTCTACAGCAGATAGGTTATTTATAGAAACTTGTTTGTGCAAAGCCAATATTTACCTGTCGGGGTTGTCAAAATCTACAATTCATCTGTGCCATTAGCCTGCAGTTTCCCTGTCAATAATGGAAATTTCCCTCACCAGGAAGGAATCCAGGGGCAACCGGGAGGACTGCACTGCCCTCCCAGGAGGTGAGAGAACGGGTGGTATTAACGGTCGGAGGCTAAGTGTATCTGTCATCCATGAGGCCACTGGATCCTCCCACTAGACTGTGAAGATAAAAGGTATCAAGGACTTCAAAGCGGAATTCTCCCTATCACTTCCTTGTGGCTGAATCCATAAAGCCACCCTTGGCTAAACTAGAATGATAGTTCTGAGACAGTGTTTGTTTTTCCATGCCTTCTATAAGAAGACAGTATCTATGACAAGTAGCTGGGTGGTCTTCATAAACAGCCACCTACTGAAGCCATCAGCATCCAAGATTTTTCCCTGCAAACAGCCATCCCCTTCCTCTGATTTTCCTATGAGTCCTTGGGAGGCCATTTTCTTCTGCATGCCTCTTAAGAGAAGGTGCAGAGGCTGAGACTCTTTCCTTTCTCTTTGCCTTCTGTCTCAACGATGCAATCCATTCAAACAGCTCAGTTTTCTTTAATGCCTGCATCTCTAGGAAATTTGTGCTCTCTAGATTCTCCAGATTCAAGAAGGAGAAATTCTCTACTTGCACAAACACATCCCCTCTCAAGCCTGGTTTGTTCTTGCTCCTCCTGTCTCCACTACAAGCACAGGATTGAGCATTTCTTATCTATAATTTCTGGAACTAGAAATTGTCTCAGATGTCAAATCATTAGCATCTTATAGCATTTTCATGTACCATTAATTACATAGTGAAATATTTTAAGGATGGGACTTAAGTTTTTAAAAAGTCTTTGTGTTTCCTATAATCCTTGTACACATGGAATGAAGGTAATTGTATACAGGATATTAAATGAACCAGCATTTTGGTTGTGATTTATCAACTGAGGTCAGGATAAAAGAAATCCACTTGTAAAAAAAAAGAAAAAGAAAAAGAAATCCACTTGTGACTCTGTATTAGCACTGAAATGTTTTGGAATTGGGAGCATTTTGAGTTTGAATTAGTCTCTGGATGCTTAGTCTATTCCAAAGTTTACAAAGAAACCACTTTCAATTTCTAATCATTTAGTTTTATCTCGACAAGTGATCAGTTATTGAGTCCATAGTCTAAGAAATCCATTGACTCCATGATAATTTTTGGCCACTACTTTGATTTAGACACTTTTAGCTCTGGCTCAGACTGGACAACAGACTCCTAAATTGGTCTCTTTTCAGCAATCCAGGTCTTTTGTCTAGATCACCATCTCTCTGCAGTGCAAATCTCAGCACATTTCTCCTAGGCTTAAGTTTTTTTCTTTGGTCCAATAGAGAAACATTTCCACAATCCTGGGTCAAAGCCTCAACTTCACAGCACCTCACAGGGCCCTTCCCAAGCTATGGCTCAACTCACGCACACTCTGACAGGGCCCTGAGGCTGTGGTTCTCTCCTTTGGCTTCCACACAGAAGTTCACTGGACTTTATCTGCCTATAAGCCCCATACTTCCTCTGTTCTGGTGAATCTTCTCATGGCTACCTGTGTCTTCCTTCAGGGCACAGAACAAGTATATTTACTGAAATAATATAGTAGAGTTCATGAAGATGCATGTCAAATTACAGAGCACGAGAAAACACTTGGCATTTTGATTTGTTATGCCTAATTTCCTACAACTCTTCCTAGCAAGCAGGAGATGCTCAGTAAGTGCAGCCTGAATAGACAGGTGGACAAGAGTTGTAAGTAGGATCAAGAGGAACTTGATTGTATATGAAATAATTATTCATCTCAAATTGACTAATAAGCACACGTTAAGCCTCTCTGGTAAGATGATAACCCTAACCCTAACCCTAACCCTAACCCTAACCCTAACCCTAACCCTAACCCTAACCCTAACCCTGGAGGAGACCTGGTTTCCCTGTGGTGACTGGGAAGGTGAAGCATGCTAGGTTACCACTCAGGCCCAGGCTTTGAATAATTATACAGAATCACGAGTCTGTGGACGAAACTCCGATACGAGAAGACTTAATGTGCACAACTAGATCACCATTGCACATGTAATCAGAAGTTCTGAAAAATTAATACACTCCACTAACAGAGAAGTAGGTGCTAGGGGCTGTTTGAACCATTCTAGACGATTTTATTTGTTCTCAATGTAATCCTATGGCTATCTCTTTCCTATGAAGAAGGGAATTGGAGACTCAAAGCCAGTTCTTTTCTTTTCCCAAATCCATATTCTTCTTCACACCATATCAAGATGAAAATACATGCATGTGCGTATGCATGTACAAGCGCACGTGCGCGCGCGCGCACACACACACGCACGCGCACACACACACACACACACACACACACACACACACACACACACACACACTATGGCTTAGAGACATCCCCACTCACAACAAAGCCTCTAGGACATGTTCTCAACAGAAGGCTCTGGTCACTCACTCTACTTTGCATAAGTAGAAATCCATCCTTGGGTTATAAGCTCCATGAGGATGTCCACCACCTTTTATTCCATTATGTTTCCATGCCTCACCTTGCCTGCTGCCTTGTAAACAAGAAAGGAAAGTAGTAAATAATGTTTGATTTCAGTAAGACTTACACAAGCACTAAAATTACAGTTGGATCCGAATGTGCTTCTTCCTCTGCTCCCTGTCATGACAAGGCTGAGGTGTGTCATCAGTAAGGCTATATCCACTCTTGGTGGCAAGGAACAGCCTATACTTTGTGGGTCTTTCCTTCGCACAGGGTCTAGCCCAAGACTTCCCTGCATTTGCACTACTGATGTGGTGCAGACCATTCTCTGTGGTGGGTTTCCTATGCCTACTAGGATGCTTAGCAGCAGCCCTGGCCTCTGCTCACTGGATGTCAATGGCTTCCTCTGTCCACTCAGCTGCAGTAAACAGAAGTATATCAAGATATTGCTAAATTTTCTACCCTCTCCTGTCATTTGAAAATTGCTGGTGTAGCCTGATGCCACTCACACAGACATTATAAATACCTTCTAGAACAAATTCTCAAGGTTCTCTGGTCAGGCTGGATCAGCTCCTCAGATTCACCTTCTTTGCCTTGTTGATGACAACTCTTCACTATTGTGAAAGTGTTGTGTGTGGAGGTTACATCTAAAAGACACAGGCTCTTTATCTGGGAACTGACACTGATAAACAATGAACGAAGAAGTACCATCTTAATAAAGCAGTCTGGACGACTGGAGAGGACCAACTCCTGAGTGGTCAAGTTGGCATACCCATGGCTGATGGACACAGCATCTTGGTGAGACTGAGGAACTGCAGGGCTCCCACATGGCCTTTGGAGCTACCATCCTAGTTTTTTCTGTAGGAGGTGAGTTTAAAAATCTGTCCTCCTGGCTATTTCTTCCTGCAATTTCCTCTGTACAGTAATAAGTGGTCACAAAGTCATTTGCCATGGAGCACAGATTCCTCTAGCCTCCTCCTGGCTGTCACCTCTATATCTGCTTCTGGCTTTTCATTGAATACCCATTGGATGTTTGGGCAGTCTTTGCTTCACTGCCTTAGGCAATTTATCTCTCTTCTTTACTTTTCTATTTCCTAAGGTGAAGAAACCCCTCAAGGAAGGCTGACAACGTTCAATCCCTTTAAAACAGGAAGACAGCTGCCCCTTCTTGTAGCACAGCCCTGCAACTGGTCCTTAAATGGCTTGCCCTACTGTGCTCTTGGACTCAGTTTCCTGGATAAGCCACGCTTTTTGTGGTCTTTGGTTTTCTTCACTCTGAGGAAAGTGCACTTTTACATTTACATGGCTTCCTCCTTGCCATCACACAGACACAGCCCAAATCAGTGTTTTCCAGACTGGTGTGGGCTCCAGAATCTTCTGGAGTGTCTGTCTGAGTCAAGACTAATGTATGTGGGAGACAAAGTCTGAGAGTTCCAGACAATGCTGATGATGCTGGATGCGGGACCACAAGCATTCTCTCAGGCCGCTATAGTATATGTAACCACCCATATCTAGTAAATTTTGTGTCTGCCCTTTTTTGTCCCCTCACAGCACTTCTTAGACTTGAGGACACATCTGCTCTTTTGTTCTGCCTTCACATGTCCTCCCTGCTACAGTGAGAGACATACAAGGTCAGAATTACGCATCTTTGACTTAGTATTGTGTCCTGGTTCAGAACCAGGCACATAATAGGTACTTTATAAATACGTACTGAAGATTGACTAATTGAAGGTTTAGAGACAAGAACACTGATGTGCACTGAGCCTGAAGCTGTCTTTGTTGAAACTGGGTAGTGAGTACATTGAGAAGGAGCTGGCTGGGGACCAAGGGGCGAGGTCTGTCAACAGCATGACATCCCTAGCTTGGAGGGAGGATGACTGACGAGCAGAGGTGTCCTACTGGGAAAGCCTGCACACAGATGCTCAGTAATACACTGAGGTCGTCTGCACCCCTGGGGGCTGCCATTTGGCACAGCGCTGAACACAAATCCTGAGATGAGCCTTCCAGACGATCCAAGGATCTGAAAGGAAATCTGTCAAAAAGGCCATCATAGGCCTTGTAATTAAATGTTCTGCTTAATAACCTCTTAGTGATCTTTTCCTACACCCAAGAGGCCAAGCACAGAGCATGACTGGGGAGGTGAGAGATGGGGAGAAGAGAAGCCAGAGACCAAAGCGACGGTGGCATTTTAATGAATGCTGCAGAGAGCAGGCATGGTGGGGAGAGACGTGCTATGGAAGATGACACTAATGAATCTCACCCAGCTGTGTGGGTCGTGTGATTAATGCTGAACAGAACAAACACCTGATTAATAAGCAGGAGCCCCAAGTCATCAGTCTAACCTTCTGAAGTTCCCAGGTGGCAGTGACTGGGACACTGCGCAGGGTTCACCAAGAAAGAAATCACTCTAGACTCACTTAGGAAAACAAATGGAGGGAAAGAGGAAAATGTATTAACTCTCCCAAAGAGCAAACACAACACTTTCTTTTCCATCACATGTCTCAAGAAAGTCTACTTCCTTTGAGAAATTCTACTGTCCTAGGAACAGTGGGAGAGAAAAACAAACAAACAACAACAACAACAACAAAAAAAAAAAAAAAAACAAAAAACAAAAAAAAAACAAAAAAACACAGAGGGCACCAGAAAGGTGAGAACAGTATTTTCTTTTACTAATGTCAGGTCTCTTTCTTGGGATACCCACAGGGCAGTGGTCCAGCCCGAGGACATCTGAATGACAGGAAGTCAGGATACAAGAGAATGCAGCTTTACTGGCGTTGAGAAGGGCATCACTCAAAGCCCACAATTTTCTGGGAAAATAATTTTAGTCCTTCAGCTACAATAAGAACCCTGGTCTGGAAATACATACGGCTCAGCAGATAAAGGCATTTGCTGCCAAGACTGATGAGGTGAGTTCAATACCTGGGAGCTACAGAGTTGAAATGAGCCCTGAATTCTGCTGGTTGTCTTCTGACCTTCACACACATACTATGGCATCTGAGAACCCACCAGAAATATTTTAAAAAATGAATAAGAACCCCCAACTAACACAGTCTGTCACACATATTTGTTTATCACATAAGTATATTAAATTTGATAGAATATATTATAAGTAAGCAATAGTTTTAAATGATTTCTAATTCTATCACTGGGAGGAAACTTTTGGCAAATATCTAAGAGTATTTCTAAAGATAGTTTTAGCATTCGGTACTCTCTCTCGTTCTCTCTCTCTGTGTGTATGTGTGTGTAGTGTATATTTCTGTGTGTTTCTGTTTCACTGTGTGTGCACATGTGCATGCATATTGGTTCTTTCAAAAGAAAATTTGAAAGGAAGAGAGTTAAATGGCACAATTAAATGATATCATTGTGACTCAGAAGCTAATACTACAGTCCCCTCTGCAGCTTCAGTGACCCATAAACAGCCATGTCCCAAACATAGCAAGTGAACAATTCCTCAAATAAATGGGTTTATACAATGTCTCTTATAGTATTCTATCAGGATTGTTCTACTTATTAGTTTTTGTTATTCACCTATTACTGTGCTTAGTTTACAAATAAAACTTTGTTATGTCTACATAGGCAGCAGATTATAAGGAAGAAGAGAACCTGAGAACCTGTAGGCTTTGGTGCTATCTGGATTCAGGTACCCACTAGGGTCTTGGCACATATCCCCAAGCATAAAAAGAACTAACAGTCTTTTAGCAAATTCCAAATGCTGTTTTTGTTTGTTTGTTTTGCTTTCATCCTTTTATCTAAAATTTGCTCCCTCATTCTGACTTCAAAAAGTGCATCATCCATACCCAAGGTCAGAGTTCATCATGGCCTGAAGAGCAGATACAACACAGCAGCTCATATACAACACCCCCCATACACACACACACACACACACACACACACACACACACACACACACACACTGCTTCATCATCACAAAAATGCTACAAGCTACTAATGTCATCCTTAGTTACAGTTGAGCAAATAGAGACTCGAAGAGCAAGGCAATGGCCTGAGGTCACAGTAAGCACTGAGCATCATGATTAGGGTTCAAGCATCTCGACTGCATCATAGCTGTCCCTTGAGGTAGAACACGGGAGGAAGCAAAGGGAAGGGCAGGCCTTGGGAAGGTAGAGTGATTCTTCCCAGGGGGCACTGCTACCAGCGAAGTGAGAGTTCTGGAAGAGGAGGCTTTGAGCCCCTGCTGCCACTGCAAAGGCACTCAAGTCAGAAGCAGGCACAGCTCCGATCTTTCTTACCACACCCAACGCGAGTTCAGAGTTTAAACTTGATTTTATCTGGAGCAAGATGACATAACCAAGCTCCAACAGTGGTGCATGTCAAAGAAGACCCTAAGACGCTAAAGGGGGCATCTTAGCTTTTTCTCAGATGACAATCCAAGGTTTATTAATGGGTTGGGCAATTAATGGGTTGGGTTGTCATTACTGAGTAAACTAACCTTTTCCCTTAAGATTTTTGGGCCAGTTTCTTTGAAATATTCCCTTTATTGTGAACTGTCATGGGGTGTTTACTAAACATGCACTGAGCGCAACTGCAGTTCTATTGGGTCAGAAAGCCAGGAGGAGGTCCTAGGGACTTGGCATTCGTACAAGCGTCCCAGCTAAGCCATGCTTCTGGGTGCCAAAGCTTCTGGGTCTTTCTTAAATTCACTCCACAACCTGTTCCAGTGAGGTGTCCATAGTGGAAAGTCTAGAGGCTGCACCAAGATATTAGGATCACTGTTGGTCCCCAATCCTGAGATGCCTGGTGGGACCCAGAGGAGTACCTGTGTCGTGACACCTCAGGAGTCACAGAAAAACCTAAGACCCCGCTACGGGGAGGAAGGAAAAGTTCCCAATGGAGTGCAAGCCACAGGCAACAGGCCGGTAAACAGCATGTCCCCGCAGCCCTCCCTGCCCCATAGCTCCTGCTCCTGCCTCTGGGATCCCTCTGTGCTCCTGGCTGGGCTTCCCCTGACAATAGACTAGAACCTGGAACCCAATAACCACCCTTACTTCCCTCCCCCAGTGAAAAGCTCCCAACTGGTCTCACCTGGAAATAAACTCTTCTTAGGGTTTTCCTTTCTCCCTTCTGCTTCTATTACTTTATTACCTTGCTTTTTTCTTTCTCTCTAGTATGCTCCATGGTCTCCCCACCCTACCCCCAATGAATAGAGAATTCATTGTTGAAAAAGACTCATAGACGATGTACTACAGTTTGAAGAGCACCACACCGAGCATGTGTAAAGTCTTCCTTTGCAGAAACACCCACCAGCTAATTAGACTCACTGTGAGGAAGGCTCCCATTCCACTGTTAGTGCATTGCAACAGCCTGATCCATGGATGCCTCGGGACCTAAGTAACAAAAGCGAATGCTCTCCATAGCATTTTGGAAACATGGACATCTTTTTATCCTCTCTAAATCTGTAAAGGATGGTGTTTGAGAAACCTCAGTCAACATTTCTCCAGGGCTGCGACTGTAGCACAGTGGTAGCATCCTCATAAACAAATACAAGGACCTCAGTTTGACCCATCAACACTGCAACAAATAATGAATATAAAACTCTTTTCCACATGTAACGACCCGATTCACCAGGGCCTTACTGATCTCAAGGGTTCCAAAGGCTCCTTATCTGCTCATACTGCTGACCCATCCTGACTCCCCTTCTTGATGTCCTCTGTCTTACTCTATGCAAAATTAGGTGATCAATATTAATTTCTACCCATATAGGTGATGAATTCCTAATTATCTATCAAAATTCACTTCAGACAACTCCATTCTCTGTTAATTCCAAGCTCTTCCTCCTTCCCTCAAGCCCAGCTTTCTCTCCTTCCTCTCCAAGACAGCAAGCCATCCATACCCCCCTCTACAATGGAAGTCTACTGCCATCCCCACCCCCTCTATAATGCAACTCTACTGCCATCCCTGCCCCCTCAATTACAGACGTCTACTGCTAACTCAGCAGGGTTCATCACTAGCTTCTTCCCTGAGCTGGACTATGTGCACACGTTCTTGTGCATAGCAGGGCCCACGTCAGATTTATTCGTCTCAGTATCTGTTCTTTTTCTAAAACCCTTATTTAGGGTATCTGGGTGACTCAAAACATTCACTCTGGAGCAGGTCAGAATGAAATCTGTACTTCTTTACAAATTCTGAATTTGCCTTCTTTTCTGAAAGAAAATCATTAGGTCAGAAACTTTCAAAAACAAGGCCTTGTTCTATTCCAAATCTAAGAAGTAATTTTAGACCCAAATGTCATCAAATCAATCAATGTTTTATATGTTTGTAAAGGACATTTCTGAAATACGTGATTGCACTCAGGAAAAAAGGTCAACAAGGTTTATTTCACAGCCCAAAAAGGCACCCAGGATTCAGGAAAACTAATTAGACTTTAAGATGACCAAGTGGGTCTATTTCATGACAGCCTATAATGACAAAGTTTTTAGCAGTTCTACGACAGTTATCAAAATTGTGTGTTATGATTTACACTGACTATAACTTGACACAATCTAGAATGCAGTAGGAACAGGCCAAGGGACTGTCTAGACTACATTAGCTCCTGAGGTACCCTGAAGCTAGGTGGCATCCTGCCTTGTGTCTGTGTTCTGGACTGCAGAAAAGAAGCTCATTGGCTGAGTAGCAGCTGACGGCATCTGCTCAGGCTCCTGTTGCTGAGATTGCTCTGTCATGATGGACTCATCCCTTGAGCCAGGAGCCAAAAGGCATGCTCCTTCCTTGAAGCTGTCTTTGTCAGGGCATTTTATCACGGCTACAGGCAAGTCACAAAGCCATCATATTCTTTCCATATAAAAATTATCAGTTGATCCATTTTTTTCTTTCTTTCTTTTTATTCACTTGACATGCTGGTCATAGCCACATTCCTCCTTTCCTTTCAGTCCCACCCTCCCTCCTGCCTCCCCTACTCCTCAGAAAAGGGGAGCCCCCCTTCCCATCCACTCCAGCTTATCAAGTCACATCAGGGCTGTATGTGTCCTCTTTCCTTTTGGCTTGGCAAGGCAGTCCCCCCAGGGGGAAGTGATTACAACACTGGCATCAGAGTCCATATCCAAGACATCTCCCACTCCCCTTACTAGAGGACACACATGAAGCCTGAGCTGCCTATCAGCTACATCCGTGTAGGGGCCCAGGTTCATTCCATGCATGGTCCTTGGTTGGTGCTTCAGTCTCAGCAAACCCCTCTGGGCCCTGGTTAGTTGGTTCTGTTGGTCTTCTTGTGGACTGCCTGTCACCTCCAGGTCCTTTTCTCCTTCCCCCAATTTCCCACAAGACTCCCTACACATCTCCCAGTGTTTGGTCATGAGTCTCAGCATCTGTTTCAAACCATTGCTGGGTGGAGCCTCACAGGCGGCAACTCGGCTAGGCTCCTTTTAAAATGAATACTTTGGGGAAAGCAAGGGAAATGATGAGGAATCACGACGAGAAGTGTGTGCCCTTCACCAGGACTGCTCACGAAATAATCCAGGATCGCCCAGCGAGAAGGGTGTGCCCTTCACCAGGACTGCTCACGAAATAAGCCAGGATCGCCCAGCAGGAGACACTTAGCTGGCAGAGCGAGCTTCCCAAGTTCAAAAATGTTCAAAGGAGAGCAAAGAATGTCATTTCCAAGTTACGCTTCGTGGTAATGTTGTAGAGCTTGCTCCAGCCATGCTCTCCCCCAAAAGACAGCCAAAGCTACTTAGGGACCACCAGCCTTGCATCTGAGGAGAAGCCATACCAGCTCTTTTATAATGTTAACATGGCATGTTCTCCGTGAAAACAGTGTTTCTTGAATCTTTCAACCAACTGAGGAATTCTTAAATACCTTTGGGCAAAGGCTCCATTCCATCCGTGGTGTTTTTCTAATCTAGTCCTTTCTGAAAGCCTTATGGTTACCCTCAACAAAAAGACAATGTTGAAGCAAAAACCCAGGTCTTGGCAGCTTGGTGCCTGCCTTCAGCTGCAGCCACTAGTCCTCCTTCAACCCTCCCCACCTCTTCGCCAGCATGAGTAGACCGTGCAGCTCTTTAGCATACAGTATATAACTCTCATTCCTCCTTGCCCCTAACACTGGAGCAGGAAGCCAGGACTTTACTTGGTCTATCCTGCAGCAATGAAAATATTACAGATCTACACACCCAGAGGCTCTGCTTAGTCCCTCATCTAAGTACCTGCCCTCCTTCTTCCCCCAGAGTGTCCTCTGGGAACCCGGGCCTCCAATCAGTCAATTCTGCATCTTCTCTGAACACTGGCTGCTTTTTCTGGTCCTGGTATAAGCCTGGATGACTTTCTAGGGTACGGCTCTTATTTCACTGTCTTCTCCGGCTTTCCTCCAACAGCCTGGGTACTCCTCATCTTACTGTTTGGCCTTCTTGGTCTTCAGTGCTAATTCTTGACTGAAGCCTTCTAGTCCCTAAATCCCTGTTCATTTCTTAGACCCTTTTCCATGAGAGAACACTAACTCACTTCTCCTGTGTTCTTCTGGCCCTCCTGACCATGCCAGTTCTTTGGAGATTTTCTTGCCCTTCCTTCCCCTCTTGGGAACTACAAAACACTCAAGATGTAAGTCCTCCCAGTTTCTCATTCTGTGTTTCCTTAGCCAAATGATTTTGCCCTTTAAAAGTCCCTTTGTTCACTGTTACTAGCCATTGTATCCTAAGCCCTGGCATTACCAATACAACGTCAAATGTTTTTAATCAAACCATCCAAACATCAAGTCATTGCCAAACTTTTATCTTTCAGCCATGTCTTTCCAAGTTACTCTTTCTTTCATCTCTATTTAAAAAAAATATCTTTGATCTTACTGATCTTTGATCCTACTGCCATTTCTTCCTTGTCAACCTATCCACGTCTCTGCCTTCTGTTCGTTCTAATACAATCACTGCTTCATGTTCATTTCCAAAGCCCCAGCGTGCTTCCCACCACGGTTAGACATACATTGATTTTACTTCAATCTTGTTCTCTGCTTCCACTCATCTGAGGAGCTTAATATGCTTAGGAAGACTATAGAATGCATAATGCTTTCATTTTAAATTTATAACCTTAACTACCAAGAGAATTCTTAGTTTATCCAAAAGTCTTATTGTGTTTCTGAGAGGATTTGTTCTTCAGATTAGTATGCTATGGTTTTTCTGTTTACAGAATTGAAAAAGCCTCTACCTGCCTCCTTGGTTTTCACGAGATAACTTTAACTCTCCTTTCGCTAAGAAACTAAGCAATTACAGGAGGGCTCTTCTAATCAAGCAATGTGTTGGGGCTGAAGCTGCTCTGATGATAGGCACCAAGGACTTCCATATGGCCAAATCTGATCCTTCATAATCTTCATTTCACAGCAGTGCTTGAAGGTCTGGTTCCCACGGCTTTTCTTCTCTTGGAGTTCAGAAAACAAATATTCCAGTCTTTGTATGTTTCTTATGCCCAGCCTCCCCTCCTCCACCTCGCCTTGCTAAGTTTTTTCCCTTTTCTTCTAATCAGCCTCCTGGTTTCCATCTATTGAAATGCCCTGCATCTTGTGCTTGGGGCTCTACTCTGTAATGTTTAGGTGATCTGATCCAAAGCAATCCAAGTGTGGATACTTCTTCCTATGACTCCGGGGCATGTCTCCCTCCTTCTCCATAGGTACGCCTTGATGTCTGTTAGGCATTCCATTGCCAATGCTTCCAAACTCCATTCTTCTTCCTTCCTTCCTTCCTTCAGTACCCCTCATCTCCATGAATGGTGTCGTGAAAGCTAATGTGCTCTGGACGTCATTCATTCTCTCCCACCCCATCCCCCATCTAGTATGCCTTATCTTATCTGCCTTTAAAATGCTTCAGAATAGTTATACCCATTACATTACACTAACATGGCGGCCTAAACATCACCTGAACAAAGACAACTGCAATAAACAAGCTTCTGTGGGAAATTAAAAGTTCACAGATGTCTCAAACCTAAACAAGGAGTTACAGGCAACAAAGAAAGGATAAGAATGGAAAAAAGAGTCTTCCCCGGAGAATAGCACATGGATTTGGTTATCTAACAGCAAACTGTCAGCCCTAAAAACATGTCCATACAGGTAACATTATACAGACTGTGTTTAGGAATACACACACACACACACACACACACACACACACACACACACACACACACACACAAGAACAGTTAAAGAGGCCATGAATTTGAATGAGAACAAGTGGGGAAGCATCGAAGCATTTGGAGAGAGAAAAGAAAACAGGGAAATAATACAATTATATTATCTCAAAAAAATAAAAGTATTTTAAACAGTAAAAGCTCAGAATGTACCAATAAGAAGCTATCGCCATTATCAGCCTATCCACATTGGTCTAAGACATCACTCCATCCATGCTGAGATACAGTAGTGTTCTCCCTTGCCTCATCTCACCCACACTCTCCTGTAGTCACAGGGACTCCTTCAGACCTGTCAGGTCATGCATCAAACCTCCAATGGCTCCTTACCTCATTAAAAACAAAGCAAAGAACTTTACATAGCTCAGGAGGCCCTGAAAAGTCTGGCCCCTTGTTAACTCTCTAATCTAATTTCCTGCAGCTCTTTCTTGTCCATTATTCCCCCCCAGGCAAAATGAAAGCTTGCTTTGAGGTGTTTTATGCATTAGTAAAAATTTAAATTAAATCAAAGTTTTGCCTTGCTTTTCTTGATTTACCCTCAAGCATATCTACCTACCTCTCCCAGCCCCTCTCTCTGCATACAATATGTATGCACCACCCCAGTCTCCAAATGTGAACAAGTCCACGCTACAGTGCATATATGGAGGCTAGAGACACCTGCTCCTTGTCTTCCTTGAGACAATCTCTCTGTGATTTCCTGCTGAATACACTAGGCTAGGAGTGCCCATGAGTTCCTGGGGATTCTCCTGTCTCTGACGCCCATTTCCCCACAAGAACTTGATGAATTCTTGAAATTAAAACCCAGGTCTTCATGCTTACATGGCATGCCCACTACCCATCTCTGCAGGCCCCTGCTTCATTATTTTTATAATTTCTTTGTCTTCGAGATATAATATATCATTTTTCCTTCCCTTTCCTACCTCCAAAAACTCCCTAATAGCTTTCTTTGCTCTTGTTCAAATTCATAGCCTCCTTTTTCATTAACTGTACACACACACACACACACACACACACACACACACACACACACACACACACACACACACACCCCTGTATAATGTTACTCATCTGTACATTTTCAGGGTTGACCATTTTGTACTGGATAAATAATTGGTGTGTTCTTCTTTATGGAAGACTATGTCTCTCGCTCAGCATTCCTCAGCTGCCTATAGTTCTTTGTGTAGGGCTGAGGCATTGTGGGCTTTTCCCATCCACTTCAGCTTCTCTCTTGATGTTGTCCTTGTTCAGCTCATGTTTAGGCAACCAGGTGTGAGAGTGTTTTGCAGATGTGTTTGTTGGAACTGGGCTCCACAAGTCTTCATTATGATTAGTTGTGGGTTTTTGGAACGGTCTCTGTCTGTTTCAAAGAGAAGTTTCCCCAGTGAGGTATGAGAAATACCCTTACCTATGCACATGAGGACAAATATTTAAATGTAGTTAGGCATTATGCTGGGTTCTTATCCAAGCTTGATAACTTTATTAGCCGCAGGTAGATGGCTTCTAGCACCAAGCATGAGTGCTCTCTTGTTGAGCAGGACTAAAGTCCAAGTAGAGAGCTGTTGGTTACTTTGAAGGTGTGTGTGTGTGCTAATGTTGCACTCTTAGGATTATTGTGCCACACTGGTAATGTATATGTGCTAATATTGCCCTCTTAGGGTTACTGAGCCACACTGGTAAGGTGTACATGCTAATATTGCACTCTTAGGGTTACTGTGCCATGCTAGTAGTTGTTATGGTTCATAGGCCTAAAAGCTGGATAGGACTATTGGTTGCTTCCCTCCTCTGGAAGCTTGCATGGCTCCTTTCATGAAAGTTAGTCCTCAGGGAGGAGGCACTCAGGTCAGTTCTAGCTCAGGGGTCTCTGGGCTCTACATCTGAAGTACGTGGTGTCTTCACCAAAGAGACTTCCCTTTTCCCTCTGTTGGGCAAGCAAGAGCTATGGCAGTAGCCTGTAGTGGTTTGAGAGTCTCCTGGACACCTCTGAGCAACAGCTCAGGGGAGGGTTTCTCAGGCCTGGTGTTAGGGTCCTTGTTAGATGCTGGCTCTTCTTTCTTTAGAGGATGCTCCTGCTGAAGCTAGACTTCTGCAGCTGTAGACTCAAGATCAAGTGTCTCCACTCAGAGGAAACCACAGTTTTAATAGACAGAACGTGGAATCACTGAGGAGTCTCAATGACTGGTCTATAGGAATGGGAGTATCTCGGTTATAGTAATCGGTGTGGGAGACCCAGTCCACTGTGGGTGGCACTACTTCCTAGGAGATCCTGGATTGTATGAGAGTAGAGCAAACTGGCGGTACAGTGAGAGTGGTGTGCTCATTTCTCTTTGCTCTTGACTGTGGATGAGATTGGACCAGCTGCCTCAAGCTCCTGCCACTGGGACTTCCTGCTATGAGAGACTGTCACTTGGAATTGTACGTTAAAATAAACCATTTCTTACTTAACTTGCTTTTTGTTAAGACTTTTTTTTTTTATCATAGTAACAGAAGTGAAACTAGGACACGACCTATAAGCCCTCTGATGCCTAAAGTATCTCCTACCCTACCTCAGGGCCATACATAACGTCCTCTGTCCATCTGTATCTTCCAAAATTATGTATATCCTAAATATTAAGAAAGAACTATTCAACAAATGTAAACTGATCCCCTTAAGAAGCAGTTTGGAGTTTTGTTTTGTTTTATTAGATGAATTTTTTTTTTTGGTGACTTCTGTGTAACGGATTAGTGCTGCTCCATCAGCTTGCACATGAACGCAAGCCTGTCTCTGCCATTTTCATACAGAAGGTCCAATCTGGGAAGTATATTACTGGCTGGACTCAGCACTCTGGTCTAGGCTGACTCACGTTCTGTGAAAGCTCCCTTGTCTGTGGCAAAACACTTTCACGGAGCTCATGGCCATGCCTGGGGAGCTCCTCTCTACCTATGATGTTGAAAACTAATTTTTAATTTCTTACCATACTTGGAGATGACTTACTTGACCCTACAATGCACATATACATGACTTACATATCTGTGACAAGTATGGAACACACGAGTTGAGAATATGCATGAAGCATGAAGAGAAAATACAGCCATATAAGAAAACAAAATAGATCTTTAGTTAAAAAAAAATCTCTTTGACAATGTGCATGACATAATAATAATTTGACATACCAGGTAGGTGGGTATTAGAATAAAGAAGTATCTGTTTCCGTTACAAGTTTCTCTTAGGTCAAGGGTCAATTCCTTTGCCTTCATACCTCCTCGAAAGAGTGCAAGCATGCACTATGCAGACTTTTTTTTCACCCTGTGTCTACCACAAAATAGGCACTGAGGACACTGTGAAAAAGACACAGGGTCCCTTTGTGGAAATGGTATCCACAGGGTGGGAAGCGACACAACAAAAATTGTCTTAAAATCTCATCACTATTTTTTAGGATGGTATTAGCACCTCTGGTGTTCATATTACATGACATAAAATGAGAGATCTTTAACCCATTAAAGTACCTCAAGATAAGTGACCAAAGTAAAATACTTCACCACTAATTTCAAAGAAACAGGACAGTTTACATTTGTTTTTCTTTTTCACAACAGTTTGGTGGTATGTGTGTACTTCCTTTCTTAGTGTTAGAACACATCTGTATCTTTAGGCCAGCGTCCACTGTCTGATCTGGGCTTAAGCCTCCCTGAAGTTCTCTCAAGTAGGCAACATATACGGTGACTTGACAACTTACGGTACTGGCTTTTCCGTGTTCCTTGTCATGTGTGCTGTGCTGAACTGTATCATGTGATGTAAAAGCTGAGATGACCCCTACAAGGTCATAACAGGTCAGGCCTTCCCTTTGCTGTGGGGATTGGTCTGTTGGTGCCTCAAGCGGCTGCTTCTGAGGATGCTCTACAGCTTGCTTGTGAAGGCGCCCACCTCCTGCTGCCCTTCCTCTCCTCAACTGCTCCCTCTCCTCCTCACTCTTAATGAAGCATCTCTTGAAAAGCTTGAAAAGGAAGCCTTGCCATGGTTAGATCTCCATTTTGTATTGTCTTTGATGTTTTCTCACCTCAGAGCCCAGTCATGCCCTGGAAGTCTCTTGGTGCTAAGGAGCTTCCTTCCTGAAGGGAATTAGGAATTACACACTCACTTTCTGAACAGACCGCTAATGGTTTTCAGGCTTTTTTCTTTCTTTCTTTTTTTTAAAGAGCCTGACATTTAAATGTCTCAACTGAAAACTCAGAACTTAATGCTTTAGCAAAATGTATACAAAATAGCCTCTTGCCCCTCAGCATGGGGAACATTGGTGCGGTGGCCATGGTGATGGCCAGGTGGATATGTAGGAATCTCTTGGAGTCTGTTTCTTTTTCCACTACCTGTTTTACATTAGCAGAGAGGCGCACACAGTTAAATAAGAATAAAAGAATCCTGACCTGGCAGGAAAAGCTTTACTACCTCAAAAATCGTGTCACTTAATTAAATTAGGCTTCCTAAATAGAAACGATCCTCTAATCTATACTTGAAAACAGGCTGCTTTTTGGTAGAACGCTTTTGAAAATTTTCCTAAAATAACCACACTGTGCTGGGTAATTTTGAGCCTTGGCTGGGGGATGCCTCCAGCTGTAGCTGGCTCTTGCATCCTAGAGAGGACTCCAAGCCGATCAGCATGTCCTTGGTTCCTGCTTTGGGACCCACAAGGGATCCAGATGCTTGCCCTAAAACCAGAGAGGAGGTGTGAAAACCCCAGATTCTGTGACCTAAGCCCAATGACCTGACCCAGAGATAAAGGCCCCTGTGTTACTGTGAGGAATTTGAAGTTTATCTAGAGAAGCATCTGGCGCCATTAAAAGCTCTGAGGCCTGGTGCACTATTACCCAGTTGACTTTCCAATGAGATACCGCAGGTGGCTTGGAACAGAAACTAAGACCCAAAGAAAGGAAGGGAGTACTTAGGAGGTCCTGCAGTCACCTGGGGAAGGTGACCGGACCACACGGGCATTGTGGGGGAAAGGCAAGCATGTATATGCAGGGCTTCTTCGGAGATACAACTCAAAGACCTTGGTAACTATTGGACATGGTAAGTGTTGGGTAAGGAGGACGAATGAAATGCTACCTATGTTCTGGCCCGGCCTACTCACTTAGAGAAATTGATGGAGGCTTGGATGGCAAGACAGGAAAAACAAATGAGAATGCTAAGTGCTTTGAGGTACCACTTCTGGAAAAAAAAAAAAAAAGTAGCTTAGCATTTCTACAGCTATAGTCAATCAGTAAAGGTCTTAAATAAAAGCTCTGGGAAGGAGTGTGACTCATAACAGGTAGAAGTAAAAATCACTGCCCTGTGTAGACATAGGTAAGCGCTATAGAAATGAGAAGAGTGGGAGGAAATGGCTTCAGACAATGCTTGTTGCAGTATTGCACCTAGGTAAAAAGCGGGGGGGGGGGGGGGGGGGGGCGAGCAATCTCTATGTTCACTGTGAATACTGCGCCCATGGCTGCTGGTACACAGACATAGCCGAACGCACATCAGCGAAAGGCATCTCAAAGCAAATGGAGCTGAGGAACAGGCCGCTTATGCAGTGCTCAAGAGTGTAGGATCGTAGGGTGGACACTGTACCTTTTCCTTTTGTTATGTCTGTGTTTTGTAATTTCTACCCAGAATGTATTCCACATGAGTATATGTTTAAATAGGGGGGGAAAGCACTAATTAATTTTCATAAGGTTGATTTGTCCTGGGCTCTTGGCGGTGTGTCAAGTGTGAATTGAATGGGCATCATCTTCTTCATCTGCTCCAACTGCTGTCCCAGGGGAACTAAGCGCACATGCTCCTGGGTACTCATGCTCAGTTCTGACTATAAAATACCTGCAAACCTGGCTGGCTACTTTCTTTCCTCTCACATTGCAATGGGCTAGACTCATGCTTGTAAGCTCCATCTGTGCCTGAGAGTGTCATGAAAGTCAATGTCTACAGACACCAACAAGTCTGTTTATACCTCCTGCTTTGGGTAGTTTTTGTGCATGTTCACTGTGTACCCCACTAAAGTGCAAGCTCTCAGATGGCAGAATGTATGTCTGAGTAGGGTTTGTAAATCCCCAGTTTGCATATATTAAGCATTCAATATTCATAAAGAGAATTATTGATATCGCTTACATAAGGCCCAGTGTAAAACATTATATTTAGGATTCAGCACGAGGCATTTCTTCCCTCAAGAACACCGTGCCTTTTTGATGAGTCACAATTATGTAAGGCATCATTTCACTGTCTTCTCCCCACCCCCTCTCTTTCTACCTGGACTGTGAGAAAATGCTTTTTTTTTTTTTTTCATTTGCTTTAATTTTTTTTTTATTGTACCTGCAAACATTCTACACCTGTCAGCCCCCTGTCCCTTGCCCCTTATTTCAAGATCCTAGAATGAAAAGTCTGTCATTAACTCTGTAATGCTGCTGCCAAAAATGTCTCTGGGAGAAACTACTTTTTAAAATCCTCACTTGCGCTATCTAAAGCATACAGTAATTTTTAAGATACAACTACTTCCTTCTCCTTTCTATGGCTTTGAGCTTTTAATTAAAAAAAAAAAAAAAAAAAAAAAAAAAAGGCCTGCAATACACACCCTGTATAGCAGTTACCTCAAACTCTTTTTTAGATATTGACATTGACAGGAGAAGAATGTAAAGAATTCAATCCTATATAGTCCTTTGTGGTTTAATAGTTTAACACAATAAGTGGACATTAAAAGCTGTTTTACAGCACAACTAGAAGCAGTGACTTTCCATCACACATACTAGATAGTCCATTAAGTGGCCTGGTCCAAGCCTAGGCCCCAAGGATGAGAACCTGACGGGAATGGATATCTTCCCAAGAGACACTTGTGCGCTTCTCTCTGGCTGCCAGACTACAGAAACAGTGGGTCCAAGACCTGAGCCTCTTGCCCAGGAGTCTCCAGCTGGAGAGTAAAGTTGCTGCCCTGGAGGCTACAAAAGGAAGAACTGGGGGCAGAGCTACAACTTGTCAGCTGGCCTTGCAGCAGAGACTGACCTTGCAGCTGAGCCTTGGAGCTAAGAAATGATAAGTGGGGTGAGATCGCGGCAGGGCCGCTCACATAAGCGCATCTCCTACCTTCTATTTACACTCTCATCAGGACCCCAAAGATGAACGTGTACCTTTGTGGATCTCTTTGTCCCTCTTTCCAATGGAGCCACAGTGAAAAATACCCACCCCGTGTTTTTCACTGGCCACCTGGCTCTTTCAGTTGCTTTATCGAAGACAGGTGGCCCAACCTGGCCTTGCTGAGGTGTAGGCAGTAACCGCAAACCCTGTAACAGCACTGGAACGTTCCTTCCTGGGGACTTTCAGAAACTTTCTATCTAGAACATTCCTTCTAAAGCTTTTTACACAGGCTCTCTTCTCAACATGTGAGTTTCTGTGTTGGGCCTTCCCTGATGATTCTCTAAGTGGGATGTCCTGTTGGGTTCCTCTCTATGACCCCCTCCCCCATCTTCTTTAGAGGAGCACCCATCCACACCTCCATTGACTGCAGCCCTCTGATCAGGACAGGCAGTGTCCTTTCCTTTTACAGCTTTACTCCTAGTGCCCAGAAGAGCAAGAGGGTCTGCCTCATCACAGGCACTGAAGCAATATTTGATAACCAGTGACCGCTGAAGCGTTTCCTCTCAGGTCACAGAGTAAACTATTCCCTTAGCTTGCTTACCGAGGGAAAGAGACCGGCCCTAGGAAACCAGCCCAGCAGGCAAATCCTTGAGCTACCTACCCTGCCTTCCCTTAGAGACACATCCCATGTGCTTTCTGTGTGGCATTCCACTCTGTGTTTGTAATAAAGCTTTTGCAGCTAAAATAAAATTTGAAAAGCAATGATGAACATATAAGATAGCCTGGAGGGCGAGGAGCGCATCTCTAAGTCAGTACTAAAAAATCAGCATTAGGTTTCTACTAAAATCCCGGTCCCAGTCACTGTGTGATTCAGTCCATAAAGATGACAGGAGGGAGGTACAACTGAGAGCAGAGCTCATTCAAAATGTCATTGCGTCAGCATCACCTATCAGATCCCTAACGTTGCTCGCCTGGATGATCTGGCTTTAATTGGAAGCATGCACATCCCCCACATAAGGGTACACCTGCTGGATACACAGCGCACATTTTTATGTCTTGATTGCCGCATTCTGCTCATGTTAGTGCTTCTTCTTCTTCTTCTTTTCTTTTTTTCTTCTTCTTCTTTACAAACTTCCTTTAAAGCAAAATTCTAAAGGAAAAAAAACTGAATACACTTCATTTATTTTTAAACTCTGTGAAATCATCTCAGGCAGGCAATAGAAAGGAAGAGGCAAGTGTGTGCTGTAATAGAGCTGTATTTTTCTTTTCCTGTGGCTCTGCCATTAACTCTCAGAACCTCTGGCCGCCTGCGTTACCTTGCTTCCTTTCAGCCATTCATTACTGTGGAAGCCTTGCCCCGTGGCATTCTGCCAATGTGCATTCTAATGTCACTTCAATTTGAACTGACTGTATACCTGGGAAACCATTTGTGGGGTGGGAATCAGACCGAATCTACAGTCAGCTCAGCCATTTAGACTTAGAATCCATCGTCATAATGTGGATCATTGATTAAGACCACAGACTTTTAAGTGAGATTCCTAAAAACGGGAATCTCTATACTGATTCCCACAAGACACTGCTTCCTGTGACAAGGGCTCTTCTTCCTGAGGCAGAAGCTGCAATGGGAAGACATTGCCAATCGGTGACTACACAAGACAAAGGTTCTTTCCTTCCTCAGTCAGCAATGCTGGCAAACCTAGTCTCTAGAACTTCACGAGCAAACAATAGGCAACCAGGACTGCGTGTTGATATGAACTTGAGCGCTTTCCTCGTCTCTGAGTGCACGAGTCACACCAGCGAGTGGAATTAGTGCGCCACTTGACAGTTGTGAACAAAGAAGTATTCCTCCGAAGGCTACGGAGAAATAACGGAAGGAAAACTTTGACCACAAAGCAAATTATTCGGCAAAAGGCACAAGAATAGAAACACCAGATGCAATTAGGGCCAGTGTTATTTAAGGGACCCATTAACCATCTGGAAAACATGACAAGAAGCATGTTGATTAAATCAGTGGGCTTTTTCACATGGGAAAATCCAAGGTGATGAGGCTTAGAAATGTGCAGGGAGACTAAAGGAACAATGCCCTGGCCCGGCTGGCCTTTCTGTGACCGACACAGCCTAAACAGGACTCAGCAGAAGCAATATTCCCCACGAGACTTCACTGTAGGAAACCAACACCTTCTTAGTTTACAAGAGCTCCTTCTCATCTCTCCTCTAAAACATAGTATACAATCCTGGTCATTAGATGACAACTTGAATATTTCATCACCTGCACTATTTGTTGAAAAAAGTACATATATTTCTGGGCCATAATCAGAAGTTGGAGTCTGATCAAAACATTATTAATAAGTGACTCAGTTTACCCGTCTAGCTTCAGGTCTCTGTCCAGGTGTTGGGGTAGGCTAGTCCAGGATATTTCCTAAACGGCCAGTTGGGGGAGTATTGGCCAAACTTTGTGCATCTGGGAAAAGAAGAGTGTTACTGCTGTGGGACCCTCAGACTCACAGAAAGGATGGGCAGGCAAAAGGAGGAAATAACCCCTGTTCCTGGGCAGGTGTATAGTATAGACCCATGTTTCTGATAATAAACATCTGAATGTCTTCTTAGCTTAATAAAAGACTCATAATAAAAACAAGGAGTGGAGAGTGGGGTCTGACTTTCCCATGAACTCTGGTGCCCCATATTTGACCATGTCTCCTGGATGAGGAGGCCTGGTGGCACTCAGAGGAAGGATAGCAGGCTACCAAGAAGAGACTTGATACCCTATGAGCATATACAGGGGGAGGAGGCCTCCCTCAGGAACAGTCATAGGGGAGGGGAGTAAGGGGAAAATGGGAGGGAGAGAGGAGTGGGAGGATATAAGAGATGGGATAACAACTGAGATGTAATATGAATAAATTAATAAAATATATTTTAACAAAAGAAAGAAAACAAGGTGATTGCCAAAGACCCGACGGTTTTGCATTGAGACAGTGTTCGGCTCATATCTCTCCCAAACTTTGCCTCTTGGCCAAACTCTTGCAAGGAATGGAAGCCAGATAAACCACTCAGGGAACAAAGAGAGTTAGTAACACCCTCAGTTTGTCACACTGTGTGCAATGCTTTGTGTATGCTCTTTCCCAGCTAGTAAAACTCTCCTATTATTGTATATTCAATTCTTCATTTGCTTTAGCACCCATTTGTTATAATTTAGGGACTGCAGAGATGGGTCAGAGGCTAAGAGCACCGGATGTTCTTCAAGAGGACCCGGATTCAATTCTCAGCTCCCACATGGGAGCTCACTATTGTCTGTATCTTCAGTTCTAGAGGATATGACGCCCTCTCTGGCCTCAATGGGTATCACATGCATGTGGTACATAAACATGCAGGCAAAACATGCTACACATAAACATTCTAGAGTAAAATCTTTTAAAATTTATAATACTATTAGATATTTGGACTATTTAAAATTACAAGAAGGCAAAAAAAATTTTTTTTTAATTACAAGAAGGCAAAAATCACTTATGATCCCTACATTTAAAAGTTATTTGTTAGCATTACGGTCTGGAGTCTTCCAGAATTAATTTTGTTTATAATTGCACAGTTTTGTGTCTAGATGAAACCAACGTATTGTTTTATCTCTAGCCACAAATTTCAGTATAATTGGTATGCTCCAATAGCATTAGTGGTCTGAAATTGGCATGTCTTAAATAACAGAATACATATTCTACATTGATGGTTTTCCTGGGATAAATTCTTTTACTTAAAATTAAAGGTCAAAGGTCAAAGAACATTTAAAATTTTTGAAAGCTACTGCCATTTTCTGTAAGACTGCATTCATCCATATGTGGGACAGCGAAGCAGGAAACGACTTTACTAAGATTTACATCTTTCAGGGCTGGTGAGATGGTTGTGTGGAGAGAGGCCTGAGTTTAATGACCAGATCACACAAGGTAGCAGGAGGAACCCAATTCCTGGGAGCTGTTCCATATCCATATGTGTGCTACACACACACACACACACACACACACACACACACACACACCACACACCACACACACACCACCACACACACACACACACCACACATACACATACACACACATACACACACCACACACACACATACACACACATACCACACATACACACCACACACACACACACCACACACACACACCACACATACACACACACATACACACACATACACACACCACACACACATACACACACATACACACACATACACACACACATACACACACATACACACCACAACAACACACAACACACACACCACACACACATACACACACCACACACACACATACACACACATACACATACACACCACACACACACACACCACACACATACACACACCACACACAGACACACTTTTTAATGTACATTTTGCGTCAAATACTGTGTATTCATAAAAGGCCTGTAGTTACTTTGCTTGTGTGTAACACACACCTACATGAGCTCAACAACCTTGTCAAGTTCAGTGGCATAGTGGCATCCACTGGAATCATTGATGATCTTTGCTTACCTCTTATTTCACATTTCTATTCTAAGGTCCTTGTTCTTTGTGTTTTGGTAGCCTTCCCAGTGTTTTATCTATACTGATGCATTCCACAGATGCAGTTCTTAGAGTCACTTCCTGAGTCTGTTCTTCACTTCTGCGGAGAGCTCGGCATGCGCCCTTCCTCTTGTGTCCTTTAGGTGCTTTTGTTGTTAGTTCCTAACATGAGTTCAACATTAGTTTACTTTTTTACTCTTTCTAAACGTCATTTTAAAAACCAGTGGCTTCAGGGCTATCAGTGGAAGGCAGCTTTGGCTGCACCATTGAGTTCCGTTTTTTTTTTCCAAATGGTCTGTAGTAGCAGTTTGGATTGCTTCTGTGACTCAACAAAAACTAACTTTAACCAAGTAAGTTACATATTTTTTTCCTGAAGGCTGTGTGAACACTGAGGCATGCTCTCAATGTTTGGTTGGTATTAACTCACTATGCATCTAGTTGTGCTTATAAACCACAAAAATCTACATATTTGTAGCATAATACTATGCCTATTAAACAATAAGTCACCACAGGCATCTCGTGTTTGTCTCCTTATAGTTCCGTCTTCACTGATATTTTGATGAAGGTTTTTGTAAGTGAGGATTCATTTTTATCTCACAGTTTGCAATTTGTAATCTACAAGACGACTCTTTCTCACTCTTAGAGCATTTGGGTTTCATGATGTCCATATTATTCCTCCAATTCCTGCTACTTTCATTTGTTAGCTGTAGCTCTTCCCAAGGGGACTGCTGTGTGCGGCAAAGGGTGGTAATCATTGCTTTAAACATGGCCCGAATAAACCCCTATGTATGCTTTTCCAATTATTAAAGTCACCAACGAAAGGCCCACCTTTAAAACATCTTCATTCTCCTTTGTATCATCGTTTGTAGGGGTTTTGTTTTATATAATTACTTTTTAAAAATACATTTCAAGAACTGACTTTGACAATTAAAAGTATTAAAATGTTAGTACATACTGAAAGTACAGAGGACAATTCCCCACAAGACATGCTCACAAGCCAACCTGATCTAGACAACCCCCTGACTATGTCAAGTTGACAATTAAAACTGTGTGTCGGTAATGGGTACACAGGTTGCCTATACTGTGTTAGTGACATGGCAGACTTGGCCCGGAGGTGAGCAGCAAGCAACACTCACTGGGTGTGGCACCTGTACTGCAGGAGAAAGGTGAACTCCCAGCTGTAATGCTCTGCTTCATGACAGACCCCAAAGCCACAGGGCCAACTCGCCATGTCCAAGCCTTCCGAACTGTAATTTTGCAAGTAAGGCCGTTCAGGTACAAGGGAGCGCGGCCAGTTGTATTTAAACCCAGGTGCTCAGGTTTGATCTCTGCTGTTCCGTTAAGCTCTGCACTCAGGAGCAGGAGGGAGGCTGGGGGCTAGAACACTGTGTCCTGAAGGGCAGTAAGTGCACATATAGTGCTAATACACCACCAGGCTTAGGAAAGCATAGAACCTATGCTTTCAGGATCACTGTGGCTGCCTGCTAAGGAAGCATGATAAAGATGGCGGACCGTGGAAGCAGCCACTCTGAAGGCCTGAGATCAGGGTGTCGGCAAGGCTGGCTCCATTTGAGGGTTATCGGGGAGACCCTGGACTTTTCTCCTCAAAGTAGCAGACAGCTGTGCTCTCCCTACATCTCTTCATATCAATGCAGGTCTCAAAAGCCACACTTGTCTGTCTGTCTGTCTATCTATCTATCTATCTATCTATCTATCTATCTATAATACTGTGAACTAGAGGCCATCTTCTGACTTCACTCTAACTTAATCTCAAAGTTCTATCATTCAAAGGTCAAGACTCCAGCACATCAACCTGTCGCATACATCCAGATTACAAAATAGGTTTTAAACATCCACTCAATGCTGGAGTCCACAGCACCGGTTCCCACCAGTTCTGAAACGTACACGACACCAGATTCTACTTCCTGGAAAGCTGCTCTTAACCCAACACCTCAGACCCCACCCGGGTCCACATCGGCTACTTGTCCAAGCTGCAGAAAATCAGCTTCACAGAGACCCACGGGACTCGTGAGACCTTTGATTTACTGTGTTAGAAACAGACAAGCTCCTGCCCCTTAGGATGGCCTTGAACTCTGGGAGTCACGTATTCAACTGCCTTTTAGGGTAGTGACCTCCCAACTCCCTAGTCTTAAAAAATCAGTGTACCCCTTTGTCTTAGTTTCTCTTCTTGTTGATGTGTCAAAATGTTGCAACAAAAGCAACGGCAGGGAGAAAGGTCAGATTGTGACCACAGTTCTAGGTCCATCACGGCAGGAACATCAAAGTGGCGGGAGCTGAAGGGACTGGTCACATTGCACAGGCAGAAAAGAAACAGAATGACAAAGGCCCAGTGCTGCTCATCTCCCCTTCTCCATGTCTGGGGTGACAAATCCCAGCCAAGAAATGCTGCCATCCACAGTGGGCAGGCCTTCCTGCTTCAATGAATGAATGAAAAAACCCACCCCTGACCAGGGACGCCTACCAGCGGCCCGTCTCCCAGATGGGTGTAGACTCTGTCAAGCTGACAATTAACACTGCCCACCGTATCCTTATACACGTCACAGACAATGAGATTTAAAAAAAAAACTTCATTGAAATTAAAACAATTTTAAATAACATGATTTTTATTATGCTCTAATTTTGGTATTTTATAAAGAAAATGCCATGCCATTCTCTGAAATGTAACCTTGCATATATTTACAGTAATGATCAGAGGTCTATACTCACTCATTTAAAAAAAAAAAGTGCAAATAAGCCTATCAAAGCAGATGGATATAGTGCATCAGTGTTTTCCACCTTGAATAAGATTAGGTTTTTGGTTTTGTTTTTAATGTAAAAACCTTAATACTAAACACTGACTGCGTAAGCGATCACTGTTGCATCTGTTCAACCATGCTTCTGAAGTTACAGCCTGGGTGTAGGACATGGGTGGACATGAGCTTCGGTGTATTTATCAGATGTAGAACAAATGAAGCCAGTGCTTTTCCATGCCACTTTCCGTATTTCAGGAGACAGCGGGCCTTTTAACACTGCTTTTAAACTCTGGGGAGAGAGCAAGAACTGGAGGCTTCTCATTCCAGGCCTTGCTGCTTTCAATATATGCTGTTCATAAGACACTGTCGCCTGCCATACTGTGGCCCATGATGTTTTAAAAGCATATCTACGCTAAACGTTTCTTAAAAATAATTTGTACAATCTACTAGTAGATCGTTGCATATGTAATATGCCCAGCACACACTCAACAGAATTCTCCTAGCCTCGGGCTATGTTTCTGACATGGGTCTAGCCTTGAAGCTAGTGACATGGATTAAACCTATAAAGGACAGTTATACCAGGCATGGGAGAGACAAGGGCCACAGACAGTTGGTGGGCTGGCTGTTCATTTAGTGGCAATGCTCAAACATTGCGCCTGGAGTCTTTCATGCCCGTTGTTGTTTACCCTTTCCGGGTAGTATGGAACCTCAACAGTTCTGCATCACCATGGCTATAAATGTTTCCTCAAGACAGTTTTTAATTAACAATCTCGACAGCTCAGCAGAGTTTGGTATAGTGGGAAACTCTGGGTTCACCCAGGCTTCATCCCATAGGCTGCTATGTAAAACATGTGCGTAGATGACTCAAGTTCGCTTTCATAGTTTAATGCCTTAGTTACTCGGAAGGGGAGGCAGAGGCAAGAACAGCTATTAGCCAGCTTCTTCACCTATCACTTTTAAGTTGGTTTCTAATAACTCTTACCAGGGCCCTTTTTATTCATGTAGGTATTTTTTTCTATTGTTTAAGTGGGAAGGAAATGAATACATTAGCAAATATGCAGATGCCTTAGGGATTGTATAAACAAGTGTGGCTTGCTGGACCTTTTTTCTCATCATAGCCACCATCTTCTGGCAAGTCTGAATGGTAAAGCTGATTGTCTTGAAAAACTAAATCTCAGAGGTGGGATAATCCGGAGACATTCGCAACCTCCAATCCTGAGGTTAGAACACTTGATAAGTGGTTGGTTGTTATTAGGCAAATACCAGCTGTTGAATAAATTAAAAGGGAAATACTGTGAACTTTGCTGCTATTGACAGTGCTATGCCATTAACTTATCTAGGCTGTTCTTCCTTCCACTGTAATAAGGGAATACCTGCCCCTTCCTGCCCGCAGGCCCACTGGGTCTGGGTTAGAGGGACGCAGGCTATCAAAACAAGTGGGTGGACTCGAGTACTCTATGTTGCTCTTCCCCCATCTCAGGCTTCTTTAAGGGCTTATATTAAAGAGATTAGGCTAGATGGAAGAGCTAGAAATCACCTCTTCTCCTCTCTCAACAGATGCATAAATCAGGGATGGGCTTATGTAACAGATGAGGTTGGCGGGGGGGGGGGTGGGGGTGGGGAGTTGCATGAAAGAAGGGGCTGGAAACCTGGACACAGAACAACTAAAAATGTATATACATTTTCAAAGCCTGATTTTGCCTTCAAGAAGAAGAAAGACGCAGGTAGACTAGGATGGCCAAGGCTGGGCTATCACCATAGATTTACGGGCTCTCTGCAGAGACCAAGAACACATTGACTTACCAATGCACAAGCCACTGATTTTATTTACTGCAGGGCGTAGCGCCTTGGAATGTCACATGGCATCTCCCTAAGAACACAAGCCTGGTTGATCTTGACTGGCTTCCAAAGTCAGGAAGGAAAGCATCACCAGCCCTGAGCGTTTGCTGTTTTGGCTCCACAAACAGGCTTCTAATAATTCCACTGCAACAAGCAAGGGCCAGTTTTCTTGAAGACAGAAGATGTGGGGAAAATATAAATAGTCCACAAGACATGTGGCATGTGTCACTCTCTAAACACCCCTGCATGCCACTTAAAGCAGTAAGAGCAGAGCAGCAACATGAGAAAAAGACATTACAGATTAGAAAGGCAATGATGGAGGAATCCAAATCCTATCTGATGACTAAATTCAGATTTGATCCCAGGGTATCGTAAGTTTGATTCTTGCTCTTTCTGGGTGGCCTCCAGTGATGTTTTGGGTAGGGGTCTTCTATGGGGGTGTAGAAAAATGATCAGAGGAATGACAGTCTTCTACAACAAAGGCAGCCAGCCATTCTTCAAGGTCTGAACAAATAAGCAGCTTCGAGCCCTGAGTGTGATCGACCCTGAGAGTGACTTGACCCAACACAGCGCACTCACAACTGCTTCCTAATCGCTCGCACAGACATAACTTCTCTTTAGCTCTTTTGTTCTTCCTCCCCATGAGAAATGTGGCTTTGCTTCCACTTTTACAGGTAAGGATGCTAAAGTTTTAGAGAATTTACACAGCCTATCTACACAGATCTCAGGACATTTCAGAGAGGGCAGAAGACATCCCTGAAGATGTTCTTTATAAAGATTTTTTGGTCTTTCCTTTACAGAGATGTCTGACCAAGGCCCAAGGAATCAAAGATGAGGTTCTTGTGCCTGGGCCTCAACTCTCAAGTGCAGAGCCCTTGGCACTAAGTGGTTTTGGTCCAGGGAATGTGAGCAGTATGGCTGGATTGCAGAACCGTTTTGACACCACTCTCTATGTTCATGGTAAAGTCTCTGAAATACACAGTCCAAAAGGTTGGTCCACAGGACACCATAGGTTTTACTACACATGCTGGGATGTGGCCTCAGTGGCTCTGGTGTTTGAAATGCATTGCTCTGAGGGCCTTTGACTTGGGCTGCCAGTAGGAAGGTCCAAGACCCATTAGTTAATTAATGAGTGCTTCTTTCCAACCAGGAGAGCGGATGCTAGAACCACTGCAGATGCTCTCTTCAGTGTTCAGCAGCAAGAATTCCAACTGAGTCAGAAGGAAACTTTATTTCATTGTGCTTCCAGGTCTGGGAGTGATGCCAGCGAGCCGCTTTCCTTGACAGGCCCTCTCATCACTTTCAGCTCAAAGGCAAAGTAAAGTGAACTCCCCAAGTGCCAGGCTCTACCCTCCCTGTCAAGTTGCAGCACCTCTCCAGAGCAGACAAGCAGGGGGAGAGCTGACACTGCCTTCTCTCTGAAGCATGGTGCTGATGAACTGTCCCCATGTGCTCTGATGCAAAGTCTTGACCAAGGCATGGAGTGGAGAAAGGGGGACGGGAAGAGGCTTCTTCAGCTATCAGCCAATGCTTATCTCAGCTACAGCCGGCTTGGTTCCGTGTTAGGAAGGATTTCAAGGCTCTATCTGGCTACCCTGGAAAAGATGACTAGCACCACTGTGACACAGGCCCAGAGTGTTCATAGATGTGACACCTAATTAGCATGTATGTCATGAAATCTAAACATGATCCACATGAAGATGTGAAAGAAGGCAAAGGCTGAGTGAGTACCCTGGGGGTACAACTGGAGGCATAGATCGTACATTCCTGCTCGTAAGCACTTGTGTAGTCCTGGATACAAGACTCCCTCACGTTGCTCAAGATAAATTAGCAAATAAGTAGACTTCAAAACCTTGTAGTGGTTCCAAGATAGGTGTTGTAGCACTCATCTTATGAGTGTGATAGACCATTGTATCTCAGTGCCTCTTAAACTCCAAACGACTTTATTCCATCATTTTAGCCCTTGGGTTGGTCAAATACCAGCAGGTATGCAAAGTGACTCATTCTGCAGTTAGGGTCAACCCTACCCAAAGTCTCCTCTGAGTGGCCTTCTGGTGCTGCCTCAGGGAATAAGGTTCAGTTAGGTCATAATGATAAACAAGTCATAAGGAACGCATACAATTCCCTTTTAAAAAAAAAAACCTGCTGAGTGTTAAAGCACACTAGACACCTCCTTGAAGATTCTGTGCCACATGCAGGGGATGGGGAGATTTGGACCAGAAGTATAATTTTTACTTTATTATTACAGAGTTTGATGATTCCAGGTTAGTTTTACATTTAAAATATCTTCTGAGAGGAGATAAAGACACAGGGAACTAGCTGGTGCTGAAGGTAAGAATTTTAAGGCCATGTCAATAGTGTCAATATTTTCCATCTGAACAAACTGTGCAGAATTGGAAAGAGTGACAGCAATTAAACCGCTCTTGGTCTTCATTTATATTCACCATTGCAAAGAATTATCTGTTTGCCATAGAGTTACCTTCTCAAGGATGGTTTGCAAATAATTGAAGTTAAATCCACATTCTATCCTGAATTGAGAAATGCTATGGCTTGAACGTGTCTACCAAGTTTTTGTGTTACAAATTTTAATCCTCAATTTCATATAATTAATCTTCTAATTTTTTTTCTAAGTTGGTATTATTTGGGTCCTGGGGAGGTAACTCAAGCTGAGCAAGGACATATGTGATAGGAATGGCTGGACAGAAGAAGGGAGAATTGTCTGTGCATGCGCTGTCATGTGATGGCCTCACCAAATGCTGGCACCTCATTGCAGTTTTACAGTTGTACACTTTATTTCTTTTCTTTATAAATTACACATATCTTGGGTGTTCTGCAGTAAAGGCAGGGAAAACACACGGCAAGGGAGGCATCATTAAACACCAAAGTGAAGGTATTTAGGGGCTGAAAAAGCTACAGAAGGAGTGGTGTTGACTTTCTACATAAGGAAGTGGGATACTTTCAACTGCCGGTGTCCACAGTACAGTAGAGATCAAGGTGACGCTACATGTTTATGAAAGCCTGGCTTAAGCCTCTGTTACCAGAGGAGTCTTCCAGATGCCTCATGGTAAGAGAAGATGCACACTATACCATGGTGGCTTCATAGCAGTGAATGGCTTAGTGTCTGCTCAGAGTGCTATGAGGCTCCAGTCTTAATTGTGCCTCCGCGCAGAGTGGCGTGGAGGCTACCATGACTGAAAATAAATTTCTCCTTCATCTGATTTTGGCTAGTTTAAAGAAAAAAAGGATACTCCAAACAAACAAACAAAGGCCACCAGGTAGTCAATTCATTTACTAGGAAATGTGCATGTAATAACTTATATACAAATCTACTTTTCATACTATAAATTTTAAGAAACAAAAAAGTTACAATCCAATATTCAAATTGGGCTGGACTACATTAATTCAAAGAAAACATCTAACATGAAAACTTCAATATAAATATTTGCTAATAATTTTATAGTTATACTAGAATGACATGTCAGACATAATGGGTTCAGTAATATCTTACTGAAACTATCTGACCAGTTTTTTAACGTGCCTACAAAAAACTTTTAACACATACTTAACTTGCATATACTGTGTATTGGAGACTACTAGTCCAGAAAGAGATCTGCCAACATAGTTTTTGTGGAATTATTAAAACGTTCACACATACATAATATGCATACTAGAATGTGCAGAATATTAGGCATGGATAGCAGCTAGGCCAGGTTTGAAAGCAAACCTCTATAGAGACCCATCCCACTTGGCACAGCAAGCTTCCTCATAGCTACTGACTCTCTATTGCTTTATATGTTGAATGAAAAATCTTGACACGATCAATAGTTTTTCTTTTTCCTCATGGTAAGCTAACCTTTTCTTTTTCATTTTTTATTAATGCAGTTCCACTGTGAATGTTAGTTTGAAAACAAAAGTGGAGAAACTCTGTGGGTGTGGGAGTGGAGGATCCACCTGCCCCTCGGCTCCACAATAAACAAGAAGCCATCAGTTCTCCCTAAAGCCCTGTGGAATGTGCTTTGGAAACAATTTTTATCAAATGATTTCCAAGGCTAATCTATGGGGCCTTGGTCACTTCAACAGTGTGTGTGTGTGATTACCATGGAAAGCTGATTTGTAAGTTGAGTCCACTGCTTCTATTCATGGGTCTTTACAAAGCTTGGGAGCTCAGTAGACTCCCGAGCACAGTACAAGGCCAGCCCCAGGCTTCCTGCTCCATTCCCACAGCTGTGCTCCCCACTGAATGTCATTTCTGGAGCATGCAAGCTAAGAGGAAACGGGCAACACTGGGGCCCTGGAGCTTCTCCCCATCCGTCCAGTAGAGCTTGTTTCCTACATCAGCGAATCCAATCAGGTGCACAGGGCAGCAGCTGTGCAACATACAATAGTATAAGGAGAGTAACCAGAGGGCACTCGGTGACAGTTCTTACTTGGCTTGTTTAGCTCAAACTTTTTTCCTTAATAGTATTAGTAGCATTTCATCCAGCCACCACAGAGTAGTCTTTTCTTTTGATTTAAATTACCGTGATGACAGTTTAATTCAATCATAAGCAGCCTGACTCCAATCAGGCAGACTGGCAAACTGTTCTCTCTCTCTCTCTCTCTCTCTCTCTCTCTCTCTCTCTCTCTCTCTCTCTCTCTCTCCCTCTTCTCATTTCTCTCATCTACTCACTCTCTTTCCATTTGTGAATGCAGCACTCAATAAACCAGCGTGTTAAACCAAGAACTTACCAGCTTTTAGAAGGACAAACTGGGCCAGTTCTATAGCATCTTGCTGGTTCAATATCTTCATCTATGAAAGAGGCATTAAAAATAGTCCAGGCTGGGCATGGCGGCACACATCAATAATCCCAGTACTCGGATAGTTAAAGGTAGGTGGGTCTCTATGAGTTTGCGTTTGTCTACAGAGAAAGGGAGACACTGTCTCTGCTCCCCACCCCCAAAAGTCTAGTTAGGCCCCTGGGGTGAGGTTACTACTGTTATTTTGCTAAATGGACATAGTATCAAATGGGTCTCTTACTTTGTCAGTCTATCCCCAGAGTTAATGCAACTCACAGGTCTCATCAGAGAAGTTTATGCAACCGACAACAGCTAATGCAGACATTCACAGCTCATCAAAGTAATGTGAATGTCAGTGGAGTACCTGTGTACTCACTCACAAATGGTGCATTGCTACATCTGCATCACGCCTGGACCAAGGCTCAAGTACACTGAGGAAGAGGGAGCAGAAAGATTGTAAAAGCCAAAGATGAGGACCACAGTGAAATAGCATCTTCTTGACCTGACAGGAACCCACTCTACTCATGAATCCACAGTAGCTGTTCTCACCTGCACAAGACCTTCAAAAGAGCAAGCCAGTCAACTTCTAGCATGGGACGGGGAAGGGCTCATGATCTGCAGTCCTCAACTGAAGAGCTGCAAGGCAGTTGACTTTCTTTAAGAAAAGTCAATTTTCTCTAAGGACATGGGCCTTAGTAGGTCAACCATGCTCCAAAGGATGGCTTCACATTTGTGAAAATATGTGTGGAGCAAAACTGGATTCAGGAGTCATCGCAGTGACAATCACAGGTTAGGCAGCATATTGTGATTAGTTTTATTACAATTTCTGGGGGAAAGCAAAGAATTCTTGTTTTAACTCTCCATATTTAACTACGTATTCTCTTAGGCTCTTACTGTGTAACTTTGAGTTCTTCAAAACATTAAATAAATTTATTGTATTTTATCTTTACCTTTATCTTTCCAATATTCCATAGTCTACAAATGGCAGGAAGAAGCAATGGAAAGCAGATTTCTCTTTCAGAAGTGAGCAGAACTGTCACAAGGCATGGTCCCCATCCTAACAGTTTGCAGCACAAATCCAATAACTGCAGTTTGTCAACAACTCACTGAGCTTAGGAGCTTAGGAGACAGAAAACCATCATGGGCATCAGATCTAGAGCCTCACACGCACTAGGCTAGCCCTCTGCCGCTGCTGTAGCTCTAGCCTCAAGACTTTTAATTCTAGCCATCGCTGATGGTATTAAGAGCCCCACTCAGAAGCCAGTCTCACTGCTAACTACAGTTAAGGTTGGTGGACAGGAGATGGGGATGTAGTAGAATTTAGTCCTCACACTCGTAAAAAAAGTTCATGAAGGTGTTGTGCATACACATTGTTTGCTATTCCTCAGGACAGGAATCTCCTTCTCCCTAGAAACAGCTTGTTATCAACGTGTAAGAGAATTATGCAAAATATATTTTCCTGGGGGCAGGTAGGAGGTTCAGAGCTTTCTTAAAGAGTTCCAGGATCCCAAAATAGGCCTGTGAATTACACTTTTAGAATGTTTGGAACATTTTTGCTTCTTCCATAAAAGGCTGTTTCTTCTCTTATTCTTGCCAACAGGTGCCTGCCTTTGCCTCATGTAGAGTGACACTCTGGGAGGGTGGGGGGTGGGGGTCAAAGGTGGAAGAAAAATCACTCTAAGATGACTGTTCCTGAAGGTGTATCCAGGAGAATCCAGACTTCTTCAAACCTGTGCCGGCACTGGAGCTGGTGGCAGAGTGAGCCACTGTGCTAAGAATTCACTCAGAGAAATGCAGCTCTGATCAGGTAGGAGGCTCAATGACTCTAACCACCTGGGGCCTCCTGGGACCAGAGGCCAGCCTGCCTGCCTAGAGAGGACATCAGCTAAGGGACATCACTGCTCTGCTGGATGACCAGGTCCTTGGTGCACTGTCACTCACAGTCAGGAAATCCTGCCTGTCCCCCTGCACCAGCCTGCTTCTGTCATGGACAGAGTAGAAGATCTGTCTGATCCCAACGCCCTCTCCCAAGACTCAGACAGGCAAAGCCTACCTATTGCCTTTGTGTTTTCAGTTCATCAGATTCCCACTTAGGACACAGCAAATTCCATTTGACATCCATGTAAAGAGCCACAATACTCTTCAAGTCAAAGGACACTCTTTTTGAGGGGCTAATCAATGAATTCCCATGTACCACTGTTTCTCATGATTTTCTTTATAAATTTAATGATCATGCTTTATTCCCCCACCTCCATAAAAGATTCCAAGGATACTATGATGCTTTCCTCACATAAGATAGGAAATCACATTCTTATAAAAAGCCACAGTGATGAAGCTGAGAACACCAAAGACAAAAACGGATCTTCAGCAGAGGTGGTAACTCAAGTTCAGCCTCTGCTCTCTGCAACCAAGCTGAAGGCAACACCTTCCCTCTCGGACTTGCCAAGATCATAGCTCCTGTGGAATTCTGCATTGGGCCTGGGCTTCCTCTTGATACATATATTTTTAAGTTTGCAGCTAGGAGGTCGGCAAGAGCAGTGACCTTTCCTCTCCCTGTGTTGATCTTCACTGCTTATTCACAGTATTGTTCTCTTGTCTGTCTGTGACTACTGAACACTGCACATTTCATCACTAGCACCAGAAAATAAAACCCCAACGAGCAGAGCAATAGCTCAGAACACTCTGTCTCTGGTCCAGAGCCAACGCTTAAACGTAACTTTGCAAACCCCCTGGGTTTTAGAGGATTGGAGCGGTGTAACACAGAGACCTTTCACACCATGCTTTCTGGCTGCTAAAATCTTTCTGCCTGCATCTCAACTCATCTCTGAAATTGATTTGAAAAAGCACATTTCAATTTGGATGCTTGTTTCCTGACAGAGGGCAAGGACATGACCTAGCCCGGTTGCACATTTCTGAAACTGAGAACAGCCGGGCACGGGGAAGAGATTCTTCCTTCTGTGGCCAAGGGTCCGACGAGTGACAGACCATTCTAATGGCATCCCTCTTCTCAATGCGAACACCAGCTATACACGCTGGCAGCTTCAAGCCCTGTGCCAGCACCGTTTTCTCCCTCTCACTATTGCACAGGGTTAATTCTTAGTAATTTAGTTTTTTAACACATTTTCTTTGAAATGAGTCAATACCCAGGAAGACAGGACACAACTCCGCTCCTCACACTAATCCTAACTAGACTGCCAACATCCAAATATAATTTACAATCAACTACAAATCCGACCAGAAGCAAACAAAGCAGGCAGCCTTTTGAAACAGTCTCCCACATCACAGGAACCCTTGCATGGGTGTTCTTCCGTGTGCTCCCTGCAAGTCGGCTTTCTTGGCAGACAATAGAACAAAGCTACATTCTATCTCAGCCTGCTAATACCAGTGCACAGATGTGTAAGACAAAGATTTACTCACCAAGCTTCCGTAAGTCCATCTTCCCCAATGACATGCACTGCTTCTAAGCTGCTGCCACCGATAGGACTTAGAGTCGTGCCCCCCTGGTAGGACAGTGTGCCGGAAGACCAGATGGCTCCCCAGTAAGCTTGATCAAGAAACAGGTTTCCAGTTGAGCCATGTGAACAGAGACCCACTGCACACCTCCGAATGGAATACACTCCAAGTCCAGAAGAATAAGCATGTAGCTTTGCTTATGTTTATGGAGCTGAAGCCCAGGGGTGCTCCGATTGGCAGGAGTTGTGGGAAGATCAGCCAATCAAAGGGAGCTTCCATTTCAGGGAAACTCCTGCTCATTTATTTAGCATCTTCAGAGCTCATCGGCTTTTCTGGGAAGAGCTTTTCTCTGCTCTGATAGTATCACAAGGAAAAAGATCGCTTTCAATTTAATTTCTTACGGTCTTTATCGAGACACGGATAGCTCCCTTTCTTAGCTCTCCTCAGTGCTTCTACTTTTTCCTATGAAGGACCAGAGAGAGAGAGAGAGAGAGAGAGAGAGAGAGAGAGAGAGAGAGAGAGAAAGAGAGAGAGAGAGAGAGAAAGAGAGAGAAGAGGAGAGAGAGAGAGAGAGAGAGAGAGAGAGAGAGAGAGAGAGAAAGAGAGAGAGAGAGAGAGAAAGAGAGAGAAGAGGAGCAAGAAGGAGCTGGAGATAGTTCACATTCATCAGCCTCCACCTTGGTGGGAAGGAGGGTGGGGGGAGTGCCAGGGCTCAATAATTACTGATTCTGTTGCCATGGAAACAGACTGGCTGCAGCGAGTTGGATTCGTGTAGAACATCTGCTGCCAGACCCATAATCAACTACAATCTCATCTCTGCCCCCCTCTACTTTTATTTGATTGTAACGCATGCTTCCACCTTCTCTCCACATACAGTTTCTAAAGAGAAATGCTCCGAAATGTCTGGCTCGGTAAAATACCGCATGTGCACCCCGGATGTTCACACATAGAGAGAGAGGAGCATTCATCCCAGCAGGGGTCCCACGAGAGAATCCACACTCTGATTCCCACAAGATGCAGACGAACATAAACGGCCTCCACCCTTAACTCAAACCCATAGAAACCTTTAACCTAACGAATGGGTGTGGTGTCTTGAAGATTGAATTATTACTTAATAGCCCTGGAAAACCTCAAATAAAAGTTCGCACTGGTGTCTCTCACAAAGTGTTGCTGTGGTTCCTAGCAAGCCTTTAAATATTGCGATGGCTGAATCTGGAGGATTTTGTGAGCATGAAGTCTTTAGGGTAAGTTCTTTCCTGCATCAGCGTTTCACCAAAGCATCTTGGACACGAGAGACCTTCCTTAATTTTCTCAGCACATTTTCATCCCTCCCATCTCTTCCCCTCCTGCTTGCTTTAAAATCTCCTGGCTGCATGAATGGCATGATCAGAATTAATGCCAGGCTCTGTATTGCTGCAGTCTTTCTCCTTAGCAGCAGGGGCCGCCACTGAGCAATGAATGGCGGCATGAATGGCCCTGTCAAGTTTCTTGAGGAATGGAATACAAAGCATCAATCTCTCACATACATGTCTATGTATACAGAAAATTACAAACATGGGGGGGGGCGAAGCTATGCTCTGATACACATGTCTACATATATAGAAAACGACAAACATGAAAAGAAAAAAAAAAGCTAAGATCTAAGCAGATCTGCTGTCAACATCAGCATCAGCACATCTTCAAGGGAAACTATCTATCCCACAAAGTTCTTTGCAAGTGTGAAACCTCTTGACAGGGCTGAGACTGAGATAGCCCATTGCATGTCTCTGGCCCTGGCAGCCAAGGTGACTTGTCTGCTTAGCACACACCCTCTTTTCACCAACGGTTGCCCTGAGCTCCCTTTATTCTTAAAGTGACAGTGACAGCTGGCCCAAAGCCCATCTGTACCACCCATTCCCTGGTGTTCAGCTCTGTCCTATGGATCACAACAGTACTGGCAATTTCCTCCCCTGTTTTCATATTCCCTGGGCTGTGGACAGTGCAGCTTTCCTGGTAATCAGTCTTGCAGAGTCCTCTATTCTAAGGACAGTGACCCATTCTTACCCTCTTACCTTGTTGAAAACACCCAAATGTCCATTTAAAAAAAAAAAAGGCAGAAACATGTTATTCCACCCAGGTCCCCCATCAAACAAAATTCAGTGTTTTCAGTAGCCATTTACTGCGTCAGGAAGTTAGACTAGTGACACAGTCAAGTGACATGGCTTCTGTCGTACAGCCCTCAGCCTTGAGCACAGCAGACTAACACATAGTAGAGTGTACCTGTGGGTGTGCAGGAGCGCTGTGAGCTACACATACAAGGAACACAGACAGGGTGTCTGCCTTATTGAGATCAGAAAGGATGTCTTGGAAGCAGTGCTATCTGAGACAATAAGCAAAGTAGGAGCCAAAGTTAATAAACTAAAAACAAGAGGAAGTGTAGCCCTGATATAAGGAACATACCTACCCAGGGCTTGGGTGAGGAGTTTGGCATCTGGGAAAAGTTGAGGGAACGCACATGAGGCCACATGCAGTGACGCACTGAGAATGAGAAGGCCAGTATGAGTTGAGACAAGTACAGACCCAGACACCAGAAGAAAGGTCAGCTTTTTTTTTTTTTTTTTTTTTTTTTTTTTTTTTCTTTTCTTTCTTTTTTTTTTTTTTTTGGTTTTTGAGACAGAGTTTCTCTGTGTATCCCTGGCTGTCCTGGATTCGCTTTGTAGACCAGGCTGGCCTCAAACTCACAATGATCCACCTGCCTCTGCCTCCCAAGTGCTGGGATTGAAGGCGTGTGCCACCACGCCCGGCAAAAGGTCAGCTTTTATTCTGAAAGCAACATGGTGCTAATCAGCTGTGGTACTCCATCAAATGATTTATTGCTCACCAGTGTATCAACTCCACAGATCCTCAGTTGAAGTTCAATGATGTATTAACAGAATATCAATATGATTAAAAATAATCTGTTCCAGGATGTTCTTCATTTGTTGGTTTGGCCTCAGTAGCATGGCTAAGCTTAATGAACACTTTGGGAAAGTCTTGAGCATTTCACCTGGATTAACCAGGTGTAGTTCTTACTATAGCCCTGAGACATAGTGTTATCCCTGTTACAGCAATGGATCAGTAACAGCCCATAGAACAGCCGCTTGGCTTCTCCTTAGTTACAAGGAAAGACAATCATAAACAGAGCATACAAAACCTGATACTGTGTCACTGTATCATTGGGTCCCAGGCCAGAAAGCTCTTTGTGACAGGCCTAGATATCTTTAGGATCACAGACTTATCAACACGTTTTTTTTTTTTTTCCCACAAGGTAATATCATAAAGTCTCCATTTCCAAATGGAAACTATGATGCTCAGTACACTTCAGTACCTCGTTTTCAACCAATATCTCGTAGTAGGGGACTGTCAGATCAAAGACTCAGAAATCTGTCTGAGAAGATAGTGTCCCATGGCCCGAGAACTCTCAGAGCAAGCAGCTAGGGCAGGACCACCCTCACAGCATCTAAGGTCAAGTTATGCAAAATGGGACGCTAACCTGGTTATTATTTCTTCAGACTTTGCTATAATGATATTTCCCACAAAAAAATGTCTAATGTGTAGGCAAATTCTACGAGCTCTGTGAAATAAAACCGCATCCATAAAATACAAACCCATTTTACAACCCCCACGCTCCTTCATTCCTCTTCCAAAATGACAGGTGATTTTCACTGATAGGGGTAGAGTGCAGTGATGGGATTTGGGCCACTGCAAACTTGACAAAATGGAATGGGCTGGTCTGAGGACCATGCGAGAGAAAAGGAAGGCCTGCCTGCTGTGACACATTTCTAACAATCCTGCATGGCTTGGAAAGGAAAGCTGGGAAAATTCAGAGTTCAGCATCTTGCCAATTCAAGTATTCCAAATATGCTAGGGAAACGTGTCCCAGAATTGAGTGCTGAAGAGACTCGTGCCAAAAGGAAAAAGTGAAAAGGCCCCAAATTCTCAGTTCAGCGTTGCCAAGCGTGTCCCTGGCAATATGGTGGCAAAAAGCTACTGGGTCAACAGTAGGGTACTCTATAAATGGTGCAAGCATGTAAAAAGCTTCTGTGCCATTGTGAAAAGGGGATCTTAAGGCTCTCCCCACACTCTTGATAGTTTTCAGGCCTTTGTGAGAGTCTATCTCTCCTAACCCCGAAACATATCAATATCCCATGGGAGCAATTCCATCTTTTGAGGAAAGAAAACACTAGTTTTTGACACTCTCATTCTGAAGACTAATTTCACCCAAAACGTTAAAAGAGATTAAATCTTGGCTGCTCTGTTCCATCAAAGGCTTAAGCACTAGAGGCTACTACTTCCGCTGCTTTTCTGCTGCAGGTTGACAGACACGGTCGGCACATGAACAGGCCAGATGCCTCTGCATCCTGGTCTCCTGTTGCTGGGTGCATCAGAGAAGGCAAGCTAGGCATGGGGGAAGGTGAATAGTGCCGAGCAAAAGAGGAACAAGAAGACTTACTCTCTGCCCTGCAGTTAAAGACTAGTCCCGCACATACCAGGGACTTAGGCAGCCAGAATCAGTGAGGTCAAGTGTGAGCTGTAGAAGAGTGTATGTGTCTGGAGATGCGCTGAGTAGCAGCGGTAGCTCTCAGCACTCTAGAAACATAATCCCAACAGTATGCTCATAGTGAAGCAGTGTGGCTCTTCTTAAGACCAACCCTTCTCTGATTAAAACGACCACATGGCTTCAAATTGTCCCCCATTCCACTTTCAGCTAAAGGCAACTGTGGGTCATGACCCCGGAAACAAATCCTCCTTACAGGGAGCAGGGCTTACGACCTCAACTGTACAGAAATTAAATGCAGATAAAAAACATAATTGCTACTCATTTGCATATTTACGTTTCTAACTTCAGAAAGTAGTTATTAAGTTGATGATGGAGAGTAAAAAAAAAAAAGGCTCCAAGGGCAGTAACTAATCCTCTAATATGCAATGCAAAAATGCCCCTCTGCCTTTACCAAATCATCCCAGGGAGAACAGGGAGGGAGCATGGCTTCCTAATAGCCTGTCCACAGCTCCACCAGCACACAGCAGGCAGGCATGAGAGTCATGAAGCAAACAGCTCCGACTAGCACCACTGCTGCATCATGGGTAAATGCTCCTCCTTGTGCTGTTGTGGAATCTACTTTATACTAGGCATCTAGGCTCTTCAGGAAATACACTGAAAAGAGGACATTTCGCCAAAACTTTCAGTTTGAAAATTCAGTCAGGTGTCTGTTTACTAAACTAATATTTAGAAAGCACATATGTTGGGATGTGCTCCTTTCAAGTCTTCACAGTTAGCACCTGCAACTTAATAAAGTTCTATTCATTAATTTTTTCCTCGTGTGTTCCATTATATTTCACCCTTTCCCGAACGCCTCTCAGACTTTGCTTTCCTCCCCTGAGCTCTGAGTCATAGGCCAAAGCTCTGCTGAATGTAGCCCTTTCTGTAACTTTGGGTGACTTCTGCACTTTGGCTACGCTATAGCTTTGCCCATGCATTCTACGGCAAAGTTACACTCACGCAGAGCTGCCCTCGTCAGTCACACTGTAGAACTGACTTTATTATCTAAACCCGAGCAAAGAGAAACACCTCTAGGTGCCTGGCGGGCAATGCTTCAGGCACAGGATGGAAGGTTTTAGGGTACTCTGTTGTTCTCCCCAGTACCATGCACACTTAGGAAATGAGGCGTTCTCAAAACACTCTGGAAACTTCCCCCTGCCACAGCTAGACTGAAGCCCAAGCAGGAGGAAACTGTCCTGGAAGGATCGTGCCCACCTCTCAGGGCTGAGACCCAGCAGTACATGCTCCTCGAGACTTGCACATCTGCGCAGCACTTCCTTCCCGTTAGTGACTATCCTCTGAGTCCAGTCTCCGATGATTTCTGATTTTAGTCTCAATCAATTTCAGGTCAAGGTCAAGAAACTCTCCACAATTTGCTGCACCACCGATTGGACCACACCCGAAGCCTAGTAACAGTTCTGCTCCCACAGAGACAAATCTTTCTTTTCCCTTACAGAGTCTAAGAGCATGCGTGTTCTGTGAAATGCGTGATCTTGAAGAGAAACTTAAAAATAAATACAATGTAGAAAAACCATTGTTAAAATTACATAAAGGTCTGTGTTTTTACTTAGTTGAGATATAATTTTGCATGCTGCTGCCTATATTCCTCATAAATAAAAAGTATTTTCTGACATTTAGTAACACATACTGTGAATGATGAAAAATTCTGAAATAGAAATGTGAATTCATATATTACTTTAATATGCTTGCTGCTGAATAGGGCAATTTTCTTTTTTTTTTTTTTTTCTCTACAACTCATAATGAAATGAATAACTGTGTGATACCTTCGCTTCATACCCCTTCCCGGCTCCAGCCATATTCATGACTACAGACCTATTTTGTACTTAATGGCTTTGCAATGGAGACATCAGCTGCTGGTGAATTTCCCAACAAAAACGTGGCCCAAAAGATTTTTTTTTACAAGTTTAATGAAATATCTGGACTTGAAGGCAAGTCTGGCTAAATTAGTGAAACATTCAAATAAAAAATAAAGATGGACCATGCATGTAGCCGAGTAGGGGGATCCCTTAACTAGCATGCGCAAGGACTTGGCTCCAATCCCAGTACACTATGACAAAAATGACACGTACTTCCGAAGGAACAGCCACTGCTGCTTCAAGGGAAGGACCTGCAGAACCTGAAGAAGAGACATCAAAGAAAAGATTGACAGGGCTTGACAGCAAGAGGGCCATGGTCAAGGATGGAGATCTGGAGGGGCAAAGCATGCTTAAGAAAAAAATAAAGATGATAAATTATAGGTTAGCAGGGACTGTGTGTTTGGGTGTGGCAGGCACACCGTTTGGGACAGAATGTCTGGTTTTTTTATGCTACAAGAAGAAGGAATTGAAGTGTTTTAGGGTGTGTTTTAGAATGTATTTTAGTGTGTATGTGTGTGTGTGTTGGCTATGTGTATGTGTACTACATTTGCCTGGTGCCTATGAAAGTCAGAGCAGGGTATCAGATGCTCTGGAACTGAGGTGACAGATGGTTGTAAGCCACCATGTGGCTACTGGGAATATAACCTGGATCCTCTACAAGAAAACCAAGTGCTCTTAACCTCTGAGCCTTCTCTCTAGCCCCCAGAGAGTATTGAGTATGGACATATTATGCCATAAACCTTGCTTTTAAAAGGTGCTTCTGGAACCCAGGGACAAGACAGTCTGCAGAAGGCCTGGGAGCATCTATAAAGTCCCAGCAGCAGATGGCAGATGGGCCTTTTTCAGATGCTAGCAGGGTGGTAGGACTAAGGGACCGACTACAAAGAAGTATGAAAGTCGGATCAACGCGGGGTTTGAAGTCAAGGAGGTGGGTAGATCAGAGAGGACCTCTTAGAGTTAGAAAACCCAAAGACCCAGCTGAGAGGAGATTAAAAATGACAAGACTTACTTTAGACTTATCCAGCTTGAAGGGTCTGTGGGTTAGTCATGCAAAGCAGAGTTTGGGGTGGGGGGGGCACGGGGGGCAGGGCGGACTTCAACTTATCTTCTATAATGGTTAAAATCAAGGGACTTTGAATGGACAGGAGGACATCATACAAAAATGCAGTAACAACAAAAAGTTATATTTAGGGAATGCTTATGCTCAAGAGGTCACAGAGGGACAGTGGCAGCATTGTCAGAGTCCAACATGCCAAGGACCCCAGGATCCAGGGGTGGAACAACCATGCTTTAAGGCAATGCGATGGTACTAGCTCTGTGGGGAGGAACAGCCAGGAACTGACTGCTACTCCAGACAAGCAACCATAGCAGGTAGGAGAGTGACGTTAGGCCATGGCAAGAGTGAGAGGCAGTAAGGACAGCATTGTCTCCTGGAGGATTTGTCAGCACAGGGGCAGAGTAACAAGGTGAACGTTTTGTGCAGGCGTTGGGGTGACTTGGCTACATGTTCAGGATGAAGAAAGGGGATCAGGTTAGGAGAGATGAGAGCGATCATGGTGATACGAGGTTTATTTCTATGATTTGCTATGACTATCTTTTTATCAGAACTTTACTCGAACCTTACATTTAGAACAAGTGTGAAACTCCACTCCCATTTTCACCTTAGAAAGCATGTGTCGGGGAACACCATCCTCTGGGCATAGGATGGCTCTCCAGAGCCCTCAGCATCATTGATTACTTACATTCCACTCACAGACCATTGGACAGATTAGCTTTCTGTAATAAGGCTGGGGGAGGAGTCACAAGGCCCCACCTCCTTTGGGAGGGATATCTATTTAGTTAGCAGTTGCTGGGAGCAACAGACCTTTCTTTGGTGGTTTACATATAAATTGCTCACATTCCTGTAGGCATTTCTCACCCATTTTTCCATAAGAAACCTCAATTAAACTCATTGCTTTACAAAGCATGACTTGAGTAGAATCTTCTCTCTGGTCAGCTGTTGGAGTCCTACCAAGGGTGAGTAGACATTTGTTTATATTTACTCAGGAAAAGCTTTTGGTGTTTGTTTGTTTGTTTTTTGTTTTGTTTTTGTTTTTGTTTTTCCTGTGACAGGGTTTCTCTGGGAAGCCTTGGCTTTCCTGGACTCACTCTGTAGACCAGGCTGACCTCGAACTCACAGCGATCCACCAGCCTCTGCCTCCCTGAGTGCTGGGACTAAAGGTGTGCGCCACCACCGCTCGATGTATTTGGGAGAAGTTAAGCAGCAGCATTTCATACTTTTTGTGACTAAGGAGTTTTTTTTGGTGTTAAATATGCACTACTGAAATTTAAAGCCATGCTCCTATTTGTGTGTGTGTGTGTGTGTGTGTGTTTAATTGGAGCTCTGCTTATCTTTCATTTTTCTAAAGGTTACACTAGTAACTGAGGCAACAATGATTATTTCATGTCCTGCATGTACTTTTCTCAGTGTAGGTTGACCCCTGCGTGTGTATGTGTTCTGTGCATCCCTTGTGCATATGTGCACTCTGCAAACCACCATGAGACGGTCTTCACAAGGAGATACAAGTGTCCAATGGGGTCAAAGTGCTGTAAAGAAGCAAATAAGAAGCCTGAAATTTGGATCTGTTCATCAGAGGCCTCTGCATTTGTCAAAACTGGTAGATTTTGTGAGTAAAAAGATTTTCAAGGCCTAGCAATATATTTTATAACCAGACTTCTCCTTTGCTGCGATAGATTCTTAGTGAACATAGGATGGAGTTCTCAGTAGATGAATGAGTGAAGAGTAAAGGAGGTGGATGAAGGTACCCTTCGCGGATGCCCGGCTTGAAGTGATGCAGATGTTAAATGGGGGCTTCAGTGCATTCTTATGGTGTTGAGAGGAAGAGATTGACAACGTGATGCTTAAAGCTGATCACTGGCAGAGCAGCATCCCAGAGCTGGCCAAGAAGGACACAGTTCAAAGCACAGCAGCACTGGCTGTGCAGGTGTCTGGGAACAAAAGCTCTGCCTGGGAGACAGGTAAGTGCATACGCTGAGTGAATCTGAGGAGAGTTGGGTAGAGCCATGCTTCCCTGTGCAGCCTCTGGGGCCCTTACAGTTCCAGAATGCACTGCTTTACAAACATTAGGATGTGCCAGAGCAAATGGCTAATTTTGCATTTCACAAATGGTTGAATATTGGCCATTTCAGGTGGTCATTTAACACTCATGGCTATTCTATTAAGGTTTATTCTTGACAGACAAAGAGACAAATAACCAGACAGGTTAATCACCCAAAAAGGAAATACTGAATCTGGGGCTGTGCCCTATTCCACGGGCTCAGAGTCAGTACTGCTAGACTTTATGATAATTTATTGAATCAGTTAAATGATCACAGAACAGGCTATGAGGAAAGCGTACTGTGGAAAACTCAGGACGACTGATGGGAACTGGTGGTCAGTTCTGGAGGTTACCTACCTCTGCTCCTATATGACATACAATTACAAAGTTGAACCATTTCATGTTGCTGGGTTCTGAAAACACACATACAAGTAACATCATACAGCCTGGGAGGGCTGGTGGGCTTTTTAAAAAATGTATTTAGGAATGTGTGTGTGTGTGTGTGTGTGTGTATGTGTGTGTGCGCGTGTGTGTAAAACAACAATTAATGAAAAAAGAGGCAATGAATTTGAAAGAGAACAAGGAGAGGTACTGGAGAGTTTGGAAGGAGGACAGGCAAGGACAAAGTGTTGTAATTATAATCTCAAAAGTAAAAGAAATAATTTTCAAATCACCAAGTGTAAGGAAATTTCATAGGGATCTTTCTAATCCTCTTTTTGGGAAATCTTCATATTTCCCTTGGATCCTCAGTGAGAGGATAGGCAGGAGAGGAGACAGGGCTGAGTGTGTGAGTGATAGTGTCAGGTCTCCAGCACAGGTAGCTCTATTGTGAAGTGTTTCATAATTTGAAACTTCTAGCAAATACAATATTGTGTCAAACTGCATCCCCTAAACACAGGCATCTTCTATTCTGTCTATTTCTGGTGCATGCACAAGTAACTTCTAACTGTCTGAAAACTTACAAAACAACCATACCTCACTGGCGTCTATTCAGCTAAGGCTCGGGGGCCAACGTCCTGCTCACTCAGTGACCACAGTAAAACAAGCCACACCTGAGGGCTTTGGCATGTCCATTTCTAGCAGATTTTTCATCATGATAAATCACCTACATAGAAGCTGCACACCTGGAAGACACAGCATTTGCTCACTTCTGCTTTAAGGGCACATTGCAGCCAGGAAGCCTTCAGACAGAATTCCACGCTCTGTGACTCACAAAATGGAAATCTGGCATTCTATGCCAATAACATTTCCTTCTGTGGCAGTTCAAGCAGCAAAAAGCCATATGCCATCTACGTCAGATCCAGCCATGCCATACCAATGGGTATGTAAACTAGAAATGAGGAACACAGGGACCACAGACCTCCAGCTCCACCTGGACAAAACTGCATCCTTAGGGGTCCTCCTGTGTTATGCCACTCCCAATTTAAGAGAACTTTGTGGTAAATGGAAAAACACAGTGGTAGGTTTTATGATGAGTTCAACATGCTCCTGTGTCTCATCCATGAAGCCTGACCCTCATCGTGCATTGTCAGGTCTGCTTGGGTAGCACCTGTCCCTTCAAAGGATGGATATCCAGAAGCTGCATCCATCTTCTGCACCGGAACATCTCCTGACAGCATCGTAGGAAAGGGTAAATGCTATTACTGACAGCATTCACCCTCAATGGCCCGAACACCTGACAAACAGGAGACTAAAGGGATCCCTGAGTTGACAAGGTGTGTGGGTTAAGCATGACTCACAGGGATATAATAAATGGGTGGGGCCGGAAAATGAGAACACAGTTCCAACTGTGCTGCTGGGAAAAGAGAAACTGGGTTTATTCTGCAGTGCCTCAGATTCTCTGAAACTTCGCATCACTTTACATAAGGCTACACTGGGAGAAGAAAATGATTATTACTGTGACTTTAAGTAACAAATGGCAAGATTATTTTATAAGTTTCTCAAAGCATTGCTATCTGAAGAAGGCTTTTTGAAGGACAGATTTAGAAGGATTTCCCAATAGAGAATACTGACACCTTGGGCACGATGGGTTACTTTGTTTGTTGACTGGCTTTTGTGTTGCTTTTGATGAAGTGCTCAGTCTGGCTTCAGACTTGCTGGCTTTGGACACTTGATCCTCCTGCTGCCACAAGCAGACTGCTGGCATTACGGCATGTGCTATCGTGCCTAACTAAGACAATTCTTTAGTCAGGAGAACTTCAAAATATTCAGTATCTCTCACTCCTATAGGGGTGAGCAACAGTAGCCATTCTACATCGAAATGATGTAAACCAGTTCAACTTTTGTCCAGAAGGACCATTTTAAATGATGAATCAGATATTTCTGGCCATCAATTCAGGATCAAATACAAATTAATTGAGCAGATGTAGGCAAAATACCTAGAGGATACTGAGATATGAAAGTTCTGCATCCAGTGATACACAGGCTTAATTTGGAAAGGTAAGTTTATAATTAAACAGCTACTGTAGAGCTGCAAGGTATTTTCCGATAGAAAATTTGAATTCCACATTTTGGAGGCAGAGGTGCAAAGCTTCAAACTGAATTGAAAGGGAGTTAGTAACTCTCACACTGAGGTGGCACTTGTGTAAAATCCTAAAGGATAAGTAGACTCTCAACAGGCAGATGGGAGAAGACGTTTCTGGCAGAGAGAATGAGGATGAGCTAACGCCGAGAGAGGAAAGTGTTACAGAGCCTACAAAAATTGGTGGGCATTCGGGATGTGCTGGCAGCCTCGGAAAGGTGGAGAGTGAATGCACGTGGTAGAGGCAGGAAAAGCATGTTACCAGGAAACTTTCTGAGCCAGGTAACAGACAGCCACAGGAAGCTCAGAAGCAGGAATAATATGGTCAGATTTGTGACTGAAAAAAACACTTGTAGCATAAGAAGTTTTCAAAGACAGAAGCTAGGTAAGTGTAAAAGTTGGTATCTTAGTAATTGCCATATATATGCTGCGTAACAAGCAATCGGAAATGTTAAGATGTGGTCCTTATACTCACGGGGATATGGGTCAGCTGAAATGGCTATTTGGCCATACTTTGACATCCCTAGCTTTGTGAGCTGACTATAGAAAACTGTACCCCATATGTCTTAGCCTGGGCTTGCACTGAGTCAGCAGCAGCTCCCAATAGCACACAGTTCTCAAGCGCTCTGCTCACTGCACATGTAAGCATACCCCAGTTGCGCAAGAAAGCCAGCTGACCGAGTCAACGGGGAATATAGACAGGCTTTGTCGGCGTAACTACTGCTGCAAAAGGCAGGTACTGTGAGTAGTTATCAGACTGACCACATCTGGCGTGGGATCAGCGCAATGATGAAAGGATAAAGAATTATCCTGTGATTATGTGACTCTGGCTGGTGATTGGTTTCAAACAGAGAGACCAGTGCATGACGCTTCAAAGAGAACTTTACTGCATGTCTGCCCTCAGAGAGCAGAGAGTATCTTGTTCTGTCATTTCATATTCTGGTATAGACACAAAGATTTATGGAAAGAATGGCTTGCACTGAAAATGTAGCATAGACAATGGCTTGGCTACCCAAGATGTACACATAGACGTGACCGTGCCATGTATTTGTATAGTGGTTGTGAGATAATTCTGAATATTTATTAAATGCCAGGCACAGTGCAAGACTCTAAGAATAGAGGCAATTCAAGGTTCTACTCTCAGGGAACTTGAGAACCAACAGCTTACCGCCAGATTGTAGACAATAGGTATTCACTGTGACAGAGCAAGTTGGCAGACACCCCACTGCCTTATGGTTGTAGAAAATAAGTCTTCACGGGGATGGTGCAGGATGAAGGGCACCCAGGAACACCTGAGTGAGTTGTTGTGAGTGAGCAACAGTCATGGACTTTATCTTCCCTGAAGAAGATGTTGGCCCAACTGGGGAAATGATAATTGAGCTGACTGCCTCCTTAATTATTTCTTTCCACCCAGATGCACTAAGGACCACTTCCTTCTATCATTACAGTCAGCAAAGCACGTACAGGCAACAAAAGATGGAGACGGCAGAGGGAGGATAAACAGGCAATTAGGAGCCCATAGCTCGCAAATTCATGTTTCAATATTCATTTTTCTCCCTTTAACACTTGCTACTGAGGGGCAAAACGAACTACTGAGAGATTTAGTCCTCCCCTTTGGCCTGTTTCTGCCTTTCAAACTCTGTTGCTCATTCTAGCTTCTTGACTCACAGGCTTAGGTAACAGGTAACAGGAGGCAGGCTGGTGTGGGGGCTGGATGAGGCTGGTCAAAAATTATTGATTTTATGTGCATGGTGATTTTGCCTGAATGTATGCCTATGCACCATGTGTAAGCCTGGTGCCCGTGAAGGCCAGAAGAGAACATCAGGCCCTCCAAGGACTGGATTAGGGTCATAGAACACAACATATGTGTTCTGGGGATCAAACCTAGATCCCCTGGCAAAGTAGCCAGTGTCCTTTACTACTGAGCCACCTCTCCAGCCTCAGACCTGGCGTCTTTGTTGATGGCATCTAGAGAGCTCCCTTGGGTTTCCTAACTTCTCACAGCTCTTGTTTTGCATTGTTGCAAACGTTTTCTGGCCGCCATCTTCCACTCTGACTCTGTGGTGAGTAAGTGACAAATGCCTCTCATAGGGCCCTGTGTTTGCACACTTGGGATCTACAGTTGGTGGCACTGCTCGGAGAGGGTATGGAACCGGTGGAGGGGGGCCAGCCTTGCTGGTGGAAGGACATCTCTGGAGGTGGGCTTTGAGGGCTTAGCGCTTCATCTCACTTCCAGGTTGTGATGACTGATCTTGGTTGCCAACTCAACCATATATGGATTCAGCTATAAGCCAAGCAGCTAGGCACAGCTGTGGGGTATATTTATTGATTAGATCGTCTGAAGTGAGAGGACCTACCCTAAAGCTGGACCACACCCTCTGGAGGCAGCCCTCGTGCCAGGACGTGGAAAGTGGAAGCTTTTGCTCTCTGCCTGCTTGCCCTCACTCTCGCTATCAGGCTTTCCCATCCTGTTCCCGAATCATTCCTCCACTGGGATTAGAACCTGCTCCCTCAGGATTCTAACGCAGACTGAAGATTAGCAGCTCTCTAGGACTTCCCTGGGACTGGGACTGCTGGGACATCCAGTCTCATGGAAGAAACAACTTCCAGACCTTTGACCTTTCTGTTAGGAGACAGGTGCTGATGGACTACCACGGCCTGTGTATAAGTCAGTCTAACAAATTACACACAAAAATACACACACACACACACGCATGCATGCACGCACCTATCACTTCCTTTTCCTTTAGAGAGCCTTGACTAATACACTCTTCTCTCCTTCCTGGGTGTGGACAAAGAAGGAATTTTGAAATTTTTTGCTCCTTCTGCCATGCCATCTCTGTCCTTATGGACACCTAGCCCTCTGGCACACTAAGGGAAATTGGTTATGGTATTTCATCACAGCAGCAGAACAGTAACTAATACAGACTCTTTATGTCTCCTCTTTACCCTCAATCCCAACCAATCACACCTGGCACTTTAGGCGACAATAGGGAGCGACTACATGATATAGCCATGCTCTTTTCTCTGCTGTACTCTCTACAGCTGCATTTTTAATCTCCCACTAAACGTAATTTACTTTACAATTACAAGATAAATATTTTTTTTGATCAATGAAGACTTATATATTATGAGAGATCAGTACCCAATGGGACCCTTCCTAGCTAGGCAACTCTGATTCCTAGCTGCCCTTTAATTTAAAATGCTTTCATCTCATTATGTCTTACTTAAGATGCAGGTGATTTTCTGTTAATTGGATATATACTAATAAAATGGTTTCTCTGCCATTATTAAATCTCTCATATAACCCACAATGGAGTCTGGAATTCAAGTCACAGGAACTTGTTAAGCACTCATACAGAACCCCAAAGCACAGTTAATAGAAGGGAAAGAAGTTCCAGAAGAGGCTGAATAGCGTTACACAAAGCAATCAGCTTGGCGAGTAGTGACTGTTCTCCTGCTAAGCGATGGTCTATAATTGAACCAAGGGGCTGATGGATTGTGTTGTTGTTGAGCAAAAGAACCTGCTAATTGTTTCCTTCTCTCAGGTGCCAGATCAAGACACAGCAACTAAAGTTATACAGGCCTGGGACAGACTTCGGCAGTGAGAACTCTCTGCCAGACTTGGATTATGAAGGAATACTCTCTGAATATATTAGCCAGGTTTATCTAGAACCATTTGTGAAACTCATGAATTTTATACTACACACATTCAGTGGTACACAATGTCCATGAGGCAAAGGACAATAGCCGTGGCTTCAGCAGACTGTGGTCATAACTAGCCTTCCAAACACATGTTAATCAAGCTAAGTATTTTTACCATAATTATATAAACAGCAGCAACAAAATGACTTCTCAGAGGACTCTAGGTCTCCCTGCATTCTCAGTTGTAAGTGCGGGAGCAGTTGTGTGCAGGAAGTGCCGAGCACCTGGGAAAGGTGCTATCTAGGTTCTTCATGAATGAGGCGTGCTCCCTGTGAAACCGGACCCATGGCAACCAGTGTTCTATTCAGAAATCATACTGTCCTAGCAAGGAGCTTGCCCATTTTTCCTGGAGACATTTGGAGTTAAGACCTTATGCCATGTCACCTCCCACCGCCACATTACCATTGCCTGGTGCTGGCTCCTGTGCAGATCTGAGACACACAGCTCACCTACCTGACCCCAGGAGAGCACGGAGTCATCCTGAGTGATAGGTAGTGTCCCTGCTCCTATCTCACAGATAGAAATCTGAAGCCCCAGGTACAGGAAAGGGAGAGTGGCGCCTTTAGTCACCGCTATGAACAGCACCACCGAGTCACCTAAGGTGCATCTGGAGGTGAGCTGGGGAAGGGAGGCTTTCAAAACCAGGAACCCAAAAAAGGTTCTTTCACTTAGGAACGCATTTCCACAGTGGCCAAATCTCCCTCGTTAGTAAGCCAGATGTTACTGGCTCTCTGTATAAGGCAGGAGAAAGTATATAATATTGATATTTGAAAATCTATCCTGGGTACAAATATATAGTACTCAATATTTCTATAATAACAATTTCAGGGGGTGGGGGAATGCGATTAGGGAAGGAAAGTGACCTTAAAAGTCTAAAGAGGGTATAACCAAAAGAGGCCGCAAAACATAGCATTACACTGTCATTGCCTGCCTGACTCAGGCAGCCCCATGTCGGTTGCTATCAACACAGTTCTTTTTTTATAAAGCAAATACCCTATAGTCAATTTCAACAAATGCTTTGCACAAAACCAGTTAGCAAAGGCACTCTTGGTCTTTCTGCAGTCCCAAGATAGTGTAATTGTGACTGATGAGGACCCTCTAAGGAAAAGTGGCAAAGCCCACGAACAAAGCCCAACACCACCTTAAATTAGCAGCTGAAAACTACAAGCGCAGGGACCCACTTGACACTATTCAGCGGGGAAGCATGTAAAGGAAAACTACATCTCTTCATACAGTGCAGTTGGTTCTAGAGGAGGTCTGGCTGCTTGCAGTGCGAACGCACAAACCTATTGTGGCAGATGAGAAGGCTTTTGAATAAATACTTGTTAATAGCCTGGACAGCTAAAAATACTACATAATTTCATTGCATGACATAAGGGTTCTTTAAAAGACGGCTCCTCTACTTAAATATTCATGTTTCAATTAAAATGTACACCTACTTTATTAGCCACACCAGGTCCAGTTCAGATCAATAACAGCAGCACTAGATGGAATTCTAATGAAGATAAACAACTCTGAGTCCTCCCAGCTCCCCCTGGGCACTGACACACAAAGCTTCCTTTCATGACTTGCTGCAAGATATTTTACAGTCACCTGCCTCATGCAAATGAGGCTCATGTTTATTCATGATGAGAGTTACAGACTACCTTTCATTCCATAGGCTGCCTCAGTAAACCTAAAGAGTGCCTTTTGCCCAGCTATGGAGCTTGAGCACGCCTAGGAAGAGGACTTCTGAATATGCAATTATCTTCTGCAAAGCACACACTGAAAGTCAGTAAGCCAAAAGCAATGCAGAAAGTGAGCCTTCCCCCTTTGAGCTGGCTTTAACGTTTTAAGCACCATCCCATTTTGTGCCACACCATGACCCATTAGAGGTAGATTATTTTCTGTGGATCCTCTTCAGGGGGTTTTCATGAATGTTTGCTTCTGGCCCATTTTCCAGTTCTTCCTAATTGGGATTTTTCTCCCATGGACACAAATGAAGCTCACAGCTTGGCCATGGGGCAACCGCTTTGCTGGGCCAGGCTTGTCTCAGCGCAGTCTCTGATATTTTAAACATTCACAGTTTTTCATCTGTGTGCCTAAGGTTCCAAACCCCAGCAAGTGTGCCGAGCTTGTTTGGCAGTTGGATACAATTCCAAAACAAGCCTGTTATTCCACAGTAAGGCCACTTTTTAAATTGTCACTTCTGTTTTGGTAGAGTGGAGCACACAAAGTTGTGTAGTCTTGGTTATAATGCTGATTCTGACAGCGCTGTCAATGCCATAAAAACAGATAGTTGATGGTTCCTGGAATGACTTAAGCACCACCAAATATGTCTGGGCAAGTAGGTAATTGTAGGAGAGGCTTTAATTCTCAACAGCTGTTAAGGACAGAGGATTCCTGTTTTCTGTTCGGCTGTTATCATGGTGTGCCAACATGGGAAAACAAGGAAGTTCATAGCATCACTTGCAAACAAATTGCTGGAACCAGCTTAAGTCTGCCTTTGCCACCGCTGGATAAGTCATTCAGTTCAGAACTTAACGTAAAGTTCTCGGGCATCTTTGGCACTCACCACCATTTTAACATAACATGCTAAAAAGATTTCTTTGCTTGTTTTGAGACAGGGTTTCTCTGTGTAGCCTTGGCTATCTTGGACTTGCTTTGTAGGCCAGGCTGGCCTCGAACTCACAGCAATCTGCCTACCTCTTCCTCTCCTAGTGCTGGGCTTACAGGCATGTACCAGCACTTCCGGCTTAAAAAAAGACTTTAAAAGAGCTGTTTACTCATATTTTGCAAATGAGACTTATATTATGATTTCTTTTTTTAAAAAGCCATGTTACATCTGCATATAATTTTGTTTCCTCAAAGTATTTTTTATATTTATTACTTCAATTACTCTAACAGCACCATAAGAGAGGATGAGATAACATCTCCATTTTTATTTTTGTTAACTTGAAGGCATGGAGTTTTTGAGTAGCACTCTACCAATGCAGGCATTCTGTATTAGTTGGAGATATGTGTGGTACATGTCATCAGATGGAAATTCCATTGATACAGATCATTGTTAGTGATCAGTTCTAATTTCATAAAAGCATCCGTGGCTAGCTTTTACCCAGCCTGTGGCTTCACTGGCCTGTAGGTCAACTGCCCACTGGGATAAGAGGCCCCCAGCTGCTCCAAATGTACCCAATGTTGAGCAACGCTGCCACATAGATCCACAGTCCACATGCAAACCTTTGTTAGAATATTTAAAGTGCAAACAATAATAACCCACACAAGCATAAATAAGTTTCTTGTATCCAAAACATCATAAATAAAGGCTTCAAGTGGTGGTTGGGCCGCTTGTGTTGGGAGGTAACTGGCAACAGTTATCTTTTCCGTGACGCCCATAAAAATGAATAATACATACTCAAAAATATTGGTAGTAAAACGAAAAAACACAGAATACAAACTCAGTGGCTTGAATCAATGGATTACTCTGTAGACTGCTATGTTGAGAAAGTGAAAGTGCTTTCCAAAACATAAATATTTTAATCACTCTCCAGTTCTACTTCTCTTACATAAATAAGAAAAACATCCCACTGGCTGCTTATTAAGCTGAAAGAGCAGTAGTGAGCTGCTCTTCCAAACACCTCCTCCCAGCAGCGGCTCTAACTAGCGCATTGACTAGCAAGGTTCAGGGATGTCCGGAGGAGTTCAAGCCAAGTGGGTAGCAAATGCCATCCCTGCCTCTGCTACAACATGGTGTGTGTAGTGTGTTGGTGAAATTAAAATTTTGAATTAAGGGTCCTAGGTAGGCAATTCAATCTCCCTTCCCTGTGGTATACAAACTGACCAGAGCCTGAGATACTACCCAAAATATTTCAAAAGCAATGGTGTTTCCTGTTGGGTTCTTTTTAATAATATTCCTGAATTTGAAATTAGACAGCCTCAAGAACATGAGATCATTTAAATCGACCAGTATCTCCGACGCCACATTTGTTCTATCTAATTCAATCTCCTCTGCTACCGAGTTAATAGCAAGAAGAAAAGGAAACTGATTTCAATCTCAGCACTTTTCTCTCCTTCCATTTATTACTGGGTAAAGCAGCACAGTGGCTGCTGGGCAGGAAGAAAAAACAGGAGAGACTGTCTTCAAATTGTAGTAGTGGTTCTCTCACAGTGCACCCTCCCTGTGTTCCCACCCCCCACTCCAATTAAAAATGCTACCGCAGGCAGATCAGGGACACAAAAGAAAAGGGACTAGCAGAATGCTGGGATTGTGTTTGCCAGTAAAAATAACAAGTAAAAGGGCTTATCTATCAATGTTACATTAAACTTTGTTATTAACACTTAAAAATCAAACACAGACAGAAATAAAATGTAGACTAAGATGGGGGAAAAAAGCACCCTCTAAGGATGCCCGTGTTTTAATCCCCAAGACTTGTAACTGCTACATGGCAAAGTGTGATTACATTTACAAAGAGAATTAAGGTTACTTTTTAACCAACCTTAAGACAGGGAGATTATCATCCTGGATTACCCAACTTCCAAACAATCTCTGGGAATTTAAAAGATGGCATTGACATTAGAGGGATGGGATGACATCAGAGAGGACTGGACCCATGGCTGTTGGCTTTGGAGAAGGAGAAACGGAATGCAAACCAAGGAATATGGGAGCTTCTAGAAGTTAAAGGATGGGAGGCTACAAATTCTTCTCTAGAACTGCCGGATAGAAATATAGCTCTGCTGAAGCCTTAAGTGGGGCCCAATGAGACACCATCAGCCTCTGATTACAGAACAGTCAGATAAGAAATTTGCACTGTTTAAACTACTAATTCTGTAGTCATTCACTGTAGTCACGATAGAAAATGAATACTAATGTTACTGTTGCTCTATATCTATCTGTCTATTTATATCTCAATATACCCATGTCTGTATTTATATATGTATTTCTGATATGCTTTTCTGAAAGAAGCAGAGGAAGAGCAGACCATTATGGAAAGTTAAAATTCCTCGTCTTTCCCACGCTTGACCCCTCTCTGACACTCATTCTTAACCAGTGTTAATATACATCATAGATGGTGAGTTTGTCTTCCCCCAGGAGTAAGTGTCCTCACACACAATGCCGAGGCTTCGATGGCTGTCCCCCACAGCCTGTGAGGAGTCATGCTGATCCAGGGCAGAGTGGCCGCAGCCACTTTGAAAGGCTATTGATTTCAATCTCTTCTGGTGGCTTGAGTGTGGAAGGCCTCATCTCACTGAGGTGATTTGCACCTGAATAGCAAAGTCTCTCATAATCAAGTGAAGTACACAGAGGAGGCTGTGGCTATGATTGCAATCGAATTAATGGCTCCTTTCTTCCCCAGTCCTCTTTGAATCATGCCTTCTCAGACAATGCTGAGCAGATACACAGCGGCTCTAAACTGCAACCCGCAGATCTGTGCTCAAGGTGGGGCACATTAGCCTGGCTGGATTTCAGCACCCAGTGCCAGGTGCAAAGGAGAGCTGGTAGGTACCACAGAGGGAAATGTCTAGCTGAGGGAGATGGGCAGGGCAGTGCCTGGCTGAAGCTTCTGCCTTTTTCCCTGCGTTTTCTTTCTTTTCAACCTATAGTGGTTCAAGATGCCACAAACCAGAACTTGCAAATAAAACAAAATGGAGGTGACATGAATTCAGACAGAAGGTAACAGGGAGGCAAGTGCAGTTGTAAGTTAGATTTTTATCTATGCACGAAAGCTACAGAAGTAGCACGCCAAATTCTTCGCTTCTTAAAAACAGTTATGATCCTTAGGACCAGGAGAGAAGCTTGAGAAATGGGCCACTGCCTTATTTAGAAGCATGTTACGAGTGTTATGGGTTTGTCTAGACCCTAAAACTAGTCACAATTAGCCATGGCATCACTCCTACACATGCCTGTTGCAAGGATAAAGATGCCTTTTGTCCGTAAAAGCAGGAACTCTGCTTCTAACTCCTCTAAGTTGGCCAAGAAATTTCTTTTTTTTAAATTAATTTATTCATATTACATCTCGATTGTTAGCCCTTCCCCTGTTTCCTCCCATTCTTCCCTCCCTCCCATTTCTCCCCTTCTCCCCTCTGCTATGTCTGTGACTGAGGGAGACCTCCTCCCCCTATATATGCTCTCAGAATATCAAGTCTCTTCTTGGTAACTAGCTATCCTTCCTCTGAGTGCCACCAGGTCTCCCCATCCAGGGGACATGGTCAGAAAAGGGGCACCAGAGTTCGTGTGAGAGTCAGATCTCACTCTCCACTCAACGGTGGACAGTATCATGTTCGTCGGCTAGGTCTTCGTAGGGGTTCAAAGCTTACTGCCTATATTCTCCTTGGCTGGTGCCTTAGTTTGAGGAGGACCCCAGGATCCAGATCTGCCTGTCATAAAGTTCTTCTTGTAGATTTCCAGGACCCTGTGGGTCCTACTATTTCCTCTTTCTTCCATGCTACTCTTGCCTAAAGTCTCAATCGGATATCCTCTCCTCTGACCCACTTTCTTGGTAAGTAAAGATTTTCATGGTACGTATCCCTTGGACTAGTATTTTGATATAAGTGAGTATATACCGTTTGTCTCTTTTTGCTTCTGGGTGAACTCACTCATTATGATAATTTCTAGATCAATCCATTTGTCCACAAATTTCGGGAATTCCTCATTTTTAATAGCTGAGTAGTATTCTATCGGGTAAATATACCACAGTTTCTTAGTCCATTCTTCTACTGAGGGACACTTAGGCTGTTTCCATGTTCTGGCTATTATGTATAGAGCAGCTATGAACATGGTTGAGCATAGGTCCCTGTTATGTGGTAGGACATTTTCTGGGTATATTCCAAGGAGTGGGATAGCTGGGTCTTGAGGAAGCCCTATTCCCATTTTTCTGAGAAAGCACCAGATAGCTTTCCAAAGTGGTTGTACTAGTTTGCATCCCCACCAGCAATGAAGGAGTGTTCCTCTCTCTCCACATCCTCAACAACATGTGGTGTCATGGCCAAGAAATTTCAATGAACATTCTCACACCCATGGACATGGGAAAGTCATATTCTTGCAAGTAATGGCAGCATAAGAACAAACAAACAAGTGCTGGTGAGATAGCTCAGCAGATAAAGGCACCTGCTACCAAGCCTAGTGTCCTGAGTTCAAGACCCTGGACCAACACAGTGAAAGGAAAGAACTGATTCCTGTAGGTTGTCCTCTGTGTATGTTACACACAATCTTACACACACACACACACACACACACACACACACACACACACTCCCCAAATACATGGAATAAAAACATTTAAATTAAAAGTCCCACAGCATCTTCATTCAAATAATCAAATACATCAATGCTCTACACCAAGACATGGTACATGTAGTGCTGTTTCCTGAGGGGGGCAGGAGGGAGAGGGAGAAACAGAGAGAGACAGAGATATCTCCGTTATCATGGGAATAACTTGTGTTTGGACACAGAAGAAACAGATGACCTTATGCCATCACACTACATAAAGATACCAGTGGACCAGAGAGTCATCTTCCTGGTTGTATCATGTCTGTACTTATCTTCTACACAGGTGGAGCAATGACACTTTACCTAATAACCTCACACCAGGGACAAGGCATTCCATACCAAAATTTCAAAGGGAAAAACTCATGTTTCTCCAGAAAGGATCTCAGTTGGTGGCCTTGGTTTAGACAAAGGAACCAAAACCGGCCCAAGCAGATACCTAGTGGTCTCTTCCATTTTTTGGTACAATTTAAAATCACCCCTTTCCTTCTCTTCCCTTGGCCACTACTTCCATGCACAGTGATGACGCACAGCGTACCATGGCAGAGGCCATGAACCCCAAACCCGTCGGGCGGCATGCCGTGCGCCAGGCCACAGCAAACCCTTTACCTTGTTGAAGTCTTCGGAAGTTGCCCTCATTTCCTTCCATGTTTTGTTCAGAAGCTGGATACAAATGCAGAAGAACTCCTCGAAGGCTCTGTCATGGGTGAAGAACATCGGGTGGAAGTCATTGCAGGTCTCACTAGCTGGAGGAAAGAGATAGGGAAAGAGACAGACGTATTAATATAGTAAAATGTGGAATCAAACTCACATTAGGTGTCCATGGCGACAAAGTGACATAGTTTTGATTATGTGACTATGGGGAAAAGTAATTTTAAAAAGGCACCGAAGGCCAGCTCCCACCCTTAAAAGCCTAAGATCAGAGGGTCAGACCTATTCTTAGGTACATATTTTGACTGTAAAATGTCACATACTAATTCTCTCCAGGATGTGACCCTCAGAGCTTTGTTCCAGGAGTTCTGGGATAGGTGACCTTTGAGAAACTATTCCAACTGTTTTCTGAAACACAATGCCTCCCTCATCCTAATAGAATAATTGGCAGAAGATGGGCTTTCCTGAATATTCAATTAATTCTATCTTTGAAAATAGCATCTATGATTATGTCTCCAGGGGGCATTTCTCCCCCTCTTAAGGCAGTGAGCAGGGACTGGCTGTGGTCATTCGCCATCTGATGGCACTGACCATTTCACTTTACAGGCCAGACACAGATGGCTGGAGGTCAAAGCAACCCAAATGCTCTGAATGCTGCAGCATTCAGTTTTCACAGGCAACCAGAAAATTAGCTTAGATGGTTTCCAAGCCCAGAAAGGGTGAGCTTCCTTGGGATAGATCCAGGTTAGCCACCTTCTTCCCTTCCCTCAGACCAGACCCCAGCCCAAGCCCCTCCTCACATCTCAGCAGTCTTCCAAGCGCGCATTTTATAGTCCCTTAAAAAAACAAAAAGATTTTTTTATGTGTCTGAGTACTTCAGCTGCATGTATATAAGTACCGTGTGTGTATTTGTGTTTGTGTTTGTGTGTGTGTGTGTGTGTGTGTGTGTGTGTGTGTGTGTGTGTGTGTCCAGAAGAAGTAGCCAGATGTGGAACTGGAGTTACAGGCAGCTGTGGATGCTCAGAACAGAACCTGGGTCCTCATCAAGAACAATAAGCACTCCTAACTCTCGAGCCGTTTCAAGCCCCAAATACAGAATATAGTCCTTTTATAAATGTGACAACTTGTTTGATCACTGAATAATCTCTTATTAACTGTGTCATGGAGAAAAGTTGTAGAGGAAATTCAGCATTGTGACCAGCCTCACAGAAAGAAAATCCAAGGTTTACACACACACACACACACACACACACAGAGAGAGAGAGAGAGAGAGAGAGAGAGAGAGAGAGAGAGAGAGAGAGAGAGAGAGAGGGGCAGACAGACAGACAGAGAGACAGAGAGAGAAGAAGAAAGAAGAAGAAGAAGAAGAAGAAGAAGAAGAGAAGAAGAAGAAGAAGAAGAAGAAAGAAGAAGAAAAGAAAAAAGAAGAAGAAGAAGAAGAAGAAGAAGAAGAAGAAGAAGAAGAAGAAGAAGAAGAAGAAGAAAGAAGAAGAAGGATGAGGAGGAGGAGGAGGAGGAGGAGGAGAAGGAGGAGGAGGAGGAGGAGGAGGAGGAGGAGGAACCAACTATAATGAGTGCGCCTATACACAGTGAAGGTGAATGCTTCTATTGTATTGGAATCTCTTCAAAGCTTGAGTACTCTTCTAGGCCTGAGGTGGTACAATTTCAGGCTTTGGAAATACAGGAGGGGAGTGATGGGAGGGTCAGGAGTGGAGCTTGCAGCAGAGAGCTCCTGCAGAGAGCCATGCTGCTTGCCATGCATATGAATATCCACTTCATTTCTGGTATGAAACCAGCTGGTTGTGAACCGTAGTGTTGGGAACCAGCTAGTGAATCCCAGCACTGGTAGAATGAGTGTGTTCTGCCCCGGCACAGTTGTTATATGCCAACTCCATCCATCCACAGGCCTTGCAAGTACAGTGATTCTGGACCTCCAGCCATCTAAAGCAGTGGCAAACGGGTGTGCATTTGTACAGCTCACCCTTTCTGAAAGGACAACTTGATATGAAGATACATAAATGCCACCATCTCCCAGACAGCACAAGTACGCAGGCTACCTGCCGCGCAGTCAGGCAGAAAAGACCTAGAAGCCCAGATGTGGATTCATGTCCAGCTCATGCCAAGCAAGGGAATGACACTTTGCATTTCTTAGGCTGCGTTTTAACTAAAATGAAGAAATGAAATTCAGTCTGCCTTCACTCTAGGCTTCAGAGAGGATCACGTGGCACAATTCATAGAAAACCTGCCCTGGAAGAGAGAAAAGGTAACGCAAACATGGAGAGAGGTGCTGGTCATGGCAAGGAGTCTCAGCTGCCAGTAGCAGCGCTCTGTTCCAAGGAATGTCCTCTGTTTCCTGGTCAAGCTTGGCCACACATCAGCAAAGAAAAGCAAGAGGACACAAGTAAAGCCACTCCACCCCAGAGGGACTCCAGCAAATGTGAAGCTTTGACCCAAGACACAAAGCTATTTAGGGAGTGTGCAACACCAGTGCAGGTGAGCTGCTCAGCCCGCCGCCCTGGCCAATGAGCCCTCAGTCTCACCTCCACAAGCACTGGAGCCCATGACATTTACAAGTCTACAGAAGCAACTTAAGATGCTATTACTGTCCAAGAACTCATTATTAATCACATTATCACAGTATCATTTTTGGAGCTAGTGTGATTATATGTGTACTTTATGCCCTAGTTAAATTTTTATAGCATTCCTGGAGCTGAGATGGCTCCAAAACCCATGAGTCCCGTTTTTGATTGGGTGTAGAGAAAGGGAAGCAAGCTCATAATAATTGGCCGTATTTGTTGGATGCACAGGCTCGACAGGAAGTATCTTCATAAGAAGCCAGGGAGGTGGGCGTGATGGGTATCTTCATTTTATATATGGGGAGAGCAAAAGTTGTAGGAATGAAACCTTCCATCATGAGCTGTTTCTAGGTGGCCCTAAGTAAGCATTTGAAACCTCCAATTTAGCTGAGCCAGCAGTACGCTTCCAGCCTTCACTGACATTAAGAGCACAGGGACTTTCCTGGTGGCTGCTGCTTCGAAAACTAATTTCGCCTCGCACTTTTCTGGACCTCCTGTACTCCTCCTTCAGCAAGAACCCAGATCATGGTCTGCAGTGCTAAGGGGCTCCAAGTAAGTGCACAGTTCGTGCCTGCTGGGTGAGAACACATGGCCTTGTGATCATAGCACTAAAGCCAGCAGTCCCACCACTGTGGGCCATGCACTGGACGGTGGCTTTGTCTAAGTTATAATCACTTATTGGCAATCACATGAGAGGTGTATTAGTTTCTTCCCCCCCCCCCATTCCCATTGTTTCCTTTTTGAAAAATAGGAAATAGCAGATTCAGAAAGATGAGATGACTTTTCAAATTGCACGATGTCTCAGTTATTTTTCTATTGCCATGACAAAGCGCCATAACCAAAGTAAATTAGAGACGAGTTGAATGGGGGCTGATGGTTCAAAGAGTAAGTCTGTGAGCACAATGGCGACAGGAGCACAGGAGCATGCAGGCAGACATGGCCTTGGAGCAGAGGCTGAGAGCTTGCACCCTGATCAGCAAATTGGAGTTAGAAAAGGCTAAACTGGAGAGATGGCTCAGTGGGCTCTTCCAAAGGTCCTGAGTTCAATTCCGGGCAACCACATGGTGGCTCACAACTACCTATACTGAGATCTGGTGCCCCTCTACTGGCGTGCAAGCTAACATGCATGCAGAACACTGTATAAATAAATAAATAAATAAATAAATAAATAAATAAATAAATAAATCTTAAAAAAAAAAAAAAGAAAAGAAAAAAGAAAAAGAAAAGGCTAACTGGGAATGGCTTCGGCTTTTGAAATTAGTAGCCCAACCCCTCCAGAAAGGCCACACCTCCTCCAGAAAGGCCACACCTCTTAATCCTTCCCAAATATTTCTGTCAACTGAGGACCAAGCATTCAAATATATGAGATTTGGCGGGGGGGGAGGCGGGGAGGGGTGGTGGTGGTGGGGGGGCATTCTCATTCAGACATGGATCACAAATTGTAACTCCAGGATTAAAACCTGGGTAAGCATGACTCCAAAGGCCATCACTGCTGCCCTATTGTGTTCTACTTCCTCACCTGTGTGTGTTTGTTAACTGCCTTTGCTGAACCTCCCAAACACACTTCTAACGCAAAGACTTCTTTATTCATCACACACTTACAAAGTAAACTCTTGCAAGGGGGTCAACTCTAAGTGTTTAAAGCACACTTCAGAGCTATGATTTCTCTGCTTTTGCCCATGGCCCAAGAAGATTTTCCTCTCTTTCCTGAGGCCAGGCAAAGGTACCTCTTGACAGCTCTCCTGAGCTCTCCTAAGTACCAAGAAAATCAACCTAGTTCCAAGTTTTTGTTGCAGAAAGATACACTTGGCATCTACCACATATCAACTTACTCCCAGGTAGTTAGTCACTAACGAAGTCTCCCCCTTTCCACACAAATGATGTATTTCAAGAAACTCACAACTTCATGTCCATGTAAGCAGAAACCCAACTTTGGATCTTGATAATAATGAAGGCAGTTATACCTTCAGCCTCTCTTAACTGAGAGAAGTCACATGAACAAATCATAGCCAGTAACAGAAAAGTAGAAGTTTCTTAGTAGAGTTTCCAGGAAGGAAGGGGAATCAGAAGGCTTGATTAGCTTACCCTCCTTTGTTCCTGCTTTCCTGATTTAACTCTTTTGTGTCTGGAATGTAGGATGATGACTGTGTTCCTACAACCATTTTATTTGCTTAAAAACGAAGGCTGTATCCTCAATAGTTACAAAGAGCTCTGTGTGCCACTGTGGAGACACCATAAGAACCCAAGCTTGTTCTCTGGAATTCTGTACTTAAATCACTGTTTTTGGATTTTTTTTTTTTACACTATGCTTAGACACATAATTATTGATATGAAAGGTTAAGGGACAGGAGGCACATGGATAGTAACCTAAGAAAACATGTGCTTAAAATTATGGGGGGGCTTATAAGATGAGGAAGGAGGCAGTAAGTACAAGGGTTACGGTGAAACATGTTTGCATGTAAACATTAAATTTGACATTTCTTCACGTACTGTATAACCTTAGATGATAAAGACCCTGGAGCCTGTTACATCAACTGTGAAATGTAATCATATGATGTTCGAAAGTGTTAAATTAGATCCTTTCTACAAAGTACATGGTGAAGAGCTCAGTGCATACTCTTTACTATTCCAGCCACCAGTGCACTCCATAGCTGCATTGTAAGACTCCAACAATGTTAGAGAAGACTCTGGGGAGTAGCACTGGGCCCCAGTAGATACACAGGGGATGGAGCCAATAACTCTTATTGATTGTGCTGAAACCTGTGTGATCTCAATGGTGAATTTCACATGAAGAGAAATCATTGGGCTGTGAGCTCTTAACTCAGACTTTCCCGCCTGAAGATACCCCTAACCCTACCATCTGCACTGCACACACAGAAGCCTAAGGGAGTTAAGTGTGGTGAAGGGCCAGAGACCCATGTTCGGTCTCTGGAGTCAGTATTTTCAGACTCTCCGTGAAAGGACAGCTTTGCTGTCACCCTACCCTCCTGTTTTGTTTTACTCTGCTTTGTTTGAGGTGGGGTCCCTCACTGTTCCTCAGGACGGCTTTCCACTCGTGTTCTTCTTAACTCAGCTTCCTAGGAACACAAGTGTGCACTATCATGCACAGTTCATCCTGCAGTTCTTCAAGGCTTTTCCCTTTCACCTAGGAGTAGGTAGACAACAAACCAGTCCATCCCACGATGCACAAGATACAATTAAAGGGCTTCTGTGGACATGTCACTCTTTAAGGATCTCCTTATATTAAAAGAAAAAAAAAAGTCAGATTATTTACTAGTAGAGTTTTTTTTTCTCTGAAAGTTTCAAAATGTAGACATTCAGGGTCTGCCCTAGTTTGCCTTCTGTCGCTGTAGATAAATACCATGACCAAAAACAGTTTAGGGGAGAAAAGGGTTTATTTCATTTTATGAGAGACAGCCCATCATCCAGAGACTCCATGGCAGGAGGTTGAAACAGAAACCCCAGAACAAAGCTTACTGGCTTCCTCTCTCGCTTATTCCTGCTTAGACACCTTTCTTATATAACCAGGGTCCATCTGCAAAGGCGTGTCTGTAGGCCAATCTTGATGGGGGCAGTCCTTCAGCTAGGTCTCTGTTTCCCCCGGGGTGTCCCATCGCCAAGGAGATTGGTTATCACAGAATCTGAATAGTCCAAATACACGTGAAGCAAGAGCTATCAGAAAGGCAAAGTGGTTCACTCAAGACTCCAGGATAACAGATGCTTTAAGTTAAAGTACTGAGGTTCAAATCCTAGCTCTAGCACCTGGGTTACACAGGAAAGTCTTTCCATCATCTATGCCATGCTCTTCTCATCTGCGACACTAAAAAGAATTGCATCAAGTCGCTGGGGTGGGGGTGGGGTTGGTAAGCACAAGAGGACACTCAGTGTAGTTTTGGTCAAAAGTATTATGGTATACATGTCAAAGGCCACATATTTAAATATGAGAGTTTATGGGTGACCACGAGGAAGCACTGGGTCTCAATAACAGCCTTTAACTCAGAGATTAAAACAAACAAACAAAAAACAATTACAGGGAGGGTGAGTTTATTATTTTCTTTAAAAAACCAGCAAGGCTTATTAAAGAAAAACACTGAAGTAGCAGGCAATGACTTTATAAATGAAATCTGGAGAGAAGCATTCAATGAGACAAAAATAGTAAGACATTTAAAAAGCCAAATTGTTCATAAGCACACTATTTTTAACCCAGTGAGATTCTATTTTATACAAGAGAATTGACTCACTGGTCTTTTAAGTTTGCAATCTAAAGCTATTTTCAGGGTTAGGTTGGAATGTGAATTTGCCAATATGTAATTCATTTATTAGTAACTATAATCTACACATGTAAGATCTGGGAATAAAGTAAGAACAAGGCTCACTTGTGTAGCAGTGCTATCACCCCATTTGCTAGTGCTGGAAGAAAATGCTGGAGGCTGGAGGCTTTCTATAGAGAAGATGTCGATACCACTCACAGGTTTGAGGGTCCAAACACATTGTGCCAGCACCTGCCTTTGGCTTTTTTATTTTGCTAAGGCCGTTTGGCTGCATGAAAACAGAAAAAAAAAATTGTGGGACTGTTTTAAGAAGGAAAGATTACCTCCTAGGATAAAAAGATAACTCTGCTTTTCTAACAACCTATTCATATGAGAGAGCTTACTCTAAGAACCAGCAATAAGCCTAAGCACAGCAACGCCCCAGTGACTAGCCAGCCTCTGTCTCTTCACTTAATACAGTTACACTGGGGTCTTAGCCTCCAGTACAAGAACCCATAGGCCACAAAAGTCACCTAAAGCAGCAGCACCTGCCAAAGGGACGTGTTCTTATTTTCTATTGGATAATATGATGTGAGGTCCATATTGTCATGAGGTTCTAAAAAAAAGAATGGCCAATGCACTGCAGCAAACACACTATGAGCAGGAAGAACTGGTTCTAAAAATGACCTGAGACCTTATAACCTGCCACTTACCAATACCAGGAGATAGGGTGACAGATTAATAAGTCGAAAATCTCATCTTTCCACCCCCGTCCTCACATACTCCCCCTCCCCCACCACACATCCATGTAAGGTTGTGAATCTTTTCATATTTTTGCTCTCTAATGCTCATCAGAAGTTATAGAACTCGGAGACTGTGTCTGCACTGAACTTCGCGGCTCCTATCTCTCCCTTTCGAGACAGGATGACCGCACCTTCCGCCTGTACATTTTACTCAGGGTGTTAAGGCATCAAAGTGGCATTTACTGGGTTGGCTTAATGTTTCCTGTGCTCGTCTTTACTCTTCTTAAGAAAATTGCTGGTTGTTTTTATACCTTTCACACCAGCTTATGTAGACCATTACATTAAAAAAAAGTAGCTGACTGAAGATGAGGTAACAAGATGACACAGGCAAGTAGAGACCAATTTTGCTCTTTCATGGTAATTTTCTCCCTCACTTGTAATTTTTAAGACGCTAAAAAGCTTTCTATGGCCCGAGTTATGCAAAGAGTCTTTGAACTTGTCCGTGATAACTGTGAGGCACGAGCTCGGGAAGCAGTGGGCAAATTATACTATTTCTACCATGACACTGTGAGCCATTTGACTAGCAATGATCTTTGAAAATGTGCTCTTTGAAAGACTAATAAGTAGGGCTAAGACATACGGGAGTTTGCTGTAAAATTATGCATTACAAGGAAGAGGTGATGAATCATGTACACTCACAAGAATTTAACTCACGACAACTGCCAGCGAAATGATAAAATGCCAGCACTCATCCATGGGACACAAACTCACCTGAGGACTAGCTGTGCCTCTACGCAACTCCATATTACACATCTATGAATTCTAAGATGCAAATGCATAGATGTAGATCTTTGCAAGAAACCGTCTAGCTGTCCCCCAGAAGACATTGGGTTTTCTATTTTTAGACCTGGTATTCCTTAGCTGTTTGAGTTTGCAGAACAGCACTGTGTGGGAAGATGCTTAAAGTTCAGAACCTTTTGTAGGGAGGAGAGGTGAGGCAGGCCATGGCAAAGAACTTGCAGCTCCCTCATATCCATAAGTTCAGCCCATATAGAAGCTACTCCTCCACCCCTGCTATCTCAGAGACAGAATTAGAGGCTCTAAACTTTTTCAGCATTCGAGGCTCCTGAAGTCATTTAATAGAACTGTAGGTAGTCCTTTTTATCGTCTACCAGCCTAAAAATCAATAATGGATAGACAGACACGGAAGCAAATCCAATGTTTCACACTGCTCACTTTCCTTGTAGGCCTTTCTCCAGGATCTGGAGAAAGAGGGAAAAAATACCAAACCAGTGTTAATGATGAAAATCAAGATACACAACACAGCAAGACACCCATGTCACCAAAAATCGACGGAGGCGGTGGCCAGGCATGCAGACTGTAGTTACAGACCAGAGAGACTGAAGAAGGTTGCTATGGGTGCCCATCCTGGTGTTTCCACTAAGCAGCAGCATGACCTTGAGTGCTCTATGGTTGTACTGGACCTAGTCCTTATTAAAATTAAAACACAATACTTCTGATCTCACTGAGTTGTTAGGATTAGACATGAATGTAAAATGATTCATACATTTTCAGATATAAACATTACAACAGTATTAGTTGATATTAGCTTTAATAAATCAATTAATATATATAGGTCAAATGGCAAATTCAGAAGACCCAATGCCATCAAATACAAAGACTTACAAAACTACAGTACAGAGTAATTATGTAAAGATACTACTAGCATATGGATGGAAAAATAAGAGATGCAAAAAATCCTGGGTCTCCAAAAAGAAAACTGTATATCCACTCACTGGATTTAGGACATAAAAGGAGTGGGGAGGAGAAATGAGGGACATTTGTCATGTATTAAGTGCTCTGTACATGCTAGCCATATACTGCACAGGATATAAGTATGGCATACACACACACACACACACACACACACTTATTTTTTTTTTTTTTTTTTTTTTTTTTTTTTTACCAAAATACCTTTGGTTTAAATTGTGATAAAGTCTTACATAGCCAGCTTCCCATGACTTAGCCCTGGTTCTTTTGTGAAGTCATACAGGAGTGTTGTCAAGGTCATCTTGTGAGCTAGTTAGCCAAGAGCAAACATAGGGAAATTCTAGTAAATAAAGATTTCTGATAACAGGAGTGAAGTGACCCCTGGGGGTTTGCTTATAATTATAAAATGATCCTGCTGATATGAGCTTGTTCCTTTCCTTTGTCCTCTAACTCAGATCAAGAAAAGTTGGAAACAGATTTTTCACCCCTGGGACCTTATCTGTTGGAGGTGTGTGTGTGTGTGTGTGTGTGTGTGTGTGTGTGTGTGTGTGGTGAGGGTGTGTGTGTGTGGAAATCATCATTTCTGGAGCCACCTTCAGGGACGAGACTGCACATTCATATTCTTGGCTCAAGGATGGAAAGGGGGCCACAGGGAAAGCATTTGCTGGAAAGCAGAATCAATCCTGTGGCCCTGCAATACCCATCAGACTGCCGTGCACTCAGCCTGCGAAATACAGGACATCCCCGTTAGAATTACTATACTGCAGATCGCCCTATCCAGTGTGGGTGGGCTCCCATCCAGGCCCAATAGGACAAAATGTTAGAAGCAGGAGGAATCTGGTCCTTTTTTTTTTTTATTTCCACCTAACTGCTTGATCTAGGACATGTCAGCTCAGCTTCCTCAATTCCCGACTTCTCAGGCCCTCAGTGTAAACCAAATAGTATCATCAGTTCTATCGGGCTCCCTGTTCCCACATGCTACATACTGGGACTTCTGGGCCTCCAAGGACTCTGCCAGTTAATTCCTCATAATAAGCTTCATGAATATTTGTATATTCATGAATACAGAAGAGTTTTCAATGAATATTATGTATAATATTCATTTTTCTGTGATTAATATTATATATAATATCCATTACGTGTGTGTGTGTGTGTGTGTGTGTGTGTGTGTGTGTGTGCGTGTGTGTGTGTGTGTGTGTGTGTGTTTGCTGATTTGTTTTTCTTGAAGGACCTAAAGAATAGTAAGAGATTAAGGAGAATGCTCTTGTAGGGTAGGAAGCAGTCCAAGGTAGCCAGTGTGAGTAGCACATGTCACAAGTACCTTCAGTACCCTCTTTTTAAACATTATTTGAAGAAATTTAACACGAGAGATGGCACGTTAAGGCTGGAAAGACTGGTGAGATGGCTCAGCGCTTGAGCACTTGCTGCTCTTGCAGAGGACCCACGCCCATGTTGTGGCTCACAACCAGCTGCAACTCCCATCCACCCACGCGGTGTGCAGTAACACACATAAACTATATATAAAAACAGAGACTCATGGATCAAACTTAGCATGGCTATCAACAGTGCCCTTTCTCACCAGGCCAGCTGGGCGCTTGGGGTTATAACGGGTGAGGTTGACCAATCTGCAGGTGTATCTCACTGACTGCATCACTCTGCAGGGCCATCCTGAGACTGAGATGGCCTCTGACCTGAAGCTGATGGTATGAATGAGGAGCGGGCAAAAACAGGTTAAAAATAAGCAGGTCTGTGTAGGATACCTGCGAATTAAAGGACCAATGGGTCAAGGCTTGCTCATATCACATGTGCTTACTTACCATTGCCCAGCCAATGCCTCCCCTGAAGTGACCTATCAGTGACCACCTACAGGTGTCACTAATTGAAATACAAAGACCTCAGTGAGGCAGCCAACTACGACTCTCCTCATACTGCCATGTGCAGCATTTTTCTGACCACCGAGCAAACTCTTAAGAGTCATCACAATAGATATTTTTTTATCAGGCAGCCGCCTACCCCACCCCCCCATGCTCAGCTCCTGGTTTTCCTCTGTGTGAAGCCCACTAAGTTAGTTCCATTTTCCAGAGAAGCCCATGGCTATAGGCACTTCACCCGCTACAATTCCATAGATTTCTGTCTTCGGTACCTGCCAGAGTCCCTCTGAGCAATGAGCTCATGAGGAACGGGATTATGATTTAGTCGTGTCTGGTCTCTTCACGGCTCCCTCTTTCTCAGCCTTTCAGGAGCATGGTACTTTACACCTCACACTTTTCTTCTCTGTGGTCTTTCTATGCCACCCATTACTCTACAGGACACAAAGCATATCCCCCAGATTTTGTGCAGTCAACTCCACTGGGGCCCTCCTGCAGTGGGGCCGCAGACAGAAGGGGACTTCCTTATGAAGGTGCCACATCACATATACCTTTACCCGATGCCTCAAAATAGTCCATCCTTCAAAAATGATCCAGTGTATGGCTACCCACCTCAACTTTCTGCAATCAACCTTAGATGTTCTCTTAGAAGACAGCAGGTCATAAGTACGATTGGGCAGCACTTTGACAACTCTTGGTGTAGTTTATGTTCATTCCTTAGAGCAGTGAATTGTTTTTATTGTAATAATGTAGCTCACAGTTGCTGGGGTCTGCCTGACATACTTTGTCCTATCGCTGTATCTCAGGCTTCCTGTCCAGTTTGTTCTAATCTGGCCTTCTAAACACTGTAGGGATCCAGCATAAAACAAAGCAAAGAATATTGTAAAAAAAAAAAAAAAGTATAAATTCTGTAGCAATCTTGCAAACTTGATTCTGAGAAAAGGACAGTGGAGACTATTATAAACACTGTAGAGGCCAGGCATGGGGGCGCACGCCTTTAATCCCAGCACTTGGGAGGCAGAGGCAGACGGATTGCTGTGAGTTCGAGGCCATCCTGCTCTACAAAGTGAGTCCAGGACTGTCAAGGCTACACAGAGAGACCCTGTCTCGAAAAACCAAAATAAATAAATAAATAAATAAATAAATAAATAATAAAATAAAAAAAAATAAACACTGTAGAGCTCCCCTCAAAAAAAAAAAGGCAAAAATATTATAAATACTGTAAAGACCCCCTCAAGAAAGAGAATGATGAAGATTATTATAAGGAATACTATGAAGACTGTAGCGATCCTCTCAAAAAATAAAGGATATTATAATGTAAGCAAACTTACTATACAATTTCAACAGAAAAAATCTGATTATGTTCCTGAAATACAGAGATGCCTCCTCCCTTTTCTGCAGGTCAGTCGGCATCAGGGGATTCTGCATTGGCCGTTCTCAGCTCTGCACAGGAGCATGGAGTTTCCTGCTCATTGCAGGTTCTTCTTAGCCTCGCTTACAGCCTCAAGGCTTGCTTAACAGTGTTAACAGCACCTTAATCTTGGGGGGTAGGATTAAGGGAAGCACAGGTGAGTTTAAGGGAGTAATCTGCTGACAAGCATGCTTTGCCTTTGTGGGATTTGGGAGGATAGAGATTCATATCAGTAAATAAGCAACAGCCTAAATCCCTAACATTTTTACCTCAAACAGTTGTGCTCAGTACCTTAAACAGAAGCACATAAGGACCACGCTCTGTGGCCAAGGATCATGTGAGAAAGCCTGGGAGGAGGGCAGGCAAACAGAGGGACACAGTAACAGTTGGCTGAAATGTTTGAAAAGGACATAATCTTAATTCCACGATACTTGGGACATTAGATATGGCCAAGTAGTAAAGCTGTCTGGAAAGACAAGTGCCAGGAATTTGTTATCTTACACAGATTTTCATTCATCTTCATAACAACTCCGTGGGCGGGGGGGGGCTTCTGGTGTCAGTCTTACTGTCCAAGGCAAGGAGAAGTTGTCTTGGTTAGTTTTAGTTGTAAATTTGATACAATGTCAATCATTTGAGAAACTCTCAAAGGAGAAATTTCCGGGGGCAGAATGGCCCATGGACATGTCTGTAGGAGATGTCTTGATTGTTAACTGGTGTAGAAGAGCCCACTGTGGGTGGCACCATCCCTAGGCAGGTGGCACTGAACTGTATCAGCAAGTTAGCTGAACATAAGGTATCTTCCTCCACGGCTCCTGCTGCACGTAATGGCTCTGAAATGAGTTCACAGGTCTGAGGTAATGAGTGTGGTGGGAACAGCAAGCAGGCCTGTCTTCAAGTTTCTGCCTTGATTTCCCTTAATGATGGACTATGACTTGGGATTGTAAGGCTTAAATAAACTCTTTCTTGCCCCATTTTTTGATTTTGGTCAGGGAGCTTTAGAACAGAAACAAACGCCAGATGCTCACCCGGCTCGCTCACCAGCAATAAGAGGAGCTGCAGCTTCACATTATCTTGGGATCAGGGTTCTGACACCAGTGAGAAAGAGAGTTCTCACCATGGGAAAAAGGTAGGGTCCTGACACTAGTGAGAAAGAGAGCTCCCACATGGGAAAAAACTAAAGATCAGGGTCCTGACACCAGCGAGAAAGAGAGTTCCCACCATGAGGAAAAAGCTAAGATTTCTTAGGATGCTTATCTGAAGTGTCTTAATAACAACCAAAGAAATAATTATTAAACCAGGTGGATACAGTGACCGAGGTAGGAGTACTTGTCATGAGGTCCACACTAGACTAGACTATATAGCGAATTCCAAGCTAGCCTTGGCTACACAGTGTGACCCTGTCTCAAAAATCCAAGACTAAACAAAAATTCTCTGATTGACCAATTTTCTGAAGATTAACCTCTTCATTTCAGATGGGTTTGGAATACTCAGTGCTTAGATGTGGCAGCACAGCCTGATGTTTTCTAATCTTACTATGCTAATGATTAGAAAAAATTAACTTCCTACAATCTCAATTTCAGAGACATTAATTTCTTCATTTGCCTAATAGTGATGACACAAAATGTGCCCCTCTTAATACAAGGTTAATACACTGAAAGATTAACAAAATCAACCTAATCCAACCATTGTATTTTCATTACATAATCATGTAGTCTCTCATATATACCAGCCTCTGTTTTTGGAACTTTACAGTTTATTTAATTCTCCCAGGACCCCCATGGGACAGCTTAAATCCTTTTTGTTTGCTTGTTTTGATTGATAGAGACATGGTCTCACTAAGTATCTCTGGCTGTCTTGCCTCTCTTTGTGTAGATCAGGGTGGCCTCAAGCTCATAGCAATCCCACTGCCTCTGTGACACACTCCACCAAGTGCTGGGATTAAAAGCATATGCCATCATGCTTGGTCTCAGACTAAGTTCTTGAGTCATGGAGACACAGGAAGCTGTGTACCTTGCCTGGGTCACAAAGCCAAAGAGGCAGAGCCAAAGTAATTCTAGAAAGCAATTGGCCTGCAGATGCTTTTAACCAAACTGATCCATGCACAGTGGACTCAGGGCTCTTGGGCCCAGCATTGCCACTGCTCCTAGCCAGTTGCTCAATAAATGATGTGGTTTTGCCCAGACTCAGCATAATAAAGCACAGCCTCTTTTATTTTGACTAATCCTATATATCTACAATTGTCCCATCTTTCTTGGGTATTAGAATATCTCATCAATAAGTGGCCAGGCTGATAGCCATTTACCCTACATTGAACATTTTATACATTGCATGCATGTACTGAAGTGTTACACCACACCACATGGATATGTACAAGTATTGTGTAACAATTAAAGATAAAACTAGACAAATTATATTACACCAACTCACTGAAAACAATTCTATTTATTCTCTGATTTTTTTTTTAAACAAAAGATCCCACTGCTTTACAGAAATCAATACTAGGGTTTTGGTGATATGCTGTCAGCTTTGTTGAGGAGACCATGGACTATCCAGGTGCGATCCCCGATTGCAATGAAGTGTTTTGAACACAAAGACATCATAGAAGAGAGTATGGTTTGCAGCTGATAAAAATTACTTGCATTATAAAAAGCAGTGGTGAGATTAGGTTAATTTCCTGCTGGAGAGAGAGTGCCTTTCATCCCATGCATCTGTATGTCACCTCCTCCAACAAACAAAACATGGCTTGCTTGTTGCTGGACCACAAACACAGGTGTACCTGTGAATTATGCCTTACATGTGAGAAAGTTAGCCTTAAATTGATGGGAAAAGATTTTTTAAAACTTAGTTATTGCCCACCTTCTTTTTTAAAATTTTGTTTATTTATATGAGTGCTCTGTCCTCGTGTACATCTGTATGTCAAAAGAGGGCATCGGATCCCATTATAGAGGGTTGTGAGCCACCATGAGGTTGCTGGGAATTGAACTCAGTACCTCTGGAAGAGAAGACAGTGCTCTTACCTGCTGAGCCATCTCTCCAGCCCACTGCCGTCTCCCCTTCCCCCACTTCTTGCTAACTCACAAGAGTAAACTCCTGTGGTGTTATTACTATCTCTAAGTCTTCTAGGGAATGCACGATCCCATCACAGGCTTTGCCTCCAGCAGAAGTGGCCCTAACCTAAGTTCCGTAAGGGCCACTCCGGCTTCCAGAGTCTTGATGTCACTCCTCTTTCTGTTTAAGCCCTTACCAGGACAAAGCTCTTTTAGATAATAACACATCTTAGTGAAAAAAAGTAACTAAGGAAGAGACTAAAAATGAGATGGCTTAACCTCATTTGGAAGGTATAGTTGAAACTTACCAGAGCTTTCTTATACATGAGCAAACGTTATGTTCAAAGACACACTCATTCCCATGCCTTGCAGAGAGTTTTACTTTATGTCTTAAGTCACTCAGTTTTATAACAGATTTTAAAACTGTTCTCTGACAAATGCATTTTGTGTCATTCATTGTTCTCTCTCTCTCTCTCTCTCTCTCTCTCTCTGCATGTGTGTGTGTGTGTGTGTTATAGAGTGAGACCTGAGGTCAGAAAATAACTTGAAGAAGTTGGTTCTCTCCCTCCACACTGTGGATTCTGGGGATGGTATCGAATGCCTTAAAAGTTAAACACTTTTACTGTATAGAAACTTCACCATTAAAAGAAAAATCACCCCCACAACAAACAAGGTCTTACTATGTACCCAAGCCTGAACTCTAACACTTGATGCCCCTGGCTTAGTCACCTCACCATTGAGACCCCAGCCATAAATACTACACCAGCTCCAAAGAGATCACATCACCGTTATTAGCATTCTCTTACGCACATAATCAATTGACCTGTCACAGTTACTGTCAGCTGGGATGCACCACAAGTCACCTGGTAAGACACCAAGTTTCTTACAGGATAGCTAGTGTGTTTAACTGACGTGGAGGCCATGTGTACCCATCACAATTATTGGACAGCTCCGAAAGCCTCAGAGAGCAAAACCTAACAGCTTAAGAAATTGTTGGGTACCTGTTTGCCCAAAATGGACCAATGAGGCACATTGACCCCTAGTGAGGAGCACATTATAACCTAACTACACCAACATATTCCCCTTGTCTAAAATCCTTCAATAAGCTCTTAACTTATTATTCTTCTCAAAGTGGACCCTGCCAACCCCTTAGTGAGCCAACTTCAGGGCCAGTTTTTGTTGTCCTCTTTCTTTCTCCATTTTCTTTTCCCTTCTTTAAAAGAGAGGGAAGAACAGATTTAGTCAGCTCACAATTCCAGTTTACAGTCCAGGCAGGGAAGGGAAGGTGGCAGGCACTCAAATCAGGTAGTCAAAGTACATCCCTAGTGATGAGCACAGAGCAGTGAGTTCATTGACAAATGTTAGTGTTCTGCTCACACTCTCTAGTCTTATATAGTACAAGACCCCCTTCTCCTTCAACGACGCCATTCACAGAGGATAAGCCTCCCCACTTCGACTAACACAATCAAGACTATGCCCTCAAACATGCCGCCAATCCTAATCCAGATGCTCCTCCACTGGATTTAGGAAATTTACAGATAAATTCATGCAACTGGCAACAATCCTCCTGAGTGGGGCAACTCAGATCTGGAAGACAAAACACTGCATGCTTTTGTTCATATGGACATTACTTTGAAGCATCAAACGTGAGTGCTTCATTTGGAATACTCATGGAGGTTAGGATGCTAGGATGGAAGAGGAAAGATCGTCTAAGAGGGGAGGTAGAATACAGTCTTCCAAGACTAAAACTTCTAGAATGAGAATGCCAGGGGGATAGAAACAAGCAATTTGGGGGTATTTTGAACATCATAGAATGAGCCCACCTATAAAAGTGTTTACGTGGCTTCTCTATTTCACAATGGCCTTTCCCTCTGCCTTAACTAACTGTCTTCACTTTGCTGCCTTCCTCAGCAGCAGCGAGTGCGGCTCTCCCCAGAGCTGGTGCATGCACGTCCACCTCCTGTGGGTCTGTTTAATTCATCACCATAGGCTGATCTTCCTAAGTGTTTCCATCACCCATGTTTTCCAAGTTTCACAGTCTGCTTGCTTTTCCTTCCCATGTACCTCTGTAGAATGTCTAAGCATCTTGGGGCTCGGGTTATTAATAATCTGGCATGTCCAGTGCAGAGTCAGAGGAGCAAAGTCAGCGGAATCCCTACATTAGAAGTTCTTCATCTGCTGATGTGGACGTGTTGCCCTGGAGTATCGCCTTCCTTCTAGTGCTGGTTAATCGTTAAACGCCCCCTTTAAACATAGAAAAACAAAATGCAAGCAGCACCAGAGAAGGCTCTTTGGAGACCATGCCCACACATTTTAGGGCCTGGCTTAAAATAAGCCAGCAAGTGTGTGGGCCTCACCACCATATTGTCCTAGGAAATGTTCCCTCCCATATTCAAAAATATACTTGTTTGGTTTGCTTCGGGCTCCTATTGCAGGCCTGCATGAGTCACTGGAAACATCCCATTAGACTGCTCCCTGCTGATTGGCTTCCTTTGTATGTTCCAGGTGAGTCAGAACGGATGACTCTTGGTTCATGCTTATGACAAAAGGAGCGTGCTCCTTTTTCCTCTCTATTATCCATGTTTTTTAGACGTTACTGGCATCATGAAAAAACATCCAAGGGAGCAACGGAAAGGGAAACACAGGGGCAGCTTGAGACCTGACAGTACTTATTTTTAACAGGCAGCTCTATTTAAAGCATCTTTTATTGAAGCAGCAGAGGCATTTGGAAGACTGAGCCATGCAATGCTGCTCACCGTGGCCTTGGTAGGTCAGTTCCTGGCTGTGGACACTCTGCTGTGTCCATCCAAGGGGGAAAGTTTGCAGGAGGTAAAGGCAAACTCAGCACTCGCCATGCAGGCTGACACCTGCTGCTCTGGGAGAAGCTGCTGAGAAAGTGGCTGGTTGGATCCAAGTCTTCAATACAGTCCAGCAGTGAGCCAGCAGAGAGGGCAAAGAGAGCAATCTTCTGCATGCCTCTCAAGGGACTCAGGATCTCCCAACAAGATGACAGTTAAAATGCTGGAGATCAACTCCTTTCTTTCTACTCCTGAAAACATTTTGGGGTACTTAGCCACAGAGGTGAAAATGGCACCACCTCTATGTAGATGAATAACAACAAAGTAACAAAGTACCCCCTCATTAGTGAGGGGCACGTTTCTGGCAGGAACTTGAGAACACGGATGCTATCAAACCATGCAGACAGTGCATGTTTTCTTTTGGCACATGTATGTGATAAAGTCAAGGACATTATTTTTTTTTTTTCACTTAAAGGAAGCATCCCAATTGTCAGGTTTAGTGACTTGGGCCATTCTGAAGGAAAGTAAAGGTTATTCTGAGCACAAGCACTGTGACACTATGAGTCAATATGACAACTGAAACAGCCACTCCATGACTAACATGAGGACAGCATACACTGTAAGGATACACTGAGCAAAGGGAGGATCCTAGGGAGGAAGCACTGGGATGCTGCAAATGATCACTGTTACTATTGACAGGGCGTGACTTAAAAACCTTTCAATGTCTATTTCTGTGGGGCATATATTTGTGTAGTGTATGTAAATGCTGCGTGTGTATGGTATGTGTGTATGGCGTGTGTGCATGTTTGTGTGTGTGAGCGCTCAGACATGTGTATGCACATGTGCGTGGATGCAAGACATTAAGACAGATTGCTTTTCTTTACTGTTTCCTACCTTGTTCTTTTGAGGCAAGATAGCTTACTGACTCTTACTGAGCGCACATGATTGGCTAGGCTGGCAAAGATGCAAGCTCCGGGGATCTGGCTGGTTCAGTAATCCCCACCCCCACATTAGAGTTACAAATGTATACACTCTCATTTACCTCTTTCACGTGGGTGCTAGGGATCTGAATTCAAGTGTTCGAGGTTGCACCGACATGCATTTTACCAACTGAGCCATCTCCCCAGCACCTGTAATTTTCTATTTAATATTTTTGGAGCATTGCTGCTCATGGGGAAACAATATTGCACAATGCAAAACCAAGGGTAACAGGAACAACTGTACCACAAAAGAAGAACAGATAAAGGATTCAGAGGCAGGGGAGGGAAGCCTTGTTTCTACAGACCTGGTATTTCAATTGCATCGAAAGACAGGTGGCCCCTAATCTGTCTAATTCATAGCTCTGAGTGTGTTGCTCTTTCAGAGCCATTTCCAAGTCAAGCTCACCTCACATTCCACTGACATTTGAACCCCACAGTTCTAAAGTCACTGTTACCCAGAAGCTTTTTAACTGAATGCATATATATATATATATGTATATATATATATATATTCTTTGCAAAGGATGCACTTCTGTCCGCGGTCTGTTCTGTTTGTCGACAGGGAGCTGATGACAGTGGATAAAACATGCAGAGCAGAGGCTGGCTAAGTGCAAGCTGCTCAGCCTTCCAGGGGACTGTTGTGCAGTGTACTCTGCCTCTGCTTTAATAAAAGAGGGTAAAAATACTTGCCACCTACTCCTCTACAGGCACACTGCACACACAGAGCATGCTCGCAGCACTCTGAATTTTTCAGGAGGTGGAGAGCTTCATGAAAGCAATGCTTTCCTTTCAGGGATGCTGGGTGGAAAGGAAGCGGAGGCCAGCGCCTGAAACACACATCATGAAAGAAAACCTCACAGGCACAGGACTGCAAGTCAGCATTAGCCACTCAAGGCTGAAATGTCTATTCTTGAGAAGCAAGGGTACAAGGGCCTATGGATACATGGAGAAAGAAATGAGGCCTAGAGAGGAATCAGAGGGCAAATCTTGCCCAGGATTCAGCACCGGGAACCATAATATTGAGGAAATTGAGAAGAGGACACACAAGGGACAGATAGTGAATGACTGCTCGGCACCCAGGGCAGGAAGGGACTGGTGCATAGTGTATTCAGTGGTGCTGAACAAACACATTGGGCAGTAAAGGGAAGGCACAATGGTCCAGGTGTAAGTCTGAGTTAGATTTCAGGTGAGAGCAGTGATGTGTAGGACAATTGCCTTGAGCATCAGAGGGCCCCAGTCATAACTCTGATCTGACTCAAAATAGGTGTAGTTTGGAGTAGGAGGCACTTAATTTCCCAACACCTCACACAGTTAAGAGTGGAGAGGCAAAATGCGTAACAACATGACAGAGTTATGGCTCCTGAAAGGCATAGATTCCGGATTACTAGCCGCTTCTCCTCCTCCAGTACTTCAGAAAGAACTATTTCAGGAGATGGAATATGTAAAGAGATGCTTGAGAAAAAAAAAAGGACACTCTAATCTAATGTGATTGGTGTTCTAATAGGAAAAGGAGATCAGGGCCCTGGTACAAAGGGGGAGGCATTGGGAAGCCTCGGGAAGAAGACAGCGCGTAAACCCAGGAGGAAGGCTTGACAGAAGAAATCCAGCCCTCCTCAAGTCCTGCTCCCAGCTGCCTGGCGTTTGGCATCCTGAAATGATAAATATAAGATACTGAGTCTATTGAGTTTCATCATGCCAACTTTAAGAAAATTATATATCTGAGTTGTTGGCTGAGAGGGTCTCATGGCGATCCACAAGCAACCAAGGCTGATGCTAAGACAGACGGTTGTTCTCTGCAAACTGACAGCCAGGTTCCATCACCAAGGACAACATCCACACAGCTTTTTGAATGTGCACAGGTCGATCTGAGGCCTGCATAGAGCCTGGTCACCTAGCTATAAAACCACTGACCTACAATCTGTCCTACCTGCAAGATGTGTTGGAGCAATGGTGAGAGTGGCATGAGCCTAGGAGTGGCCAACCAATGTCTGATTTAATCTGAGGCTCACTCCAGTAGAGGGAGTCCATGCTTGGATGGCTAAGAACAGGAGACTGGATAGCCCAGAGACCTAGGATAGAAGAAAACAGGACTGGAAAAAGAAAAAAGAAAGGAATGATTCCTAATGATATTCTGCAATTCTCATGGATTGGTGTCTTATCCGGGTGCCATGAGAGAGATTTCCTGTCAGCAGATGGGAGCGGGTGCAGAGACCCATAATGAAAATTATGCAGAGAGAGAGAGAGAGAGAGAGAGAGTCTAAATTGGATGTTTTAATCCAGCCCCTCCCCTCAGAGAGCTGAGAATCCCACAGAAGAGGAAGTGCAAAGACTGTAGGAGGCCAGAGGGGATGAAAGACACCAGGAGAATACAGACCATTGCATCAACCAAGCAGGGCACATAATGGCTCACAAAGACGGAAGCAGCAAGCATGGGGCCTGAGTGGGTCTGCACCACGTCCTCTGCATGCAAGTTGTGGCTTTTAGCTTGGTGTTTTTTGTTTGTTTGTTTGTTTGTTTTGTGAGACTCCTGACCGTGGGAGCGAGTGTGTCTGACCCATTTGCCTGATCTTGGAACTCTTCTCCTTCAGTTGGGTTGCCTTGTCCAGTTTTGGTGTGAGGGTTTTCTCCTTATTGTACTGTACTGTTTCGTCATGTTTGGTTGTTGTCTTTGGTTGGCCTGTTCTTTCCTGAAGACTACATGGAGGAAGAGTGGATCGGGGGTAGAGGGGAGGGGAGGGGGCAGCTGGGAGGAGTGGAGGAAGGAAAAACTGGTCCAGATATATTGTATGAATGAAGAATCTATTTTTAAAACCTTACATATCAGCAGTTCCTCTAGAGAGGTCTGATAGCTAACAAATGCCAGGGCAGTTATAATTTGAGCTCAAATCTAAGAATGACAGAAAATCAAGAGAGTGTCCATACATGGGAGACACAAATATATATATGTATTAGCTATTGAATTTCCTTTTAAAAACAAGACACAAAACTTTGAAGTCAGATGAAGCTTATGCCATAAGTCTGGTAACCCACTGGTGATATCACCAAGGTCTCACACCATAGCAGGAGGTAATCAAAACAGTTTTTCAATAACTTTTATGTGGATGAGAAAACAAAAGGAACAAAGTTAACCTTGCAGGCAGAGTTTCTTGACATCACAGAAGACTAGGAACAAGAAAGGCCATGATGAAATGGGGAAACGTGAAGGTACCACTGCCAATGAATGCCAGTTGGCCAGGGCAGAACAGCCCATGTGCTCCTAATAAAATAATAGAGTGAGGACTGATTATTAATTTATGGAAGCTTTCTATATTCATGAGTTAAACTCACAACACTTGACATGGCAGCTTTCCACTATAGAGGGTAGAACATGTCTTTTAATATTTTAACAACAACAACAACAACAACAACAAATCTGCAGTGAAATGCAGATTTCAAAGAAATGTATCTGATGCCAGAAGTTCCTATGTACCACACAGGAGGGTCACACAGGATTTCCAGTTATTTTCAATGACCTTAAAAGCTTATTCCACATTGATAGTTATGTTTCCATTTCCTTACTTGGGTCCAATAAACTGATTAGCTGCCCCCTGCCTGGGCCCCAGCCAATTCTGTCCATTCACCCCTAAGGAAGCAGGTAGATTGTTGCTAGCTGCAGCCAGGGAATTACCAGGCAGCGCTCCACATCATGCTATGGAACAACACAGGCGTACTGGTGATGAAGACAGAAGGCCTGGTCGAAAACACAGACTCTCTTACTGGCCAGACCTCTCACCAATCAAAACTGCACTCTGGGGGATTGTTGTTTTGTCTAAATACATGATTAGGGTGCACAAGAAGAAGGAGTAATGGCTGGCTGAAGGTCGGGTTAGGGTGAGCAGGTCTCTAGAGGTCCCTAGAAAGATTGACACCAAATAAAAGATCCACAGACATTTTAAACAAGTAAGGTTTTTTTTTTTTTTTTTCCAGATATTTGAATGACAGACCTGTAAAGTACAATTGAGAGTACATTTTTCTCCAAAGACCACAGCTTAAGCACCTAGTGGTTTAGAAGGACTCCTCTGCCCATGGCAGCTATCCCCCACACCCCATACCAGGTTAGAATGGCCCCACATGCTTTGACTAGTACACCCCATATCCTAAACAAGACTAGATCCACATGATCCGGCAACCACCCGCCTCTACCCACATTCTGAACCAGGTTTGGGTAGACATACATGCTCTGACCACCAGAGCCAGGTTAGAGTCGATGGCTCTGTTGTAGCCACCACCCCCTAACACACACATGTTAGACTCGGTCATAGTGGCCCACTTGCCCTGACTATACAGCCCACCATCCTAAATAAGATTAGAATGGAGCTATCTGCTCTGGCCTCCTCTTATCCCTATGACCTAATACACATTCCTTAGCTGTGTGCCATGGCTCTGTGCTTTCCTACCAAAGAACTAGTGTGCACAGCTACATTGGAAGGCAAACAGGACAAGCATCTGGCACAAGTCCCTGGGAAACAGCTATCCCGAAGCCTCCAGCTCACCTACATCATGCTTAGCCCTCTGTTGGCTCCAGCATCTCTGATTAAAACATTCTGGACTTTTCTCTTGTGTATGTAGCTCTCATCTCATCTTGCACGCATTCCAAACTGCCCTGTGTTCATGCCACTTTTGGGTATTTCTGCTTTCAGACCCACCTATGCCAGCTCCTGTAACCCTGGCACTGCACCCACATTGTGCCCTTACCCCCATAACTACTGTGTTTACTTTATTAGCTGGCTCTGAGTGGGAGGAACTCAGTCCACACCAGTGTCATAAAGGACGCTCACATTAGTGTGTGGTGCACTTTTTCATGTCCTTTGTTTATTTGCACAAAAATGCTACTTTGCCTGCACACTAAACATCACTTGCACTTTGAATTCTCAGAGAACTAACTCTCTCTCTCTCTCTCTCTCTCTCTCTCTCTCTCTCTCTCTCTCTCTCTCTCTCTCTCCATTTGCATTCTCAACTAGAGATAGAAAAACAAGTGGCAAGCATCTTCCTTGCTTGGAGAGTTCCTTCTAATATCATGCTGTTGGATTCCCTGCATCAGCCTTGTGTGACAACATTCGGGGCTCCTGAGGGCTCTCCTCCTAGCTTACAGAGAGCTGGTTTTGAGGGGAGCCTTATTGCCACTCAGCAAGCATTCTAACCCTGATGTACAGTCTCCATCCTGTTCATGGCATCCTTCTTGCTGTGTGTTCCCCTGGTGATGGAGAAAGGCAGAGTACACATACTGCTTCTTTATATATCTTTTTGTGAGGGACATACTCTTGTGATTTCATCTAGCCCTGTAACAATTCCCTCCTAAAGGCTCCATCTTCAGATGCCATTGTCCTGTGGGTTTAGCCTTCAACACATGCACTGGGTGAAGTATGTGGAGGGGGAGAGGGGAAGAGGGAGGGACTTCTGTAGTACTTGGGAAAACCCAGGGCTCACATACTACCTTCAGAGAAATGGTAAAGGTTCCAAATAGCATTTAATAGAATGACTTAATGCCACTATAAATAATCACCGTTTAGTTCACAAGGGCAGCCATGTGGATCTACACAAGCTGACAAATGGGTGACACTTTACATCATATACCTATCAAGGGAGCAGGACAGACAGACTATGACATGCTGTGGTCTATGGTAAATGGTTTAATTTGCTTCAAGATACTGGCATTCTTTCGTAGGAGGACCCACATTGCTTCTCTCCTCCAATACCCTGTTGTGACTCTGACTCAGGGTCACAGATCAAAAGGGATGTCACGCTGCTTCTATTCCGGTGGGCTCCATACAGTAAGCAGCATGTTCTGGGTCCAGCTGACTTGGGCAGAAAGGCACTTAGCACTGCGTCTGGCCCTTTCTCCATAGAAACGGAGAACAGATTCACCAATTTAGAGAGTCTTAACACACACATAAGAGGAGAAACAGACAGCAAGGAGGGCCGTTTGGTTTTCCAGCTACCCGAGTGTTAACCGTCACCGCATGAGATTGGAGGACTGTTCTACATCATCATGAGAGAAACAAGCAAGCAAAACGCTATGGCCATCTTGCATGGCTCCTCATGGAAGATTTTTCTCATTAGCTTGAATCCAGCTGACGGTAACCCAGCATGTACTTCATTCTGCTTCCTAAGTATCGGCAGCACCCACAATCCACATGGTTTAGATGAGTGCATTTTTGAATTTTACTTACTGACATAAATTCCTCTCCTTGTGTGATCAACACATTGGAGATTTAACAGAAAATGTATGCACTAATCCAAAATAATTAAAAAGTTCAAAAACATTGTTTTTACCTCAGCAAAGCCATTATATGATACTACTGCCCAGTTTAACTTTCTGTGATGATGGGAGTGTGTGTGTGTGTGTGTATGTGTGTGTGTGTGTGTGTGTGTGTGTGTGTGTGTGTGTGTAATACCCCTGCAATAGTTCTAGTGAGGCCAGCTGGATTTTAAATTTTTATTTATCTCTACTTAGTTCCTATTTAAATAGCCACTGGGAGTAGGATCTGATGTGGCTGGCAGCACAGTTTTAAGATTTGACATACACAAAAACATTAAATCATCCTCAAAGAAATAGCTTAGGATTATTTTCCCCACCATTAACCCCTGGGGTAATGGTTGTACACGTATCTTGGTTAGGGGGCATAGAGAGCTATACAAACAGTTCTTGTAGAATGCAAGATGGACAGAAAAGAAGCCATAAGTAAAGGAAATCATAATGATGAAAACATGCATGGAGACAGAAAGAGCAATGGAAACAGCAAGTGTGGCTGTTAGTGGCATGGCTCCAAGTTGGCCATTCAGAAGTTTATGGATGATGCATCCCTCATGCTCTCCCATGTGATAACACCATATATAGTGGTTCTCAGAAGAGGAACAGCAATTGCAGACATGAAGTAGTACACGCTTTCCATACCTCGCTACTCTATTAGTGAAGACCAGCAGCCGGCATGGCAGGTAGAAGAAACATGTCTCCCTTGTGTTTATATATTTGGGACTCTACAACTATCAAATCTATACTGGAATAGGAATTTGGATAAATGAGAGAAAAATAATACATATAATAGGTTGTGTCAACACACTGCACGGAAGGAGAAAAACTGTGCTCAGGTCAGATTGCTGCACTGACCTTGGTTGTCCCTATAATGACCACAGGGGAAAGAAACAACACCAAGATTAATGTTACCATTTGTCATTTTCTTGCCACAAGCCTGAGACTTTTGAAGGCCATATTCATCACAGACAGATTACAGGACCCTGAAATATAAACAGGAAAGCCTTTGCCTACCTGGATGACTTAGTGTGGGTTCCTCAGTTGACTGTAAGAGAGGTCTGTGGGGTCGGGGAAGGCAGAGAGGGCCAAGAGTCTTCTGCGGCAGACCTTCGTCATGAGGCGAGAGTCTGTCATAGCAGTTAGATTTCGTTCTGTGCATATCATTTTCTACTTCATATCTTCTTCCTTCTATGTGTGTGTTGTTGTCCACTGCCCTCCTCCACTAATTTTCAATACTTCAGTCAAGTGTTTACTAGGGCTCATGTCTAGATATCTATAGCTAGAATGACGGGACGGGGACCAAGGCAGACATGCTGCCTGGACAGCATGGCCAAAGAGACAAAACGATGATATCCTTTCGTATATTTAAAATATCTGCACATTGGGTACTGAAGAAATGGTAGGATGCTGGAGTCTGTTCCTAGCACCCACATAGCAACTCACAACCATCTGTAATGCCAGTTCCAGAGGCTCTGTTGCCCTCTGCTGCCATTACAGGCACATGGTGCACAAACATACATGTTGGCAAAACACCCATACACTTAAAATAAAAACAAATAACACCACAAAAATAATTTTTGAAATATACGTGCGTATCTTTACAATGAAGTTGCATTCTCTTGAAACTGGCTAAAACTGGGATAAGGAAAAATACCAGCATCCAGCTCTGAATGGCAGTGAGCTTACAGCCAAGGTACATCTTAAGAGGTGGAAACCCAGCCCCGCGCAGGGGCAGCCAACAGGGAAATGACTGGCTTCTCACCTAGGGCACAGATCTGGTCGCACATTTCCTGGATTTTATTCTCAATGTGGATGGAACACACAAAGCTAATTACGCTTTTGAAAATAAAGAGACTCATGGGTTTTGTTTCACAACACATGTAATTGTTTTCACATACTCTTGACAGCTTTAGTTTATTGAAAAGAGTTACATATTAGCTGGCAATATGAGTCTCCTACTTTCCTGTTTACTGCATTAGAAAGTCATATGCAGGGCCATGTCTTTTGAAAAAACAAAACCAAAAGCAACCAAACATATTTTCTTTGGTATATACTAGTTATTAATTGCAGATTTCTATATTTTACACAATTAATGCTGCTAGGAACAAAGAAATCCCTGAGCCTGATGTCTTCCTTCCTGTGTTTATTTACAATGGGGCCATAATCCAAAGCGAAGATGCCCAACTGCCTTGTGCCTGTGGCTTCTTATCCACGGTCTTAGCAGGCAGGAATCCCAACTAGACAGTGGAAACCTGTGTGGAAAAGATGTGGGTTCTATGGGGTGAGGACAGTGGAGATCCATCACAAGTGAACAGAAGATGCCAAAATGGGAGAGGTGTTGAATTCCACTCTCCCTCATGCCTCCATCACCAGCAAGGCCAAATCACATTTCAACACATCTCTGAAGTACCCCATCAGGCCACTGCCATCTCTTGACCTGGGTGCATTACCTTACCAGCATTGTAACTCATTTTCTAGTGACTAGTCAGGCCTATTCTTTTATCTGTCATGGAAGAAACCAAAAGAGTCAGGTGCCCTAGAGAAGGTTAAATAAGAGGGGCACTGGGTGATAGCCTAGCTGACCAAAGTAAGAAAAGATTCTGGCAAAAATAAAAAATAAGGCCAGTCTTTGTAGACTAGGTCTGGGACCCGGTCAGAGCCTCCCAAGGGCCACTTGCAAGCCATTACTAATTGTCCTCTCCCCAGTGAACTTCTTATTTTTATGAGTAGTTACACCGATACTTATTCTTTCATCTAATTATAAGAGACTGAACACTAAGGACACTGTCTAAAATACCTCCCCCTCCTCCAGGAAGAAGACTAGCCCCAACCATTCTGCTGTGAGAAAGTGGGTATGAACCACTAGATTGGATTTGTCAATCCAGAGACCGCAGGTAGTCCCCTGCTGCTGCCTCTGTGCCTAGCCCACTCTAGCCTGAAGAGTGTACTTACTTTCCATGTTCACTTCTCACCTGATAAAATAAACCATGATCACTTGTTTGCTCTACCCACACCCTGGAGGGCATTCTTTTGAAGCCCAAGAGCAAGCAAGCACTTCTGGGGCTGGGATAGGAGGGAATGCAGCATGGGAGCTCTCTGCTTATTTTCAACCAATCTCCAACAGCATAGTCTCCACATAGTAGCCACAGTCGTGTTCCGTAGAATAACTAACACATTATTTTCTGGCATCAGATCCTATGCCTGTTGACTTAGATGAAATCTCCTTCGATGGTTCTGAGAGTCCCAGGAGAGGTGGCCTCTGCCTGCTTCTCCCTCTTACCTCCCCCACTCTGCCTTTGCCTGTCAGCAGGCACATAGGCTTGCTTTCTGTCCTAATGCTCACAAATCCCACTTCCAATACCATCTTCCTCTTGTGGGTTCTGAAATATTTCTTGATTCTGCATGGCCACTATCCTCAGGGGACATTCAAGTCTCAGCTTAAAGGAGATGGAGAGACATGTCCTGAGCCACCAAGTGGAAAGCAGCCCCACACTTTACCTGTCATTTTACTCAGGGCAGCTATGTGTGTGATAGTTCCTAATCGTTCTTCGGAATGTACTGATCATCACTGGCCAGCTCATACTCCCTTTAAATCAGTCCCATCTGGACAGAGGTGTTATACTAATGATTCACCATTGTATCGCGGTACTGTGGCAAACAGTGCTAGCCACCAGGGAAGACTTCACACAGGCACAGTGCCTCCAGTGTTCTGCAGACAATGCCTTGGAGTTTCCCATTCGCCCCATTTCTTCCTGCCCTGGAACCACTGTGCTAAAAGAATGTCTCAACCTGAGTCAATAACAGAGCTGTCCTCTCTCAACTAATGGTCACAAAGCAGTCGTAAGGCTGAGATGACAGACACCCAGCAGCTTTCATCCCCTGCACACTAATATTCTATACAGGCTGCCTTCCTGTCTGCATATCACACGTACCCCCTTTAAAAATGCTAATACCACAAGCAGATAGATGGAGGAGAGGTCCTCGGGGCCTAGGATAACCAACACAAGGCTGTTTGGAGTGACACAAAGGCCTGAAATTTGGCTGTGATGTTGTCTGCATAACTAAAATTTGCTAAAGCCTAGCTGTACACTAAGGGAAAACACCACCGTGTAGAAACTACATCTCAAGAACTAAATTTTAAAAACCATCATGCTATCTGGCCATAACGCTAAATAAATCAAGTCAGAAAGGCGAAGGCAGAGTCTGGAAAGGAGTATTGTTTTAATGTTCCCAAGGGACTCCATATATAGCCAGGATCGAGATGCATAAATATAAAACTCCTTACAACCGCAGCGGTCAGAGAGGGTGCAAACAGGGCCCGTGGCTGGCTCTGCAGGCTGATCTACACACAGAGCTCAGGGGCCTTGCTTTTCAAGTTAGAGTCCCTCTCTTGCTCTGTTCAAACATGGACTCGGAATTGTTCACCCTCTAAAGAGGAGAATGTGTAAAGCTCACCCATCTGGTGTGAAATGCTCCAGGAGGCATGGGCTGAGAACTAGTACCCCAGCCTCTGCGAGCACCCTCACTTATGAGCATGGACAACGACAGCTATGGCTTGCCTTTGCCTCCAGATCAATCACCCTGGAGGCTCAGAACAGCCATCACACATGGAAGTGATGTCTGAACTTTACTCTGTTATGGCAGCTGATATGAACAGAACATTAATTGTGCCAACAGTCAATCTCCATTGCCTATTTATCCTCGCAACATTACAGGCTAACACTCTACACTGTCAAATATACGGTACATGGTGAGTGTTGCTGCACACTGCCTATGCTAGGGTTTGAGCCGGTGATCACCTTTGTCTTTGCAGGTAAGCAATCCTGCCCTTTGGGCTCTTGTTCAGCTTGGCTGTCTGCTACCCTGATTCATCCTCCCACTCTTAACCACAGTCCTGTGGGTGGTCTACACTGCATTCCTATCCCCTCTTTGGGTAGAGAACTTTCATCCATGCCCATGGAACATGAGGCGTCTCCCACTCACCAAGGAAAGACTTCTAAACGCCTGCCAATATTTCCATTCCGAGGGTCTAAATTCAGTACCCAAGACAGCACTTTTGAATACCATTCTCCTACATCCATCTACGTGTTTCTAATCAAATTGATCGAAGACCTTGAAGCATCTCTGGCTCCTCAAATGCCACATACAACTGAAGCCCTACTACCTGCCAGTACCGCCTAAAACCAAACTGCCATGCCTCCTGCCCAATGGGGGTTCCTTACTGTTTCGTTTCACTCTTAGTGCCATGAAGAATCCAAAGCAATCCTTTTTACAGTATTAATAAAATGCTGCTGCTGTCACTTTGTCTCATGAATGTTCCAGTCAGAGAAACAATCACAAATCCTTATCTGGCTCTTGGCCCACCAAGTCCTCACCTTGCCTCTGGTCACCTGAACTCCTGGTTCTGCTCTGCACATGCTAAAAAAAAAAAAAAAAAAAAAAAAAAAAAAAAAAAAAAAAAAGCAGCTCCTGGCTCTGCATCTCAGAATCCATGCTTTCTAAGAGACTTTCCTGCTTGTGTTCCTCCCTCTTCTGCCCTACTGGGTGTCATAGTATCACAGAGACCCCTCAGGCCACGCTATGTCCATAGATATCCTTTGCCCTGCTCCTCTGATCTTGTTGGCTCTGGCTGCCACCAAATGCCAGGTATTCATCCATCCATGTATAGCGCAAGAGAACAGAAGGTGGACTCCGTGAGATGGGCCTGTCCTCTCATCAGCCTCTCCTGATGTTGCATACAGTGGCATGGATGAGCTCACAGCAGTGAACACACACACACACACACACACACACACACACACACACACACACACGGCCTAACAGATCATGATGGCATAGCTGCACATCTGCCTGGGGGTCTGTTGGCTGGCACTTGTAGCTTACTGCTGAGGCAATATCACTTCTTGGGTAAAAGAGTTACAATTAATTATCTGATGACCCCTCTTGATGTTATCGTTCATTTAAAACCACCTATCAGTGTTAATCTTTCTGAGTTATGCAGAGCTGGGGGTTGGGCATAGCTCTTCACTCTTTCCACAAACACACATATGGCACTATCCTATAATCAGCACTTGCATTCTTACTGTGATGCTGGACACAGGGCGCTTAAAATTAAGAAAAGAAAAAAGAAAAAAGAAAACACACACTGTATTTTTAGTCTTTTGTCTCCAAGGTTTATTCTACAATTTCAATTAAATGTCAGCTGCTATGGATAGGAACTCATTTTGAAACTTAAGCATCAAAATATTTAATGTTAACAAAATGGTTAAAAAGACATGTAAAATATGTATAAAGTCAGCATGTATAAATTAGAAAAGTAAAGCTACCAGTACTGTACATGAATATAGCTAATGCTGTCATTTGCTCTGCCTCCTCTGTGGTGTGTGTTGCCTAGGTTTTGCAGCTGAGCTCTGGGATAGAGGTGCTATTATTAATCAGGGTGAGGCCCTGAATGCTTTACTAGCGAGATCAATAAAGACCTGTGAGAAGAATAACCAATTGATCCATAGGCCTGCCCTGCAACCTGAGACTGAGTGTGTATCAGTGACTGATCCAGGAACTGGAAAAATGCATTACATAAAAACTGAGTATGGCCTTACTTAATGTAGCTACTATTAATGGTAACAAATGTATTAAATAAAACTGCTATTAACGTTAACAAATGTAACAAACTAACTTAGAGTAGTCAATCAAGGCAGAAACTTCACGTAAGGCTTTTTATGTTCTCTGAGCTACCTTCCCATTTCTCTTTAGATCTATGCTGCACTAATACTTCGCTTTATCTACTGCTGCTCCAAACATATGATGTGGGCTTATTGAAACAAAAGCAAACAATCCCTCACCCCCTCTCCAAGTTCTGTTAGTTCAGACTGCTTATTTTTTGTTGTCCCTTGCCCACTGCTTTTGCTCAACGGCAATTGCTTTCTTTTCTTCTCTATGAAACTTTAGTGTAGCAAATATAAAAATATCACTTATTTGAAGAGGAGAAAAACGTATGTTCTTATTGGTTTATGCACCTGCCTCATCCCAGAAAAGGACGGGAGGGAGAAGACAGAGTCAGTAACCATCCTCCCTGATCCCTACAGTAGCTGAAGATTATGAAACAGCCATGGGCGTCTCGTGTGCAGAGTGCAGTGCACAGTGCAGAAAGCATCTCCTACCTACTTCACATTTTTCTAATTTTGACTATGAGATTCAGAACTAATCCCCTCTCAGGGCCTCTGAGACGTGAGGTAACCCTTTCTAGTGATGTAGAACTATGCCCTTCCTGCATCCGCCACAGTCTGATCCCCCTCATGACTCTCGAACTAACAGCCATCTCATGGGAAACAGCCATGAGTTGAGAATGTCCACACATACCCTCCTCCTATCCAAAGCAGTCCTGAGCTTCTTATTGTTATGCCCACCTTTATATCCACCCAGATTTCCTTGCTTGTCAAATATAGACAAGCCCTGGGGCCAGCTGGCCTTTTCTTGTCACTTATATTTTTCTTACCACCTCAAGAACTATAGATCCTGCATGACTGTCCTGCAGTTATACACAGTTCTAAGACTATTCAAGGTCAGCTTTTTAAAAAGAGAAACTGTTTCTACAAATATACAATGGAGTTTATTAGACATCAGACCAACATAGATAACTCCATCAGAAAGACCAACCATTCTTTGTACTTTTCCCCACACGAAATCCCAAGATATTAGCACTTACTAACGTGAGGGAAAAGTGGAAGGGCCCAGGCCGAATGACCTACTTTTTGAAGAATGACAGCATGGAAATGCCCCCCTCAGCGTTGTACTCAGGGTTTTGGGCTAGATTAGGAAAGAACCCCACTGTGGCTGCTCTCATTAGACCAGGGGTCGGACTCTGTGTTTTGATATTTAATAATCACGGATGAATCAAGCGGATGAACAGGAATGATGAAAACAATGCAAGACAAAAAGGAATCAAAGTGTGAGGCAATCAAAGGACAAAGCCTGTGTCTGCTGTTACCCCTAATGCTCTGCAACTCACTGAGGGATAAGGGGAAAGCAACAATATGTACCTCGCTCAGATTGTCTCAGACTGACAAACAGGCCTCTGGAAGATCAAGGGGGTATCTGGACTGGTAACAGCTGCGGTAAATTCACTTCCTGATCTTATAAAGGGAACCTGGGAACGCTAAACAAATCCAGTACAAAGCTCGAGTGGGTTTGCAACATTCTTTCAAGCTTTTGGAGACTGGAAGATGACTGGAACTCACTGTGTGCTGTTCACTGATGAAACAGGAATGGAGCTCAGTGTTTATAAGCCACAGGTTCCTGTCAAAGGAAACTGTAACCCAGTATAAATCAAACACCAGGCTTTTAAAAGGACTTCATCTTAGGCAGTTGCTACCGTTGCTTACCTAATTTGCAGAGGAGAAAGAGCAAGAGTGGAGCCACATAAGTGCATGTCTCCAGGAGCTCACTCACCTTCTGGCTCCAGCCTTTAACACTGGCTGAAGTATGTTTGCTGAATACAAACGACCTAGTCATTTTATAGGCTAATTTGGGGGTAGAGGAGCTTGTTAAAGACGGAAATAGCTCATTAATTGATGTTGCCTTCCAGTAGCAGCCTCTCCTCTCTACTGGCTGATGTTTATGTAACTATGTGAGCTTTAAAAACTGTTAAGAGAGCAGCTGGAGTGACCACAGAAGGTTCTAAACAGTCAAGAATAACAGGTTGGCCTCCATGAGGTTGGTGAGAATTTCAACATACCAAAGTGAACATTTATTCACAGAAGTAGATGTATCCAAGTGTCATTTGCTTCCTGTGGGATTAATACACCACATCTTTCAAGGAGGAACATTCTGGCTGAATCACAGCTACAAATCTTCCTGATGATATCTCCACTAAAAATAGTCCAAGTGCAGTCTTCTAAATAAAGTGTATGGACTTTAGTGCCTAAATCTAAAGTTTCCTATTCTTCAGAAAGAGAGATTTGTGCCATTATTTGAGGCTATTGATTAGGCATCACCAAGAAAGATTTTGTATTACAGATGTTTTAAGAAGGAAATGGGAATAAAAAAAAAAAAAAAGAAAAGAAAAAGAAACAAACAAATATTAAAACAGAAAATAACAAGATGGCTTAGTAGGTAAACACCATTAACACCAAGGCTGATGAACTGAATTTGATCCCAGGAATACATAAGGTAGAGGGAACTGACTCCCACAAGTTGTCCCTTGATATTGACACAATGCTGTACACATGCAGGCGCACCCCGCCCCGACACACACACTGTATCAGTGTTTTTAAAAACAAAATTAGCAAGCTCTACTTTCATTGATCTTCTAGCAGCTGTTTGAAATAATGCTCTGACAATTAGGCACACACATCCTCCTACTTTATTACAATCACCTGGTTTGCCTTGTACAACTGAATCTGCTCACTGTGAGGTTTCTGACAGAGCTGGTTCAGAGCCTGAGACCAGGGTCACTCAACCTCAGCACTGCTGAGCACTGCTGAGGGGGAACTGTCTAGATCACCGAGAATGTCCAGGGCTTCTTGGTCTTCCCCCACTTGGATGCCTATATCATGCTACGCCCTCTAACATGAAATTAGCACACACTCTCCACTGATATATGCAAAGTCTTTACCATGCTAGGTTGTATAGCATATATACTGTATTGTTTAAGTGTGTTATTCATATGGTAAAAATAATAAAACCACTACCCTATTTGACAGACACGGAAACCAAGTTCAGAGCTTGACTAACGTGTTTTATCACAAACTTATCTCAACTTCAGTGGAAGAAAATCAAACATTTGTTACTGCCATGTAGCCTGCCCTTACTGGGCTTTAACTACTGTCCAGGGAGGCAATTTCAGCACAGAACACAGTGCAGACAGAGGCCCTGGTTTGCTTTGTGGATGCCCTGTTGCAACTGTGGAATTTCCCGAGGGAATTCTTCCCTTGCTATGCGTGCCTTCCTTCCTTCTTGAGAAAGTACATGGGGCTTGATCCTAGCCATTCTGTGAAACCATGGACTGAATACTGTTTTCTGTCTGAGTGGAACCGAGGAGCAGAACAGCTTTGGAAGCAACTGCAATGCTAAAAGTACAAGAAAACAAGGAGAAATGGACTTTGTCTACTTGGGCCCCTGAGCATGCTGGGTAAAATATGACCACGTGAACTTTTCAAATGAACACCTTAGCTCTGAAGAATTTTCCTGAATGACACCAAAAAACTTACTGAACCAATGAGCTACATCTTCAGTGACTATTTCCGAAGTCAGATCATCTTTCCAGGATGACTAAATCTGACTTGAGCTTGGACACTTGATTAAAAGATGATTTAAATTATAAACTAGCATGAATTCTTTCACTCTTAAAGTTCCTTATAAAAATCTTTCCCAGTCACAGAGTCACACTTGATGAATCTAGAGGAATGAATGTTTATCTTGTTTTATTTCCTGCATTTTGTTTTTTATTTCCCCCTGTAGTTTGAAGAGATTACTTTCCTTAAGCTTGCATGAATTATGGAAAATATTTACTAATTGTATAATTGAGTGTAGCAATGGTCTATCAATTATAACTACTGAGTTATTTCTCGATACACATTTTACTCACAGAATTCTGTCACTAAAACCGGCTATATAATTGATGAGTCTGAAATGGCCTGTCTTCTGGGCAGATCGTTATATAATCTAAATGTCACTAAATATGGAATTCTGTCCTCCCTTTCCCATACAATCCATGCTCTTGCTTTCAATATATTGTCCTTCCTCCCAGCCCCCTCTTAATTCTGAGATTTCCAAGATCTCCTCACTTGAGGTCTTTGTCATTTCAGGATGGTTCTCTGTCTTCACAGAAGCAATCCTTACAGCAGTGAATTTCTCTCTGACTGCTGCGAGCTGCCGGAGCGCACAAGCACCCCTCTTAGCCCATCTATCAGCTCCCTCCTCGCTTCTGCTGAGCTGTCTATTATGCCACCTCAAGGTGAGTGGATCTCTGGTGTTGTTACAAAGACATTCTGTCAATGCAGCTCTTCTAAGTTCTCACATGGTGACCTTTACTCAAAGAGTTTTCACTTTATGCAAAGCATGTTAGAGAACTGACATTCAAGTCACCCATAACTATGCTTTGCATATGTGACATTAACATATAACCATAAGGGGAAAATATAATTCTCATATCTAGCCTATCAGTGGCCTCATCAAACCCTTAAAATTATCTTCCTCAGGCAAAGTCCATCATATCAATGTTTGCTTTCAAGTCTGTGTTTTGTAAGTGCATCAACATATAAGATGCAATGACTTTAAGATTTACAATAAATATAACTGCTGAATGTATCAACATAGATCTACAAATGCGCCATCTTCCTGCTGTATCTTCCTTCCTCTCAAATCTCTTCAACGTGTCAACTTTCTTGAGATACAGGTTAGAAGTGCCAACAGGACTCAGGAAAAGGCAAACATTATCGGAAAACTTGGTGAGAGTACGCCATTCAGATTCCATAGCACGGAGTGTGATGATATAGCAAGAGGTGTGACTTCCACTGTCGCAGGGGGAAAAGTGAGCTTTAGCCTGCGAGGAGGCGCAAAGGACTGTGCCTTGGTTCAGCACCAAGGAGAGCGCCAATGCCACCCCTGCCTCCATTCATGGCTGACCAGTCTTCTCTCTGCCAGTCTTCCCTTTGAAATATCACTTCCTCCTGTATTGTCCTTGGAGTTGAGTGGAGAGTGTGATACGACTTTCTCACGTACTCTGGTGCCTCACATTTGACCATGTCCCCTGGAGGGGGAGACCTGGTGGCACTCAGAGGAAGGACAGCAAGTAGCCAAGAAGAGACTTGATACCCTATGAGAATATACAGGGGGACGTAATCCCCCTCAGGAACAGTCATAGGGGAGGGGATAATGAGAAAATGGGGGGGGGGGGGAGGAATGGGAGGATACAAGGGATGGGATAAACATTGAGATGTAACAAGAATAAATTAATAAAAAAAAAAAAAAAAAGAAATATCACTTCCTTCTTTTCCAAGTGTGTTGTTTCCTTCTTTACATTGCACACCAGAGTGTTTTCTGGCACACTAGCTATGGTTTGAGGGGGATGTATTTCCCACAGGACTACTAACTAACTGCTTCCTTGGATCTGGAAACTGTACTGTGAGTGGTGCATGACACTTCAGTGCTTTTACTCAGTTTTAATCAGTTTCCATAATACGGCTTGATGTTGTCACCAAATACTCAGTATTTTTATGCAAGCATACTGATCAAAGCCTCCTAAGCTCTCCTCCTGTGCAACTGACATACAGTCTTAGCACACAATTCTGTCAAAATGAGGATAACCTTGATAGTTGTCTCAGCTTCAGTTTGTGAGGACATAAAAATTCTTTAATTATGAAATACTCCCTTCTTCGTTTGTGGGGTCTTCTAAAAGTAAAATCTGTTGATTACATTCTGCATGCTTTCATGCAGATTGTGGATAAAATCTTTTTATTTTTCAAAAAATGCAGCTAATGAAATTCTAAGATATTCTTCAAACACGTGATCATGCTAAAAATTTAGATGTACCATTACACTTGTGTATTTTATCTTATTAAAATTTTTGAGAGAATAGAGTGGTTTGAGTAGAAACTATATTTTTAGAACCCAAGATGGTTCTCCATATAGATGCATTTGTTTCATAAACATCGGGCATTAGAATTTTCAATAATCCATTTAAAATTTTGTGATGGATATGTATTTTAAAATCCACTTTTAAAGTGTGTGAGGATAACTTTCACTATCACTTCCCTGACACACAGGATTGACTACCACAAAGATGCTTATGCAACCATAAGCTTTGTTTTCAAATATCTGAGAGGAGTGGTTTGTAAGGTGGATTGGGTATGGATCCAAACGTCCCACTTCATGAACAGAAATGACATTTGCCATGACAAAGTAATAAATGTTCAAGGACTCATTTTCTGTGGAGATTAGTGATAACAGGTCAAATGTGCCAACGTCTTATTAATACTTTAGAAAAACGTATTGAAAGCTTCTTATCTTTTGCATAATCCTAATCCAAGGCAATTTAATTTAAAAACTTGTGTTTTTTTTTTCATAGTGGTTTGTTGCACACAACAAATACTTTGTTGTATTGTTGAACCAGGATTTCAAGATTAGCATCCATTTATCTACCTGCTTACAGTAGTTCAAAGGGGGACCTCACTGGGTAAGCAATTCCAGCTCCTGTACCTCTCCCACCTTCAAGGAAATGCACCAAAGTAATTTCCGTTTCAATTGGCTATTAATGTGAAAGAGGCAAGTTTCTTTGACTCAAACATCATCCCAATCACTCATGCACACATTAGCATATGTATTACACTTCCTGTCCTAGCAGGAACGCCACTGCTTACAAACAATAGAGGTGAGCATATTTCACCACTTAGAGATGGATTTCTAAGGAGTTTAATCATTTAGCCCCCCAGGGTACCCATGTCTTCCTGTCAGCCATGTCAAAATGCACTTTCAACTTATCCCAAAACATAAACACCAAATATTAAAATGAACATGAGCATGTGGTTCCTGTGACCATTGGACTACGAAGCAGAAATTATTATAAGAAAGCTCAAAGATTAAATACGTGAATATGGACAGGTTCCTTCTTGTAGCCCCAATTGCTTCCTCTTTTAGCAATTGATACTATAACAAAAACCCAAAAAGGAGGGGTGGGGGCTTCTGGAATGACAATAATGATAGATATGTATATGAAACTATAGTCAAAGTATTAGCAATCATGACCCTTATCCCCCACCAGCTCACTACCCAGATATTGTCATAGGAGTCAATGAAATGTGCTCTCAAGCTACCCATTTGCTCAACCAACTTATGAGATGATGTCCACAGGTGTTGGTCCTAGCCCTCCAGTAGGTGGAATCTCTTATTAGCTCTATCTCCTAAAATAACATGTGAATAAATTAAGATACGATAAGATAAGGGACTGCCTGAGGCTGTGCATGTCACTACAACTTATCTATATGACCTGGGTATCACAAGTAGGCTTGGACCCTGGTGAGTGGTGCAGGCCCTCATAGTTTTTATGAAGAATGCAGCTTAGCTGTGAGTGGACACAGACAGTGGGCTACCTCCATTGGTTTAAAGTAGGTATTCCACTGAAGCCTGGCCTGTAGTCCATGGCAATTTAACACTGAGCTTAGCCTTAACCAGAAACCAGTTAACCATAAAATAGCTGATAAACATTGGTGCTTTGGGGAAACAATGTAAGTGAAAAACATAATTCTACCCAGAAAACCAAAACCAAACAATCAATTAAAGTGGCTTAGCTTGGCTTCTTTCTTCCTTCCTTTTTAAAAATTTTATTATTATTATTATTATTATTATTATTATTATTATTATTATTATTATTATTATTATTATTATTTTGCTTTTTTAAGACAGAGTTTCTCTGTGTGTACCCTTGGCTGTCCTGGACTTGCTTTGTAGACCAAGCTGGTCTCAAACTCACAGAGGCCCACCTGTCTCTGCCTCCCAGAGTGCCGGAATTGCAGGTGTGGACCACCACACCCACCTAGCCTGCTTTTCTTTGAGATTTTCGTTTTAGTAAAATTTGTGAAAAGATTTTTACACTTAAAGTAAGAATTATTTTTAAGCATAAGCTTTTTTATTGACTATAGATTTTTAGCCAATTCTTTACAAGGGCCTGTGTACCCAGGAGCAAATGTATGCAGTGATTAAAAAGCCAGTGCAGTCACCATTTCTTCTAAGTGATTTTCTTGACAGGGGCACACAGCCAGGCCATCTTTTCATGCATCAGTTCACAATGATATAAATAATTCTGGGCACATCATCTTTCAGAACTCTTACTGTAGCCATTTTGCTCAGAACAAACCCAGCTCCTCTGAACATTGTAAACAAACTGACAGGCCATCAGAATTGAGTGCCTATGCCTGTTGGGAAACCAGACATGGAGACTAGAGTACAGCTCGGCAGTGGAGTATTTGTCTGGCATGTGTAAAGCCCTGGGTTCAATACACATCACTGAAAAAACAAAACAAGCTAACAAAAACAAAGGGACACAAACTGAAAATTTCAAATCTGTCTTTTGTTTGTTTGGTTGGTTTTCAGGAAGGATGTGATACAGGAAATAGGAGTGAAGGGGGCTGAGTCCTAATAATATCCCACCCCCAAGTGCATACCTCCAATGCCCAAACTCATCCCAATAGGTCCCGCCTCTTAAAGGTTCTACCACCTCCCAGAGCCCCACAGTTTGGCAGCAAGTCTTTGACATGCTGGGGGGGGGGGGCATTTCAGATGCCATTGGTAGCCACCTGTTTCATAAGATGAATTAAGAATTAAATGACATAATAAATGCAATATTTCTTAGCAGAATTTCCAACAAATGGTAAGTACTAAAACATATCTAATCCTTGTTTTTCGTATTATGCACATAACACAGAAGAGGAAAATGATGATACTTAATAAATGAGTGGTAGATAGATTTAAACAAGCATGTAATAAGACAGACATTAATTATAACCATTTTGAAGAAAATTATATTACCAGTAGAGTTTTTGCACAGTATTTTATTCTTTTTATATAATCTTTGATGGGCTTTGCCTCTGGAGTCCTAATAAATTAAAATCACTTATATCATGCTAGATAGCTGTCTTGATCTTAAAAAATAAAATATTTTAATAGCCTCTTATGCCAAGACCTAATTTCATGGGATCAAAGAAAAGGAAGCGTTCATTAGAGGACTGTCTGTCCTTAATCACACGGTGCCACCTTCTGTGCAGGTGCGATGTGCTGTACTCTCACGAGTGGTAGATAATGGCAAAACCTTTTGGGAGCTGAAGTCAAGTTTTCTCTAGCTATGAGGCTCTTGTGAAATTCTCGCCAAAAGAAATTCTTTCATCACCTTTTCTTTAGCAAGACACTAATCATTCCATCTTTTAGATGTGCCCAAAACGTTAAGACTGTGTATAGATCAGCAAGGGCACATCAGCTCTATGAACTCACCATTGTGGAAAAGTTTGTGTCAGCCTCTGAAGCTAATGCATGGGCACAGGTGTACACACACATACACACACACACACACACACACACACACACACACCATGCGCTTGCCTCTTGTCTCAGCTTCTGAAGCCCACACATGTGCACAGGTGTACACACGCATGCACACACACATGCATGCGCGCACACACACACACACACACACACACACACACCATGAGCTCACCTCTGGTCTCAGCTTCTGAAGCCCATGCATGTGCACAGGTATACAGACACACACACACACACACACACACACACACACACACACACCATGAGTTCACCTCTTGTCTCAGTTTCTGAAGCCCATGCATGTGCACAGGTGTATACACACCATGAGCTTGTCTCTTGTCTCAGCTTCTGAAGCCCACACATGTGCACAAGTGTACACACACACACATGCATGCACACATACACACATACACACCATGAGCTCACCTCTTGTCTCAGCTTCTGAAGCCCACACATGTGCACAGGTGCGCGTGCTCGCGCACACACACACACACACACACACACACACACACACACACTATGAGCTTCTGAAGCCCACGCATGTGCACATGTGTACACACACACACACACATACACACACCATGAGCTCACCTCTTGTCTCAGCTTCTGAAGCCCACGCATGTGCACAGGTGTACATGTACCCATCATGAGCTTTGCCCCCTTGGATGGTCCATCAGTCAGACTATTCTCTTCACATTAGAAGCTGACAGAAAACTGACAGGGGAGGATTCTATTGGCGAATGGCCTCTACCTGAGGAGTTTTCAAATTGGAAACTCTTCAATTTGGCTACTGATGAGGCTATTAACTCCTTATTGTGTCTAAAAACATCAAGTAAAAATTTGCCTCCCGTAACCACATTAATGGAAGAATAAGTCTGGTAAGATGTCAGAGCACAATTCCAGAAGCAATGCTTAAGTGCTACAAAGGAAATGAAAAATGAAGTGTTCTCCAAGCAAGCACATGCATCTGCCCATGTATATACCTAAAGTGTACAAACAAACATTTTCCATTTGTCATATGCCACTGGGTGCCTGAGAATTCTCTCCCAGGCCAGTGGGACATCAGCCTGGAGCTCTGCAATCTGCTTTCATGCTACAGTCAAGTTTTCTTCTCACTTTCTTTCACTCCATGGGGGCTGTTTTCATATACATTGTCAATACTCAAGCAGGTATCACTCAAGTCAAAGCAATATTTTAGCTGCCTTATTATATTTTCATTGTAGACTTTACAGTTCACTTAAAAATGCTACTTTTCCTTCTGCCCACAGGTCACAGCTCTGCTATCCTGGGGCATGAGGTGTCAACACTCAGCCGGAAGGAGTAAGGAAGAAGGCAGGGGATAGAACTCCTACCAACCTTTCGCCAGACCCATTGAGAACTGGTAGAATTTAATTTTGTGGACATCATCATGATGGTAAATTAAATACCACCGAAAGTTTGAGAAGGGCTCACCTCCTATTAACAAAATACAGTCCCTCACCCCCGACTCTTAATTAAGAGATATCTAGGATAAACAGCCTAGCACAAGGTAGTGACTTGGTATGGGGATTATTTGAGAAAGTCCATAGCTAACAGTTTAATTTCATACACAACCTACAAAGATTTTCTGGGGGGAGTTTAAACTCATTCTTGTTTCCTTACTTCCATGGAGGGTATCTGTGATCTATGAAAGAACTGAGGACCGTGGGGAGAGGTTAATGACCTGCCTGTTCTAGTATTACTGTCCAGATGCTCTGCACTGGCTCAGGATCTCCATTAAGGTCTTGGAAGGTGATTCAAAGTCTCTGTGTGGCTATAGCTTCAAGTTAGACCTGGATGTTGGAGCCTTTTCAGACCCCGTGGAGCTGCTATGACAGGTCCTTTTCATCCTCCATATTGATGAATTCTCTCAATGAACTGAAGGTAGGCAATTCCAATGCATCCCTTAACCACAGTAGATGCTCAATGCCTGCCTCTCTGAATGTGAGTTTTCTTGTTCCCCTCATCCTGTGATGTACCACAGGCATCTCTAACACTGACATCCTTCCTTGGGCAAGTCATGTGTTCATCATCTCTTCCTCTTTACCCATTCCCTGCTCAGATTGGAGCTGTAAATTGGATCCAGAGGGAGCAAATGATAAAATGGAAAGCACTGTCACTGCTATATTGCTCTGATGCCATGGGGTCTCTTGGGAAAGACCAGATGGGGAGTGCCAGCAAGTCACGACCATCTGCTACAGCACCCATCAAGACCGGGGGCCTAAAATGACTGCAAAGCAAGAGAGCAGGAGGTAGGCTATGAATTGCTTTTTGATAGAATACCATAAAAAGCAGACAACTTCTTATGGAAAACTAATAATATGTGTGTCAAACTTGCAGTGTATAGCAATAGAAACTATTTCATGGTCTATTAATTAGCTGTTGTATTTTCTTCTTTCATTGTGTGGCAGAAGCCATTTCAATGTTTCCCTGCGTTTTCAGTGGGAAACACCATCAATGGTATCTCACAGAGCCCAGCAATGATTTACTATTATGTTAATCATTAGGAATTATTTCTAATGGCAAGGAGATTAAGCCTTTCACTCCTACTTAAAGAAACACAGCTTTGAAGTCATGTGCGGGAGGCCCTAGAAGGCACAGCTTAAAGCTAGGCAGGCGTCTTTTTTTTCCTTTATTATCCTTTTCCTCCCTCAAATGTCCCCACCAGAGATCTCATGGCACCAGAGCAATAATGGTAACAATGCCTTTCATTTTCTCATTAGTTCACACTGGCTTCAAATTACACATCTGAGCTGGGAAGAGAGGGGGGGGGGAAGGAATGATAAATAAATGACTTGCCTAAGGGTAGGTACAGACCTTTGGGTATTTTAGTTATGACAGTCATCAGTGTACAGAATGTCACGACTCCGTTGCAGGAAGGGTGTGTAAAAAAGAAAAGGGACCTCAGAGAAAGGCATGCACTGAGCGCCTGGTTTGGGCCCCACCCTCTGTTAGGGACTTTCCTACCTGATTCCTTTGACCTTTGTGACACACCCTTGGTTTAGTAACTATCATCCATGTTATTAAGGCCAGTTAAGAGTTTAAATTAAGTAACTCGTCAGATGTCACAGAAACCAGTGAAGAGTAGGGCTGCTGCTGAGAAACCAGTAGAATTCGCTTTTTAAAAAGCATTTCTTTTTCTGTGTTGGTTAGAAAGATGACAGAACTCTACGAGTGAACCAGAGCATACAATTTTTAGTCAAGTTTGAGTTTTACTGTTTATGAAACTGTGTCATTGTCCTTACTTTGTTATAATTAAGCCATGTAGTGATTTTTTTCCCCAAGAGTGTGGACTATGGGCCCCAGACCACCTGACTCTAACCCTATGCACCAAAAAGTTGACTCGAAATTCCCCTAGCCGAGATCCAGATTTTAAAGCACATAATTGTTTTCATCAATGTGTAGTCTTTTTCTCTCCTAAACTTGATCAATATTTATACTGTGGTTTTGCAATGGGAGATACTTGCCATAACACCAGGTTTGTTTTAGCATAAAATCTGCTCCATTCAGCTGTCGTTGAGTGATCACAGGTACTTGGTGAACCAGAATCACTTGGATGAATAGAAATCGGAAGGAGGGGAAAGGGCAGGCACTGTATGGACGCCAAGCAGGAGCGGAAAAAGTAATTTGTAGAGGTGTAAGGAGTGAGAAAGGAACAGATTGAAATATCGACAAAGATGAAGTGGTTGGGAGTCTTCTGTTTACTAACAGGCAATATCTGCATACAGGCAGCCTCCTTTCAAAGCACCACGCAGCAAAATTAATATGACTATTTTATGGGGAGAAATGTACTCAGGAGATTTGGTTTTTACTAAAGCATGGAGGAAGATGACAAATTTCCTCCTTCCTGCCCACTCTTCTTTCATGTTTCCTACTCCCATACATAGTGAGGTAGACTCGTGGAAAACAAGATGATGAGTCAGCAGGTGCTTGTTCAGAGACCAGAAAGGGCAGCAAGCTTCTAGCAAAGAGCGGTGCTGTTTGTCAATAGCGTATGCTGTAGTTCTAGTGCATTCCTCCAGCATTCATATGTCGCAAACTTAATGCCTACCGCAGAAGTGCTGGCAGCTGGGAACTGCGAAAGGTGGAAAAGTGTAATGACATCATAGCTACACCGTAGGAGTGGGCCATATAAAAGGACAAGCTCTCTCTCCCTCTCCTCTTCCCTCCCCTCCCATTCCCTTCTTTCCTCTCTCTCTCTCCCTCTTGCTCTTTACTCCCTCTGTCTTGGGATAGGAAACACAAAAGTGTTGGCCAGATGCCAATGACATGCGCTTCTATTTTCAAATTTTCAGAACGATAAGCCAAACAAAACTGTGTTCTCTGTTCTTTATAAATTACTCAGTCTGAGGAATTATGCCATAGTAGCAAAAATGGGCAATGGAAGTGTACTTAAGGAGGCCATACTGTCTGCTGCTGCAGTGATAAAACAATAGCAAATAAAGAAAAATATAAATTATACTCAAAAGAACAAAGTAAAAGACATTAAAATTTTTCTCTGTGAGTCAAATATCTGAGCTAATCACTATCCAAAAGATTCTTATTTTATATATTTTATTCAGAATATCATTTTAGTTCCTGGAACTCAGTGGCTTGATTGACCCCAAATATGCTTAATATAACATAGTCATACATAAAGAAATAAAGAAAGACCCATGACTGTGGATGGAAATAGATACCTTGCCCGGGTTATATTTCATCTTGCGTAAAGTGTTCAGCATTCAACCTGCAGTGTCCTAGTTGACACAGCACAATCCTGTAATTACCCCTAAAGGCCATTTGATTTGGTAATTTATTCACCACCATGTTTAATTTACATAATGTTTTACAATTAACTATTAATATGCAAATGCTAGGCTAAAGATTACATGGCCTAGAAATGCAATGCAAGTACTTCTCTGCCAATCACACTCTATGGCTATATAGATATCCAAGCTTAAAGGCCTTTCTGTTTTATGGAAGAAATGAGTGATCACGACATTTTAAATATGCAGCTCACTTAGCATAGTATAGAAAGCTAAGTTGAGGTTCAATAAATAGTGTGAAGATGAGCATTTTCTCTCTAACTTTCTGCATGAATCTCATCTGAAAAGTCCATCAACACTTGTACCAAAGATGAGAAGTGAAGTTTAGACACATGCCCATGTAATTATGAAAATAAGACCCTGGATGAATACACACAAGTCAGATAAACTAGCCTGTGAAATTAAATCTACATTCCTCAACAATAATCTATCCAACAAGGGGAAAGAAAATAAAAGTAGGAAAAGGAAGAAGTATTTTTGTGGCTGTGGCATCCTTGTTGATCTAGTAAATGTACAGAAGCCAGGAAACTCGGTACAGTTTCCATAGCAATTGTAGCTTGCCTCCTGGACTTGGTAAATTGAGTTATGAAAATTAATCCCACTTAGGGTATAAGAAAACAAGACTCTGAAACACAGGAAGCTACAGTCAGGCTAAGCTTTGTATTAACTGAGCAGCAAACTCTTTCTTGGAGAGACGATGCAAAGGTAACAGCATTTGCATTCACAATGTGCTGCTGGCTATTTTTCAGGAAGAAAAATGGCTTCTCTGACTGGCACTTCCTCCAGGGAATGGTAGAGGCAGTGAGAGCCCAGACCTTGCAGAGGGATCAAAAGAGGAATAACAGATGCATTTCCTCTGTGCACAAAGACAAGGTACATGAATTTATTTCACCCAGCTGAGAAGGAAAGAGGGTATGATACACATTGTGTAACTTACTATGACTTATAAATGCCATTTTCCCCCTTTTAGGTTTCAGGGAAAGAACAGGAGGGAAAACAAATGGAGATCTGGAAGCTATGTGAAGGTCAAAGTTGTGGAATTGCCATTCAAATTGATGAGGTTCAGCTTGGACCGAGTCTGACTGTACTACTGAGGCAGGGCTGCAAACTATTTCACTCAGTAAGCAGCCTTCAGCAAATGCCTGCATGTAATGAACACTACACAATTAGGACTTATTCACTGTGCCTCATTTTGCACTCATTTTCAGGCTTGACAAGAAATCTAAATCTTCAAAAGAATATCTGCCTGAAGATCTTGAACTTTGGTATTAAACACAATTTATATGGATACTTGTCCTCTTTAACAACTATAACAAAGTTACACACAAAACGAACTGCAAAGGCTGTTGCGTCACAAAAAGAACTCAAATGGCTCATTATTTAATAGTAAACATTCTAGAAAATATCCGTGGTCATAAGCTTTCTCTTCCTTGAAATTTCTGTCATCACGCTGGACTATTTTTAAACCTATTTGTATGGCCTTGGAGCTCATCTTCAATGATGACTGTTTCCATTTACTGCTTTTGAGACACACACTGAATGCAGGGTATGGGGAAATGCACTGTCACCAAATTTGATAGACTTCAGTGCTCGTGTTTTCAAACGTGGCCTCTCCTCCTATCTCCTTATTCAACTCTTCCAAAAACTGTAATTCTTTTGCCCCATCAAAGGCTCAAGTTCAACCAACTCCTCTGCTTTCACAACTGTGCAGACTCTCAGGCCAATGGTCGTTCTTTTTCTTCCCAGTTCCTCAATTCGTAAATTTCTTCAGCTTCCCTTAGATCAGTCCCAGCCCAAGTAGAGGAGCCTTCCGGGCTCCTTTCTCTTCACCTACACAGAGCAACTGAGGAGCCTGTCAGAGCACAACCCCTCCCTCCCAGTAGTCTCCTTATTTCTAAAGAATCCTAACTACCGCCAAGGTCCTTAGCACTACCTGGACACTTTCTCCTGTGTCTCTGACCACGCCCCAAGTGTCTCAACATTATCTCAGACTTGTTGTACTGCCGTCTCTTACTGTCTTACCTCAGTCTAAAGGTATGTTGTTGCATTATTCTTAAAGAAAACAGAAATCTTCAGCAAGCAACCCAGGGTAACTACATGCCAGAGAATCTTCAATTTCTTCGGGATTAGGGTAGATGGTAGGTATGAGGGCTGGGACATCTGGTCACAGGATGTAAAGCTTGTCTTTGTATTTTGACAGTTGTGCAGCTTTGGGAAAACTACGCTGTGAGTCTGACTGCTCATTCATGAGCACATAATGCCTCTCCTTGCTGCCATGCTGTGGCTGCTATAGGAGTTAAGCCAGGTGGAGCACAAAGAACACTGTTTCACACACAACGGGTCCCCAGGGTCGTTAGCTTAATGATCATCATCAGTCTGGATCTTGACTCTCTCCTCTAACTCCTCTCTCTTCTCTTAAATCCTTCCTCTTCTCAGGAGCCAGCCTCCATATATCAGTCAATCCCTTTCCGCACCCTCAGCGCCAGACCATTGGCACAACCTCCCTCTCATCCATCATGAGTCATGTGACTCTCTCATGGATCCTGTCAGCCATTAGACGTGGTCATCAGTATTCTGATCAGTGTTGATTGACTAGCTTTTGATGTCTATGACAGAGGTAAAGTGTGTTGACCAGTTTCAGTGGTTTTAGTCCTCTCACTATTGTCATGTCAAACATTTTGCAACTGGCTACCAAATTTTCCAAAAATTTGCTTAAAAATGTAAAACCACCAGGAATAAAAATAAAATAAAGGTTCTTCCAGGATTCAAATCCTTCATCTTAGCTTACCTCACAGTGACTGTTCTCTTTTTACCCCACTTGGCTGCTAATTTGAACAAAAGTGCCACCATCTTGGAAAGGGGTACTTCCATCAGTCTGAGATATCCATGATGGGGTCTCACTTCATTCTGTCTCCTTTCTGTCTCTCCTTGAAGATTACTCTTGCTCCCGGCTCCAGCATGCTTCAGGACATATATCAATCCTCTGCTAGCCTGACTCCACAGTGGTTGTTTGTCTCTGGAGCTTCTGCCTCAAATAGGCCTTCATGTGGCCCTCCCCTTCTTCCTCTCCCTCTATGGAAGTTTCCCCTAGGGCAGCATTCTGGACCTTTATGCTTCTTGCTCTAAATTCTTTAATTCTCTCTACACAATGTTAACTGTTTTCATGACCTCAGTGCACTGCAGGCAAGGCATGTTAATTCGTTTTCCTCTGCCAGAGGCACTCCCTCTGTGTCCTCTCATCTGAATATGTATCTACTGGGAAAGTCAAAACACTCCTCGTAGGCTACAGGAGAATGGAGACAAGCATAGGAATATTCCCAGTCTTGAACAGTATGCAGGCCATCTTGGAAGAACATATTCTATAATCCTCAAAGGCAGCCAACCACGAAGATCAATAGCACACAAAGAAGAGCTAAAGGCAGCTTGCTGGCCACTGTGGCATGGCCATTAACACAAACATACACACCTACCTCTTTGAACTCAGTAATTGGCAATTTAAGGACAATATCTATACTGCAGAACTAAATTCCCTCAGTACAAAGTGACCCTACAGAAACAAATGCAGATCCCTGGCTATAGATTTGCATTTCTAGCAGGTCACTAAAGTGACCTCAGCACCCAATGCCTAGGCCTTCTAAGCTTATTATTTAGAGCAGCTATGGTGGTTATGGGTCAGTGGGCTTCAGTGCCTCAAAGAGCTTTTGATACAAAGAAAGCTGAACTCAAATGCTCATCTCAGTTTTAGACGAGAGAAATTTTAATTTGTAAGACAGATAAATTGGAGAGCTCTTTGTAATTTGTTTTGCTACTTGGAAATTCACTTGAATTTGAGAGAGGTTGCACTGCTAAACGAGAAAAGCAGGCACGCTGCAACACTCCATGAGGTTTTTGGCCGATTACAAAGATATTAGTCCAAAGGACTTGAAAACAAATTATCTGGGTAATTTTAGAGACAAAGACCATGCTGTATCATCTGCATTTAGAAAGCAGAGTTGGCAGAATTTAAGGAAGACCGCATGAAACGCAGGCTCTTGGCGGCACAGCTCAACATGGATGTGGAGGTGGGCGCTATGGAAGGAATCATCTATCAGACAATGTTAAGGCTACACCACCGACATCGCATCAGCAGTGAGTGATCAGCCAGCCCGCACTCCAGGGCGAGTGTCTCCCTCCTTCAGGAGGCCCGTCAGCTGCTGGGTACAATAAATGAAGAAGGTTTCTAAAGCAGACGCACAGCAGAAGCTGGCAGAGATGCGAATCCTGGTGTTTATCCCATTTTATAGGCCCAATTTTCTAATTGTTTAATTGTATAAAGTGTCCATTTCAGTACCAGAAAAAGAAAAAAAACAAAAAAACAAAAAAAAACAACAACAACAACAACAAAAAAAAACCACAGTCTTGCCTACAGAGAAAAATGTCAAAAGAGAAATAATGTCAATAATGGTTGTAGACTGCTAAAAGACTCAACCATTTTTTATTCTCTCTGAGCCATCTCTATTAACTATATAACCTCAAAATTAACAAACCAGAAATAGAAACTGTAAGTCTGGAACAGCTTGAAGATGCGTATCATTTTTTAAGCCTGACTTTTCCTGCTATCAGCCCTGTGAAGGTTAAAGAGTCCCTGGAACTGGAGGCTGTACAGCTGATGGCTGTGTTCCCACGTGCTCCCCTCGCACTAGATTCATTCACAAATCTCCAGAGTATCTGAGTATGAGCTCCATGCATGCTTTCCACAATCATGCTGAAGCAGTTCAAATTCTCCTTGATGTGCGATGAGGACCCCAAATTCAGTCATTATAGAGACTCACAGAAAATACACATTTGGATATCACAGATAAATTACTGGCCCGAGAGAATGGACAGGGAGCCGCACGGTGCCTTGGTGCCTGTCAGCTGACACTGAAGAGGAACTGATGAGGCCCCGTCCTATGATGGACCATATGTGATGGTCACAGATCACACTCTACCACAGGTGGGCTCTAAATTAAGCCTGCAAGCCAAAAGATGGGTTAGACAATTATCCGTGACTCTAGCAGCCCAAGTGACAGTCAGTTCTGTTGTCTTCTTGAGAAGCAATGTTAGCCAGTAAGAGGGGTCACTCGAAGAATAGTTCTTGAACCTTCATTAAGAGGACTCTGCAAGCTTAGAACTTGGATTAGTGTTAGTAGAAAATTAGGAGGCCCATATCAATACAGAGGATACACTTTAACTCATGCCTGAGTAAAACATAAATAAGAAAGTCAACTTTTTGGAAGGTCAAAACTTTTATGATGCATGTAAGTCTGGAATTAATACACTACACAGCATTTTAACCTAAGGGACTTGATAAGGAAGGTGGCTACACTGGTTCACTACAGGATATAACAAAACTAAGAGCGCCTTAGGCGGGTTTACAAAAGATGGGTGCTAATTGCCACTAAGCATTGCTATGTTGAGGGGTCCCTACAGAAATCTCCTGTAGAGGGCCTGACCCTTCCAGGCATCCTTCTTGCTCCTGGGATACCATCAGATGGTCACCCAGATTATGACTTCAAAATAATGGATACAAGTTAATGTGAGAATACAGTTTGATCTTAGCAACAATCGTACCTCTAAAATATAAACGTGTTAGTAGCTTGGTGGATCATTTGCCCCTAAATGTCTATTCTGTCCTAGGAGTCAGGGCTGTGTCACTCTAGCAGCCATGCAGTGACTTTCCAGGTAGCCTGAGATAGCCTGCCTTCTCACTGTAGCCTGAGATAGCCTTCTCACTGTAGCTGCTGCTGCCCAAGGAGGCTCATCACGATCCATTCGCACTACGTGGTGTTATGCACGTGCCTCATCCTGACTTCTTTGGACCAAGTGACTCCTCTTCTCCCATCCTGCATCTACCAAAGATCAACAGGAATCCGTAACAACCCCGCGCCTCACCAGCACCCAGCAAGGCTGTTCTTAGACTGATCTGTTGTGAAGAACCCGCCTCTACATGGAAACCCCACGCTCCACAGAGAAATGCCAACTCAGCAGAAGGAAGAGCAGGGGCCACACAAATCCCTCGGAGGAGGAATTCTCGACTTGCACCAAGAATGAGTCACCAGCAGGAGCTCAACTCTGGAGCCTCACATTTCATAATACACCCAATTTTAAACTTATTTCATTTTTAGTTGAATGTTTGGGGGATCCTTTTAAAATGGACTCCATCTCCAATTTTATACTAAAAGTTAATGAGAAAATGGGTCTCAGACTTAGTAATCAAGTCTGGGAGAGCATTTCCCCAGGCTGCTGAGTCTCACAAACGGAGGAATTCTGGGATTTAATTCTGAATTATCATCTATTTTGTTCCCGCTTACTTTCATGACTTGAAATTTTTCTTATATGACATTACTCCAAAATCCACCCCTCTACCCCCTGATTTTAACTTTGAGAACACGAGTCAATTTTTGTGCTCACTCTGCATATTTATATCTAAATCCTTGATTCACTAAAAAAAAAAAAATGTGAATTTTATCAACTGTCAGAGGGAATTTACCACAGGATGATGACAGAGGGAGAAAAATCAAATATATTCCAGTGAAACTTAAGCTAGTTCCCATCTGGCTAAACGTCAAGCTTAAAATAAATGCAATTTTCCATTTTCTACCTCATCCTACTAGACATGGAAGATATTTTTGTAGGGGGTGAGAAGAGAAGACAGCAATCGGGGGAGGTGTAAACAAGTAGACTGGAAGTTTGTCACTTTCCATCCTCTGACCATGCCGCCCTGGGACCAGCTGAGACCAGAGAGCCTGCTAAACTCCCCTCACCTGCAGCACCTCATCAACCTCCCTGTGCTACAGGGGTGTTATACCGGGGATCGAGTGGGCTGAGTGAACGCCACGTGAAGGCATGCTCTTTTTGATTTCTTTTTCACTTGCAGTGGAGGGCTGTGACCTAAAACAGGACTTGTCAGCCTGGCTAGCCGATTGAAAAAAAAAAATTCCCCTTAGTTTCTACCTAAATCTATGGACTCTGATCATGTGTTTTACTCAGTGGTTTTGTGGGTTAATTTGAGATCGTACCTATAGATTGGAAGAGAATAGTACCAAATATCGAAGGCTTGCCAATCTCACCCCATCCTGACTTCCTGCGTGCTCCTCGCTGATCCCTTGTGTCCCTTAGCTGTCCTTCCTGACCTCTATGTGGCCCTGGCTAGTTCTGACATGGTGATTGGCAGGGTCAGAATGAGGCGTAGCAGCTTTGCTCTGCGGCCAGTGAACTGTGTGGAAGTGACTATCGTAGGGAATCCAGGTAAGGGGGGCGTCTCCCTAGGAAGTGTTTTCTCTGCTGCTGAATTTTTCCCCACATAATTCACAGGACAGGGCACAGTCACTTTAAGAGCAAGATGTGTAGTCCTGAAAAGCTGGATGGATGAGGTTAGGGTCAAAGTCACTGTGTCCTGTGACCTTCCCAGGGCTGAGAACTACTAGTTAGATGGGCAAAGCACATTGTCAAGAGGACGCTTTGAGGGATATAGAAAGTGTAAACCTAATAGCAGGAGCGAGTATATAAGCAGGGACACATTTACCAAAACAAAGAGAAAAGTGTACCCTGAAAAGTAGCAAACTTTACTGGACTGAAATATACTTCAAAAAAGTGTCATTAAAAGGAAGGAAAAAAAAAAAAAAAGATTAACCTAAAGCTCACTGGGCAGTAGCCACTCACAACCTCAGAGGCTGCAATGCATCCTTACCATGAATGGGAGAAGCAGAAACACGAGGCTTCGCACTGCAAGGTTCCAAAGAGAACAGAGAGTAATGCCTTCATCTCCAGAACACTCCTTAACACACACAACTTGGGCCATTCTTTACCATACTCCCAATATCAGGAAACGGCAAAAACAGAATAGACTTTTCCAAAGTTTGCCCCTGTTTCCAAGGGGGGAAATACTAGTAAGAAAATCATTTTAGAATCTTGGGTGAGAAGATTCAAGAACAGAATAGGTCCTAGATGCTTTGAGATTGACCCCCGCCAAAGTGCAGTTAGTTGGCACCCCACCACAATTGAATCGTCTGCAAATTTTAAATAAATATATCAAACAGAGAGGACAATTAAAGTTGGTAACAGTGTCTTTTCTTTGGTGTGACTTGAAAGGCAAACAAATAAACACTAAAACCAAGGCATTCTAGTGTACTACATTGCATCCGTACTAACACTGGGTGGAAGGATCAGCTTCCCAGCCCTCTCATTTCTCAAGATATAGTAAACAAAATTCTTTGGAGGTAAAACTTTGTGTTCACATTTCAAACATTTTAGGTCACAAACTCATCTATAAATGTTACCCAGCTATTAAAAATAACAACTTTATAATAAGAGAGAGAGGTGTTATATTGTACATGGGATGGAAGAAAATGACGTAGGCGATCCCATTAACTCAGCACTGCAACTCAATAAGAAACGTCAGTGAGGAAGGGCACTCTGGATTTTAAATATCCGTCATCATTTAAAATGCTTTTCCAATGTCATAAGATACGTCAATAAAATTTTTGAATAAAAATACCCAGCCATTTTAAATGTTAAATGCCAACCAAGCTACTCAGCAGGCACTTCAATAACAGGAAGTGTTAAGTGTCTGAAGTGGCACAGCAGGGCCCTTGAACAAAGGATTCTACTGTGATCTGATGTACAATCCAATGAGCATGTGATGTAAACTTAATTTCCAAAGTCAAATCTGATGGCATCTTTGAGGGGAGTTGGTAATCAGGGTTAGAGAAAACATGAAGGCAAATTCCCATGATGCCTCTTGTTAGCAGGAGAAGGAAGAGGAGGTGGCAGAGAGGATGGCTGAGTGAGCACATTGACTCCTTGTGCTATATGATGCCCATTATGGAAAAACTCTTGGTCCAGAGAAGAAAATCTCTGGCCTCAGTAGAGACCATACATTGTAAGGACCGGCTCTTAGATAGGTAGGTTCATCTTAAGCTTTGCTAAAGAGATAAGTAGAATAATCATTCCTTTAATAAGATAATCTTTCCCCAATCCCCAGCTGTCTAGAGCAGTTCCTACAAGCTGAGTGGCCATGAGGTTCAGCTGAGCCATCCCAGCTCACTGAGTCCCAACTCACACAGGTGATTTTTCCTTTTCTTTTTCCATTGGATGTGGAGAAGAACCTAACTCTGGTCTCTCTGGTGATTTGGACTTACTTGTTCCTTCTCTAAAGCCCCTCCCTACCACATAGCTGACGTCCATGGCAGCTTGATGCAAAGGGCGTGCCTTTTTTTTCTTGTCTCCATCATCTCTTCCTCTGAGCAGATGCTGAGGTTAACAGCTGGCCTGCACTGGGAGGTTTTCTTTCCAGCTCTAATAATACTATCCTCGGGCTTCCATTAGAGTCTACCCTTAAGCTGAGTTATTAATGAGAATAGGTACCCCAAGAAGGAACCCTGATTTATTGAGCATCAGTTATAGGCAGCAAGGAGCCTCCAGATGCAGCAGTCTGGACCTCATATTCCCCAGCACTGTTTTCTACAGTAACAAGGAATGATCTCCTGCATCTCAAGTTCTTAGGAGAATTCCAATCAACATAGCTCCTTGGTTTTAATGTTTCAGAACACTCTAAATTATTTAAGTAAAATAGATGCTCTGAAGGTGCTCCAAATGAGCGTCACTCAAGCACCAAATTATTTTTAAAGAAAGAACCTTCCTAGTTCCAGTATCAATAATTATTCACTGGAGCTTGCCATGGAGGAATATTCCTGTTTTTTTTCTTATTTATAAAATGTAAGGCATGTGCCACTGTCATGCAGTTAGAAAAGAACCAACCATTTTCATAGAAAAACTGGCCAATACATACATAAAAATGTCATTTCTCATGCATCCGATGTTGCATACTTTGCTATATGAATTGGGGTTGAGGAAAGAGGGTCTGTATTCTGCTGTGCTTTTTATGATTACACTTGGTATGGTGAAGTAGCCACTGCCTCCGTCTCCTGATACACGCAGGATGCTTTTGAGAGCATAGCAGCATAGTAGATCCATTAAGGACGGACACATCTACTGAATAGAAAATTCAATTCTAGAAGTCTTTTCCACGTAAAAGATAAAGGACGAATTCTCTGAATTCATTCTGGCAGTAAATCTAAGAAGTTTTTGTAATAGGCTATAACCTCAGTACAGAAAAGCATACATCTGTTAAAGAGGAATTATGGTATATCTATAGGCTGCAATGCTGTCTGCTCATTAAGATTATTTCCCTGAAGGAAGTTACTGATGTAATAATTCTGAGTAAATGAAATTCTGAACTACAGCAGGCAGTGTGGTCCCATATATGCATGTGTGGTAAGTGTCTGTATACGGGAAATAGAGAGAGCATAGGCCAGAAGGGAACCCAGCCCAATGCCTACTTCAGCCCCTTAGCGGCAGTTGCTCTGCACCAGCACAATGACTTCAGTGAGGGCTCCTGAAGTTTTTGTGGCAGGAGAGAGCATGCACAGTTGGAGAGAACCAGGGCCAAGGCAGGCATGCAGTGATCTGACTTGCTTAGGTAGTGGCGAATGGGAGCAGCCGGGGAAACAAAACATAAACTGATTCTGGTCTTTGGTTTAGCTTTTTAAAAAGTCTTCTTAGAAACTTAATGTAGAAAAGCAAATAGACGCTAGGTTAGGGAGCTATGCAAGGCCCAGGGCCAGAGGGGCTCTCCACAGACCTGCCTTGTGTGGGAGTGAATGCCTATTCAACAATTTCCTTATTGCTGGGGACCTCGAGATTGCTTTCTCATGCCCCACTTACTCGCTTTCCCTTGACTGTGTGTGAAAGAGTTCAGAGGACGGTGGGTATTTATCACTTAACCAGCCATTTCTGCCTGTGTTTGGACATGGGGCTTTTAACTTGTGGCTTTTCATTTTGAAATATATGAAACAGAATACTCTCTTCCACACAAAACAGTGAAGTGAACAAGAAACACAAAAGCTGTTTTAAAGTCAAGTTTTTGTAGGATGACTCTGCAAGCTAAACAATGAATATGGCCCCATTATTTAAAGATACAGCTTGTGGCTCCCTCCACAGTACATGTGGAACACGTCATATGAACGTTTTCTAATCTAGAAGTTCTCTCAAATCAGGAACCACCTTGGGAATCGAGGCTGTCACTCAGAAACCCAGAGACCTGTCAGCAGATACCTGTGACGAGAGCCAGCCTCACTGGATCACAGCGTGGCAAGTAACCCACGCCCAAAGATAAACTCTGATGGAAAATTTTGTTTGAGCCAAGAAAAGAAAGAAAGAAAGAAAGAGAGAGAGAGAGAGAGAGAGAGAGAGAGAGAGAGAGAGAAAGAAAGAAAGAAAGAAAGAAAGAAAGAAAGAAAGAAAGAAAGAAAGAAAGAAAGAAAGAAAGACCAAACCAAAACCAAAAAACCAAAACCAAAACCAAAACACAACACCACCTAACTATACATTACGGTGGGAGCAGACAGGGCCCTACGGAGTAATTTCAAGTTGAACTGCTTGTAATGGGCAAGGGTGGGGGAACTTCTGTAACTCATCAGCCACGACCTACAGCACAAACCATTCTGTACACACTAGTACAGATGCAGATGGATGGGAAGCTAACTTAATGAAACACGTGCCTTGGCTGCTTGTACACACTCTGACAGTTATTTTACTTCGTCTTTTAAAAACACTATTCAGAATTCACTAAAGTGATTTCCTTTATCACACACCCCACCCCATGAGTCACTATTTGCAATTTCTTCCAAAGAGCTAGCCACCTGACTGCCTCATTCCAGATACTGCTTTTTTCTTCTTCCTTGAGGAAAAAAAAAAAAAATGCTCCAAAGCACATCTCGTGTACTATTCAAAGTCAGAAATCAAATGATTCAAGGTCGTGACTCAAGAGGAATATTTTTAAAATGATAGAAAATATGCTATTATCTAAGTCTAAATTCAAACGACCCATGGAACAGGATGTGATAAAATGAAAAAGTCCAACAAAGGGCCCTTCTAACCTCACAGCTACAAAGAGACAGTGCAGCATGCCGAGGATAAAGCAATAGTAGTCACTAATGAGAGAGTAAATTTACTGTGACACTGGTGTGTGTGTGTGTGTGTGTGTGTGTGTGTGTGTGTGTGTTGTGCACATGTGTGCATATGTGTATGCTTATGCTTCAACACTTGAAAACCCTGAATTTTCTCTAGCTCTGATTACAACTTTTCCCTAAAACTAGGAACAGCAAAGAAAGTTGGGCCCCAGTCTCAAGCAGAGGGAACAAAGACCCAAACCCTACTGGTTAGAATCATCATCATCATCATCATCACTGCCTCTACCACCACACCACCACCACCACCACAGCGCCACACCATCACACCACCACCATCACCACAGCGCCACACCATCACACCATCACCACCACCACAGCGCCACACCATCACACCATCACCACCACAGCGCACACCATCCACACCATCACCACCACCACAGCGCCACACCATCACACCACCACCATCACCACAGCACCACACCATCACACCATCACCACCACCACAGCACCACACCACCACACCACCACCACCACCACAGCACCACACCACCACACCACCATCACCACCACAGCACCACACCATCACACCACATCATCACCACCACAGCACCACACCATCACACCATCACCACCACCACAGCACCACACCAAACAGCGCACACCACCCAGCACCACACCATCATACCACAGCACCACAGCACCATCACACACACATCACCACCACAGCAACCACACACCACACCATCCACCACCACCACAGCACCACACCACCACACACCATCATCACCACAAGCACCACACCATCACAACCATCACACAGCACCACAACACAGCGCCACACCATCACCACCACCACCACCACACCATCACACCATCACCATCACCACAGCACCACACCATCACCATCACCACATCACCACCACCACAGCACCACACCATGACCACCATCACACATCACCCATATCACACCACACCATCCCACCATCACCACACCATCACACCACCACCACACCATCACACCATCACCACCACAGCACCACACCATGACCACCATGACCACCACACTATTACCACCACCACCACCACACCATTACCATAAGGACCACCACAACCACCACTACCATCACCATTATCACCATCACCATCGCCACCAAAGCAGCAGCCGCTGCTTAATTAATTTTAGGTTGAAAGGAAAACAATAATAGCATCACATGTATAATAGTGAACTCAGCCTGGGACACGGTGTTTATAACAGTACAGTCATTATATAAAACACCAAGCTTAGTAATGTCTCAGAAACACAAGAGCATCTGACACCCACCAAGGCTGTGGCAAGGCTATGGCTAGATGCACACATAGACCTCTACTGTGTCCACAGCTGTAGATCCCTGTTGGTATCTGTTAGTTACTCACCTGCCATCTCAGTTTCTTACTACAAATGATCTCCATCTCAGTGAGACCTATACCTGCCCACCATGTGATCAGTCGTTAAAGCCTGTATCAGAGCAGGGACTAGATGCAGAGGTCTGCTGCTTAGCAGAGGACGGATTCAGCTGCACGTCTAGAAAGTAAACTGGGTTAAGCAACGAAAGAGCCTTAAACTATTGGGCCCTTTAAACTAGCTTTGTCTTCTATGAATTAGTCCTCAGTAAATAACCAGATGAAACTATGAGGGCAGTCACCACAGGGCGGTTCGCACTAAATAGGGAAACAGGCCAGAATAGAGCTGACGAAAAGAGGTCTAGTAAATTAATTACTGTAGATCGAGCCATGAAATAATGATACCATTATATCTCTGTTGTTGTGGGAACAAATACAGGCATAATATTGTAATATGACATAGAACGCCTTTCGGCGGGAATGTAGTAATATATGTTGATATTATATAAATATATTAAATATAAATATATAAAAATATTACAATTTAATTCTATCTTAAAACCAAAAAAAAAAAAATAGTTTAGAAAGAAACATGATTTTATCTTAGTGGCAGAATAATTGATCTTAGTTTTGCTTCTCTGCATTTTAAGAATTTCCAGAAATGAGCAATGGTTAGTCTGGAATTTAAAAAGATGCTAAGAATATATTCTGTCTGGTTCACAGTACTCCACAGACTTTCTCTGTGGAAATCACTAAAGATAAGTGAAAAGATACAGCTATGAGTGACTAGTTAGGTGGGCAGGGCAGTGCTTGCCTCCATACACAGCACTTGAGAAGATGAAGCAGAAAAATCATACATTTGAGGCTACCCTCAATCTCCTTCATGTAGAGACTCTGTCTCAACTCAACATGATGTAGTTGCTTAAGGCAGCCCTTCCTTCAAAAAGCAACTAAAAAACAAGAGGTTATATAGAAACGGCTCTTATGCAAAGTGACCCATCACTATCTGCCTGTGTTCCTACTTAGATTTTGTTTACCTTTTTTAAGTTTACAAGGACACAGACAATTTAAACAAGATAGGGGGGAGTTTAGAGAATGGCGAAGAAATGTAACCCAAGCTATTCAGGCAGAGGATGGATAGGAGAAATGGATTTTATGTAATATTATAAAGGGACAGGTGCCTACCTTCTTGGCTACCTGACTGTCGAAACAGTATAAATTAGACTCTCCTGCTGGGAGAGAAACATGGCTGACGGGACCTTCTGACTGGCCCAGAGCAACAGGAGGACCGAATGTCTGTAGGCGGAGATCTAACCTTAAGGACAGTCTTGACACAGACAGTGGTGGGCGATGGACCACACTTTGATGTACTGTTTAATTAGACACATCTCTTAATTCTTATTTAAACCTCACTGGCACGTCAAGAGTAAGAAAAAGAAAGAAGGAGGGGAGGTGCATGCTGGATCTTTCCATCCCTTTTCCCAAAAGAGGCCACATTGATCATCAAGTCTAAGTCCTCGATAGCTCTATCTCGCGTCTGCTCTATCGGCTTCGCGCCTCTCTCTCTCTCTCTCCTCTATCCCTCTCGACACTCCCGCCCCCTCTCTCGCTCTCTCTCTCTCTTCTCTCTCTCTCTCTCATCTCTCTCTCTCTACTCTCTCTCCCTCTCTCTCCTAATTTTCCTTAATTAAAAAAAAGATAAGCTATGGATGCACAGTTCTCCCTCACTGTCAGATCTGTTTCATCTGTTATGAGCATATAAATACACACTGAACTTTCCACCCCCTACTTGATGGTAATATTCGTCCACTTTTGTTTTGCATGCTGTGTAACTACTCCCCTTTAAACAGCCATCCATGGTACCTGGGAGAAATGCTGGTTTGTTTCACTTTTTCTAACATGTTTTAAAAAATACTATTTTAAAACAGAGCAAGAACTCGTCACTGGAAAGCATATCGTGTGTTTAAGAGCACCAGCAGTATCAAAATGATCTAGCATCTCCTGAGAGCTTGCTCCACGAACCCTCCTCACAGGGACCTTCGCATATACAGGGCAGCCCTCATCTGTATGCCATCCCATTATCTCTTTCTATTACTCTTTTCCATCTCGTTAGGTTTCAGAAAAGATCCCCATAGGCAGCCCATTCTACCACTCTGCCAAAAGCTTCCAGGACCCAACCTACAGAACGTGTAGGTGTGAGAATGTCTAGGGGACAATGTGTCCAGCAGAGAGGAGCAAAGGGAACTGGTCAGCATTCTTTGGTGGGTGGCTCACATGAGTAAGGCTCGGGATCAATCTGCAGCACACACACACACACAAAGCAGGGGTTGAGGGTGAGCGTGGGGGAGGTGGGGCAGGTGGGGGAATGGAGGGTGGGGGGTTGGGACGGTTGGGGAGTGGGGGGTGAATTGTGAAACCAAAGCTTAATTACTCTGAAATGACTCTTGCTGGCAGGCAGTAAAGTTGAAACAGAAATGCCCAGTTCTCAAAACATGCTGGTTAACTGTATCAGATCACAGTAGAAAATTCCATAATGTGAAACTTTTATGGATAAAATTATTAAGACCATTATATGAAATTATATTCAAGCTCTGTGAGTAGTGTGTATGCATAACATGAATGAATTTCATATTTATACTTGGGCCCCATCTCTAAGATATTTCATTATCTACTTACAGATACACAAGTGTTTCAAGATCTAAAAATATCCTAAATCCTAAACACTTCTGGTCCAAGTACTTCATAAAAGTGATACTGAGTTTATATTTTCAACAAGGAAAATTTTCAGCATGAGAAAGCTACCACAATTTACTTAATTCTCTGCCCAAATAGTGAGGGAATCAAACCTGCCTGGGAAGAAGTCCTTTGCCCATATGCTAGGTCTTGAAATCAACCCATATCTTTTCTTATCAAATTATTTCCATTAGTCTCTCACAAAGAGTCTGGTAGACAACCTAGGCGAGGAACATACTTTAGAGCAGATGGTGTGGCACAGGTGGGGACAGAGCACATGGGCAGAGCACTTGCCCAGCATGCATGTTATCCTGGGTTCAATATTCAACCCCGCCACTCACCCACCAATCAACAAATAAATCAGAACCCTTGAATTGTTTAAATGTAACATATCCTATAGGCTAGTGTGTTGAACACTTAGTCTCCAGATCATGTTTTTATTTCAACAAGTTCTAGGTAGCAAGGAGGTCCTGGTTGGAGGCAGCAGGTCCCTGGTATCTTACAAGGGTGCATCTTGCCCTGGACTCTTCCCTTCTGTTTCTTGTCCAGGGGTCAAAACCATCCTGGGCCATCCATTCCCACATCAGCGAAACTCAGCAGTAGTGCCCAGAGCCATGCAGCCAGGGACTGACTTTCTGGAACCTCCTTCAAGTTGTTCTTGCAGATATTTTTGACATGATAAAAAGTTAGCCAATACTTTCACCATATAATCAGATGGTGGAAAATTTCTAGTATTACTGGTTTAGTAGTCAGGATAAGCATATTAATTAAATTAAAAATAAGTCTCCACTTCATAGCCACTTTACAGCTAGAGGCACCTGGGCATTTGGAGTACATGACGACAGAGGACCATGAGGACCACACTGACACTGGTCCAGAGCTGCTCAGTACTGAGCTATACACAGAAACCCAGGTTTTCCAAGTGCCTTTCAAGAGCTGTGCACACTAAGGAAATGCATATTTAAGCACAGTCCGAATCACCACAGGAAAATACAGCAAACTCTTGACACACCCCCAGTCCTGTGCCTAGGAGTCATCTGGAGAGTGTATTTGACAGAGCAGCCTCTGGACATCTCCCCAGAAGTTCCTGATGCACACAGTCAAGGTCAGGAATCAATAGACTAGGTTATGTAAGACAGAAGAGCAAAGAAACCAGACTTCCATTTTTAAAAAAGATGCAAGTCATTCTTCTTACTCACTCTACGAGGGGAAAAAAAAAAAAAAAAAAAAAAAACCACAACATGGGGATATGCAATTATAAAGCTCAAAATAGCTTCTTCAGAAGGAAAAATATGATTCACACTTCTAAAGATGCTCAGGCCACAGCTGCAATCTGTTCTTGTGGCCCAATCTCTTGAAAATCCAAATTAAGGGAAGCCACCACAGGCTTGAGTGCTTCCTGACCTCTGATCTACCCTGCTCTACTCCCCCACAAAGGGCAGAAATCCTCTTTGGGAAGCAAGGAGCAAGCGTGCTCAAAGAGACAGTCCTGTATCTGTGTGGACCTACAAGTGACTACACTGGGTAACCTCGGCTCCCGTGGCTCACAGCCACCCTTGCACACGCTTCTAGATGGCTGCTCATGCACCTGCTGGAGGTGTGGGCATCTGCGGAGAAAGTTTGTTTTTCATTGGTCCTCCAAAACTTTCCTGGAGCTCTGGCCCTAATCAGAGGGAAATCTTGGTGCTAAAGTCTGAGCTGTTCCATCTAAGGCAAACTCAGGACTGTCTAGACGGAGTTGGGGACATAACAGACTGGGAGGTCAGACCATTGTATATTGTGAAATACAAGATTAATAATAGATCACGTTTCCCCTTATGGAGACCACATTGTAGTGTTGATTTTTTTTTCTAATTCACATGTGACCCAATAGCCCCTCAGCAGATTACTCTGAAGGGGAGAGGGGCAATGGTAGCCCACTGCCAGCTAGGTTGGAACAAAAAAAAAAAAAAGTGTTTGAGAGGTCATATGGAAGATGCAAAGTTCAGAAAAAAATAGTGATGTGGTTTTTGTTAGTTTTGCACACCTGGGACACCTGGCTGAGGTGCCTATTTAATATGTCAGAGCAGACTGGCTGCCAGGTTTCTCACAGAATCATCAGTCACTACCTGGTAAAAAGTTGACTCCCCTCTCACTCGCCTCATCTCTCTCCCCCTCTCCCAGTGTGGCACATCTCAGTCTGGCCATGACCACTCAGGACTCGCCCACGAGTCCTTGCCTCTAACTACTCTCTCTATTTTATCTACGATAAACTTTCTTCTCCACCATACTAAGGCGGGGCATGTTTCGATTGCATCCGTTCTTCTGCATTCTCGTCTGATGCCTCCGCCTCTGCTCCTCTTACTCCTTTGCTCGTCTCCTCCCTCTTCTCGCCTCTTCCTCCTTTCTTCTTGTTCATGTATCTTTTCTTTCCCGTTTTATTTCATTTCTTTTCTTACTCATCTATAATTAATCATGAAGCAAACAGAAAGCTACTCTAACCCTGCAATAAGTGCTTGCTGGATGTAGACTGCTTGAACCGCTAGGGTGAGGACGGGAATTGGTTCGCTGGGAGACAAGTTTTCAAGGAGCTTACAGTCCGTAAGGGGCACAGGACAATAAAGGAAAACAAGGAAAGTGGCTGACAGAGCATTGCACAGAAGTCAATAGAATAAGAAACGGGGTCTTGTCTGTCCCATTACTTGGACCTTGTTCTGTCTCACTCTTATCTGTGTCTCTGGTTTCTCATTTTTAAGTGTAAATTATTAAAGTTTCCAGTGGCAATTTGGGCTTAGTGTTGACCCCAGGGAATTCTCTGCTTCTTTCGAAACCACCATGAGCGGAGGTGGAAACAGAAAGATTAAGAGCGATGAGAGTTACAATGACGAGGTCAATGTGAATTAAATTATATATAAATAAGTTCAATAGATAAATTCAAAAATTAAAAAAAGAAAAAAGAAAAGAAAACATCCAATGGATCACAATCTTTTAGAGAGTAAAATCTAATCTACCACACCCACAAGGCAGTGCTCCAGCCTGTGAGGCTGCAGGCTAATGAAAGAAAGGGCATTCCAGAGCCTCTCAGAGGCTGCTCCCCCAAGCACGGGGGACTCTCTGTGGGCCCAAGGGGACAGACCTTCCAGAGTGCCAAAGACTTCACAATGAGCACCCTTCTTTTCTGCTGTGCTCTGCTTTTTTTTTTTTTTTTTTTTTTTTTTTTTTTTTGTTTTTTGCTTTAAAACTGTAAAGTTTTTAGTATTTGTCATCATTTCAGTACCATATCTGTAATTTTATTGTCTGGTTTTGTTGTTGTTGTTTTGTTTTTAAATCTATTTAAACCTTACAGCCTTCAGCTCTGCTCTGTTTTTTCTACATTCCCTTCCATGTTAATGTAAATTTTATAACTCGGACTTTGGAGGCCATGGTCTGGTCTAAATGATCCTACAATAAATGCTGGGAGGATGCCTGTGGCTCTGGAAGAAAGAAGCAAGCAAACCAGTGGAAGACCCTGTAGCTCCAAGCCTGGGGGTTTATTTGAAGCAGCTGGCATCTCTGTGATGAGGAAAGGAGGATTCAACAACACTCCTTTTTTTGTTTTTCGAGTAACCATAAAACGATTAATTTTGTAGAGGGAGTATGATGGCAATATTCATGCAAACAGCTTCTTTGGGGACTGCAATCTATTAATTTTATGTTTTTCATTTATGTTTTCCCCTTCATAAGAAGCCTCATGTCCTAGATCACAGCTGCTCATGTGTATAGCCATAGATTTTAGGCAAGCCACGCCATACCCGCTGAGGTGTGGCAGTCCAGAAGGGAAGGTGGGGTACATTATCAAAAGAAGGGTCCAGAAAGGCACTTCTGATGCCAAGGAGGAGGCAGAGGGCATCTCTCTAACTTGTGGCCAGAAAGTTGCCAACCTCACCCTTATCGTGCCTTCAGCAAGCAGTCTTGCGCCTTTCTTTCCTTCTCTCAAGCTCTTGGAGGGGCCCTGGCCAGGCAGGTACGTCCCTCACAGAGAAGAGGCCACGAACCAAGTCTAATCCGAAGGTGTTTGTCAGTTCATCTCCTTTTGTGGAGAGTCTACGTGTCCTTACATAGGGTCATGTGTCTTCACTGACCCTGGGCTGCATTCCCAGCCTTTGAAGGGCTTATTTTTATATTTATCTTTATCTTTCTGTTTCTTCACATGTTTTGAAAGCCTTTTTTTCTGCTTTCTATAAGAAACATATTTTTCATAATCCAATCACCAGGTATGTGTGTGTGTGTGTGTGTGTTTAAGTTCTATTTTGTGACTTTGTGAAAGGTCTATTGTTTGGCAGTGTCTCCAAGGGTGATTTGTTGGGAACTGGACACATAGTGCAATAACGTCCTGAGGTAGGTAAGGCCTTTTAGAGCTGGTTTCTAACTCATACTGTTACCAGGCAGTCAGGTGGTCGTCTTTGTAGGCCCTGGGCCATGCTGAACTTGGCCCCTTCACACCCCCCAGCTGTCATCTGCAGCTCTCTGGCCTCCTCCACTTTCTAATCTAGGGAATCTCCAGAAAGCCTGTGCCAGATATGACCTCTTGGTTTTGAACTTCACAAATGCTAGGACTGTGAGAAGAAATGTATCTGTCCTTTATAAGTTATTTGGTCTCAGGGGTTCTGCTATAATAGCTTAGAGAGGACCTCCATGGGCTTGAAGGGGAGGCTGCTGCAATCTCTTTATTGAATCTTTTCAAATGGTCTTCTTTCACTAGTCCACTACTAGTTTTGGCCTTTTTCTTTCCAATGAGCTCTTTATTCTGTGACATTTCTCCACCAGTTCCCACTGCTACTCCAGGGTGACATGAACCAGCACAGTGACCTGGGGCAACTGACATACTTGTCACATATTAATGTTTTCCTATGAGAAATCTGTGTGCTGTTTTTGAGTGAAGCCTTATAGTTTCCTCTAGCCTTCTGAGGGGCTTTCTGCTGGGGTTGTTTCCATTGCCTCCTCCTCCGCAATACTTTCTTCCACTTTATAATGACTTGAGCATCAGTGAAATACAGAAAAGCTACTAAGTGTTGTTTTTTCCTGTCTCATTTAGGTCAGTTCTAACAGCTTTCCCTTCAGTTCAGCGGACAGTAGATAGAAAGCCTTGTTATCCGCAACTTAAGACACAGCTGCTATTGATGAACTCTACCTCTGCTCTGTTCTCCTGACGACGGTAAAATAATATATGAGAATATCAGCATCTCATAGCATCCCATTTTGGTTCTTAAAACTTTTTTCAGTTTTAAATATGATGCTAGTTTGTTGGTTCAGAGCAGCTTTGTTTTTTTAATGACAAAAAGATGATCCTGAGGCTACAGAGACACCCCAGTTGTTAAAGTGCTTGCCTTGCAAACAGGAAGAAAAGACTTCCTCCCTCAGAACCCACAGAAGAAGAAAGTCAGGAGCAATGGGGCAGGCCTGTGATCCCAGGTCTCAGGAGGCAGAGATGGGCAGAGCCCTGGACTCACTGATCAGACAGCTCAGTTCACCTGGTGTTTGCCAGGCTGGTGAGAGACCAGGTTTAAAAAGCAAAATGGGGCCAGAGAGATGGCTCAGCTCTTCTAGAGGACTCAGGTTAGGCTCCCAGCACTCACATAGGACATAAAAACCCTCTTTTCTGGCCACCTTGGGCACACACATGGGGTATATAAAAATATATGCAAGCGAATATGAATATACATAAAATAAAAATAAGCAAACCTTAGGAATTAAACCTTAGGAATTAAAAAATAGGAAGACGGCCCCCTGAGGCATAATACCTGAGGTTGTCCTTGGACTTCCACCTTGTTTATACACACACACACACACACACACACACACACACAGAGAGAGAGAGAGAGAGAGAGAGAGAGAGAGAGAGAGAGAGAGAGAGAGAGAGACAGAGAGACACAGAGAGACAGAGAGAGAGAGAAACACACACACACACACACACACACACACACACAGAGAGAGAGACAGAGAGAGAGAGAGAGACAGAGAGAGACAGACAGAGACAGAGACAGAGACAGAGACAGAGAGACAGAAATCCTATTACAACATTCTTCATACCTGGGACTAAATGTCAACAAGTATTAATTTAACATTAAATAAAATTAGTGTTTGGATTTCTGTGGAGCTTATTCCTGTGAGATGGTGCACTGTTCTGTTTTATAAAACTAGATACACAAACACATGCATGACACTTTTAGTCAAATCCAGTGTCCATTTAGAGGTAAACACAAAGGCTTTTTTAACATGTACTTCGCAAACACAAGTCACCAGCACTTTCAGTTTGTTTCTATGTGTTGATTGTTTTTTCTTTTAAAATCTTAATGTTTTTGAAAAAGAAACCATTTTCAACTATCAAGGGAAATGGGACCACAACAAACAACCAAACAATCAAAAACAAGTATCAAGAAGAAGCCAGGAGTGGAACAAAAGAGACAAAGATAAGATGCTACCAGCCTTTCAAGGAGAGTAATGCCTTACAGGGCAGAGCAGGGAGGGGTCAGGAGAGCCAAGTGCAGCAGGGGCTGGAGATGCATCCAGAGAGGAAGGAGCAGGCAGTGGGAGGCCAGGCTTTTTCAATACGCCTGTATTGCTCTTCTCTACAGGGCTGGGCAAACCAGCAGGCTCACTTCACAATCCAAAATACACTCAAACAGGCAATGGCAAGAGACCCTGGTTGTTTCCAGTTCACATATCATTTCACACACAGCAGAAAAGGAAGTAAGTGCTAATAAAAAGCCTAGGATAAAATTAATTACTGTCCTCTATTTATAAAGGAGGTATGTTAGATATAATGTCCTTATAAACTGTCAAGTTTCTCTTCACAATCAAGTCTCATGAGGATGGACACTGCATTGCCATTTCTCTATAACAACGTCTTTGCAAAGCTGAACAAAACATAGAGGTGAAAGGTTATGAAACCTAGAGTGTGCAGAAGAGCTGGCTTTGCTGTCAGACGTGCCTCCATGTCTCCTAGTCTGTGGACAACCCAATGAAGATCATCCCCTGCACATGAGGACATCACAGTCAACCAAGTCCTCTATTACAGTCCTCCCCACCTCAATTATCAAATGGGGGCAGAAGAGGAAGAAGAGATGGGGAAGAGGATGATGACAATGACGATGACGATGATTGCATATCCCAGATGGAGAGGGGAAAGGGGGAGACAGGTTAACCACCTTGACAGGAGTCTACATGCTTACTCAGGGATTTGGGCTCTGAATGCCAAAATTACTGCTGGAATAAAGTGCCATACTTTATAATGATAGCATTATAAATCCTGCCATGACTTGTATAATTATTCTAGAGAACCATCTCAATCACTTGGATGTTTTTCCCCAAGGACCAAACTACACACAATTCTCTCAAGCCTTATTTGAATTTAAATACTTATTTTGTCTTTCCTTTTTACTTTGAAGGTTGAAATTTAATAAGAAAGCTGGGTACAATATAAAAATTCTAGGCACAATGAAGACCAGAGAGTCAGCTTTCTAAGGGTTAAGAGCAGAAGCTAAGATTAAGAGAGGGAAATGTCCTTAATAGGTTTAATTGCTAAAATCTAATTTTCTTGTCCTTTTCTCAACTAGAATGTTGTGACTAAGAATGAAAGTGATGGATTGTAGCTCTCAGCGTTCGCAAACACCAATGTCCCAGAGTTAAGTGCCTGCTCTAATTGCCACTGCATGCCGAAGAGCCCCTCCACGTGCTCAGTGTGTTATTTTTACTTGCTAAAGCAGAAGTGTCTAGGTGATAAATGGAGCAAGGTGCTCCACTCAGCACCACTCCTGCCTTATAATAAATACAGCCCCAAAAGACAAAGTCTGGAAGTGATTATTGTTTGCATGGTATGATGTTAAGTTTCTTCCTCGTTAATTTTTTTCTAAATAGAATGTGTTATTTGGTCTACTTGTAAGTGGTTAAAGACGGAAAGAGGGCAAAACTGAAGGAACTGTGGGACCTCTCAACACACACGTGTTCATTCTGTCCTTCAGAACACACCTTGGACTGACATACAGAGCACATGCGAGGAAACAGGAATAGCCCTTTGCTAATGCGGGCATAATGTAGCAGAGCCCCAGTCCTCGAATCTTGGTGATGAAAAAGAAACCTCAATATCCGTGTTTCTGCAACCTTTAATATTGTCATATGAAAAATAAAAACCCTAATGCATTTGACCAATTCCCAGCAAAGATGATACAGGGCAGTAATCTGGCCATAATTTGTTATAGTTTTCTGCATCACAAAGAAAAATGCGGAAAAGCCTTTTCAAATACAAGGGTTCCAAGACATCATTTCTCCATCCAATCAGAACTCTGATGCTCTTAGCTATGGTGAGCATCTGGGAGTCACACACAAAGAGAAAGCGTGCTGTACTTCTGGTCTAATTAGCAGTGATGACTGGTGTGCCCTGGTCTGTCCCCTTTCCCTGTTCCACCACCTGGGTTAGGCAGAGGCCAAGGTGGCAGCCATTGGTACATACAAGGGAGTTTGTGGGGTTGCTTCAGAAGTGACCCTCAGGGGCAAAGGCAGCCAGCCATACATGTTTCTGGACGTTCTGCTACTAGCCAAGCACAAATGGAAAGAACTTGGGTATGCTGAAGGCACAAGCTAACAGGCTAACCATCCCTGGGGCCTGATTGGACCTGCCCTCGTGCAATCAGCTGGGATTTCTATTGGCTGTAGCTGAAATCATCATCAATGCTGCGTTACCAGGGTGAGGCTTGTTGGATGTCAGCTTGGCCCTGGTCCTGGCTCTACACATTATCATGCTTAAAGTCCTCCAGTAAACAACCCAACTCTGGAATATAATGTTCATGTCCAGGATACTCTTCTGTGAGTCGAAGTCCTTCTATTGGTCCCCAGGGCCTTTATGGTCAGATCCCAACCCTCTGCATGACAAATGCTTATGTTTGTCTTCTGCATTTGCTTGTTCCCCCAAACCCTCCTTTTCAACTACACAGAACTAGAGTTCTCTGAACCCTCAGATCTTCCACCTACAGTTTCCGCTTGATGGCATTTTCAACAGCCACTCACACTATCCCCCTAGCCAGGCTTACTTAGAGTACTTCTCTGAATTTTTATGATCCCCACATGTGCTAGCTCTTATTCCTCGCCAGCACACCTTACCCAAAAGAATAACAGAAAAACAGAAAAAAGACTGCCGCCTAGAGACATTAGTCAGCTGTCAATGAAATAGTATAGATGGCAAAGGATTTTAACCATCATTATTAGTTGATGTGATGTGTCCTCCAGGTAGCCTGTGGGCATCCTGAGGATACAGAAAGTGTTCTAAGTTCATGTCCCAGTGACTCTAGCATGCAGAGAAGGTGCCCACTGCTAGTGGAGAAAAGTATAGGCATGGTGTTACAAGTTCAACAGGTAAGCAAGTACTCCATTTGTATCAGAAATTAAGTTTACATTCATTATTTATTTGTGGAAAGGGTTATAACAACAACAACAGCAACAACAACAAAACACAGCTGTCGCTTTATTTCTCTGTACTTGGGAACTAATATGTTTTCAGGGACTCAATTCTGCAGCAATCACATGGATTTACTTACATGCTTCCTCCTATACCACCCATCCCGCCACCTTAACACACTCCAAGCAAATGAACGCACACTTCCTATCCTGAAAGCATACTTCTCTTGCCCCCTCAGTTTTACTGTTTTCTCTGGGAATGCCAAGAATACAGGCCTGACTCTGGGCATGTGTGGTTGCATCCAGCTTTGGAAAGAGCCTCTGTAGTTCTGAAAGAGCCCCATGGAGAAGGCGGGCTAAGAGAACGCACTTGTTCATCTCTGCCCATGGGTTAGAGTGTCCTAAAGCTACCCAAACCCAAATCCTAGGATGCCTCAGCCTTACACAAATGATGCAGTGTTAGGATACAACCTATACATAGCTGCCCATATACTTGAAATGATTTCTAGATAGCCTATAATAATTAATACACTGTAAATGATGCACAGTCATTGTATCAGACAACAATGAGAAAGGGAAAAGTTTGTGTATGTCCAGTATGGACAAAATTTATTTTCCATAATTTAAATCCAGAGTCGTATGATTCTGTGGATCCAGACTCCACATCCACGGAGGGCTGACTACAGTAAGTTTGAGCAATATGTAAAGTGAAGAAACAGAGTCATTGTACCAGCCCCCATTAGCGTAGACTCACCATCCCCCACTCACTTACCTCCCATTTCCTTATGGAAAGTAAAACTAGGCCACTTACAAAGGAGAAAAAAAAAAAAAAAAAAAAAAAAAAAGAACCCTACTGCTGTTTCAACTACAGCAATGTGCATTATTTCATTTAAGCTCCAACAACTGCATTTGTTTTGTTGTTTTTCAAGACAGGGTTTCTCTGTATCCTGGACTCACTTTGTAGATCAGGCTGGCCTCGAACTCACAGAGATCCACGTGCCTCTGCATCCCGAGTGCTGGGATTAAAGGCGTGCGCCACCACACCCCGCTAATAGGTTGTTATTTTATAGGTAAGGGACTAGAAGCTCAAAATGGTGGAGAAGCATGAGGAGACACCTAACGGTGGCTGAGCTGTGTTCCAAGTTGGTCCCTTCAGTCCTGCGAAGGTTGCAATTGTCTTTCCCTACCTCTGCCTGCACAGTTCCCTGGGCATCCTGAGAGCAGTTTAGTGAGTGACTGCACACAATATCATCAGAGCAGGACCTCCCTTCATTAATAAACATAGATATTATTGATCTTGAGGGCTACAGACTTCAGCTAAATAACCTTGACAAAGTACTCTGAGAATAGAAGTAGATGTTACTTTAAACCACACTATTAGAGATAATATTTGCCTTTTGACATCCCGATAAGTAGGAAGCAGAACAGTGTTTGTGTGTACTTAAGCAAGCTGGAAAGAACATGTTCACGCACATTTGGTATCTGTAATTTAATGTTTGCTTTAGATACCAAATTATAATTGGCACTTCCAAACCAGATTTCCTCAAGAGACCTAAAATTGAAATCAAAGGAGAAATCATTTCTAGAAAATTAAATCTTTCTACATGTAAACATCCTTTTCCCCCTTCTGGTTAAATTAACTGGCACTTCTTTAAGCTCAGCATCTGCTAACAGAGTTAAACTGACCATGGTTTTCAAGGTCAATTATTCACACAAAACTGAGAAGCACTCAGAACTGTGAACTTAGGAGTGAGAAGGGGAAAACGTAAATAAACCAAAAGCAGATGAATTTGCACACGAAACTAATTTGCCTTAGGAGAAAAATAGGTATCTCCTTCAATATAAGGGTGCATTCAAATTTGTTTTTCATATTAGTAATGTATTTAATATGGCATTGGGCAGAAGGCAATCCATTTTTAAAAAAGCAATTTTCCTCTTACCATGGGGTGTTTTATCATCTGATGTCTAGCATTCAATCAGAGTGCAGCCGTCCCTTTATAGTTTATGACCAGAAAACAACTCATTTGGGCATGTTTCACTTCAGAGAAGTGAAAACATTCTGTAAGCCTTGAAAGATGCCCAGAACGGCCCTTGCAGATGACAGCAAACAGGAGGTCAAATTGAAAAGTTAAACATGAAACTATCAAAATATTGGAAAACTTGTTCTGTATCACAAACAGACATTATTTTTTTTAAACATAATAAGTTTAAAAAATCACAGGATAAGCTATCAGTCCCAGATCATCTGTTCACTTTCTGAGGTTTAAGAAAATTCTGGAAGTTTCTGTGGAGCTTCACCTCTAGATGCAGCATGTGACATTATATAAATGTTCAGTAGATTTTTACTGAGCAAATGGGTACAAGTACCTCATCTGAGGTGAAAGGACAGTATTGCCTCTCTGCCACTTAAGTCCAGCCACAGTGCAGAGGCGCTGGAGCACCTCTTCACTAGAAGGCGGGAGATACAAGAAGAGCAGATACACCACCATGCCAGGTCCAAGGAACACTCGCCTTCATCTTTATCCTAGTATCTCAGGCCATAGGGGAGGGATACCAGTCATTGTCTCAAACGCAAAGGCAAGTCCTCACACAGAAACATCAACTCTCCACTGCAAGAGGCTAGAACCTGTGCTTTCCTCCAAGTCAACCTTGGTGACAATCACAGAGCAGAAACTTGCTAGATGGCTGTGACCTTAGACTCTTGTCCACCTTGGTTCCTTTGAGGGCCAGCTCAGACCAGGCCCACATTTACCCTACCCACAGCCCAGTCCAGAATCCAACCATGCCTCCTTAGGCAGCACCTTCAAGTTGAGTATCTTATCTCTCAACAGGCTCTTCATACTGATGTTTCTGCATTTTCTGTTACAAAGTTGATGACACCTCTCAGATCTTCACCCCAACTGTTACCAGGTGTTCTGTCCCGGGGACCAGGCATGGCTAGCGGAGTAATTGCCCATAGACACCTTGTTACCAGAGAGAATGCAGCTCCTCTGTGTCACCAGCATCTCCTTCCCTGCCATGGTGCCACTTTTCAGGAAGCTATGACATCAGGGCAAAGGAGAGAGACAGAAAGCCATGCAGGGGACCTCACAGCACAAGAGTATTCCTCCCGTTTCCCTCACAATGAGATGAAGATGCCAACATATCGCCTTGGGAAGGTGGAAAGGGCGAGTGAAGAAGAGGCAATGCAGTTCAGTAATGTGAACACAGAAATCCTGGTGTCTCTACGCTTTCTAGAAACGGGAAGATTCCGATAGGCTTCTTAGTAAGTGACCTTCAACAACTCCCTCCACGGAACTGAGATAAACAAGAAACTGTTACCAGATAGAGAGAGTACATGGGGGCTGTTTGATTTAGGACTTATATACTTAAGCTGAACAAACAGCAAGTGATACCCAAGATAACAATCTCCAATATGGAGGGGGCAGACGACTCACACCAAGGATGCCTGCCAGCTGAAATCTCAACTCTCAGTGCCGGGCACACAGTAACAGGCTGCCCTGGGTATGCGACGCCAGTCCTCATGCACCTGTGTGGTGCTGGACCCTCAGACATAATGGCCTTCCTTGGCCGTTCCATGCCAGGCTTGGCTTCCCTACCCAACTGGCAGTCCTCAAAAGATTGGCTCCTGTGCGGCCCAATAGCCCAACTTGTCAATTTTTTTCTTTATTAATTCCTAAATTTTCTCATTTTTTTCTCAACAGTACCTGTAGTTTGCCCTACAATGTAAGTAAAACATAATTCCCTTTTCAATGTAATTATCAGGCTCCTTCCCACTCATCACCCCACATTATTTTAAGCTCTCCAAACAGGTGGTCACATATCCGTGTTTTTCACGACAGGGAGCACATACCACTCCCCCCCTTTTCCTGATACAAACAGTCTTCTGTGACACTCATGTTATTAAGCCTAGGAGGAAGGGTTTGTATGTGTGTGCCAGTTCCATTGATGGTAGAAGTGAGAGTCGGCTTTTTTAAGGGGACCTGACATTGGCGAGGACAATGGGAAAAGAGAAAAGATAAAGTCATACTCGCCTTCATGCTAAAGTGAGAATGAACCAATGAGCGAACAGGCAAGGATGTTATTACCTCTTTTTCTGGATATGCTTTCATAAATTTTGTAATGTGAGTAAGAAAAAGAGCCCAAAGGATATCTCTGACCAATTTTTCATTTTCGGCTACTCGTTTTCTTCAATAATTCTTTCTTTATAGAGTAAATATTACTCACAACTGGAACATTGGTAGCAAGAGAATTTCATTAAAGTATTCAATTTTTCTTTATAGAGAAAAATTGTTTCAAAAGAAAGTAAAGGAAATGGTCTACAGAAAGACTGGAAACTAGAATACAAGAAAGAAACCCACAAATCTTTTACCTAACCAACAGTGCGGGGGTTGTAATAGCTACTCATTTTTATAATACTGGAAACAGCCACAATAACTGGCAAGTTCTCTCTGATTGTAGCCTTTAATGTTTCTATACAGAGCAGACATGTGGGTGCGCGCGCGCACACACACACACACACACACACACACACACACACACACACACACAAAGCCTGAGCCAGAGAATGGACCCCCCCCACACACACAGCGAAGGCATGTGAAGGTGTCAGCACCTGGGAATTTGTCATACAAACAAGCGGGGGTTCAAGCTCGGAAGCTGAGGGTCTGCCAGGCTCTCCACCCAGAGGGTGGATGCATATGCACTTACGCAGCTCGCCCACTTTCAGGATCTCGCAGAGCATCTTGGTCAGCTCTATGCTGCTGCGGCCGAATGGACACTCGTGCTTATCTTCCCGGCTGCTGTTCTCAAGCACAATCTGCACAGAGACAGGGGGTTGGTCAGAAGAGAGGTACTATGACCAAACTCTGGGCCCACTTCCTATGAAGCCATAGGAGGGTTGTCCCAACCTATGAGTGGCCCCCCAACTATGACTGTCGAGGCCAGGACTAAATAGAACAAAGAGAATGTAGAACATAATATTTGATATTTTTCAAGCCTTTTCCAGTTCCCTGGCCTTTAGGAAGATTTTTGCTTAGCTTGATGCTTTTTATCTACACAGAGGTGCCTCAGAATGTTTTTTTTTTAATTTATTCATTTTACATCCTGATTGTAGGCCCCTATCTTGTCTCCTCCCTCCCTATCTCCCTCTTCTAGTCCTCAGAAAGGGCGAGCCCTCCTTCCCTCCTCTCTGATCCTAGCCTATCAAGTCTCATCAGGACTGCCTGCTTCCTTTTCCTCTGTGGCCTGGCAAGGCTTCCGGCCAGGGGGAAGTGATCAAAGAGCTGTCAACAGAGTCCATGACAGAGACAGCCCCTGCTCTACACATTAGGGGACCCACATGGAGACTGAGCTGCCTATCGACTACATCTGATGAGGGGGGGAGTCTAGGTCCTCTCCATGCATGGTCCTTGGTTGGTGCATCAGTCTCTGAAGCTCCACCCCCCAACCCCTGGGACCAGATTTGTTGGTTCTGTTGATCTCCTTGTGGAGCTCCTGTCCCCTCTGGGTCCTTCTATCCCCCAACTCTTCCATAAGACTCCCTGCACTCTGCCTAAAGTTTGGCTGTGAGTCTCAGCATCTGCTTCGATCCCCTGCTGGGTAGAGTCTTTCAGAGGACCTCTATGGTAGGCCCAATCCTGTTCCCTCTCTTCAACTGCTTCCAGTGTCTATTCCATTGCTCCATTTGAATGAGAACCAAGCATCCTCCCTAGGGTTCTTGTTTTTGAGCTTTCTTAGGTCTGTGGATTGCAGTATGGTTTTCCTGTATTATATGGCTAAAATCTGCTTATAAATGAGTATGTATCATGCGTGTCCTTCTGGGTCTGAGTTAACTCATTCAGGATGATCATTTCTAGTTCCACCAATTTGTCTGAAAATTTCATGATTTCCTTCTTTTTAACAGTTGAGTAGTATTCCATTGTGTAAATGTACTACAGTTTCTTTATCCATTCTTCAGCTGAGGGACATCTAGGTTATTTCCAGATTCTAGTTACTGTGAATAAAGTTGCTACGAACATAGTTAAGCAAATGTCCTTGTTGTACGGTGGAGCGTATTTCGGGTATATGCCCAGGACTGATATGGCTGGGTCTTGAGGTACAGCTATTCTCAATTTTCTGAGAAAATGCCAGGTTGATTTCCAAGGTGGTTGTATAACTTTGCACTCTGACCAGCAATGGAGGAGTGTTCCCCTTTCACCACATCCTCCCCAGCATGTGCTGTCACACGAGTTTCTGATCTTAGCCATTCTGACTGGTGTAAGATGGAATCTCAGAGTTGTTTTGATTTGCATTTCCCTGATGACTAAGGACACTGAGCATGTCTTTAAGTGTTTCTTGGCCATGTGATATTCCTCTGTTGTGAAGTGCTTTTCAAGACGAAACAATATAGAATTACTGCGTAAGTGACAGGACTTCACCCTCGTCTCTTATGCCATCTCTCTTCCTTAGGGACGGCAACTCTGGGCAACTTCAGCATCAACATTTCCATGGCTTATTTCTTGCTAAAAGTGATCTCACTGTGTTATGCCTGGGGAACAGGTGAACTGAGCCAAATAAGTACCTCTCTGAGACTTCCCCAACTAAATAAGTGCTTTACTTTTTTTAACAGCTTGATTGGATCATAAACCACCTGGGTGCAGGGCCACAGATCTGGATGTGTCCACAAAGGCATTTCTGGAAATGATTACATCACAAGTCTCTGATGTAATCAGTGGGTAGGTCCCTTGATGCAGCCACAAGAGGACAGGGGTTTTAAAGGTGGTGAAAATGGCAGAGGTGGGACCTATCAGGGTGAAGCAGGGTACTGGGGGGGGGGTGTAGATGTGGGCTGGTGATCTTCCCCTGGACACTTCCTGTATTCTTTTTTCTCCTCTGCTATGATGTCATCCACTTTGCTTTGTCATGTGCTCTGACCCCATGCTAGCCTGACACCAGTGTAGCCATGAGGCAGAAAAAAAGCCGTCTTTCCTTCAGGTCTTTCAGTCAGACAGTAGGTAAGTCATAGTGACAAGAGAAGTAGCTAACATAATAGGAAAAACAGTCCTGTCCGTGCTGACAGCATCCCCAGGGTATGAGCTCAGGAATTACAGGGAAGCTAGTGACAAAGAAAAAAAAACACAGGGAGTGTCTATGAATCCCAGGTCTCCTGTTTTTCATACAGAAGGTACTATAGTCAGCGTTTGGACCCTCAGTCCATCTTCCGAAAATTGTGCTTTCTATAAGAAATTCTCTTGTCTCCTATAGCTAGCTCAGAATGATCTCACTACTTAAACCTAAGGGCACCATTCTTTACATAGATAGAACAAAGCAGAACACACTAGCTCTCCAAAGTAAATAAAGTCCAAAGCCGTATGTCAACAAAAGCAATGATACTTGAGGAGGCTGCTTACTTTACACACATACAAAACCGTATTAGACATTTCTGAAGCTATGGTTGAAACTCTGTGGCCAGACTGCTATTCCCTTAGCGAGCACACGGCTTCAGAACCTGGCCTCCCAGGAGCATCTGTAACGATGCTGTGCAGTGATTATGTCCCCTTTATTATAGTTTGGAGACAGCCTGAGTGTCCCCCAAGGCTGTGCTGAAATTTAATCCCCTCTGTGAAAGATTAAGACTGGTGTTTAGGAGAGGGGCCTGTGTGGGTGATCTGGACCAGGTCAGGTTATCAGGGCACTAAACATGACTGAATACTGATTTATTTATAAAGGGGTTGGGGAGAACAGACAGGAAAAAGAGGAAGGACAGACCAAACCCTGTGTGTGTGTGCTTCTTGTCTCTTGCCATGTACGTCCTGCACCACCTCTGGACTCTGACAGAGAAAGGTCTTTGCTTTGTAGTCTAAGAATTGTGAGCCAAAATAACCCTTTTTACTGTGCAGAGCTACTCTTCCTCAGATATGTTGTTAAAATAGCACAAAACAGACTAATGGGCCTCTCTAGACTATTGGTGACAGGGGTGGTATTTTCTCTAGACTATGCCCTCATCGGTGGCAGAGGTGGTATTTTCTTCACTTAACCAACAATATTAACTGAGCACCTATTAGCTCCCAGGAAAATGGCTAGACTTCTTCAAGTAAGGAACAAGGCACATAAGGGCGCTGACCTCACTGTGCGTTTTCCGATGAAGAAAAGATTGAAAAAAAAAAACTGTAATAGGCAGTTGCAGTCCATCTCCCATGCTATGAAGAGAGAACGTGCGGGGATCTGTGTGTCTGAAGGTCAAGGATGTTTCCCTGGTTGTTAAAGAGTCTGGGGCAGGTCAAGGCCTGGCTGTGAGCAGGAGCACATCCCCAGCAGAAGGCTAAGGGTCGTAGTCCCTCAGGTGAGTAGGTGTGCAGGAGAACACCAGCACAGTCTGGTGTGTGGAGTGGCAAGGTCGGAACCTGCAGGGCAGCCTCTGGAGCCCGGAATCCAAGGAGGCCAAGCTGGAGCTGAGTGGCTACAGAAACCCACATGTCAGGAGAGAGGCCACCGGCAAGCAAATGAAGGGGGCACTGAAAGAGGCCGCTGCCAAGAACGCAGTGATGTGGACCCTCAGGGCAGTGGCCCTTCCACACAGGGTCATCTCCTGAGTCCTTGAAGCCTGGCTCAGTGGCCAGGGAACGCTGGGGCTGGGAAGAGTATCCTCAGACCTCAGGCCTAACTGCTCCCCACCCCGCCCCCCACTTCCTCCTGCCTCCCACTTCCTTTAGCAGACTTCTTTCTGGTTCACAGCACAAACTCCACTTTGGGAACGCAGGAAAGGGGGGAACAGCTGCATTCCCATCCATCAGAAAAGTCTTATTTCTCTTTCTTAAAAATTGTATCTGAGACAGCAGATCAGGGGAAACCGTGAATTTCCTGATTACCAGGAAACAAACGGAAGAAAACTGGCAAGGAGACAGGACATAAAGCAAAGCCAGAGACAGGTAGCTCGCATCTCGCTCCAGGCTCCTGGTGAGCGCATTCTCTTGTATTTCACATTAACATTCTATTAACATTTCATGAGTGCCATCAATATTTAATGAGGATGTGGTCCCGCATTCGCTAGGTAGAATTACTGCAGCCAATAAATGTTCAGGAAACATTTCCAAGGTGCAGTTTATTAGCAGGCACTAAATTAAGTAGCAATTTAAGTAATCAATGTATAAATCGTTCAGAGAAGCCCTTGTCTTTATTTTTTAATGCATTGTCTATCTTCTCATACTTACCTGCCCGAAGGAAAACAAACCTTCGTTCCTGATTCTTGTAGTCAAAGCCGACACAGTATTTAAAATTCCTTGTTCAGAGTATCAAGGTGGAAAATTTTGCAGGAATAATTTAGAAACTATTATGACAACTATTACTAATGGGGTTTTACTAGAGTGAGAGATGCTTAAACAAGGCAGTAGCTTATATTTTTTAAACACACCTCTATAACTATATTCAATGTCAATATTTTGAAGTAAGTTGTATCTATGTAAGCCATTTAGAAAAGCTCTATTTAGAAAAATCATCAACCCAGGCATGGCACTATGCACAATAGCCTCAGCTTTCTCCTCTCAGTCACTAAAGACATGCCAGTTGGGGATGGTGGCACACGTCTGAGATCCCAGCACTTGGGAGGCAGAGGCGGGCACATCTCTGAGTTCCAGGGTAGCCTGATGTATAGTGGGAGTTCTAGCCAGGACTATACTGAGAAACCCTAGAAAAACAACCAAACAAAAGACAGAAAAACAATCCCACACTGGAGTCTCAGGGAGGCGCTGTCTCAACTGAAGTTCCTTTCAGACAATTCTACCTTCTGTCAGCTTGACTTAAAGTAGCCAGCACAGAGAGAAACCAAAATAAAGTCTAAAGATTTCATTATTTATTTATTTATTTTGGTTTTAATTATATGAGCACAGGTGAGGGAGGTGGCACATATGTGCACATGAGTGCAATGCTTGTGACGGCCAGAAGAGGGCACTGGATTCCGTAAAGCTGGAGTTTTAGGAGGCTGTGAGGCACCCAGTGTGGATGCTGGGAGCTGGACTCGGGGGTCCTCCGCAAGAGCAGTGTTAGCTCCCAATGAATGAAATCTTAAACTTAGTATTATCGCCCATCTTAGAATATGTCACAAACCAAATAAAGTTGTAACCATCTGCGTTTCTTACAAAATAAGAATACTGGATACCTCTGTGTACTACTAAATGAACGTTATACAATATTTTGTACAACACAGGCTGCCTTTACTTGTTGTCCATCAGCTGATCCCCAACATGCCCACAGGACTAACGGGGAATGTATTAATTAATATTATCTTCTCAAGACTGTTGCGATAAAAGGAAGAGGTGTGTTCTCAGATCGCAGCTAGCTTCTGCCCAGCCTAGAATTCAATTTTTAAAGTGTTAGCTGGGTATGGTGGTACAAGCTACTTGTAATCCCAGCACCCAGGAGCCTTAAGCAGGAGTATTTGGAGTTCAAAGACTGCCTGGGCTACACAGATAGACTCTCATTAATCTTCCATTACCACATCTCGCCTGGCCCCGTAAGAGCAGAAACCGGCTTCACACAGCTGGCATGAAAGTCAGTGCACTTAGCCCAAGTAGGCCAATGGAAGTTTTTGTGGGGTGCTTGTTTGTCTGTTTGTTTTTTCTGTGTCTCAGTGAAGTAGTTCTAGGAACCCCAGTGCCCCTAAAATAAAGTAGATACTTCTCATCCATCTCCTTAGTCCCTCAAGATGAGCATCTGTTCTTCAGGGTGCGTCACCAAAGTGGCTGTGGCACCCACACAGACTTCTACACATCCCCCTCCCTGGGCATGCTCAGTACCAGGTAGTCACACATGTCCATTTCACCTGACAGGACTGCCCGTGCACGCCCTCTGCTCTCAGAATCTCTTTGCAGCTGAACACTCAGTGTGCTGTCTCTGATACCCTCACTTCCGCTTGCTGCTGAGGCTCTTTCCGCTAGGCTAAGTACAACCCATTCAGTGGCTCTTGAGGCCTGCCCTGGAGCAAGCCGCTTGTGTGTTAATGTTCTTCTCGCCATGGGAGGCTGTTCTTCCACTCTCAGTCTTGCTGCTTTGACTCTACCGAGAGTGTGAGTAAGCATAATGCTGTCCTCACTGGCCAGGAAAGCGGAAAGTCCGACTCTGCTCTCTCCAAAGAGCAGGGATTTGTCACTATTGCCCAATTCTGACACAGGGTCAGGATAACGAAGTGGTTACTCTCCCACGGTGGCTTCCACAAGGCACTGCACCTCCAAGGTCTACAGACATTCCACAACACTCATATTATGGGATGGCTGTGCCTATGAGGTCACATTTTGGAAGCAACGGGCCTGAGACAAGCTTCACAGAATCAGAATTCATTCTCTCTCTATTGCGCCTCCCCTTCCCATACCTCTGTGGTTCTTGGCCAACATTTCATGTAACCCTTTTTACCAGCAATGAGACTAAAATCATGACTGTAAAAGATTACCTCCAGGCCTCTGGGATACATGAACGCAAGCCAGAAGCCTTCTTGTTCTTTTAGCATAGTCTAGAGAGCTACCTGTGCTCTTACCAACTTACACCGGAAGTGCAGAGTAGGAAGTCCTATGCTCAAGTTAAGCAGAAACCCACCCCCAGACATACAAGGAGCTAGAGCAAAGATGGGCAAAGAACCCTAGAGCAAGTCACCTCATGGCACCCTGCTTCTGGCACTAAAATCTTACCACTAATCTACTACTGTAGAACCACCATAGAACAGTCATTCTCGGAACCCTTCGTGACATGGGGGAAAAAAACTTTAAAAACGCATCTTCTGCCTAGATAGAGAAATGCCTGTCTTACCCAATGATAGACCAAGGAGTACAAGACAATCTTAATTTGTAGCAATCGGCTTTCATGTACCATAACGCAAGCATCTTTTTGCAGTAGTGACAGAACCAGCAGACACCCTGAATAATGTTACATTGTATCTCCCAAATTCCTACAAGAGCAAAGAGGAAGTAACTTTGCCTCCTCTTGAAGAGACTAAGCAGCCAGGCGAGAATCACTTCGCCTCTTGTCTCCAAAGAAATGATGATTGGTCCCCAGTAACACAGGGATAAATACTCAGGAGAGCGCCACCCCCCTTCAGTAAGGCTGCATGAGAGGCCAGTTGTGATCATGAACCTTAAGCAAGTCCACAGGATTAAACAAACCCACTGAAGTCCTAAAAGGATGATGTTAAGTGGGCAAAACAAGCAGAAGGGATGGAAACCAGCACACCACAGCAAGTCAGCATCCAGGGCTGCCAGCCCACTAGAGTCACACGGCCTCCAGACCTGCAGGTGAGGGGAGTGAGGCTCCAGGGAAGACAGACCTGAAAGGAAACAGCCTTGCGGAGGCAGTCAAGACAGCAACAGAAGGTGACGTTTCGACCATGGAGCTTACCTCCCAGGCCTCGGCCTAAGCGCTTCACTCTGAGTGATTGCTGTCATTCACTCACAGACGCATAACGGAAGCATGACCCCGCGTCACTTCACAGATAGGGACACATGCAAAGAGATGCTGTTCAATTTTTCCAAGGTCACACAGCACAAAAACAAACAGACCTCACTGGGCACTTCTGTGGCCTGGCCCCAGAGGACACAGTCTTTGCTAAGGAGCCCTACTAAAAGTCAAAGATGAAATACTCGGCAGCCTTGACTGTAAGAAAGAGCTTCACACACTCAGCATTATGGCCCTGGATGGGAACTACCCGAGGATAACGTCGGACGCATTCTACTTCTGACATTGTGAAAATTTCCTCATCTGTTTTCTCATGTAAAAGCAGGACAGAATGTCTAACACAAAAGCTTGTAAAGATTAACAGACAATAAACATGGAAGTGAAGCTCTTCATGCCCCAAAGACCACAGACGGGATGGCAGCAATGGTGATGCTATAATGCTGTGCCAACCATGGGTGATTACCACTTGCATTTTTGAACTATTCTTAAAGCTCAAGGGCAAAGTGGTCTCAAAAGATAACAGTAGGCAAAATGCGGCTGCCTGCCGTGATGCTATTAACTGCTTTGCTTAACTGCAAAGCAAGGACTTGGAACAGCCACCATCTCTGAATTAGGCAGTTCTCTTCAAAGTCTTTTAGCATGTATTTAGACCAGTAGTTCATAAAGTAGTGTGTGCCAGAACCTGCTAGTCATCTGATTTAATACAGGTGCTGGTTGGTGTCCATAAGACTTCATGCCATTGGTCTAGAATGTTCAACCCAAGAAACTATGCAAGTCAGAAAAGCAAACAGTAAGCTTTCTGAAGCACTGAAGGAATAGGGACTAGTAGAAGAATATTTAAGAGATTATTTTCATAATATTTCTTAAGAGTATAGGCCTAGAGACAAAAAGACAAACCAGAAAAACAACAAACTTCCCTGAGCCATGGAGACAGCCTGTGAAGTCAGGGGCTGAAATTCAAAAGGTTAGAAGCAACCATGTTAAGAGTGAGTGTAACTGCCTGTTACGGAGCTTCTTTAGGTCTGTCAGTTGTAGTATGATTATTCTATATTATATGGCTAATAGCCATGTATAAGTGAGTATATTCCATGTATGTCCTTCTGGGTCTGGGCTGCCTTACTCAAGGAGGACCCTAAGGAGGATGCTTAATTCTCATTCAGAAGAGCACATAGAATAGACACTGGAAGCTGTTGAAGAGAGGGAACAGGATGGGAGCCTACCATAGTTGTCTTCTGAAAGACTCCACCCAGCAGGGGATCAAAGCAGAAGCTGAATTTCATAGCTAAACTTTGAACAGAGTGCAGGGAGTCCTATGGATGAATGGAGGGATAGAAGGTCCTGGAGGGGACAGGAGCTCCACAAGAAGACCAACAGAACCAACAAATCTGGGCCCAGGCCAGGCAGTGAACACTGATGCACCAAACAAGGACCATGAATGGAGAGGACTTAGCCCCCCCCTCCCTCCGCCAGATGTAGCTGATACAGATGTAGCTGATAGGCAACTCAGTCTCCATAGGGATCCCCTAGTAAGGGGAGCAGAGCCTGTCCCCGCCATGGACTCTGTTGTCTGCATTTAGATCACTTTCCCCTGGCAGGGTGCCTTACCAGGCCGCAGAGGAAGAGGATGCAGGCAGTCCTGATGAGACTTGATAGACTGGGGTCTGTTGGTAGGAGAGAAGGGCTCCTCCTCTCAGAGGACCAGGGGAGGGGAATGGAGAGAGGACGGTGGGACCAGGAGGAAATGAGAGAGGGGGCTACAACTGGGATGTAAAGCAAATAAAAATTTCAAAATAAATTCAATTTTTTAAAAAAGAGAGTGAATATAACTGACTGCCTGGGCAGAGAATTCCCAGCGCAGTGTCCAGGAAGTTTAGGAGCTTTGTCTAAGGGCAAGAGGAGGGAATACAACCCAGGGAGGGAAAAGAGCAAGAAAATTCACGAGAGATCAGATTGATGAAAAAGCAAAAGCAGAAAATACACACAGGGTACTGAGATAAATAACAATCTGGACAAATGAGAAAAATGGAACAAAACCCAGTTAATGAGGTAAAATGCATTTAGAATAAAATTAGGCAGTTGCACATACCAAGGCATAATAAAGGCCATAAATATAAAATGGCAAGGAATCGACTGGGTAATAGTGTAGTAATTAAAGCCTGGAGGTTTATAATAGACCTCGAATTGAACATTAATCAACCAAAAAGAAACGCTCCCTGCACTTTAGTATAGTGCAACAAAAGGCAGACGTGTGGAATACATGAAGCAATCACAGCCTTCGCTGCTGGCTGGTCCTCCTCTGTGAACAAGGTGGGGGAGGGGATTAGGTAGTAATGATGGGATACGGTGTGGTTGTGTGTCCTCTGACCTCAGCGTCAATGAGGGAAGCCAAGAAACGGGGCCTCTTGACCACCTGCAAGCTAGCAGTGACAGATGCTTTGGTAGCGTTCCTCTGGAGTATTTGGTCTTCATTGCAAGTATTGCTGTGCCCAAGGATGGGCACAGGTGTGCTGGGCACCTATAAGCATCATCCCATGTTTGTTTCTTTGAAACAGTGATTTGGTTACTTGTTCCTGCACTAGAATCCTCTAGAAGCTTATGAAAACACCAATTTGTAAACCCTATCTCCAGAACTGTGTTCCATTGATTCTGAGGTGGACCTGGGAACCTGTAATCAGGACAAGTTCCTGTACAAGAGGAGTGTCGCTGGTTTGCGTCTATATTTGGGGAATCCATGGCTTAAAGCAGTTCTTGTGGGGCTCGGAGTGGACTCAGTCGTACATCACTGGCTTAGCATGAATGAGGTGCTGCATTGGATCCTTGCCCCACACACAAAATACTAAACAAACAAACAAGGTGGCCCTACACCTATCAGCTGTGTTCCTCTCCTTAATAATAGTCTTATCTTAAGAGACATTCAAAGCAAAGAGAGTAGATGAAAAAGCAGTACATCTGCTTTTTTCTATAACTAATATAAAATGTCACTAAGGAGAGAAGAGCCCTGGGGAGGGCATGTGAACTCAAGGCTGGGGCTAAGGAGGACGGGAAGTAGCAGCAATTGCTTACGGCCATTTGTGGGCAGTGATAATGTCATGGAATTAGACAGGGATGGTGAGTGTGTGACATTACAAATGTGTGGCTCATTCTTAAAATGACCCATGCCTGATTTTATGGCACGTGAATTTCACCTCAGTTTTTAAAAGGACTACTACATATCAAATGATTGACATGCACAAACTCACACATGTTCAGCTTATTTGTCCTCACAAGCCTTGGGAATAGTAAGACTGACGAGGAAACAATCCCTTTGAACAAGCTACCTGAAGTTCAGGAGTAACCAGATGAGTGGCCATAGATGGCCATTCAGATGAGTCCTGCAGAAGGTCAAAAGGCAGGGACAGGGTGCTTGGGGGAGTGAAGGACACACAAACTTGCTACTTTTGACAGCTCATGTGTTCAACTGTTTCATAGACATTCGCCATCACAGACTCATCAAACTTTCAAAGTATTCCCAGACCATTGGGAGACCTTGTGAAAACATGGATTTGATTCAGCAGTGGGACTCGTGGTGAGCAATCCTACCAAACCCTCATGCAGTGCTGATGCTCAAAGTCCAAGGACTGTGGTCTGAAACACAAAACCTTGTAACCACAGGCTAGTAGCTGAATCCCAGCTTCACACCTTCCCACTTCCTGACCAGACCATTCGTCACTCTTTGATCCATTCACAAAAAGCATTTTAAGCATTTCAACTTGCTAGGCATGAGAAAGAAAAAAAAAGAAAAAGAAAAGGCATATATGAAGAAAATATCGTGCCGAGGGTTTCAGCCGATTTTGAAGACAGAAGAGTAAGACAGAATGGGCAGATTTACTTCCTGGCCTTTGCATTGACATACTTAGCTGGTTACATTGCTTATGAGGCAAGGTGGTAGCATTTTTTGTAGTAGAGGTGCATGCGAGATGTAGAGGGCAGGCCGGGAGAGCCACATGCAGAGGGGAACCCCAAGTTTATTATCAGAGGAGAAGAAAGGTTGTCAGTATCTCCCTTAAGGTATCCCTTTGGTTCCTAAACCAAGGTGAGCAACAGAAAGGTTCATTACAACTGGAAAGTGGGGACGGCAGCTGAGGCTCCCTGCATCCTGGCAAAATATTGGTGATTTAAGATCACAGGGTAGAACTGTGACTTGTTCATACTATGTGACTCAGTAGAAATGCCTCTATGGCTGTCACCTGAAAGGAAAAACGGCACAAGATGGCACAATGGAGTTTGTCTGCGGATGTTGTTTGGTGAAAAAGGAAGCCTGACGTTTCTGAAGGCCTATTCTGTACTGTCACCAACATGTTAGCATTACAGACCTCTGAAAGCTCAGCTACATTCTAGCATTCCTGTCAGGAGTACGTTTGGACAGAACTTGCTTGACTAAAGGGGCCTTTTGTGGGAGACTCAGCTGTGAGACGCGTTCCTGTCAGTCAGCTTCCACCTCACTTCTCAGTACAGAGGCTACATTCAGAAAGCCACTTGGGTTCAGGAGAGTGGATCTGAGGGCATAGGTACACGGGAGAAAAATAGCATTTTTTCTTCTTCTGGACAGACAAGCTGGACCAAGCAGAAACACATCTTTAAACATTCAGGTTTCTTCTGTACATGGATATATACTTTAGGGAGCTTCAAGAGTAGTAGGTTTCCACATGGCTTTTCATATTCTCCTGTGCCAGAATTCCAGAGCTGGGAAATTCTGCTGAAGAAAGGATCCTGGCCCAACGGTCCACTCTGAGAGGAGCTATCCTAGATATGGGCCCCTCTTACAGAAATCACATTAACCCTTCTCCCACACCTTCCCCTTAGATATAACTCAAATGACAGTCAATAAATCTTTCTATAACTCCTTCCTCTAAAACTCTGTCGTTCTTTATATTTCTTTTTCCTAAAGTATTACTTATATCTCTTTTCCTGGAGTATTCTGTCCCCAGTCAGGATGAGGATAAGTCTTGTCTTTCTTGGTGGGATCAAGACCTTGGCAGAGCCATCTTACCCATGAGCTTCGCATCCCAGCAGAGTGGTGTGTCTAGTAGACACCTGGTAATTTAGCTACCATACAAGTGAGTGGGAAACGGAGACAACAGTTGTAGCCTCTGGTGGGGCCAGCTGTGCATGGAGCCAGCTGTGCAGGGAGCCAGCTGTCCCGCCATTCACAAGGAGCCCTCCTACACTCGATTTCCCCATCATCTCCCATGATTTGCTATTTCTGTACGTTCCCTGCATCGTTATCACAGGGAGATACAGCCACCTTCCCGTCTGTTGCTTTCCCTAGTCCCCTTTCTCTTTCACCTGTGGAGTGTGCCTGGGCCACAGACTTCCAACATTACCCTTCATCACGAGGCTGCCTCAGGGATCGGGTGTCACTCATTAGGGCACAAGCCCACAGGCAGGGTCCAAGCTCTGGAGAAGAATCCAGACTGCCTGTGCCTGTTGCGCTCCCAGGGTGAAGGCTCTTGGTAGAAGAAAAAACTCACAAGCAGACCCCCACTTAGCCAAAGCCTACACCTCAAAGTTCATGGATGCTGTGCGCAACTGCCTTTAGGTATTGTGAAGAAATAAACATTTACGTAAGGCTGGGATGTGTGGAAATGTCCTAGTTGTGAGTTTCTGGAAAACACTTGACCAGCATTTGCTATAAATGGTTCCTGTAAATGCTGAGTGGGAAGCAGAACAAAACATGAGATGATGGGAGGCAGCTCCCATGCCAAGGAGGTGTCCCCAACACATCCCACCCGCTGCCTCCACAGCAGCACCCAGCCACCCACTGAGGACATCACAGTGGGGTTGAGGGAATCATGATTTGTAAAAGGACATTTGGGAATTGATCCCAGGCATGAAGTGAAGAATGTGAGAGTCACTTGGTTCCTATGGGAAGACACCCATGGGCTTTCCTGCCCCTTCACACACAGGAGGGCTCTTAGGTACCACTGCCCCCATCTGAGCTAGAATTCACCCTACGCTCACTCTGCTTTCCTGGGCTGGTGATTGCTTTTCTGGCTGAAGAGTGAAAACACTCAAGAGATTTCTAAAGACCTGGGTTAGTGGGGAGATTTCTTCGCATTCCTCCATAAAGGATGAGAACCTCTAAGGACCTATGCAGAGAGAGCGTGCTCCAGGCCAGAGCAATGGATACCTCTGAGGACCGATGCAGAGCAGAGAGTGCTGCAGGCCAGAGCAATGGATACCTGTGGCTTTCCTGGGAAGCATGCCCTCAGGAAAGAACCCCAGTATCTTCAATCTTCCACACTCTGGCATCCCCCAAGAAGCCATCAATACCAAAAGAGTATTGAGATATTAGGGAAGGTAAGTATCTCAGTCTCATATATCAAAATGTCTTCCAATTTTTTCATTTCCGATCCTTTCTTTACTTATGACCCCCCAAAAAGTTAAGCCAGCTACCATGGCAAAGAGGTCATGCTGACTGATGTACACCTATTTATTTATACAGCACTGGATATGGGATTTGGGGTTCCCAACAGGCTCGGGTCAGGACCTGCCTCGGCTGACATTCCTCACAGGTGTGCCTCACCAGAGCCTAATAATAGGACTCTTCCATAGCAGTTCCATATTGCTTAATGTCTTGCCTCTCAAACCTCAGCTGTGTGATAGTCTCACGTGCTCATCAAGGCATAGTCCTTCTTGCCTGCATGTGCAAATGTCCTGGGGCACACAAGCATCACTATTCAAAAATTAAAAGATTGCCAGGTCACTACCTTGTGGTTGGTAATAGCAAATTTATGGACAGGTGCTGCAAAGGTTAATCATGTGGGTCAGATTGGCCAGAATAAACTATGAGACAAGCCACTGGGCACATCTGTGTTTGAGTTTCTTGATTGAGTTAGCCAGCATGAAAACACCTATCCTTAATGTGGGCAGCGTCCTCCAGTGGCAGTCTGGATAAAAGGTCCAAAGGAGACACTTGCTCTTTGCCTTCTTGCCTTGGCATCTCACTGGCAAGTTCATCCACCCCATTTGTTGTTGTTGCTGCTGCTGCTGCTGCTGCTGCTGCTGCTTCATTCCTTCACTGGTGAGAACCCAGCTTCCACATTGCAGACTGGCAGCTCTCCAGGGGTTCCCTGGCTCTTCAAGCTTCCTGCTTCATGGACTCAGCAACTTCTAAGTTCTCGGCCTCTCCAGAGTGATAGAGCCATTGATGGAGTACCCAGAGAGCACTGTGGGAGCTGGCCTACTAGTCCCCTTTTACTGTGTGTTCGTTCTATCAGGTCTCCTAAAAAATCCTAATGGCAGTGTAAGTGGCAAATGCCAGCACCCTGGGTTCTAAGGGCCCCAATGCAGAAGAGCATATGACAAACTAGCTAAACTGAAGTTAGTTGGCAGCGCTGTTACATCTGTGACTAAAATGGTTTGAATATGTTTTATATATTATACACACACACACACACACACACACACACACACACACACACACACACACACATATATATATGAAAACAGGGCTGGAGAGATGTCTCAGCATTTAAGAGCACTGACTTTTCTTCCAGAGGACCTGGGTTCAATTGTCAGCATCCACATGGCAACTCACAACTGTCTGTAACTCTAAGATCTGTCATCCGCAGACATACATGTAGGCAAAACCTCAGCGCACATAAAATAAAAATAAATTATAAAAAATGCAAAAATACCGCCCATGATTTATGATTTCATACTAAATTTTTGGAGTCTTGAGCTGTATCAATGGAGGACAAAAATCTGATAAAAATTAAGGTCAATTTAAAAATAAAATTACCTGGCAATGTCACACACTCCTAGGTATTGTAAGACTATTTCATAGTTCCTGAGTTAGGGGAGCTATTTTTAACTAATATAATGGGGGAACATTACCACCTCTACTTTATAGCACCAATACAACATGATTTCTGCTTTGGCAGGCAGGTTGCTGATACTAGCTGGGCCAGTATTACATGGTCACATGAATACAATACAAAAATGGAAGTCAGCAGTGAGTCACCCGAGGGTGAGTGCCAGCATATCTGGGCCAAGGCCATCTTGCATCACACCAATAGCGCTTTCTCTTTGGTTCCCATGCCAAGTAAGGCACAGGCCAGAAGGGCGGCTGCAGCCAGAGAGGGTAGACCTCCAGATAGACACCCATTTCATGGCTTCCCTCTTGGGGGTAAATCCTGCCAGGAGGCATGACACCAGAACTTCATGGGAGGGCCTGCCACTGATTTGGTTCAGGCACTCATTTGTAAACAAGTGTTAATGTCACTGCTCTGAGCTGCAGTAATGACGCTGGCAGCTGAGATCCTCTGCACCCACATGGGGCTTCCAGGTTCTTGAGGGCCACCAGAAAATAAAATGGGCAATAAATACTGAGAAGGGGGGAGCGCTAGACCTGTAGAAAAACAAAGGAGGAACAGACAGAAAACAAAGGGATGGGACTTCTATGAGATTCTCTAAAACAGAAGAGGTGGAAGTAGAGCACATGTCTAACCACGGGACAAATGCACAAGACAGAAAGCCAGAAGAAGGCTCACAGGGCCTAGGCAAAGCATGCTCAAGGTCAGAAAGGATGTGAGAGAGTGAATTGTGCCTCTCCATTCATACCAAAGGCCCTAATACTAGTCTCAGCACATGATTACATTTGGAGCAATGGCCAGTAAACAAGCAAGTGAGGGATTGAGGGCATCAGGGTGGGATGCTAATCCTGGCATTCTTATGGGAACTGACACTGGGATGTACCTTTCCCAGAGGATGACTATGTAGGGAGCCAGCAAGAGGGCCACCATCTATATGACAGTGACAGAAAAAGACCTCAAGAGAATGTGACCCTGTTGACACCTTGATCCTACACTTCTGCCCTTCAGAGCTGTGTGGAAACACATTTCTGTCCTTTAAGCCACCCAGCCTGTGATTATTTAGCTATGTGACCTCCAACTGACTAGTACAAAGTATCAGTGGCTGGAGTTGCATGGGACAGACGTAGAGGACACACAGCCACAGAATGCTGCTCTGCAGCGATTTTCTCTGAATCCAAACAGTTCACTCTTAGAGGAGGAGGGAAGGCCCAGGAAGTAATAAAACCTCACAAATCTGGAAAAGTTGAAATTGACAAGAACCTTAACAGCCACAATAGCAGAAATGAACAACTGCTGAGCAAGGAGACTGATTTGTCTAGATGCCCACATCTAGATGACCTGTCTACATAACTTGTCTAGATGCCTACATCTAGATGACCTGTCTAAATGGCCTGTCTACATGACTTGTCCAGATACCTATAGCTAGTTGACCTGCCTAGCTACCTACATCTAGATGACGTGTCTAGATAAGCTGTCTAGATACCTACATCTAGATGACCTGTCTACATAACTTGTCTAGATGCCTACATCTACATGACCTGTCTAGACGACCTGTGTAAATGACCTAACTAGATACCTACATTTAGTTGACCTGTCTAGATGACTCGTCTAAATGACCTGTTCAGATGACCTGTCTAGATACCTACATCTAGTTGACCTGTCTAGATTACCTGTCAAGATGACCTGTCTAGATGCCTACCTCTAGATGACCTGTCTAGATGACCTGTCTAGATGATCTGTCTAGATGCAGAAAGCTGCAGGATTGCAGCTTCCATAAGTCAGGACCCATGTTGGGATGAGCTGTTCAGTAATGTAGTTACTTTTGAGCCATCTGTGCTCCTGTAAATAACCTTTCATCCCTATTCCTGTAAGTAATGCCAAGCTCATTGGTTTGCCACATTGGACTTTAGCACAATCTCTTCTGTTGTCAGTTACCTATCTTGGGTGAGTAGACACTTGTGTTGTTCCCTAGGAAAAGCACACATCAGATGTAGATGAGCTACAGTTGACATTCTAGACTGTATTCTACATTAGATGGGAACCATTGAGGATTATGATCATGATAGAAGCATTCTTTGGCCAGGCTGCTAAGGACATTACCAAATCTTAGCAGTGTGATTAACATGTTGAGAGCAGACAAGGGTATGAAAGCTAGACAGAGTCAAAGCTGACTATTGAGTTGTTAAAGGATAGTAAGAGAGATGGTGTGATGCATTATTTCAGTAATGGGCGGGAGGGGTGTGTGTAAAAGTAGGCTGTGATCCTCGTTGGAGGGTAAGGCCAATAGGCCTTGCTGGCGGACAGTCAAGGAGCAGTTCTTAGCTTTGAGTGACCTGAGACAGACATCCAACTCAGTGGGAAGGTATAGTAAAGCAAGCCATATTCACGACCATGAAACAAATCTCAAAGAGGGTTAGCTAAGCCAGAATCCTGCAGGAGGAACAACACCTTCTAAAACTTCACCTTAGGAAAAAAAGAAGAAAGATTAAAACCCAAGGAAAGAAAAAGAAAGGAATAAAAGGGGGAGTAGAAATCTATGAAATTAAAAACAAACACAGTAGAGAAAGACCAAGGAAATCAAAAGTTGATTCAGAGAACAATTATAACATACCAACTAGGCTAAGGAAAAGGGAGACAAAACTAATTACAGTTTCACGTAGAAAGTGAAAAAGACACCATGCTGTAGAAACCATGGACCTGATAACAGAATCTCAGACAACTCTATGCTCACGTACTTGACAATTTAGAGCAAAGAACTAATTCCCTGAGTGACACAAGGAACCAACACAAATTGTTTAAGTACTTCCAGATCTACTAAAGGAACTGGATCAATAATTAATAGCCTCCCTAACCAGAAAGCATCAGGCATAGATGGTCTCATTGGTAAAGTTTATCAAACAGCTAAGGAATGACACCAACTACTACCCTACAGTTTATTCTAAAGGTCAGAAGCAAAAGACTCCTTCCTAAAATCTGCTGAGGCTAGATCACCCTAACACCAAAACCAAAGGCATAACAAAGAATGGGGACTTCAGACCGATGAATCTTTTAATATAGATGCAATATTCTCCATAACATTTATCACAGAGAACTGGGAACTCAGTATTTACACAGACAGCTGCATGTGCATGTTCATAGTGGGTTTACTCTTAATAGTCCAAGCCACAAATGAATCATGTTTGTCAATGAGCAAGCAGTAAAACAAACTGTCATATGAATTCATTGAACATTACTTAGGAAAAACACAAGGGAATGTCCTTGTCACAGATAACCTGAACTCCTTAGAGAATTGTGCCCAGTGTGGGAATCTAGTCCCCAAACACTAAATGCACATGGCTCTGTCTACATGACGTTTTTTAACATCACAAAAGCACAGACAAGAGGGTAACATGTTGCTGATTGCTACAGTAAAGGGCAGGGTGGCAGTGGGGAAGAGCTGGGTAGCTACAACAACACAACATGAGGAGGAAAAGCACGCCACGCCTGGCTTCAGTGGAGATGTCAACTGTATGCAAAATGAATATCATGCAAAGTGTAGCATAACGGCATTTTATAACTAAGGGAGCTACGAAACATTAAGTAAAATCTAACTGTGACTCAAAAGAATTAGATGTCACAATAAATGGAAACTCAAGTGGTATATCCCATATTATTAACAAGTTCAAGATATACTAATACCAATAAAGAATAAAAAAGAGAACAATACACAATACTAACCCATGACAACACTCTCATGAAATTAAAAACAGAAGGAAACTTTATCAATCTGGTAAAGACCATCTACAAGAAAATAACATCCTCTTACATCATACTTAGGGGTAAGACACCTTTGTCCTTTAAAATTAGATGCAATGGTGTTTCTTACCACTCCTATTTAGTCTTTACTGGTAGCTCTAGAGGATAAAATAAGGTGATAAAAAGAAAAGCTGCTACAGATTAGGAAGGAACAAACAACCCTGCTGCATTTGTTCAAAGCTGACATGATTTCCCACAGCAAATCTCCCTGTAACTGCTAAGCAATTCCAGCCAGGCAACAGGATGGTAAATTCTTCTCTAGGCCTAAAAATGCCCTCAAATACAAAGGCCACCAATGAGAAAAAAAAAGTCACGAAGGCCTGTAACCCTTCCATCTCTCTATAAAGCCTTTCCCACTCCAAGGACTAGGCAGGAGTGGGTTGCTACTCTCTGAGCCCCCACACTGCAACTATAGCACCATTTAATCAAATCACCAAGTAAGAATGTAAAACAGGCCAGGCCGACTCATCGTGGAGGATGGGTTTGCAGAAATAAGGAGAACTAAGCTCCTGAAAATCAGTAGAGAGAGAGTGCCACCAGACAGGGTCATGAGGGTGGCAGCCATACACAAGGCAAGCAGAGTTAGTTTATCATAGGGTAAGGAGTTTATTTCAAATAACACCCCAATAATTTAGCCTCCGCTGCTTCTGTTTGTTGCTGCAGGCTTAACCCAGGGCTTCCCACATGGTAAACGAGTGTAAGCTTCACGCCAGCCCTTTCTCTTGCTTTAAAGTTAACAGGAAGACCGCATAAAACTGAGTGCAAAACGCTGAACCTGTAATGCAGCTTGGTCTGGAACCGAGAAAGACTAAATCAGGAAAGGACCCACGTTGAGACAGAACTCCTGAGATTTCAGACACTGAGAGGAGTGTTCAGGAAGGCAGGTGGAACAGCAGGTGGCAAGGCTTGCGAGGCAGCACATACCCATTGCACCCCACAAAATATTCTTGTGTGTCTGCCCTCCCTCCCAGAAGGACCCATCCATCCTGTGAAATAAGCCAGACCCATGTTTAACAATGATCTCATCCTAAGGGCTGAAGCATTCCATTCAAATCGTTGGCTTTGGAAGTCAAAATGTGTGCTTTCCAGCCCAATTAGTAAATCTAATCACATGCATTCACACTCTCAAGGGGTCCCGAGTGTTTGGCAGTAACAGCTTGCATCCTCACAATCAACAAAATTAATGCTGCTATTTTTAAAGCATGAAAAAAAAATCAACTATACATAAAAACAGGCCTCTGAGCCATGGCCCTTGGTCAGAGAAAGAATGAAAATAAGAGGAGAAAGAAGCAGGAATAAAGTATTTACATGAATTATTAGACAAAGAATCATTTTTTAAAACAGATCCTGCAAGGCTGTAGTGTGGGGTCCTTGCTATTCTAAGCTGAATCTTCGCTCCACATCACCTAGAAGGAAAATGTCACTCAAATAAAAAAGGTTCCTTTACATGAAACTGCGTGTTTAACTGGCAACATATAATTTTATTTTTTTAAAAAAAATTAGGAGCAATTGCTGCTGAAGCTGCTTCAGGGACAAGGGGAGGGGAAGATCTGTCAGTGCTATGGGAACAAAAAAAAAAAAAAAAAAAAAAAATGATGTTCCAGCAAGCTGTATTCCAATCATTTGCTTCATAGTTAAGTTTAATTACACATTACACACTGTCCTGTAATTATGCTGCTTGGAAAACTGCCAATTTCCCCCTTTGAAATGTGAAAAGTTCCTTAATTTACTTTGAAGAGTCAGCATCCCCCCCCCCACCTCCCCCCCCCCCCGCAGCATCCGCCTTAGAGCACCCGCACTGCTGGCTTCTGCTTCCTACCAGGTCGGACTGACTGGTGGACAGCAACTATGGGCTTCTGTTTCTTGCAGCCACCAGGGGGCTGATGATGCTCCCAGCTCCCCGAACACAAGCCAGAAATTCTCCATTGACTGGTTGGGGTGCTTTCCTTCCTTTTAAATTTACCACGGGAGAACTTGGGAGGCATAACCCTCCCCAACCCTTCGCCCAGGAGCCTGGAGTTCCGTCCTTTATTTTTCAGGAAGGAAATAAACACCCAGGACAGGCTGAAGCTCTGGTCTCTGGGAGTTGACAAGGATGGGAAAAACAGGCAACATGAGGAGACTGAGAATCCATTCAGCCCAACCTGAGTCGTGGCAAAGAGCAAACCCAGGTACAGTCATATGAAGCCCTCCCAGCTGTCAGCAGCGAGCTGAGAAGCTCAGTCAGCTGGTCTGGCCACCAATATAGGCAACAACCAGAAGTACTGAGCAGATGCAGAAGGCAAAAAGAAGCTGAACAGAGTCAGGTAAGGAGTCCAGGTGACTAGTTAACAAAACGAGTCTAAGTCACTTCCAGGCAAATCAAATCCCCTTTCCTCAGAAAATGCTGGGTTTAGTGGAGCAAAGAATGTCAGTAGGGTCATCTGAAGTATGGCTGAAACCTCCTCATAATTCTTCTAGCCACCCCAGAAAAACAAAACTAGGTTTTCTAGATGCAACTGATGTAGCCACTCTGAAAATCAGTATGGGAATACGCAGAAAATGAAAAATAACTCTATCATATGACCCAGCTATACCACCACGTGATGTGTGCCCAAAGTACTCAATTTCATACTCCATGGATGCCCACTTGGCCATGTTCTTGCTGCCTATACACAATAGCCAGGAAAGGAAAACAGTCCAGCTGTCCCTTAACAGTGAAAGGGTAAGGGAAATGTGGTACATATACACATCAGAATGCTACTGAGCTGAAAAGACAGACAAAGAACACACACTCAGATGACCCCTCCAGGCTTTGACCAGGAAGCCTCTTTCCTGCAGTCTAGCTTGGAAAGAGGGAAAAAATGTAAGAGTTCTGTCCAAAACCTGTGAGCCACAACAATGACAGTGTGGTAAGATAAAGGTGCAAGAAGGGGCACACTCAAGTTAGTGGTGAGCATTTCAGGCTCACGCGATAGAAGGTAAATCATGGTTGGTAATGGAAATCTCGCCAGATTCGCAGGGCTGGTGAGGCCATAAGCCTCAGAAAAGAATCCATCACTGCTGGTTTGCTAGACCAGCACAAGCCTAACTCCATTCTAAATCTTACCCTTATGCTCAGAGACAACTGTAGCTATAGCCCCTCATCCACCCTACAGCACACGAGAAGCACCACACTAAACCTCAACTGGATGCAATGCAGACATCAGTGGCTCATGGGGTTCCTGGCCCCAGGAAAGAGTCTATGTCATAGTTCCTGCATGTGTAGCTCAGGGAACATTCTGGAAGGGAAGGCAGGAAGACGTTTTAAGAGTTAGAATATCGGGATACCTGCTGTGAAGCAGTCTCCCTCTCTAGGGGTGAGGCCCCTTTCCACGTTAGCCTATGTGTTGACATGGACATGTGCTGGTCTTGCTTATACAGCCATTTCTATGAGACTCTGTTCCATGAGCTAGGTTATATGTTATATATGCACACATGTATATACATATATATATGTATGTATTACAATAGTCCAAGAAAAGAGGCTATCAACTTGAGAGTACAGGAGGGGCTGGAAAGGGGAAGTAAAGTTATATTTTAATACAAATATATTAAAAATCATAAATGTTTACATCTCATGGCTGATACATCTCTAGCTCTGTGACCTCGGGCACCCTCTCTGAATGTGAGTTCCCTCAGGCATAAATACTGAATGTTCCAACTGCAGAAAAGTGTTGTGAGCCATTAATGAAAGCCTTGCAGGCACCTCCATCAAGCTCAGGTCCTAAGTAAGTGTTCACTGTTATAACTGTGCCGGTGCTCTCTGACAGTGCACAGAGAAAACCTGACATGAGCCGCCCCTGTTAAATTGAGGGAAACTTCTACTAACAGTGCAGAGCCACCTGCATGTGGAGGACAAGGTAAGGAGTCACCTGATCTTCCTGTCCTGAGAAGCGGATCGCAATGTACTTTAAGGCTTCAGATTGACACTTCTCCTAGTAGGGCATCCAGCAGTACTCCCTAAGCTTTCTTTTGTAATAGCCCCAGATCAGCATCTAACCAGTCTCTCCCTTCATTCTCTATTTTGTTCCTCCCTCCCTCCCTCCCTCCCTCTCTCCCTCCCCCCTTTGCTTACTTCCTTTATGCTTTTGAGACACTGTCACATACCTGAGACCACCCTTATACAACCTACTGCTTCTACCTCCCTAAGGGCTAAGGGAGCAGAGATTTGCCACCATTCCTGGCTCAGCCAACCAGATATAAAAAGAACTACAGAACAAGCAGGTAACCTGTATTGCTAATCCTGTTACATGGGATTAACTGTGAGACTGGCTGAGGCATGAATGTCTATGGATAGCCACTGTTTCTTGTTAGTTACAGGATGCCTATGACATATTATTACATGCCATTCTTTGTGCTGTATGAGTGAAGATTTACAGATGTCTTTCTTCTGCTCATACAAAGAGCAGAGAATCAGCCTTGATTGTTCTGAGCATCCTGTACCCCTCAACCATTTAGAGTTCTAGGACTGTATAATGCTTGTGAAAAATTATGTCTTCAGAACAAGAGAACCAGACACTGATGCTGGATCAAAGCTGACAAGATTCATCCTCCAGCATGCTGAGATACTGACATCACACATCCTTCATGCTGCAGCCACAAGTGCTTCGGCTGCTGTTCCTCATCAGAAAAGAACAGCTCCCAGGACAGCTTCCAAGGAAGCCCCTGATTCCAATTGGTCCAGCATTCCAGACTGTCCCACACAGGACCTCTATTAAGCCTGGAATTTTTCAACACTTAGCGACTGGACCACAAATGGTATCCCTAGCTTGTTTCACCATTTTACAAATTTTATTTCGGCCCCCTACAAAGGTATTATTTGTCCCAAATCAGCTTGAGAAAGCCCATTTCCCTTAAGGGGGCGTTGAGTAAGGTTTTGGTTGTTTTCTTGGGCTATGGATGTCTATTTTCATTGGAAGTTTGTTATGTTATTATTGGTCTTATTCAGAGAGAAAATGAGATTGGATTCAAGGATTTCTCTCTTTTCCTTTATCTTTCTTTCTTAGGTATGGGGGTAGGGGTTTAAAAGAAAGAAGGTGGAATATATGAAACCTGATAGGCTATCATTCATACGATCGAGAAGGAGGTCCCCTTCTGTCACAGGCTAGACAAGAGGGACAGGGTGAAAGAGGGAGGAAGGTGGGGGGTACAGAACAGGAAGGTACAAGTGAGGGGATAACAATCGAGATGTAACCTGAGTAAATTATTTAAATAAAAAAATAAAACCCAAAAAATATATAGGGATGAAGGGACAAAATGTAGATTATTGTATCTACTCAACTTAAGGCCTTAATTGTTAGTCACAAATAGAGTGATATTTAATTCATTGGAATAGAATTTTATATATTGATGCAAAATAAGTTTAATTTTGATACATTGTATATAATTCAAACAAGATTTTTCATCACACACATTATATATTTCTACCATAATATGAGGCATTGTACCCATTATAACTCAATTGTGATACAGAGTTTATTTCCAATACTTTGAAAATTCTATTGTAGGCTGTTTAGGATAATTAGTAATGCAAGTTAATTTTTAGTTGATCAACTAATGATCATGTCAAGTACTACTCTAATTTTATCACAAGTTTAGCAGACATGAGGAGATAAGGTAAATAGTTAGATAAGGTCTTCAAAAGCCTCAGAGACCTACAGAATATGGCATTTTAAGATGTGTTTATTGCCTTGAGGATTCTTTCACAACGACACAGGTTAACTCCTGGCAATACCCAGCCTGCCTCAAAGAAGATGATGAACATCAAGGAACCTGCATATGGAGATAGCTTCAGATGTGGCAAACCAGCCACTGGGCAAAACTGTCCTTATTTTCTGCCACAGACAGAATTCTGACTGAAATGGGCAAGTTTGGATGCAGATGGAGTTGGTGGCCAAACTCTGCCAAGACAGGGAAGCAAGTCCTCAATAGTCCCTGCTTCACAAACATGTCTGTTAGATATATTGGGCCAGAAGGCTGAAGATGATGCTCCAACGTGTTAGAGAGAGAATTTTGAGTGACTGTTCAAGCAGCAAACTATCTCTGTCATTTTTTTTTTTTTTTTTCGTTTTGGAAGCTGCTAACCTACACTTCTTGCTTACTCAAGTAATTAATTTCACTTCTTCTCAAGTCTCTGATAGGGTTGAAGACAGATAGTTTAGTTTACAATTAAGCTTAGTTGTTTAGGAGTTAAGATGTTTTTAGGTTGATAGAGATTGATTATGTTCAGAATTTTAGATTCAACAAGATAGGAAAGATGTTTTCTTCAAGGTTGCCAAATACAAATAAGCAAAACATTCTGAATGTAGCATTTATATAATTCCTGGGTTTTTTTTTGTGTGTGTGTGTGTGTGTGTGTGTGTGTGTGTGTGTGTGTGTGTGTGTATGTGTGTGTGTGTGGTTCTTCTTGCTGTATGTAGTTTATTGTACACACATGTAATAATATAAATGTATAGGTAAAGAGGGGCTTTTTATTAGATTAAAAAGGGGGAGTTGTGGAGGAATGCCTTGACTGGATGTAACATTTGTCAATAAAGTGCTGTTTGAACAGTCAGCTGGGCAGAAGGACAGGAAGCAGAAGGCAAATCTTCCGAGAGGAGGTTGGAAGATCCAACAACTGGACAGTTGACAGTTGGGAAAGAAGCCACCCCAGGAGTCATCAGATGGGCAAGTTATTGGTATATATGTAGGTTGTGAGGCCATAGAATTAAAGTAGTTTAGGTTCTTCCCAGTGTAGTGGTTGCAGCTTTGAAATACACTATAATCTCAAGGTGTTGGTTATTAGCGCCCTAGGCCATACTGAAAAGTTAATTGCAACAGTTTGGTAGGTATAGAAGAAGACCCCATTTAGACATTTTTAATTAATATGAATATACTTTACATTTTTCATCTCTGGGAAAAGATGACTCTAATGAAAAGGACCTTAATAAACCCATTCTTACATGGAGATACTTAACCTTTCCCACAATCTCTTACTTGACCAACTATCAATGGTTTTTGTTCCGATTTGAAAAAACAGTGTGTGTGTGTGTGTGTGTGTGTCTACAATATGTGTACCCTTGTCTAAAATTGTGTAAAAATATTGTAATTAATCTTATTTTTAGAAAGCATTTCTATATTCCTTGCATCAGGAAATTCTCCTACTACAATCACCTAGTACCCCAGGATAGTACAGAGGATAAAATGCTAGTCATAAATTAGAGGAGACGATGAAGCAAGAATTGCACAAGAATTACAGGGTACCTCACCAAATTGCATACATTAATTATGCAAATTGTTTATGTATACCGATTACATCACAATTAAAAAAAAGATTGTAAGTTAGATAAAGAACAAACTGTTGCCAGGATTAAGTTTGCATTTTGTTCCTGGAAGCCTCCAGATTTTAAAAATTCTGTTGAGTAACAGCTTTGTGGGTAAGAGTCTATAAATTGGTGAGGTAGCATGTTCATTAGGAAAACCTATATTTACAGTAGAGCCTTACAGGAACTGAAGCTAAACAAAGGGTCAGGTGCGCGCTGTCCCACACTGACCAACCACTACCAGGTTTCTGTAGGAAGCCAATCCATTCGTAAGGTCACAGGAAGAAGGAAATCCCGAGTGATTCTGATGTAAGTAAGCAATATAAACTTCATAAAATTGTGGGAAACTTTACAAGCTATCAAACAGACTTTTTATGAGTTGTTAGGCGTTCCTAGTACAGTGTACATCTAAAAGCCCCAAAGGAAACAAGGAATTTCCCATATAGAAAGCAATTATTACTACTGCTCACTGTGTGTGTGTGTGTGTGTGTGAGAGCCAAATCTTAGCTTTTCCCTTGCTATCACATCTGCTGTACATAGTACCATGTCTGCTAGGTGTTTGCTAGTATTCTTGCATGAGTTATTGAATGAATAATTGTAACTCTTATGGGAGTTTTCTTCAACTTTTTTTTTTAAAGAATCTAAGGACATAGGCTTTCCCCCCATACCTTTTGAACTCTCTATCAATATACAAGCAACCATAGAAGAACCTCATTTTCATGCATTTGGTTTTGATTGTTGTGCATTTAAAGTTTAACTGGGTTTTGTCAGGGTCAGTCTGAAGACTGACAATAGGTCCTGAATATCTGCATTGCTTCTTCGTGTTACTTTTTATGTCATGAGTCTGAAACAAAAGATCAGTCAAGAATTATCTGCTCTGACACCATTACCAGGCTCTCTTACTCCTTGAAATAACATTGATTGGTATTAGCCAAATATTTGATAACACGATGGATGATTTATATCTGAATTCACACGGTGATTTCACACCACACACAGTGCGATGCTTAGAGCTGCTATTTCTCCTTGGGTTCTGTGCCCATCCAACTGTGGGGTAATTTAATTACACCCACAGCTTTCACTAGAACAGTTACTGCAGTTTGTTTAAGTATTACATAAGAAGCATAGCCACTCATCAAGAAATTCATGTGGCAAACAATATCCTTAGAAGTGTTATAAGCACGGAGGCCATGAATTTCAGATGAGAAGAAAAATATATATAAAGCTAAGAAAATTCCATTTTTTTTTTTTCAGAGCCAGGTGGTGGTGGTGCATGTCTTTGATCCTAGCACTCAGGGTTGGGGTTGTGGGTAGGCAGAGGCCAACTCTATGTGAGTTTGAGGCCAGCCTGTTTTACAGAGCAAGTTCCTGGCCATCTGAGACTACACAGAGAAACTGTGTCTCAAGAAACAAAACAAAACAAAACAAAATTTATACAATATGTTTTAATCATGTATTCCTCTTCCCCCTACAGCTCCCTCCCTACACAAACTCATGTTCTTTCTCTCTCTATCTTTCAAAGGCCAAGAATCAAACAAACAATAAGACAAAAAATACCAAAACAAAACATTTTAAAAGCATACAGAAACAAACAAACATGGAGTCCATTTTGTGCTGGCTAACTATTTTTTTATTTCCTTAGTTAATAAGAAATTTTTGGAAGTTACTAGGCATGGGCCAAGAACTGAGGACATAAGTGAACTTTGGTGTCTGCTCACACAGTTTATTTTAGTCAAGTACAGGAGACAGGTGACACAGGTAAATACATTCAAAGCTATAAAAGGCCACAGGAATTCGACTTGAGTATTCAAGGTTCAGGGTGAATAGTATCTTCCTGGGAGATGGCCACAAGACTTTTTTTTTTAAAAAGATGAGCGTTTCCTTGAGAGCTGTCCATCTGGGAGATGGCATGAAACATTCAAACATAGGGTGTCACACAAACTCAAATGGGGGACCTGCCTGGCTAACCTGTGACCAGCCATTACTTTATCGGGACAAAGGGTTAGGTGGCAGTGCACAGGACAAAGAGAAAGGTTTGGGTAGTGAGAGAGAAAAGCACAGCGGTGATGGGAGAGACCTCAGCAGTCATTCAGATGCATTGACTAGGGAGGGTACAGGCCCTGGAGAGAAGAAATACGAAGAATGCCAAACCCAGTGGCTGTCAGCTCTGCTCCTCAATCTCATCGACTGTTTCATAGAGACACTCAGGCAGATGGTGCAAAAGCACAGATCAGGAAGAGGAAAAATGGGGCTCCAAATGGCCAAAGATACCACTGTCCCCTTGAGGCCTCAAGGGCACTCAGATCAAAAGTTGCACCCTCTTCCTTGGGTAGCCAAATTTACTTAAGCTCCAACCAAATTGCTTCTTCCCATTGGCACACCCCATACTTTGGTTGGGTTACCATCAATCCTCGACAGTTTGTCAGTTTCTACGCTCTCTTTCTCCACCATAGCTACGGCCTTATTTCTCACTGCCCGCACCCCTTGCTTTCTTCACTTGCCTCCAGCCTCTATTGCTCATGTTGGTTCTCTGAAAAGAGAGTGATTTTTGTAAAATAATATCTTTGTTTAATTCACTGAGGAAAATGTTTGGGTTTCTTGTTTGGAAATTGTTATATCTGCCTAAGAGTAATGTTTAGGTTCAAAAAAGCACCTTAGTATGGTTTCAAATGTCTTGAATGACATGTGCCTACTTTGCCTGTTGCATTAGGACCTTCTGTGCCACTCCCATATTAAGGTCTGGCGGCGGCTCCATGAACAAAGCACACACCATAACACCTCACCTTCATTTCTCCCTTTACTTGACACACTCATCTCGGGCTTGCCTTCTCCTGGCATGAGGGCTGAAGTTGTCAAATTGACAGAATGTTGAGTTGCACCAGCGTGTTTGGGAAGGATTACCTTGACTGGGCTAATGGAGGAGGCGTACCTACCTACCCTAGAAGTGGATCCTTGACTGACTGAAAGGGAAGAAGCCAGTGGATTCCTAACATTTATTGCCAGCTTCTTGGCTACAGCAATGTAACCTGCTACATCAAGCTCCTGACATCACAACTTCCTTGTCATAGTGGACGGTATTCAGTGGAGTTGTGAACTGAAATAAGCCCTCCCCCATCAAATTGCTTTTTTTTGTTTTTGTTTTTGTTTTTGTTTTTTTGTTTTTTTTTCTTTTTTTTTATTAATTTATTCTTGTTACATCTCAATGTTTATCCCATCCCTTGTATCCTCCCATTCCTCCCCCCCCCCCATTTTCCCATTATTTCCCTCCCCTATGACTGTTCTTGAGGGGGATTACATCCCCCTGTATATTCTCATAGGGTATCAAGTCTCTTCTTGGCTACTTGCTGTCCTTCCTCTTTGTCAAGGTATTTTATCACAGAAACATGTAAAATAGCTAAAACACCTAGTTAGTCCCGTACAGTGGCTTGACAATGAATGGCCTTTGTAGGCTCATATAGTTGAATGTTTGGTTCCCAGTCAGTGGAACTATCTGGGAGGGACTAGGAGGCGTGGCCCTGTTGGAGGAGGTGTGTCGCTGAGAACAGGTTTTGGGGTTTCTAAAGCCTGCACCACTCCCAGTGTCACATTCTCTCTGCCTGCTACGGGGGGATCATATTCCCAGGCAGACCTTACTCCCTGAGTCAGCACAAACTGGACTGGATGAGGAAGTGGGGAGAGAACAAGAGGATCTAGGGAGTTGTGGGGAAGAGTGAATATGATTAAAATCTTAAGGAATTAATAAAATATCATTAAAAAAATCACTCTCAATGTTTTGGAAGGAGCCTCCCAGGTCACGGATCAAAGCCAGCTGACTGGAGTCACTCTGTGCTCTAGAGGACATAAGGTTCACTGCCCCAGTGTCAACCTTCATAGTCACCAAGCTCCTGCTGGCAGAAAACCTCCAAGTTTACACAAGTAAGTAGCATTTATACATGTAGCTTTGGCTTTCCATCTAGTAGTCAATGCCTCAAAGTTGTTGAAACCTAGAAAGCACCATGGGAGGGACTCTCACAAGAAAATGTGACAGTCTCGGAGCTACATGTATCTCAGTCCCTACAGACAACTGCAGAAGAACAAAAAGAGCAGCCTGGCTCTGCACCTGGGCGTCTCCTCAAGCCTCCATTAGATAGAAAGTTCTTTCAGGTTGCCATGGTATTAGTTTCACTCATCACAGTTTAGAAAACGCATTGAGAAATCAGGCTTAAAACATTAAATTACTTTTCATAAGACATATGCTTCTTATGCAATTAACAATACATTTGGCACTAGCAAGCTCTAATCTTAGAGGCATTTTTCTGCAACCATCAATCAGTTGATGGGAAATTAAATTTCTACTTGGCTTCTACTTTTCACATTCAATTCTCCAAGGCTAGATGTTGTATGATCTCCCTAAATACTAGTTTGCCTGTGATGAAAAGAGATTACACCCACAGAAAATCCTTGCACAGTAGATACATGTGTGTGTGTTTGTGTGTGTGAGAGAAGGGGTGGGGAGGGGAGGGAGAGAGAGATTAAGATTAAAAGGTTTTGTGGGAGGTCTTTTTGTTTGATTTGGATGCAAGCTCTCACTGTGTAGCCTTGGCTGGCATGGGACTCACTATGTCGACCCTGCTGGATGGTGCATTTTCTCACTGCGGACCATCCAATACACCCAGCATCTTCTTGTGGCATAGCAACACTCGTCTCCAAGCACCCGCGGAGGAAGCACCATCATGGCAAAAGCCCCAGACACTTCCCTTGTTTAACAGAAGAAAACTTGAGTCCAGCCAATGGAATTCCCCACACTTAAATCACTAACCAGTAACAGTGTCAGGTCACACCTTCAGAAACCAATGAAACTGGGAGTCCAGCAGAGAATGTTCCAGAACTCAGAGGACATGCTCAAGTTTCAGCTCAGTCTAACCTTTGGCCTAGCTGCCATTTTCCATTTCCCTCGTATCACTCCTTGACTTCAGTCTTGCACCTGTTCCACCTCAATTACATCTGAGCTCTCCTCCCCAAAGACATAGACATGGGTCATCACAGGGCTTCGGATGTGCAACCCAACGGGCAAGTTTTTATGTCATTGTCACCCACTCTCTTCTCTACAGTACACTGCCCAGGCAGCAGGTGGCAGCTGCTATTTCACAGAAGCACAGAGATGTCCACTTCCTTCTGCCTCCCACCACCAACCTAACATAGTGCCCAGAGTATGTCCAGACTATTATGAAATGTAGAAAGATGTCTCTCCACAAATTTTCCATTTTTCTCTGTATTTTTGCTTATTGTGTTGCATCTCTTAACATAAGACTGAAATGATCGATGTAGCTCTGAGGAACCTGGGCCACTTTCTAACCGCAGGAATAAGCCTAAAGGGAGTCTCTACCAAACTTGAGGTTTTGCAGGATTTGAGTATATAGTTCATTTCTGTCCCTTTGTTACTTAAGAGATTGTCCTCATACTTTAATATTAAACTAAGAAAAAATTTCCCAGTACCAAACTTTATTGTTTAAATATGATGTATAAAACACTTAACAAGTTAGGAATTCTTATTTCAGCCCCTTGGTCAATGTCATGTCTTTAGTTTACCACTAATAAGAGGAAACACACTGGGTGACTCATATAATAACCATCTCCCTCTGTGCGTGGCTTTGAAAAGAGGTCCAAAGGACAGTATCTGAGAAGAGCCGGCATGCTTACCCGGATATACGCATCCTGGTGGTGCTTAGCGAAATACAGCATGTTGTCCAGGGCCAGCATCCCAGGGGGGGTCTGCGTGAAGTCCATGGCAGGGTTGACATGATTCTGTGTAGAGAACAAAGATTTCTACCATTAGTTCGTCAGCAGATGTCATCAACACCAAAGAACCGAGATCTCAAGACTGAAGTGTCACGGGGTGAATGCCAAATAATAAAAAATGACGGCATTGCCTGCTTCCACGCCAATCTACGTGCACGGGAATTCTCCCAGCTCTTTAGGTCCAGGAAAGAACCAGCTTTTATTCATGGAGTTGACGGACCCAGTTAGAGATGAAATATTAAACTATAAAAGTAACACATTAAGAAAAAATAATTCGTGAGTTCTATTTATGATGGCGATACTGAAGTGAAACCGATGGCATTTGGGAGGGAAGATGTGGGGTGAAGCCACAGTCCTGTCATTTATGATAGAAGATGAATGATCCCAGGAAGCCACAACCTCCACTCATCTTAATCCTCATATGTGAGGCCAAGTAGGTTTGTGAACTGTCCAGGGGTAGACAGGACTCTAAGTCCAGGCAGTGGGCACAGTGTAGATGGGCACAGGGTTCTGATATTTGCTTGCCCCCAAGAAGTGTATCTAGCATGAGCTGCCACACACGACATGGGATGGCTTCATACAGTTATCCATAGGCGGGGTTGGAGCCTGACTGATCCACTCTCTAACATTAGTCACCACAAACAGCCCAGACCACATAGATCCAAGAAAACTATGGTTTAAAAAAATTTATACTAAAAAAAAGAATATTGCTAAAGACAAGCTGTTCTTACTGTGTAAAGATGCTGGCTTTTGTACACTGATTTTATAACCTTCAACCTTGCTGCATTCATATAGTACTGACAGGTAGGTTAGGGTTGGTGGTTGCTTTGTCTTCAGAGTTTTCTACTATAGGTGATAAACGACGTCATTTTCAAACTTAGAGAATATAACCTCTACTTTTCCAATATGAATGACTTCCTTTCTCTTACCTAATTGTTCCTGTTGGTACATCCAGTACCTTGTTGGATAAGAACTATGGAAATGGGTATACTGATCCACAAAATAAATTATAGTCATATGAGCTAATGTATTTGTTGAATCACTAGAATTAACGTTCCACAATTTATAACTACTTCTGAACATCATGTTGTGTGTGATAAAAATCACAGAGTATTGTCAGTGCAGAACATTTGCACAGAACCTATGGGAGTAGCCAACCAATATATCATCTATCCCAAGGCCCAACTGATGAGAAGAACCCACACATGACACTGCTTGGGCAACCAAGAACCAGAGACTAGATAGCCCAGAGACCTAGGGTAAAACAAAACACTACTGGTATGTATAAATAAATAAGTAAATAAATAAATAAAATATCAATAAAGTGGTTCCTAATGATATTCTGCTTTACTCATAGATCAGTGCCTTGTCCAGTCTTCATCAGAGAGGCTTTCTTCTGGCAGCAGATGGGAGCAGATGCAGAGCCCCTCCCCGCACCCAGACAGACATTATGCAGAGAGAGTCTAAATTGGATGTCTCCATCAAGTCTTTCCCTTCAGAGTTCAGGGGATTCCACGGAACAGGAGGCAGAAAGCTTGTATGAGCCGGAGGGGATGGAGGACACCAGGAGGACAAGGCCCTCTGAATCAACTAAGCAAGGCTCATAGGAGCTCACAGAAAAAGAAGCAGCAAAAACAGGGCCTACACGGGTCTGCACCGGGTCTTCTGTATACATATTATAGCTAATCACTTAGTATTTTTATGGGACTCCTGACTGTGAGAATGAATGCGTCTCTGACTCTTTTGTCTACTCTTGGGACGTTTTTCCTCCTGTAATGTTGCTGTGTTCAACTTCAATATGATAGATTTTTCTTCTTCTTCTTCTTCTTCTTCTTCTTCTTCTTCTTCTTCTTCTTCTTCTTCTTCTTCTTCTTCTTCTTCTTCTCCTCCGTTTCTTATTATGTTTTATTTTGTCCTGTTTGGGTATCTCTTAGAGGCCTGTCCTTTTTTAATGAAAGAACAGAAAGGAAGTGGATCAGAGGAGAGGGGAGGTGGGGAGGACCTGGGAGGAGTTGAAGGAGGGGAAACTATAATCAAGATACATTGTATGAGAATCTATTTCAATAAAAATTTTTTAAAGAAAGAAAAATTAAATTCAATCTCCAAATCATCAAATATAGTGGCTTTTTTTTTTTTTTTTTTTTTTTTTTTTTGCCTTGGTGTCAGTCTTGGCCTCCTTAAAATCTATGTAATTTGCATGAAACAATTATTTTCACAGTATATCTGAATACTTTCTAATAAAAAGTTTTACTAGGGAAACTTTGGTCGATAGTGAGTCCTTCTAACCTTAGTATCAGAAAACCTTCTTTCTGCGTCAAGGTTCAAACCACCTACAGTTCCCCACATTTGAATAATGTGTTCATTTGAACAAGAGTTCATGTCACCTGTCTTTCCCAGGATGATCTGACGTTTAATGTAAGAACTAATAAAGAACATCTAAAATCTCGGGAGAGTGGTTCTGCCTGTAGCCCAGAGTTCCTGTTTCAAAGCGTCTAGTGCATCATGTGTATGCAGTGGGCTGTATTATCACAATGGTTTGGATGTTATTATGACATTCCATCCTGATTCATGTGATAAAACATTGTCAAGCTTGTAAAATACTGAGGATCAACTACTGATGAGAAAGATGTACCTAGCTAATGAAATTAATATGACTAAAAATCATTTAGCATTTCAAACAGTGCAGTTCAGGCGTATTTTTTAGTTATGTCTTTTTCTATATCTATGTATGGCTTTGTGCACTTGTGAGTGCCGGTGACTTCAGAGGACAGAAGGCATTGGAACGCCTAGAGCTGGCATGGCAGCCGGTTATGAGCCACCCAATATGGTGCTGGGAACTGAACCCTAGCCTTAGAAAGAGCAGCTCACACTCCTCTAACCACTGAGCCATCTTTCCAACTCCAGTTCAGTCATAATTTGATATTTATTGGCATGAGAGGGTCCAACTAATATCCAACTGAAAAAAAATCAAAGTACCTGAAATAACTCAAAAAATATTTCAACAAATTTAGTTATTTAATTAAAAATAGTAGAACTTAGCCCATGTAGACAAACTGATTACTCTGACACTGCTGGTTTTCCTGAGCCTGGGTGACATCACACGGACTGCGACTCTCTGAGTAGTTTAAGGTGCCACTGCCATCTACACTTGGTGAACCTTGAATTTTACCACATCCTCATCAAGCAGATGCTGTGCTGTCCTTGTGGACTTATGAGAAACAGGCTAGATGCCTCCAGAAGCCTAGCAGGACCTCAAAGCATGGCTTTAGCCAAGTCTTGGTAATGTCTTTTTTGGACACTATACCTCAACCACGTTCTGTTCCTGCATTTTCTCTTTCCTGGTGAACACATTTACTTTGCTACTTCTGGCATTTGGACTAAAAGGAGTTTCTTTCACAAAGGTATAGGCTATCCAGTTTTAGCCGCGATGTAGCACAGGCTAGCCAACAAGGCAGAGTGGTACAAAAGAGAACAAAACGCAATACTCACTTCATAGCTACTTCTAGTATTCATCTATCCATCCATTGTAATGGTAGATAAATAGGAAAGCAAGTTCTGCCTGGCTGTGCAATCTCAGTTACTCAGGTGGTTGAGGCAGGAGGATCCCAAGGTTAAGGTTTGTCTGGCCTATAGAGGGAATTCAAAGCCATCTTGAACAACTGAATGAGGCCTGTCTCAGAAGCATTATAGAGAGTTAAGAACTTACCTGAGTGTTAGGATACTTGCCTAGAATGTATGAAGCCCCCCTCCAATCTCTAATACTAAAGAAAAGGAACTCAACTGAAAGAAAAATAACTTCTCTGAATTCTGAATCTAATCCTAACAGCCTGCTAGAAGTATTATTAAGGGAGTTGACTAAGAGAATCCTCCAATAACGTAAGAGTCATCACTCTCGCTTAAATTTTACATCTAGGACCCTTGATGCTTGCTTACTCCCATCAATCAATCATCTTCTTTCTTGGCCATATAACGTGCCCACTACATAGAGTGCTGGTATTCAGAGGGTCCTCATAGTGAAAGGAAGAGAGGGGGATGGAGGGAAGCAGTCAGAGATGGAGCAGAGAGCTGTATAAACCTACGCACAGTTTCAGCTTCCTTCCATCACCTCCAGATTACTTTTGTATTACCTAATCTAATGCCAACACTATGAAAAAGCGCTGTAATGTGTTGTTAGCGAAGAAAGTAAAAGGGTCTATTTATGTTTGGTACAGAATAAACTCCCTTCAAGCATTTTCAACCCATGGCTGACTGAATCTGTGGACAAGCAACCCATGGGTGCAGAGGGCTGACTGCAATCGATGTTTAGAGCTCCTTTAAGGCTCCATGTAGCCAGGTGGTAGATAACAAAGTCACACATCACGCTGCAGATGTTGCGCAAAGTGTCCCCATCACACCTTCACCGGGTCCGTGAGGTTATGATCTATCTTCTTGCAAGGCCGCAACAGTTTGAGTAGATTGTCAGTTCCAGAGCCAGAGGCGGAACCCAGGGTGTAAATATGAGGCAGAATCTTGTGTGGTCAGGATGCTGGTCAATCTGACATTGCTGCAGATTTCACAAAGACATCCAGTGCAGGTCCCTCACTGTCAGCGCTTCTCAGGGCACATTATCCCCTCAGGCAGAATGGGCCTGTGGTGTATCCTATTTAAGCAGGAACTATGTTTCCATCCCTCCTGGACTCTGTAGCAGACCAGATTCTCTGTGCCCTGCTGGTCTTCAACAAATAGACTCTTGCTACACAGAAGACAATTAGAAAATTGCTTTTGATTACTCAGCAAATTTTTCTAATTAAGAAACATCACTGTACTTTACATGAAGAATATTCTATTTTGTAGACGGATGAACTGATTCCAGGTGAGATGGTTCCAGTCTCCTGATGATATGTTGGTGTCTGTTCTTTTTTTTTTTTTTTAATATATTTTATTTATTCATATTACATCTCAATTGTTATCCCACCCCTTGTATCCTCCCATTCCTCCCTCCCTCCCTCCCATTTTCCCCTTACTCCCCTCCCCTATGACTGTGACTGAGGGGGACCTCCTCCCCCTGTGTATGCTCATAGGGTAGCAAGTCTCTTCTTGGTAGCCTGGTGTCTGTTCTTTAATAGGGAGTAAAATCATTTTACATCCATAGAATTTTTTGATAACAAGAAAAGGAATGGAACTACAGGCCTAAATATTTGAAAGTTTTCTGTATTGTCACAAAAAAAGAAAAAAAAAGAAAAAAGAAATATGCAAGACCTCAGCAAGGCCAAAAGCTGGGCCACTCCTTCCTCATTGATGAGACGCTCTGCGTATAGATTTATTTTCTTTTCTTGTTCTACGTTATTTCTTCCACCTGCCTTGAAAAGGAAGGCATAAGGCTTTGATGAATAGCCTGCTAGTTCCTCTTGTTTTACTGCAAGGAGTGTGCACCTCTGTGCCTTCTTCTGGGATGTCATGTGTTAGCTCCCGAGGAAGTGGTGCCCTGTGAGGCACAGCAGACCGCACTCAGCTCCCAGCGGATGTGTGAATACCTTTGGCACATGCACTTCTACCGTGTACCTACACTTGGGGCCAGCAGGCCTTGTGCTCTCCCAAGGGCCTTACTAGAGAACCGGCGGCTGGATTCACAACCACCAGAATCCAATTTGTTAGCACTGTCTGAGTCAAGAACTTGCAACTATAACAAATTCTCTGGCAATCTCCCTGCTGCTGGTTGGGGGACCTCACTTGGAGACCTGCTGGAAGGTACAATAGCTCATCTCCAACTACACAGGCAGGATTGGAAGATGGGAAACTGGTTCTCCCAATATCCGGAATCCCATACACGATCTACTACATCACATTGAATTCACTGGATCAACATGAATCCACATGCCTTGCACCTGGTATGTGTTTAGGCTGTTCATTTTTAAATGAATTTTTTAACACCTTGACCGGAAGTGGTAATCGGTCAATATTGTCTACCCTCAGCTGCCTCCTGGTTGGGGAGACAGAGCTGGTAAGAGCCTGAATGATTTTTAAATGATCTGTGTTTTTCAATTACCAATGCCATGCGAGTCCTTCATTAGTGCGGATAATAAAGAGATGATTACAATAATGCCTGCCAGATGGCATATCATGGGGAAAACCTTGGAGGATTTAGGAGTTAATATTTGTGCTATACGAGGGTCTACATTTGTTCAACAAATATAGCATTATAAGCAACCTTTAAAACAAATCACATTGAGTGAATATTCATTCAGGCATAGAACATTCAGACATTGTTTAATCAGGCAGTAGAAGGGCATGCTCTCCAGGGGGAAGGAGGGTCACACAGGAGCTGGAAGCAATATGCTGCTCTCTTCACCTCCTCACTCAGGAGCACTAAATGCATGATATTTCATCAAGCTCTGTAGGCTAGAAGAGAGCCCAGAATATAGCTGGAAATTCACTGGGGGGAGCTGTTAAAAATCCCAATGTGCAGCATATACTCCAAATTAGAGAGAAGCTAACTGGGAGCTAAGCAATTAGATTCTTAAACTTCACGCGTGATTATGATGCCCCAAAGACACTAACAGCCACTTTTCCAGACCACTGATTCTCAAACTGGAGGGAATGTCAGAACCTCCCTGAGGCTGGGGTAAAGGCTGCTGTTTCTGGTTCAGTGGGATCGGGCAGAGCTCAAGAACGGCATAAAAATGAAGCTGTGTGGAAAGGTATGATGACCCCATCCTGAGGAAAGTAATGTAAGTGGTAGAGGGGCTACTGACGACATGCGAGAAAGACAGGAGTTCATAAGACTAAAGGTTTAAGTGGAGATATAGCGATTGGGGAGAGGAGAAGGTATGGAGTAGGTTAGCCAAAGCTCAATATATATAAAGAAACCTTATTGAAATGAGTATATATGCTAATGTAATTTCTTTATCAAAAAGTAGTTTAAACAAAAGGACCCTACATGGATGGACTATGCCGATCGCAGAAGACAGGGTTGTTAGCTGAAAATCTCACAGCCAGGCACAGGAGACCCCACTACAGGCTATTGGTCAGAGTGGCTCCAGAGGTACCCAAAATAGCACACAGGCTACCGCTATTGCTCTTGGCTATACACCGTAACTACATGATTAGACCTTTTTTTCGCTGAAGACACCACTCACTTTGGCTTCATGCTGACCAGGAAACTCTCTTCCTGCCAGAAACAGCATCTTACTCAGCGCTGGGCCTTACCTTCTGCAACCCTGACCTGCCTGGAAAGCTATCCTCTGGTGAAATAGTGGTAGGACATTTGTGAAGATAACCAACTGCTTTCTGCCTGAATATATGTCTGCTCTACAAGAGAGGTGTCTGTCACTGTAAATCTGGTGAAAAGGTGATGACAAGGGAGATCACAGGCCTTAGGGAAGAAACTACTGTTTTTTTTTTTCTTCTAAATGTTCACACTGTCATACTGTCTACTAAATATTTATGTTTATAGTCATAGTTTTATTCTGTCAACTTTTGTCAGAGAAGTTTCTTTAGACATAAGAAAATGGTTATTTCAGAGATTCATAACTAGTCAAAGCACTGTGAGTGTTCAACAGTGGGTGGGTGACCCACATCAGCCTCGTTTCAGCCACGGCTCAGAGAAAACACACGAGTCAGAGCTGAGACGGGGAGGAGAGGGCTGTGCAGTCCTGGCCTGTAGACATGACATGGCTATTCACAGCAGCTGGGAATGTCTGAACAAGATGGAGGGGACTCTCCCCTTGGCAAAGGAGCAACTGACGGCTGCTGAGGGAGGAGGGGCCACTCTCCTTTGAGGATGTGGTGGCTGGCAGGTTGTCCATGTCCACTGGACAGTATTAATTGGACTTGGGGGGTTAGTAATAGAATAAGGAGGGCATGATGTCGGGGAAGAGACGAGTGGGTGGAGGGAGTCAGTGGGAAATGAATATGATTAAAATTCACTGTATGAACGTATAAAAATCTCTAAGAATAAATAAAAATATTACTAAAAATAAAAGTTTTTAAATCAAATGAAAAGTTAAAAGTATTTTCTCTTTATCAAAACAATTCAGGTTTCTTGTTAACAAACGGGAAAAATGCCTAAGAACAAAAACGAATAAATAAAGCTCTCAATCTCACAACTCAAAAGAATTATGTTAAATTTCGCTGTATATTTTCCAAATACATTGTGATGGTTTGAATAGGGATGGTCCCCATAGAGTCATGTATTTGAATGCTTGGCCCATAGGGAGTGGCACTTAGGAGGCGTGGCCTTGTTGGAGTAGTTGTGGCCTTGTTGGATGAAGTGTGTCACTGTGGGGGCAGGCTATGCCCAGTGTGGCAGTCTCCGTCTGCCGCCTGTGGCTCCTCTAGCACATGTCTGCCCACACGCTGCCATGCTTCACACCATGATGACAATGGACTAACCGTATGCAACTGTAAGCCAGCCTCAATTAAATGTTTTCCTTTGTAAGAGTTGCCTTGGTCCTCTCCTAACCCTATGAGCATATACAGGGGGAGGAGGTCCCCCTCAGTCACAGTCATAGGGGAGAGAGTAAGGGGAAAATGGGAGGGAGGAAGGGAGGATACAAGGGATGAGAAAACAATTGAGATGTAATATGAATAAATTAATAAAATATATTAAAAAATGTTGCCTTGGTCATGGTGTCACTTCACAACAATAAACTAAGACATATATATATGTGTATTGTTTAAAGTTTCCAGGTGTGCAGGTGTACTGAAATAAAATTCAGCAACATGTACTTTGAAAAGTACTTATTAATTCACAACTGAAATGCAAATTGTAAAACAAGAGCTAAATCCTTTTATGATCAGCAGTGTTCTAAAACCACCCTAACCAAATGCAGGGAGGCAGGGATCTCTGTCCTTGCTGATGTAGTTGGACCCTCCATGTCCTGTATCAGATACTGGGACAGGCAGCAACTTTTACCGCAATGGCTGCTCTAGGCAAGGCAGAACACACACTCAGAGCACAGCTCACAACTCTGTTGGTTTCAATCATTTGCATAATGCGACTCTTAAAAGTGTTTGACCTCACAATTTCCGACATAGGCCAGTGTCTCCAACAAGTATCATTGAGGGATTTTCTATTCTAGTCTTGACCCCTCTCCATTAAATGTAGGAAGAGTTTTGCTGGTGGTAGCTCATGATTGTGATGGCAGCAAGTTCGAGGCCAGCCTGGACTGCAAAAGGACTCTCAGGCCAGCACGGATAAATAAACAAAAACTCAACAAGAAGATAGCGTAAAAGACAGCCTGTCTAATCTTACAGTGGGAGAGAGCAAACATGAAGAGAAACAGAAACATGGCTGACCTGGTGTGGGCACTGAGAATGGGGCATCGTGCCGGGAGCTGAATTCAGGATTTCAGATAATCCTCCAAGTCCCCTGACACGGTTAGAAAAGGGGATGAGTGCTAGTCTCATCTTCCGGGTGAGGGTCAGGACTTGAGACTGCGGCAAAGTCTCAGTTACTAAAGGTGACCACCTTGGCAATTTCTTAGGGATTTTTTTTTTTACATTTTTTTCTAACTTAGGTTCAAAAAAGCTTCAGAAAATAGGAAGCAAAAAGGACTTGATGAGAGAAATGTAACAACAGTCTTGAGAAACTGAAGCATATCCCTACAGAACAGAGGAAATCTGGCCTACGAATAATTCATGAGAACCCAGTTCCTCATCATTAAAATTTGATTCTTTGAGTAACTCACAAAGGATCCTCATGAAAGAAACACCCAGGATGAAGCCAAAGATCCAGGCTCCAGCATTTCCACCTCACGTAGCCCCTCTCCCCTTCTCTCAGTTGCTGCTCCTTCCCTTCGTGCCTGGACTCCTGAGGACCTCTGCAGACCTCTTGAAGTCTCCCCACCCAGAAGCCACCTCCAGGCCTCAACTCCGGCTCTACATCCCCTTGATAACTTCAAACTAAACTGTTGGACAATGAAGTCTAGTTGAGCTGATCTGCGGATTGTCTCCAGTTACCACGGAACCAAGAAAGCCTCCTCCCTTGGGGATGCTGCCCAGCCCAAGGAGCTCTATATCCACACACAGTGCTAAGAGTTAAAACTACAGGGGAGGCTCTACATCTAGAAAGGTACTGACATGCACACATATATGTGTATACGCATATGCACTCACACACGACTTGCATCTTGTGACCACATGTATAAGACTCTTCATCAAGGGACTGGGAAGACGTCTCTATGGTTAAGAACATGCACTGCTCTTGCAAAGGACATGAGTTCGGTCCCCAACACCCACATCAGGCAGTTCACCGCTACCTGTGACTCTAGCTCTAGGGGATCACATGCCTGCATTTGTGTGCATATACTCATCCCATATATACACACATGATAAAAAATAAAACATTTTTTAAAAGAACCCTTCATCAAAAATATCCATATTTGGGGCCAGTGGCATGGCTCAGTGGGTAAAGGTGCCTCTCAGCAGGACTGCTGAACCAAGTTCCATCTCCGGGACCCTCAAGTTAGAATAAAGAACTAATCCCCTGAGTTGTCCTCTACCTTCCACGTGTGTGTGCATGTAAGTACACATACTAAACACAAACAAATACACATTTAAAATCTGTACTTCAGGTAAAAAAAAATGTTGATTTAAATTAGTTGTAAAACATCAAGAAAAGCTCCACTCTCTTATGCATACAATTCAGGAGACCCTGGGTTGACTCACTTCATTATCTCGAAGACACGGGTAGACACTGACTAGAAAGATAAACAGAAGCACAGTTTATTTGGTGTGTTGATTCAATAAGCAACACACAGAATCACCATAAAAACTCAATTAAAATGCCTTGGGAATAAATTTCCTTTAAAATGAAGCTGGATAAAGGTTTTTTAAAAAAGCCTTCATGAATAAGGAAATTGCTGTCAGGGTTTATAAAGATACCCACATTTTTTTTTCTACTCAGTCAAGCACATATGGGAGTATGAACAATCCAAAGAAGACTGTGCATTCTGGGTAACATCCCTCTCTCTCATCTGTCCTCACCTCCAAGCTCCTTTTTGCCCCGTTTTCTTTCACAAGCATGTCTTCATCACTTCAAAACCAGGGGTGGAGTAGGAGTGGTCTCCAGTCCTGTTCAGTTTCTCCACCTCATCTCCAGGATGGGCACAGGCTAAGCCAGGCAGCAAAGAACACACTACCGAGTAGCCATCATCACAGAACAGGCCTTGTCTATCCATCGCCAACCCCTCTTCTGTCCATCTGTCTTGGCAGCTTCTGGTACAGAAAAGCCATTGGCATGAGAAACCAAACCTGCCGAGAGGGACCCAGGAGCCCATCGTGCCCCAGCTGCTATCTATACCAAGACATCCTTCCAGGCTTTGGTTATGATAGCAGAAAGGCTTGGATGGTGCCAACAGCAGGGACATCATTGTGGGAGCAGATGTTGAAACATTCTTAGCATGTTCATGGCTGCCAAGCACTGATCCAAGATGGAGGGGTGGAGTGGAGACAGAATGTAGCTCAAGAGCCTAACTGGGTCCATTATTTGTTTTATACAGATGTGCATCTAGGTTCCTTTTTTTCCATTTATACTTTTAAATAGATTTTTTTAAAAAATAGATCAGAGAAAAAATCTGTGGTCTGCAGATTACATGGAATTCAATTCCCATGTCTATAATGACAGTGTTTTTGGAACTCAATCACGCTCATTTGTCTAGGGATGATTTGTAATGAAGACCGTCACATGGCTAACAAAGCCTAAACATTTGTCACCTGGCCTTTATGGAAAGCATTAGCCAGGCATTGTTATAAACACTGGGTCTTCAGAAACAGAAGACAAAACCACACACAGTTCTCTCTAATGAAAAATTAAAATTCTAGTATTTCACTCACCAGAATCCTGGTTCTCCTGTAAGAGTCCAGAGTGTTTACCAAGTACTGTAATGACAGCACACATTCCCAGGCGTTTAACTAGACACACTCTAGACTGAAAATGCTACTCTGAAAGGAATGGTTTTGGCATCCCTCCCCGTCACTGAAGGCCCCTTCCTTTCCCCTGCCAGCTACCGTCATGGTGTCTTGAGCACCCAGCCAAGTGTGTCTGAACCCATTTCCAATGCTGTCTGAAAGGGAACTTCAGATAGAAAAGACTGCCTGTAACTTGTTAGGTTTAGGTTGTGTCCGGTAAGCACTCTCCTCATGTATCCTTTTGTAGAACTTCCCAAACATGGCAGAGTTTGGTTCCTTTCCCACAACAAGCTCATTTTAAATATTAACAAACCCTGGAGTAGAGAGGTTAACCATCGTGCCCACAGTCACATTAAGCAGAGTCCTGGGATTTGAATCAATGACACATGGTCTATGTGCTAAAATCACACCTTATAGAAAGCATCCGTTAGCCACACAGTGGAGTAGCTATTTCCAGATGTCTGACCTTTTTCTGTTAATGTTCATAGAGTGGTTGTTACATCTGATAAAGCAGAAGGGTAAATTGATGTTTACTATATTTCTGTACAATTTCTATAGTGGTACATGTTACTTCTTATGTGTTTTATCCATAATTTGTTTCTATTCTTATTATATAAATCAAGATAGATATTTCATAATTTTACTTTAAATGCATAAAAAAGATAAGGGGAATTCACCAGGATACTAATAATGACAGGAAGATGGAAAATGTCTTGGGGTCCATATTTTCCTAATGAAGGTACATTGATTTTTTTTTAACTTATCTTTGACTAGGGTGTTACACAGCATTCTAACAAGAAAACAAATTCATTCCACAGCAGAACATGAAAAATAGCCTGGCTCTCCAGCTGCCTCCTTCCTGCTCCAGTCTTTCCTGAGAACTTCTCTGCGGGTCAGTATCCAACTGTACCAGAGAGACGTGCTTTGTCAGAAAGTGGCACAGATGCAAACAGCATTTCAGTCACCATGGGTGGACAGGATGTCTTTGTGTGTGTGTGTGTCTGTGTGTGTGTGTGTGTGTGTGTGTGTGTGTGTGTGTGTGTGTGTGAGAAAGAGGGGGGGACCTCTATAGGATCACCACCCTCACCATAAGCGCAATCCCAGATCCCCTCTTCACTTGGGCTGTACCAGGATGTCTGTCAATTTGCATGACCTGCCAGGGTATATGGCCCAAGAGAAATGAAGGGACCACCATCCTGTATCCTGACCCTTTCAGCCAGCCCATCCGGACAGGTCCCAGTTCATCCAGTTAATCAGAACCGTAAGATCAGGGCTCCAGCCTGGGGTATCACTACAACACCAACAATACACTCTTGCTCCAGCTTCCAGGGATGGCCTGGAAGTGCTGGGAACTAACAACAGGATCCTGCTGTCACTTTCCAACTCCAGAGCTCTCCAACCTATAAGTACACAGGGCTCACAAGCATGTAGAGGGAAGCAACCAAGCCACCAGGCAGTGGCTGACTGGTGAGGCCAAAGCAACTGCAAAGGGAATCAGTCAGGCAAGGCTGCGAGTAAAAGACCAGGGAGATGGGCTGGAGAGATGGCTCAGTGGTTAAGAGCACTGTCTGCTCTTCCAAAGGTCCTGAGTTCAATTCCCAGCAACCACATGGTGGCTCACAACCATCTATACTGAGATCTGGTGCTCTCTACTGGTGTGTGCAAGCTAACATGAAGGCAGAACACTATAAATAATAAATAAATAAATCTTAAAAAAAAAAAAAAAAAAAAAAGACCAGGGAGACTGCCATGGTTTTAGATTGATCATCAGAATGATCTGTAAGTTGACTTTTTAAACTGCACTTGTGATACCACACTATAAAACTAGCATTCTGGGAGGAAGGCCTCGAAGTTCTGTCTTGTGATCATGACCTGGCTATTGCACTCTCGCACTCACCGCAGCAGCCGTGGCTACTACATGAGGCTTATACAAGACTGGGCCGATGTCCACTCAGTTCTGGGTGGAGAATGGATACATAAGGTCAGTGGTGGTTAGTCAGTTTGATGTGACTGGAAAGACAGAGTCTCTATTAAAGGGCTGCCTCCAACAGGCCAGCCTGTGGGCACATCTGTAGTGTACTAATTGATGGTTCCAGTACTGGTGGAACCATCCCTAACAGCTGGGCATGAGCTATGTAAAAAAAAGAGGAAGTTGACTGTGAGCTTGAGAGCCAGCGCATGATTTCTGCTTCCAGTACTGCCCCCGCTTCTTCCCAAGGTCAGCGATAATCCTGTAAACCAAAGTGAACCCTTTCCTCCCATGCTGGTTTTGCTTAGCATTTTATCACGGCAACAGAAACTAACCTAGGACAAGGTCCAATCACTCCCCCAGGAACCACTGGCAGCTATCGGGTGCTAACGAGCAGAACAGACACTGGAGAGTGAGACAAGTGGATAGGATCGTACTCATTCTCAGGCGGGCAGCCCTGGCTAAACTTGTAAATTGCAAACGATAAAGACATGATAGTGGGGGCAGGACTTGTTGGGAAGATGGGGGATCAGGTGAAGCGGATGAGAAAAGCTGAAGGTGGGGACATGAGTGTCACCAGAGTGGGTTATATGCCTCTAAGAAGTTGTCAAAGGATGCATTGAAAATAAACGCAGCAGAGAGGGCCAAGGCCAGCAGTTGTGTTTCACCCCATAAAAATCTGCCCAGCCACACATAGAGCCGTGCACCTTCCTCAGGCTGGGAGTAAGATCTGAGACAACTACCAACAGAAGCAATAAATCCCCCCAAAAGAATGAGAAGTGTTGGAAATGTTAAGTAAATACCATGGAGATGCCAAGTGGCCCCTAACCTTAGCAAGAGGATTAAATGGAATTAAGAACTACTATTTACTTTAAAGCTTTCGTTTGTATTGGTGACCCTCCTGTGATCATGGCTCCAGGCAGAATAGAATGTAGCCTTAGAACCTGGACCAGAAATGAGACAGTACAAGCTACGAGGGGTCTGAGAAGGTCTGAAAAATTCTTCTGAGCACCCATGGATTAGTTCTCAGATGGACAGAAGGGAGCTTCACTGGAACCGGAGACACAGGGGAAAGAAGCCTGTACAAAGGGCTGAGTGACAGCTCTGGTTCAGCTGGGTCCCTTAGGGTACCTTGTACTGGGTTCCTTAAGGCTTTCTCTGTAGAATGCTTTAACATTGTTTTCTAAATATCAGCAGTAATAGCAAGTTCAAATACAGAATGCAACAAGTGATGCAGTTTTCCCTATCCCTTTTGGTACAGCTGAGACCATATGGACCCAAGCACGTGTGTGCATTATCATGTGTTCATCAGCAGGCAAGAGCGGGAGAGCCCTTAGAAATGGTAGGCAGAGCAGGCACCAGGTGGACTGCTGTCCTACTGGAGAGCAGGGAGTGTGCGGAGAGGAAAATGACCTTATCTGGTGGTATGAAGGAGGAGAGGCTACATGCACAAAAAGACTGTGAAATGAGCAGAGTGTGTGATGGGAACTTATATACAGGTGGGTTAGAAAGGATCTGCACACATGCACACACTGTGAGCATGCCCACGATATGTTGAAAATCAAAGACGTAAGCTTCGGTGTAACACATATAAGCTGGTCGTACAGGGATGAAAACAGAGCAAAGGAAACAATGGCTTTCTGTGTGTGTGCTCATGCAGGTGCACCTGCCAAAGGGCCACCCACATAGAGTGTGTGCAGAGGGTCTGCCTGCAGCCAGAACATGACAAAGGTGGGGAGGGGGGGGACAGAAGCCACCTTCCTAGAGGCCAGCTGACTTTCTGGGTCGTTATTTTACTAAAACAAACTCTCACAAGCGGGCACTTCAATAATTAAATCTTACAGAAGATTTACTTTAAATTATTCTTATGGCTCTAAATTGATAACATTACTGTGCAATTAAGTTAGTGAGAGAAATTCTCCCAGTGCTGCCAATCGGTTTTCAAAGTGTGCAATCATGCAGGAGAACAACACACATCAATGGCAAAAACAAGTGCAAGAAGAAAACCAGAGGGCTGAATGCCATCGGCAGCCATCTTGTTCCTCTTCCTTAGCTACCATAAAATAGTCACATTTGTAGACAGTTTGAGTAGCGAGCACAAACACCATCACTGGTATTCTATTTTGTCCAAAGTTCAAAATAATAATGAATGAAAAATCTTAATTTAGAAATACAGACTTTATTGTGTATTTGAAGCTTAAAGCATAATTAAACATTATGACCATAGCGACTTTGGGTAGTTTGAATTACTTCAGGACTTTGCACTTTAAATATCACTGAACAATACACTCAGACGAAAATCGAAAGGCGGTTGGTGCTCGAAGCTCAAATGTGTGTTTACTCTCAATAATACTTCAGAGCTGAATGGAGAGCCTTTCCCTCTGCTTTGCGCCAGCAAATAAAGGGTAGCTTGATTTTCAGCTTTAACATCGAAAGTGGAAGTAAGACACTGAAGAGGACTTTGGGGACCAGTTTTCATAGCACATTTTGTGACATCCAGGAGATGCCTCTGTTCCTCTCAGATAAGGAATATTAATAGCTGTCTACAAATGAGTCCTTTGCACATGTGAGCAGCTCTGGTAAGGCCGCCTTTATACATCACACACCCTTCCCTCCACACTTTCTAGTCAAGGGTTCTGTTTTCCCTTTGGCACCTGATGGAAGAAGGAGGAAAGTTGCTGGAATAAATAAGTCAAGGGAGAACCCAAAAAAGCACAGGTGGACTCTGGTCGACACTGAGAGGAATCCCTTCTCTGGGCCTTGGGCTTCCAGGGTTTCCATGGCCTTAGCCATTCCAGAGACACTGGCCCTCAAGGCCTGGTGGTCTCTCTCAGGAAAGCCGCTGGCTGATGTGCATAATCTGTCATAGCGCGTAAGGAGGCAGCAGAGTGTCAGCCTCAAAGTCCTACCCCACTTCCAGGGTAATCTTTTATATTAGCTAATAATCTTAGAAAAGAAAGCTCACTCAGCTAGAAATTTCACCTCCACTTTCTTCTTTGCCTGGTTTGCGGAGGCTGGGTAAGGGGCGGGGGGTGGCAGGGATTCCTCTCAGTGTCCTGGCATGCAGGCAAAACCAGAAGATGCATAGAGCACCAGGTAGGCCCTAGAGAAACTTTACCAGTGGACCAATAACCTTCAATTCACAATCCTCTGCCACTCTCAGCATTGTTCCCCAGGGAGCGAATTGTGGTCCTAGCCTTAAGCCCGGAATCCTTCAGGATCTCAAACAACTGTCTAGACATTCCATGTCAATGTAAAGTTGGCTTTTTCACTGAATTCAAAGTTCCAATTCCAGGAGTTGTTCTGAGCCTACACTGAGTCCTGGACCTTGCAAACATCTTCCTCAAAGACCCCTGCTGTCCAATTTCATGTCATCATCTTCCATCCCCAGGCTGCTGCCAAAAGGACAAGACAGAAACTGACTAACAATCAAAACCCCCTCAAAGGTGGTGGATATAGTCTACCTTCCTTGACTCCCTGCACTCAAGCCTGGAAATTTCCACTGTCCCATGAGGAAGGTAACTTGTTCTATTTATAAGGATTTCTCACGAAGAAGACTCAGTAACATTTCTCAGTTTTGACACACGTACTTCACCTAACTTCTAGGTGCCAAGTTATGTAAGGCACTGTGGTACTGTGCTTGGAGTAATCTCTCAGACCAAAATCAGAGAACTAAGTTACTTTTGTCATGGTACCCCAGGCCAGGTATCCCAGAGCTGGCAACCCAGAACCTGAAGTTAGAAAATTTTAAAGCACCAACATATCACTCAAAGAGTTTTGGAGTTGTGGATTATATCAGACTTAAAATTAAGGATGGTCAGGGAATAAAAGCTATGCAAATATCCTAAAAATCCCCAAATTTCTGGGTTCTGAAGCCCTTCTGGCCCCAAGAATATCAATAATAGATGTTCAAACTACGCAATCCTGGGGAAATGGCTCGGTAACTAGATAAAACTACTGCAATAAAAAAAAAAAAAAAAATAAGGAATTTCTTACTTGTTTTTCTGCATTTCACTGTAGAGGATTTTTACCAAGGTACTACAGAAAACTTTCAAATGACAAAATAAACATATAACTCAGGTAAACACAATATCATCTTTTACAGCCTTCCACATGAGGCATCACATGACAGAAGAGAGGGACAGAGAGGAGATAGAGATGGAGGGGGATATAGACATGGGAGTCACAAAAGAGCAAGAAGCCTGCCATCAGTGTGTGAGGGGTGTAGAGGTCGGGCTGAGGTTCATGCCGCAGAGCCCTCTCCTGAAGAAGTCATCCTGAGGGGCTGGAGAGATGGCTCAGCGGTTAAGAGCACTGCCTGCTCTTCCAGAGGTCCTGAGTTCAATTCCCAGCAACCATATGGTGGCTCACAACCATCTATAATGAGATCTGGTGCCCTCTTCCGGTGTGCAGGTGTATATACAAGCAGAACACTGTATGTGTAATAAATAAATCTTTAAAAAAAAGAAGAAGAAGAAGTCATCCTGAAGCACCAGCTCATGAGTTTCAGGGGGCTCAGAAAACAGCATGGCCCCCGACTCCGTGAAAAGCAAGTGGTAACTGTGAGGAAGCACTACAAACAGGAAGTGAAATGCCCCACTGCAGAAGATAGAACACTGTCCCACGAGGAAGGTAACAATTAAAGGCTTACGGTACTTACCTTGAATTCATTAATAATAAACTCCCTTTGCTTGTTTTTGCCCATTCACAAGGAATATGCAAACAAAATATCCAAGCATGTGTGCCCATATATATTTAAAATTGAATCATCTAACAATTTTTAAAATATCGTATTCCGACACTTGGAGAAAAAAGCTTACATTGATCACCTGCCTTGAGTGGTTTTAGCTCTTGATACTGCAGATACTCTCCCAGGCTGCCTGCATGCCCACATTGCTAACTCCTGAAGAAGCTGTCCCAGTTCTGGATGTCCCTCCATACACCTCCCATGGCTAGCTCCTGAAACTCTTTCATCCACACAGGGAGAATCACTGATAAATCACATTTGAACCACTAGGTAAAGTCTAACCTAAGCACAGTCCCGGACAACCACTTCTGAGCATGCTAAAAGAGCATCACAATTTCAGGTTCCGGTGACCTGCTACAGGGGGCACCAGCCACAGGTGGCAGCCTGCATATGTGGATCCTCATAAGTGGAAACTCTATATGACTTGAAGAGTTTAATGCTAGATAGAGCAAAAGTTTCTAAGAGTTAAACGCAGGATTCATAAAGACAATAAACAGGAATAATGATTTGTGTAATGTAATATTGAAATACCTGGAAAGACGGTAAGGAGGCTCGCTGTTCAAAGACCAGTTCACGTACAAGAGTGTTCACTGTATTACCAGAGGGAACGTGACTGCGGGGTTGCTAGGTTACCTGGAAAGCTACAGTGTTGTAAGGAGCACTACAGTCTCTTTGGTTAGCCTTCCTGTCCTAGCAGTCAAGTGTCCTGGCTTTGACAGTCAACTGCTGGCAGGCTGCTCAGTGAACAAGTGACAACAAAGTCAGATATTAGAGAGAATTAAGTAATTCTCGAGTGGCCTTATTAAAAATGCCTCAGTGAGATCTTGAGAGGAAATGCCATGCTACCTTAATTTGCTCAACTTCCATTTCTAAAATGATGATAGGCCATGGCTACTAAATTCAACATTCCTGAGAAGGGAACGCAGCTATGAGTTGGGCTGTGTAGGATTGTGAGAGCAGGATCTCTCTGGTTCTTCCTGTTCCTAATTAAAAGAACATCTTTAAGTAGGACCTCTTATACTAAAAGCAAGCGGCTGACTCGTTAAGAAAGAAGTTTTAATCTTCCATTTAGATATTCAAACTGAGTCACTCCACATGTTTTGAAGACCTTGTTAATATTTGTGATCATCACAGGACAAAGGCGCTTTACATTAGGACATGGAGATACTTAAACCCTCAAAGCCGGTCACTTACAGTTGTGATGAATGACTGCTACAAAACTCCACAATTTACAGACGATTCCCAGCTCACATGGAAAGTTCTGTAAGTTCGATTTTTACATAGTAGGACTCAGAATTAACATTGCCATCTTTCATTGATCGTAAAGAAGTCTTTTCTCGCTCCTCCATATTTTGGAGGTTCTAAGCTTGGAGGAGAGAGAGAAATCTGCAAATTACTTGCTGTCAGAGAGACAGCCATCATCATTTTGTCTGAGTGGCCATGTGTGAATATTAAAGATGTCAGCAGCAAATTAACAGAATGGGTGCCAGGGTCAAGATGCTAATCAGAGAGCATGCACAATAGCTTTTAACGCGGATATCCAAATGGCTGAAAGCCTGTTTCTCTCCATTGCTAGCCCAGAGGTTGTCAGAAACGTGCTGCTGTAGAGTCACTCGAGTGTGTAGCTTAAACACTCTTGGCTCCTGCTCTGATTCAGATTCTTTAAAAACTATACCACAAAATCACAGCAACAGGGACAAACAATGCAGCTATGCTGGGCTACTCAAAAGTACTGGACTCCAAAGGCAGGAATGTCAGAAACAGAGATGGAGAGATGGCTCAGTGGTTAAGAGCTCTTACTGCTCTTGCAGAGGACCAGGGTCTGGTTCCCAGCACCTACAAGGCAGCTTCACATTCCACAGGATGCAATGCTTTCCTCTGGCTTTCAGGGTCTCCTGCCTAAGCATGGTACATATAAACACAGCATCACAAACACACACACACACACACACACACACACACACACACACACACACGCATGCACACATGCACATAAAAATTAGAGATCTACAAAATGGTTTTGTTTTTGTTTGTTTGAGACAGGTTTTGTTTGTTTGAGAAAAGGTTTCTCGGTATAGCCTTGGCTGTCATGGATTCACTTTTAGACCAGGCTAAGCTCAATAAAATGTTTTAAAAATACAACAAAGCAGTGTCAGCAACATACTGCAGCTGAGTATTTCCCTCATGCTATCGCTGAGCTTACAGAAGTGCTAAACATAGAAGTCCATGTATCACTTAGCCCACCGGACCTCACTCGATGAACATCAACACTTTTTCAAGATCTAAACAATAGAAGGCATTGGGTAATAGTTCAAAAGATTAGGGTTGAGCATAATGTGTCCTTTATTCAGCGGCATGCTGCACAAGGACATATGGCCATCTCCATGTAGATACAGAAAGAAGATCAACTTATTAACTACAAATAATTCATTAGTTTACTCCTAAAGCCAGGTCTTGCTTTTTCTTCTAGTACCTCTTCAATTTACCAGAACTTATAAAGTGTATGTAGTTTAAAGAGTATTTATACCTCACCTTCCCCTGAGTAAGATCAGACCTAAATAAAAAAAAAACCTGAAATTTAACAACAACAACACTGGGAATAATCCTTACCTCTATAAAAGAGAAAAAGAAGTCCAAAGGGAAAGTGCTGAGGGACACTTACTGCGTTGTACCTTTAGAACTGTGTCCTATTGTCTGCTCAGGAAAAGTACAGTTACTGACCACACTAACTATAAGAGTAATCGCTTTCTATCTCAAAGACATTTCTACCACATAGAGCACACAGAGGCTACAAATAATCAGACAGCAATAGGAGCTGGAGTGACAAAAGCCTCCAGTAACCACCCTGAAGACAATTCCCAGACAGTGACTCCGTCACAGTGAAGACAACATCAGCAAAAATGAAAACCGTCATTCCCCATGGACGGCGTTCAGTCTAAATGGTGTCTCTCGCCACCTTCATCTCTTGGTCTCCTCCTTTGAAATGCCCTTGTAAAGGCTGGTAATGGGGAGATTGTCTGGGGTTTCATTTCAAACTGATGTGCTCTTCTGAGCCATTCAAGATATGCCAAAAAACAAAACTAACTTGTAATGTCCAGGAAACACTCTCTTGGTAGTTAACTAAAGACTGAAAGACCTTTCAACAGGTCTTCATTTGTCTGCCTCTCTGGGGATCCATCCAAACACTGTAACATCAAGATTGCTGATTATATTTCTTTCTTTCAGAGGGTTCATCATTAATAAAAAAGTAAACTTTGGCCCAAGATTCATAAGCTGTGAGGAGCTAAGCTCTGTAAGTCTACATGTCAAGTGGCCCAGTGACTTTCTTAGTTGAAACGTCATCAATACTACAAGATCTGGAGGTCAAGTCAAATGTTCAATCACCAAGCAGTTAGTGGACTACAAGCACATCCATGCTGAGAAAAAACAAACAAACAGTATGCTTGTTGGGAAACTCCAGGCAAACCAATGGATGAGCTCTTGGTATGCCTGTATGTACCTCATTCTCAGCAAACTGAGGCTCCAGTGACAATGTCCACAGAAGCCACCCTGCTCCCCAGTGCAGCAAGCTCTGTGAAGACTGAATTTCTACTATGGGGGAGGGGTAGGTGGGGCATAGCAGGGAACCTGGGGTCTGAAAATGAGGAGGAAAGTGGATGAGGACAAGCAGAAGGTTCTGCTACAGTAAACAAATATCACCAGACTTTCCTCCTCAATGAAATGTGAAATGCTATTTCTGTATCATAACTTAATCTTCCCAATAAAATGTCTCTAGAAATTTCATCTACAGTAGCTAAGAAAATTTTCCCCCTGAGACAGGATTTTTCTGTGTAACAGCCCTGGCTGTCCTGGAACTCTCTTTGTAGACCAGGTTGACCTTAAACTTGCTTCTGCCTTCAGAGTTCTGAGATTAAAGGTGTGCGCCACCACACCTGGCTAGTAGCCCAGAATTTAAATTTTATTATTTTATTCTAGAGACATGCTCTGAAGTTAGAGCAGTGTGACATCCTGTTTTCTGACCTCATCAGTAGGGGTACCAGGACGGTAGCTCTTCTTGTGTGTGTGTGACTCCACCTGCTGGCCTGAATGACCAGTTTCCAAGAAGATTAACAGAGAAGACAGGCCACAGTGAATACTGATGGAAGAACGCAACTGATTCAATGTCTGAAACTCCCTTTATTTCCATTGGAATGTGTTATTTCAAATATGACTGTCATTGTAAACAGGAACGCTTATCATAGAATTTACTTCAAGTGGAATAGAGGAACTATATTTCAAAATCTCAAACAGCCATGATGATATTTTTGAGCTAATAACTAAAGCCGTATGTCTGAAAGGAGCTGTGACAGCACTGGTCTCCCATTTTCTCTGGTCTCTTCAAGGCTTGTGGCAACATTTTGCCTCAGCTGCCTTCAGGGGATAAACGCTGAGAGCTGTGTTCCTTTGGTATCATATACATTTAAACCTGTAGAGACCCTGTGCCTGAAAGTTAACATGGCCTGTGTCCGTGGCTTTGGAAAGGCCAAAGGCCGACTGCCACGGTGGCAACCATTCGCAGCCTATAAGGTCCCGTCTGCATATCCTTTGGTAAAATGTAGGTTACCCGGTTTGTGTTGTATATAAAGCCTTATAGCTAAGAGAAGACAGTACACACACAGCTCCGCATAAGTCCTGGGTCTGTTCAAAGCACTACTCACCCAATTCTTTAGCTCAGAGCATGAGATCCTGACTAGCTCAACTCTTTTGTGCTTTGTTGCCCAGCTTACCCTAACTTAAATACACGTCTCAAGTAAATGTGTTATCCATCCCAGGCTCCATGCTGTTACCCCCAAGAATGTGCTTTCAGCTAACTCATTTGTTTCTGCTGTTCAGTGTACAACACAGAAGCCGTATAAAGGTCTGACTTCACTGAGACACCCATGACAGGAGGGGAGCTTACTTCAATGCACAGAGCTCTGTTTATGAATCCTGGAGCCTGGGGAAATATATTTAGCCATCCAGTTTAATCATCAAAACTTGAACCCCTAAGCTTCAGTTGAAAAATAAATTGAAATTGCTTCTGATAATTTTCTAAAGTCAGCACAGACACGGTACATGAAAAGAAAAGGATCACGTTCACCTCTGGGCATCTGGACGTGTCAGCCTGAGGCTTCAGAGCTCATCAGCCATCTGTAGTGAGCAGCTGTCTGGGGACTGGTGTCAGAGCTCTCATAATCCCGCATCAAGTGATTGTGGTTAAATGTCACTCCTGGCTACAGAGTCGAGGGTGCCCTGAGCCCACTGCATCCCTTGGGTAAGAAATTCTAGACACTAGCACCTGATAATATTCATTGGACAGCAGTCACTTTATGATTTGTGGCTGGAAAACTGTTAATTACATGGCAGGGAGAGGTCAGCATCCAGCTGAAATGGCACCAGCTACCCCACAACACAGTCACGTCTACCCAAGACCCTGAATTACAACCCTTCAATCCCTCCCATGGTACCTCATATACAGCCCTGCTTCTGTCAATAGCCTCATAATACAAGCCCCGAATGCTGTAGTTATATATATATTTTTTTAAATCACATATTTTGGATGCCCACAAACAAGGAACAGTGGGCCTGAAAGTTAAGAGTAGAAAGAATGTACAGAAAGGCGATGCTGCAAAGGGCAAAAGGGGTAAGGAAAACAGCACATTCAATTCCAGGGAAAGGAATACAGGATAAAAATGGAAAGGCCAGGCGTAGTATGCAGCTGGATACAGTCAGGTTTGCTCCACCAAGTTTTCAAGCTGGGCTTCAGCGCGGGCTGTCCCCTGAAGTCACCACCTCATGGCACGAACTGGCCACTGGTGAGAACGGGAATATATCAGAGATGGTGTTGTCAGCCTTGGAGCAGGTCCTCCTGCCAGGGCAAGGGGAGCAATAGCTGTGTGCCCCAACTGCCCTGCCACAGACTCAAACACAGAGCCATAAACAGTTCCCACACCTTTGCCTTCACTCTTCCCAGGGACCAACTCAAAACCCAACAAATGGTCCGTGATTGCATTAGAACGGACGCCATCTCTATTCTCAGTGCAGAAGGATACTCCCACTTTTAACTGAAACTTAGGCAGTGATGTTTGAAATGACTGTCGATGACAGCAGGTGACAGATTAGACGTATGCCTTCTGAGTAATGTTTGGAAAGGCAGAGCAGAGTACAATGTTAGGGACTGGGTACAGGAGAGAATGCAATATATCTACTTTTTCTTTTTTACTGGAAACAGCTTCTGAGAGAGTCCAGCAGGATGGCCCTTTGACAACTTTGCACTTGGACAAGCTCCCACAGGCTCCCGGACACCATCCCCTCATGGCCATGTTCTATTAGAAACTTCCTGAGGGTGCCAAGATAGCATCACATGAGATGGCGACTTCCAAAGAGACTGCCTGGTTCCCACTCAATCCTTGGTCAATGATAAAGTACCTTCATAGAAATGACACTGCTGAAAAAAACAAACATAAAACGCAGAAGGCAACATCCAGGCTAAGAGCCATAGACAACCTCAAACACTCAAGCAATGCAACTGGGAAAGGCAGACTGTTGAGAGCAAACATGCTTGGTTGAATTATGTTTATAAATGGAAAAACACGGAAGTGTAATGTATCAAGGAAGTACAAATATCCAAGTTGGGCTGGAGAGATGAGATGAGATGGTTCCGTGGCTGAGAGTACTTGTTGCTCTTTCCCAGGACCCATGCTAGACAGCTCACAGCTGCCTGTGATTCCAGCTTCAGGGTATCTGACGCCTTCTCCCAACCTCAGAAGACACCTGTACTTATGTGTACATTTCCACATATAGGCACGCAAGGTGCACATGATTAAAAATAAATCTAGTATTTTTTTTTAAATATCAAAATTTTTGGCAAAGTATGAACCCAGTGAGGGGAACAACCATCAGGACTCTCATGATACAAGATGAGGAAGAGCCATGACATTACGTGTCAAGGAAAACACGACGTCTCTTCTGGTGATAACAAAACCGAGAAAGAGCCAGAGAGTAGACGCAGTAATGGAAACCTAGAACTGACCTCTGTCTTGCCACTGATATTGGTACAAAATACAAATAGAGCAAGAACTACTAAAGAAAGCTAAAAAACCTACTTCATGGCTTTCCAAAGTATGTACAGTTGACCTCAAATGGTTCTGAAATGTCCTTGGAAATGTACAGTTCAAGGACAAGACACAGAGCTTCTGTCACAGCAGAAAGCACTTGGGGGGGAAATTTGGGTGCATATTTCAGTGAGGGATGAAGCCCCACACAGACCCAGACACATCTAGCATGTTCACAACCAGGTAGGAAATGGGTGAAAATTTCTCAATGGGATTGAAATTAAAGCCTCAATGAATTACAGGGTGCCCTCCCAACTGGGTACTTGATAGTCAGTCGCCTAAACAAAGCTTGTGGCTGAATCAAATTAACTTACTTTTCTCTGCCCTGCCTGGAAGTCTTCTGCACATATGGGGCTTGGGAAAGCTCCTGACGCTCTGGCACTGGCTGCCAACCACGCATGCGCAAGATACGGCGGCAACAATTAAAAGCAGCAGAGTCGCGCAGAGCGCAGGAAGTGGTATGGGATCAGGGCTTGTTCCCATAGTTCTCGAGCTCCAATGCAGACCAGTTTTCCTTTCCAACTGGAAGCATGAATGATAGTCAAGTCACAGCACACTAATTTCAAGAGCATGCCAGGAATCATAAGCAGAATTAAATCTCAGGAAACAAACAAAGGTGACCTTCTAAATATTAGCCTCATTTTTAAAAAGCCTACCCATATTTGTTTTTGTCTGCTGTGTTTTATGTCATTCTTGTCACTGCACTGAGAACATCACTACGACAGTTTTCCAAGGTGCATTGCTAATGAGTAACTATCTCACTGTGACAGTTTTCCAAGGTGCATTGCTAATGAGTAACTATCTCAGCTGCTGGGTGGTTACACACCTAATAGTTTATAGACTGCTCCAGACCTTTAATTTAGCTTTTGTTTAATACTCAGTGCATATACTGAGGCCAAGTGAATGAAACAGTAGAAATCCATGTCTATTTTACTTCTATCTCAGGTGCATATATATTAAATTCAAATCAGTTTCCAAGCAGGCTCGGCGACCCACGCCTGTAATCCCAGCATTCCGGAAGGCAGAAGCAGGCATATGTCTGTGACCTTGAGGCCAGCCTGGTCTACAAAGCAAGTCCGCGACAGCCAACACTACACAGAGAAACCCTGTCTAGAAAAAAAAAAATTCAGTTTCCAGAACAACCCACAGACACAGAAATAAATTCCCACCTCTCAGAATCAGTGCAGGTAGTGTCCCTAGGGTGGGAAGGGAGACACCTGAGGGCTCGCCCCAGTAGGGTGGTTAATGGGACAGTTAATGCCTTCATCATTTTTCTACTCTTGTAATGGAATATGACTGACTGAATAAATTATAAATTATAAAAGCTAATTTGGCCCACTATTCCAGAGACGTGGAAGTTCAAGCCTGACAGGGCTCTCATACAGTAAGGGCTGCCTCGTAAGTGGTGTGGTGAGAGGGCAACAGTAGAGCGGTGGGCATTAGTCTTTAGTAAAGACGCAGATCAAAAAGGCAGAGGGAAACAAAGCTTTCACTTGCCTACTTAGGCCAGGGCACAGGCCTTCTGTCCCCAGGCTCTTATTTCCTCAGCTTCCACTCAGTGAACGCAGACCATCAGCTCTGAGTGCCCAGGCCTTCTGACCACAGGACAGTCTGCCCTGGATCTCCATCCTCTGGAGCCAGATCAGGAATTTCTGAGACCCTTAACCCTTGTGAGGCAATTCCATGTAATCAGCCAGCCCCTCTCACTCATCCCATAACTAATACTGGAGATTCCTTCCTGCCCTGTGCTATCTGTAGGAGTTCAGCTCAGGGCTCACGAAGAGTCCCCTGGAAGCCGTGGAGGAGCACTCGAGACATGGTAAATCTTGTCCAAGAGTCTTTCAATATTTTTCCAAAGTAACATATCCATGCTTTTCAAGTAGAGGTTAAAACTTACAAAAGGACTTGGGGAGTTGTGCGGGAGGGAAACAATGTTCTGATGTGATATTCTGACATGGAGTTTCCCCATTTTATATACATAATTAAAAGCATAGATGACTAAGCAACACATCCACAGCATCTCACGTAAAAAACAAAACCAACTGAACCACAAACTACGGAGCAGAGGAAGACCATAAGAAGAATGCTATAGTCAAGAGACAGCATGTGTTCCTCCATGCCGTGATGGGAAGGGCAGCTTACCTCTGTGCTGCTCTTTAAAAGACCCAACTGGGGTCTAATCATAAGAAAATATCAAGCAAACTCAAGCAGAAGAATGGTTTCTAAGCTACCTGACCAGAATTCATTACCACAAAGAACCATGAGGTGTTTGCCCAGGTAGAAGGAGACTGAGGCATGGCCGTTAACACAGCGGGGATTGCGGAAGGGAAAGGAGGCATTAGTACAAAGCCCAGTGCAACTAGCCAGCTCCCCGTGCCTCACAATGTCACAGAGCTTTAACCTTTAGTTAAAAATTGACTGCTCTGGTTGTATAAGAGATTAGTTAATCACGTATCAGTCCCCAAATAAAATCTTATAAAAATCAGAGCAACGGAGAGCTTCTCCTTAGTCGGAACGAAAAGGGCTGTGGATGTTTGTCCTTGGGTTGTCACCTGCCTGTGGTGCATTTTGTTTTTGCATTTCCCCTTTACAATGAAAGCAGAAACAATTTTCATGAGAGGCCATCAGATTCAACAGGCTGGGTCAGAAGATGCAAATCTTTGGGAGAGGATGGGGGAGGGGCCTGAGAGGGGAGGGGCAGGGCCGCGGCACTGCTTCAACCACCTACTCCTGTTGTTAGCTGGAAAATAACAAGCCATCCTGAGAAACTGGCTGCATATCAAAGCTGGGACCAACTTTTTCTCTGGTCTTGGCAGGGTTCTGCTCAGCAGGGGAAATTCAGACTGATGCAGTGATCTATCCTGCCTGGAAAGAGAGCCCAGTCAGTGGCCTCAGGAGTTCACGTACCGCCGAAGACTGACCTAGTTATCACAGCGAACTCCTTGGTGACCCATTAAGAACAGTGGCTTTACTCGGAGCACAGCACGGCAGGCCTTTCCATTCGGCCTAGGGGTCCTGATGCCATAAGACTCTAGTCACAGACTCTTGAATACAAAGTTCAGGTCCAAATTCTCAATGGGCTCCTGGAAAAATGAAAGCTGCTATCGCATGGTAAAGCTAAAACCGATCAACCAAACGGGTGTTTGGAGGAATAGTGTAGTTAACAGTGTTTCTAAGGTTAATGCTGAACATCAGGACTCATTTCCACAGAGTGAGGACAGCCTGAGGTAATAGGGACCTGAAGGTGAGCGAGGCGGGCAGTGAAGTGAGCAACTGAAATGGAGAGGACTGCCCTCCTCAGGACGCAGCAAGGTCAAGATACACAAAGAAAAGCAGTCCTCAGGGTTGGGTGGACACTGAGAACAACAGCCAGGAGGGCGTGTGCGTGCGTGCGTGCGCATGTGTGTGTGTGTGTGTGTGTGTGTGTGTGCGTGTGTGTACATATGAGACACTTGGTGAAACTTGAGAAAGGTTGTGGCTGGACTGGACCACAATACTGTATTCACAGGAGATTTTCAGGGTTTTAGAACTGTGTGATCGGCCCTGCTAGGGAAGTGTGTAAGCCACAGTCTTCAGTGACACAGCGTCCGGGGCCTCATCAGGCCTACAAAGTTTCAGGGTGGAGAAGAACTACATGTATCTACATACACATGAAGAGACCCAAAGACAGACAATACCAAGCAATGAATGAGCCACAGCAATGAAAAGGATGCATTTGGTTGACAGTTATGAAAGAGTTCCCCCTCAGAATATCCTTTTCTCCTACTTAAAGTTATATCGAAATGACAAGCTAAACTATGGTGACAATTGTTGGTACTCTACACTGTGAGTACAAGAATGAATTCTTTACTTTAAAATGGCTGCATTGTGTGAAGCTTTCTAAAAACAGTTTTTAATTTTAATGTTATTTTATGTTTATTTTTGTGAGGGTGTCAGATCCTCAAGAAGTGGAGTTACAGACAGTTGAGAGCTGCCATATGGGTGCTGGGAATTGAACCCAGGTCCTCTGGAAGAATATCCAGTGCTCTTAACTACTGGGCCATCTCTCCAGCCCTAACAATATAATATTTTGTTTTGTTTTGGGTTTTTTTTTTGTTGTTGTTGTTGTTGTTGCTTTGGTTTTTGAGCCAGGGTTTCTCTGTGTAGCCTTGGCTGTCCTGGACTCACTTTGTAGACCAGGTTGGCCTCGAACTCACAGAGATCTGCCTGCCTCTGCATTATGTGAAGTTTATCTCAATAAAAACAATGATCACAACCACCACATCACAAAGCTCACAACTTCCTGTAACTACAACTCGAGGGGATCAGACACCTCTGGCCTCCAGAGGCTCCTGCACTCATGTGCACACACCCACATACAGACACACACAGGTACATATAATTAAAAACAATATGATCAATTCTTTAAAAAATGAAAGTGGTGAGAGACTCAAAATCCTTAATTTGGGAGACCATGGTTGTCCAAACTCCAAATGGGTACAAATAGCACAAATAAAATTCCATGGAAAGACGTCAGCCTGCCCAATGACTAGTGACATGCTTAAAACAGACCCAGCTCAGAAGCTAACATGTTCTCCAATGACGTCCAGATTTGATAAGCTATAAAGTATGGGTGTGGGGAGTGGTTGTGCCTCACGCCTTAATCATGGGCGGAGTTTACCAAGCCGCTCTTTTAGTGGTCATCCACCTCACTTGCGCCACCATAAGCAGCCTTTGCTGGAAGCATTGTTGCCCTACACACATGCCTGTGTGTTCTCCATATCAGCCAGGGATGCTGACAGAAATACAAACCTCGTTAACAAACAAGATGCCAATTGATTTTAATGTAAACTGAGAGGTAAACATAAAGACTTGTATCTAGACACAACACTGCATTCCACATAGAAGAAAAGTGCTTATGAGTGGGATGGGTATTGAACACAGCAGCCAGGACAGAGAGAAGAGCCGGTTGTTTCTTCAGAGAAAAGAGTACTAAATGTACACTAAGCAGCTGTTTCCATAACGTTTAGAATGTATATGCTAACACGCAATATACCTCTTCTCCCTCTCATGCAACCCATCCCTTACAAACAAAAGCAAAGATGGTAGCTGGCACGCGCTTGGCTTACCCAAATTGGAGCAGTGAAGCAGGAAGGGCTTAGTGTTAGCCTCTTGTCTGCTCTTAACACTGTTCTCAGGCTCGAAGAGTGCACACAAAACTATGCGAAGATGCTGCCCTCTGGTGGCAGCAGCAGGCAATGCGCTCCACATAGAAGGACCATTTACATCTTTCTCTAAGCAGTGTGGGAATGCGGTTGTGGGGTGTGGGTGTGTGCTACATACAGGCATGGTAGAGTAGCTTCAAAGCAACCACTACATACCCGTACCGACTGTATTGTGGAGACCTGGTTGGAAGCTGGCAAAGAATAGGCCTCAGGCAGGAAATAGGGTGCACACTGAAATGTCGCCCTTGACTATTCCAGTAAGAATAAAGATGACAAGGATGGGTGTGGTGGCGCATGCCTTTAATCCCAGCACTCGGGAGGCAGAGGCAGGTGGGTCACTGGGAGTTCGAGACCAGTCTGGTCTACAAAGCGAGTCCAGGACAGCTAAGGCTGCCCAAGAAACGCTGCCTCGAAAAACCGAAAAACAAACAAACAAACAAAAGAATAAAGATGACAGTGACAACATAGGAAGGTACAGAGGCCACTCTCTCTCTATAAGTGCTTTTCCTTGGCACTTCTGAACTCTCTCAACTTTCTGTTTTGAAGAGAGTTAGTATCCTTAATGAAGAAGAAAAGGAGAAAGAAGAGGAGGAAAGGAGGAGAAGAGAAGAGGAAAGAAGAAGGAGGAGGAGGAGTTGGAAGAAGGAGGAGGAGGAGGAGGAGGAAGAATCATCATCCAGAGGCACCTTCATCAGTGAACCCTGAAGCCCTTTCTTGCTGTGGGTGATGCTCACACAGCACTTGCAAACTTAAGCCAAAGGACAAAACACCCTTTTGCCAGAAACTGCACATGGAGAAGTGTACCAAACACCTAAGACAGCCTTGCCATTCAATCATAAACACACATAAAAACATTAGTCCCCTTTTCTCTCTGACGGTCCGCAGCGGATCTTTTAGTCACATAAGCCTTCAAAAATGTCAGGAAGGGTGAACACATGAAAGAGACTGATAGCACGCCGAGCCTAAGATGCTTATGGTACAGTTGAGGCTGACACAACACATTTATCAAAAGTTGAAAGATACTCTAATGTATAATAGTTTTTAAAGAGGGAATGTTTAGGGGTGAGTGTCATAAGAATCCTCCTGAATGGCAAACTAAATAATTAAAATTGTTGCCAGGTGGTGGTGGCCCAAGCCTTTAATCCCAGCACTCGGGAGGCAGAGGCAGGTGGATCGCTGTGAGTTTGAGGCCAGCCTGGTCTACAGAGTCTAGGACAGCCAGGGCTACACAGAGAAACCCTGTCTCAAAAAACAAAACAAAACAAAAAATAAAGCCGGGCGTGGTGGCACACGCCTTTAATCCCAGCACTCGGGAGGCAGAGGCAGGCGGATCGCTGTGAGTTCGAGGCCAGCCTGGTCTACAAAGTGAGTCCAGGATGGCCAAGGCTACACAGAGAAACCCCGTCTTGAAAAAACCAAAAAAAAACAAAACAAAACAAAATAAAAAAAACAAAAAATAAATAATTAAAAGTGTCAAGGAAAATGTTTAACACAAAAGTAGAGATCATGTGAGATAGGACATGTCTACTTATTTCATTTTTAGGGATATATATGTATATACATATATATGTATATACATGTGTGTATATACGAATACACACACACATACATACATATATATACACAGACACATATATATATATATATAACCTGATTGATGGAAATAGTTAAATAATTTTCATCATAGTCAGTAAATAATGTGTTAGGAAGTAACACAGTTTCTTATTTCCAAACTGCTTTCCACGAGGCTGCAGAGAATGAGATCTATCAGATGGGCAGAATTGTCCTGTCCGTGTCTGTTTCTTCAGTACAAGTGAACTGAGACAGAGGAAAGCCATCTTGCTTCTCCTTATGCATGATGGGAGTTTACGCTTACCAACTTATCATACACCGTGGAATTTCTGACCCTACACTGTTCACTTCCTGAGTTTCCCCTTGGAAGCTTCCCACTGTTTCTGTTTCTCTACTGATATTTCTCATGGCTCCTTTAAGATTCCCACTGATGAAAACAGTTCGTTTCTGGTGCAGATACTTTGCAGGTGGATTTACACCCTTCAGCTGCCACTTTCAAAACCTGGCTCACCATGGAGTGAGATGCACTTGGGTTTTTGGTCTTTGCTCTTCATGTGTCAGAGCATTCTGGAACATGCTGCAGATGTTTTGAGTGTCCAGTTGTGGAGATCCTGAATTCTGTTTGCTGTCTCTGGTGAGCAATGCTTTCGTTGGTTTGGTGGGTGAGTTCTCCTCTGGGCTCAAAGTGAGGACTGTTTCTGGGGCTGCTGCCTTGCCTCAGTTGAGATCTTTTGTCTATAGCCGGATGTTCTGAGTCTGCCTGCATCAGTGAGGTAGGCGGTAGGAGTTTTGGTAACATTGGAATGCCCTCCATAGGCAGGGTTGAAAACATACACTTGTGCACTGTGACACTGTGTGTAATGGTTTCTAAACAGGCACATACATGTAAAAGTAAGGAACTGTTTGAAAGAACATGGTACGTGATGTGTGGAGCGATGCTGCTTTAGCTACTCACATTGGATTAGTCATGACATGAAACAGGTTCAAAACAAGCTGCAATAGAAATAACTAGTTCCTAAGTCAAAGGGCATGATGAGCAGACAGCAGATGTGCCAGAGACCTTAGAAGAAGCCAGACCGTGGTTTCTGTCTGTCTCCCTGTCTCTCTGTCTCTCTCTCTCTCCCTTTGTCTCTCCCTCTGTCTCTCTCTCTTCCCCCTCTCTCCTTCCCTCCCTCCCTCCCTGATTACCTCTTATTCCCTCTCCTACCATGCTGGGGACTAAACCCAGGGCCATGCTCTTGCAAAGCAACCACTCTACCATGGAACGAAATCCCCAAGCTCCAGACTTCCTTTTCTGAGAGGATGGAAATCCTAATATGAATACATTTTCTGCAACACAGGGAAGACTTCCGCACCCCTGAATGGATCCACCGGCCTCATGCAAAGAAGACGTTTACCTGCACCCCGAATCAAACAACAAACAGGCCCCATAGTGTGTGCAATCATTCAAAAAAGACACAGGGAATATCAAAGGACCCGAGGACAGATGTGAACACAGACCTATGGGGACTGAAGCTCAGCAGGGAGATGGCGGATGGGTGCTCTGGGAGGCCACCAGTTTACACAATGTGCTCCCTGAGGAAGCTGGTTTTCAGTGACCACATGAATACGTCTGTCGCTTAGATACGTGCTTATCTCCTAAACGGAGGAAGAGCCTGATTTCCAGGGAAGAATGTCAAAATCTTTTTCAGTCAATTACTGCTAAAATGTAAAAATAAGATAAATGGCGGGAGATTTCTGTGGAATGAGTCGAGCTTGTTTTTAGCATGTTCCTTGGTCTTTTATAATCTAGTCGTGCTGACGTACGTCACACGTCACAGTGCTGAGTGAAATGCTGAGTAAAGGGACAGGGCAGCTTGGAATTTATGAATCGAGCAGAACTTGAGCCTCTAGAGCCAGGCGTGGTGGCACATACCTTAATCCCAGGACCTGGGAGACAGAGGCAGATGGATCACTGTGAGTTCGAGGCCAGCCTGGTCTACAAAGTGAGTCCAGAATAGCCAAGGCTACACAGAGAAACCCTGTCTCAAAAAAGAAAAAGCCTCTAAAAAAGCTTGGAGATATTTACGTAGACAGAGCATCTCGCACTGTAGATCATCACCTACAACCATAGAAAGCATTCCTACCTAGGGATTGCTTTCCTGTTTTGTCCTTCACCTGTGTAACAGAGAAATGATGGTACTTATCAGACTTTCTCACGGGAGACAGGGGAGCAGAAAAGGTCAATAGGTTAATATTCATAAACTGCAATTCAGGTGATAAAAGGTCCGCAGGAGCACAAAGCAAACATTATGCTAACGACAGGCCGGTGGTGATAAAGAACAGCTGTGCTCAGAGAGACATCGCGTGCACTTGCTCGGTTGGCTGCATGGACGCTGATCTCAGGTGGACATTACAGACAAGCAATAGTCATCCGTCACTAGCTCCAAGCCCAGCAGGAGGGCAGAGCCTGAGTATGCTTGTTGCAGGAGGGGGAAAGGAGCCATAAACACACCCAGACATCTGTTCCGCTTGTCTGATAAAGCTATGGCCACAGAGCGGTCCTCACCTATTCTAGCTCTTCTCTTGAAAAATGGATAGTTTATTTTCATTTGCTTTAAAATACCCACTATAATCACATTTATATTTTAGTGGAGTTATAATTATTTCCATAGTCAAGAAGAATATCTGAAAGACATATATCAAACGTGTGTGTGTGTGTGTGTATGTGTGTGTGTGTGTGTGTGTATGTGTGTGTGTGTGTGTATGTGTGTGTGTGTGTGTGTGTATGTGTGTGTATGTGTGTTATGTAGAGGATTATGCCTGGCTTTTCTCTGGGTCATCTGTTATCTAGAGTTTGGAGTCCTTTACAATAAGTGCCACTTTCAGAATTAAAACAATTCAAGAGGAGATATGAAATACCATGATTAGGGGCTGCATAGAGCACTCAGTGGTTAAAAGTGCTCCTTGCTCTCATGGAGGACCAGCGTTCAGCTCCCAGCACCCCCATGGGGAGCTCACAGCAGCATGTAACATCAGCTCCAGCCCTATTCCGGCCACTACAGCAACCATCACCCATGTACTTATAAGCACACATATGCATGGCACACATATGCGCACGCACACGCACGAGCACCTGCACACACACACACACACACACACACACACACAAGTTGCCTTAAATATTTAATTAAAAGCACAAACCCAGATTCAAGGTATACAAAACTATGACTAAAAACCTACATTGTATTAGGCAGGAAGAATAATTTTAAATTAAATGTACAAATAGTTTAAATTTCATTTATAATAAGAGTTTCACAAACATTCTCCCATTTTTGACCCAAGTCTATGATTAATCTTGCCTAAGGAAATAATCCTAATTTTACACAAATTTACCCAGAAATGCTTACAGTATCTTTATGTGAAATGTACAAGTTCCTCATCTATGCACAGGTATGGGAAAATTCTTCCCTAAATCATGGGCCAACCTTGTCATGAAACCCTTGCTACCAAAACTTACTATAACATATGGACATTTGGGATGCACAGTTCAGTAAGCTAGTTGTGGTGGGACAAAAAGCTACAGAGTCGGCACTCATGGGCTGAGGCAGGAAGCCAGCCTGGGCTCCATATAAAAACCCTGAGAAGCAAACACACACAAACACACACACACACACACACATGGGTAGGCATGGTGGCTCATACCTTTATTTTCAGAACTCAAGAAGTATGAAGCAGGTGAACCACTGTTAGGTTCAGGCCAGCTAGGGCTACATAAGAAAACCCTGTCTCCAGCAAAGAACAAAAACCCACCACCACTACCAACAAAACTCCACACCTGTGGAGTGAAGGAAAGACTTAGGCCTGCTGCCCTGCGTGCTCCTTGACGCTGCAGTATTTTCCTGAGTGTTTGTTTTGCTTTTTCACAATCTCCTCTCCAAAGCTTCCCTTGTAGGGACATCATCATATTGATTCCCAAAAAAAAAAATGTTGTTAGAAAGTGTAAAGAAAACAGTCGCCACTGGCTAAGCACACAACAAACCAAAACCGCACGTGTGCATTCAGACGTGATTTTGTGAGGGATCTGAAAACCTTAAAACCTGACAGAGTTCCCTGGGTGAGTACCATGTGTGACTCCCCCCCGCACCTCAGCTGCCTCTGCCTCAGTATCTCTGGGATGGAAGCAAAGACTGACTATGAGAAGAGAGACTCGGAGAGGGCAAGGCCCTGTACCAGGTAGAGCCTACAGTACCAACCCCACACAGAGATGCTTATCCAACCAGTCCTAGCTGCGTGCTCCTGCCCCAGCCTAGAGCTTACTTCTTGCATGCAAACTGAGCTGCAGTGAAGGGTGGGGGTTGAGGGACGACACACTATTACACAATGTGGCAGGCAGGGAGGAGAGATGAAGGTGGTAACCACAAGGGACCCTTTTCCAGCTGAGCAAGGAAGCTCCTTAAGGAGGTCTGCAACCTCATGGAACTGGGAAGCCGTGTTTTGTTCCTATCTACTCCAAATACCTACGCCTTGCATCTCTGAGACAAAGTGGGATATTACTATTCCAGAGCTATAGGACTAGGGTCTTGAAAGGCAACTGAAATGCTACTGCTCCGAGGGCAGCAGGTGTAACTCCTTAGTGACATAAACCCCGCCCCCCATGGACCACCTGAAGAGCTACATCAAGTGGGCTAGCCACTTGGGGAATGTAATAATTTAAAGAATAAGGGCAAAGGCAGTAAGGTCAAATATGTACCCTTGGACCTTGTCACTATGCTGTCCTTCCTACGCACCATCTCTGGATGGCCATTCAAATGTTAGCACGTCTTCAGGAGCGCATGGAGCAGTTCTTCCATACCCCACTGTCTGCTTCCGAATGAATAAGAACGGAACAGAGAGTGAGCGAGACGCCCGCACGGGGATGGCTCTTACGTAACCATGTGATTCTCAAATTGGTTCTGTCCCTTCCCATTGGAAAGGCTTTGACAGTCTTCCTACACACCCAAAATGCCATCCCCAGAATTAGAATCCCACGCCATAGATCCAGCTCCCGGCTCCCACTTCCTCGCAGACATGAAACAGATATGTCCAAGTGAATACGGCCAGTAAGTTCACAGCACACAGAGTTCAGTTGCGAAGGACACTATCGAATGAATGGTGAGCACGTGGCAAACAAAATAAAGTGTGCTGTGACTGTGCAGTGTCCCAGGAGAGGGGGAAAACCAAGAGGCGTGCTCAGATCATGTTTCACTCCTCAAGATGGTCAAACTCAAAGCCAATGGTAAGCTGTTGGCTCAGTTATGAGCCTCTACTCTGGCCATTCCATCAGCTCTTGCCTGGTCCCAAAAATGACCAGCTGTGTCCTCTAGGATGCCTTGATATGGTCCCCGGGAGTCCAGACACCACCCAGGTACCTACAGCAAAGGGTAAGAGAAGGAAGAACTTGACCTTATGATCTGGAACCTCTCAACTGCACACCCTGAGTTAGACTCTAACCGTGTACACTGGTCCAAGTGCTGTCCATCCTTGGTCCTAGGTGTCCCCAACGGGGTACCATGGAGGCTGAGTGTGATGGTGCAAGCCTATGCACCTGTAATCTTAGCACGTGGTAGGTGAATCATGACTATGAAATTGAGGTTAGCCTGGACAACACAGCAAGACCACAGATATATGATGCAGAGAGTCATTCAATTCAAAGCTCTGTATTTTATGCAGCAAAATCAATTTAGTGTGTGCTGTGGTTTTCAGTCTCCCTTGCTTTTATAAATCTCTCCTCCGTGAGAGCAGACACTCTGTGGTAGAATGGGTCTATATAGACATGCTGAGTGATATGCCTAATGTTAGGGTCTGACTATTATTAAAAATGCAGAGAAATTATGTTGGAGCATCTTCTTCAGCCTTGCCCAGTATATCTGACAGACATACTTGTGAAGCAGGAACTACTGAGGACTTGCTTAGCCTATCTTGGTAGAGTTTGGCCTCTGACTTTGCCTTCATCCAAACTTGCCCTTTTTGAGTCAGAATCGAGGACACTTTCCCCAGTGACTGGCTTGCCACATTTGAAGCCATCTCCATAAGGAGGTTCTTCGATGCTCATCATCCTCCTGGAGGTAAGCTGGGTGTTGCCGGGAGTTACCCTGTCTCAGTGTCAGTGACTCTCTAAACTAATAAAAATATCTTTAAATGCCGTATTCTGCATGTCTCTGAGGTGTCTGAAGACCTTATCTAACTATCCTACCTTATCTTTCTATAGAATCGTATCTATCTGCCACACCTAAGATGTGTATTTGTGGGAAAGAATAAGCCTTGTCACAGGTGGGAGCAGTCTTGGCGGGCTTTACCCTTGGGGCACTCCATGAATACCTTGTGACAGACTGAGTGGAGCCATCCTGGGTCTGGAATTCAGGAAGCAGACCTGGGAACCCCACCTGGACTATTGTCTTTCTAATTGACCCTCACCGGGAGAAGGAGACGGTCCTTCCCATGTGACTCAGGGAGTTGGGGAAGAGAGAACAACAAAGTCAGCTGGGCGGGAGAGCGTGGAGAGAGCTTGTAGAGCAGCGGACCAGCTGGACCAGCACGCGGGCCAGAGAGACACCTAAGGACCCGTCCTGTGGAACGGCTACCGGAAGGTTCACTCTTTTGTCCCTTTAACCTTTTTCCTTCTTGTATAAGCTAGTTGGGTTGTATAATAAAGTTTAATTGCTAAGAAACAGAGTCAACATATATTCTTGTGATAAAATTAGACTACCAATTGACATGACCATGATTTGATCAGCTAGCAATTAACTTGTATAACTTATTTATCCTAAACAGCCTGTAATAGAGAGTTGTGGGTGACTGTTCAGGTAGCAAACTGTCTCTGTCATCTTCTCATTTGGAAAGCTACTAACCTGCACTCCCAGTATACTCAAGTAATCAAGTTAACTCCTTCTCAAGTCTCTGATGGAACTGAAGACCAGGTACCTTAGTTTTACAACGAAGCTTAGTTGTTTAGGGGTTAAGATGTTTTTAGGTCTAGATAGGTATTTTAAGTTGATAATGACAAGATGTGATGGAGACTGATTTACATTCAGAATTTTAGATGCACCAAGATAGGAAAGATGTTTTCTTCAAGGCTGTCAAACACAAATAGCCAAAACACTAAGATGTAACATTTATATAATTCCTGATTATATCATGGTTCTTCTTGCTATAGGTAGTTTATTGTATATATGTGTAATAATATAAATGTATGTATAAAAACAAAAAAATGTTTCGTTAATAAAGAAAAAAGGAAAAAAGATATTAAACAAGTGTATGCTCGATTTTGTCAACCTAAAAGAAATGCAGAGAAATAATAAGATCAACTCTTTCATCACAAAAGATGTCTGTTACATGGCAAAAAGATAACGTCCTCCCTTATAAACATTCGCAGGAAAACTCCCTAAAACCCGTGGATTTGGGAATGTGTTATCCCAGGATGGGGTCTGGTCTCGAAGCCTCCTGCTTTTACTCCTCATCGCACGTGGCTATCATCAGATAAAGAACTGTTCCAGCCATCCAGCGGGGGCAGGGCGGGCCCCAGCTCATTTCAGCCGTCAGCTACATACAACAGTGTATGGAGGAGACTATGTTAGAGTTGGGGTCGGGGAGTAGCTCAGTGAGTGAACTGCCTACTGAACAAGCGCCAGGTTCTGAGCTGATCGATCACCAGTTCCCATATAAAAGGTGAACGAGGCAGCATATGTGTGCTTGTGGCCAATTCAACTAAGGCTCCGTGCTGAGGAGGCAGAGACAGAAGGATCCCCGGGGCTCAATGGCCAGACACCCGAGTCGAATTAGTGAGCCCCAGATACCAGTGAGAGACCTTAACTGAAGAAAAAAAAAAAAAGATAGCAATATATAAGTCAATAAAGTGGCCATGACACCAGCAGGTTACCTGTGGCCTCCAAATGCACACACCCTTGTCCACATGGGTGATGAGAAAATAAATTAAGATCTGTTTAGTGTGAGGCAAGTTTCTGGTCTCTTAACTCATTAGTCTCCACTCCAAGCCTAAGTAGAATGCCTAGTGTTCTCTCCTTGCTAATGAACTGTTGAAATGTTAGATAACCTGGGCAAGGTCAACAATTAACATGCCATGGACCAGAGATGCAAAAACCTGGAGTCTGGTGCCAGAGGCTGTGGGGGAAGTGGGACCGATCAAAACATACAAACAAACAAACAAACAAACAACAACAACAAAAACCATAATGCTAGTATCCAGTAAAATTGTATTGTTTCCAAGAACACCTCTATCCCCTCCTATTTTCTTGTTTTCATCCCCCATTCGCCATCCCTTCATTTGCTGGATGGTACCTTTTGGCTCCAGAATTCCATATATCAAAGACAAAAAAGAGTGCCAAGAAAGTTTATATGAAACATAAGAGGTGAGTAATGGATCCTGTTAATAAGTTTGCCTTCTGTCACAACCATGTTATTAGCGGGAGGTGAGGGGTGGGGGAGGGAGATTCTTTTAGATTTAAAGCTAAAAAGAGAAGAAGGAAGATCCTGCTGAGCCCTTTAGAGCCACATACATCTCAGGTTAAACACTGCTCAAACACATGGAGCTGCACTTCTCATCCTTGGAGTTGACTATTTACATGACTGTGTTCCGGTGCGCCACCTAGTGGGCAGAAACCATCTCACCGCTACAAAGAGAAAATACAGTCCAAGGCCTTCCTAAACAGAAGGAAGCTGGAAAACCAGCAGTAGGAATGAGCTTGTTTCATCTTCCCACCCGCTGAGATACTTTTCCCAGAGCTAAAGTTAATTTTAAAAACTTAAAACTACCAGAAGAATGAAACTCAGATATTTACTAGCTCCCTTCAAAACGTGCCAAGGCTACACAGAGCCACTCTGTCTTAAAAAAAAAAAAAAAAAAAAAAAAAAATTCTTAGCAGTGCAATTATCCAGGCGTTCTCTCTCCACTCAGTGTCTATTGCAGGTTGCAGGTGACCCTGAAATAGACTTATTCCTCCTTGTCTCTACTGCTCTATTCTCTCCTGTGCCGAGTCAGGAAGAGAGAGGAGCATATCGCATGGATAAAATCACTGGGTGGACAGAAACAGTAATGGCAACGGATGTCTGCAACCAAAGGAGCTGTGGTCACTTCAGACAGTGACGATCTGGTCCACTGCGTTTCGGAGCAGTGGGACAGCAAAGCTAGATCAGAAAAGGGCAGATCTGCAAGTGTTGTGAGTGGTTGTCTGTTGTCTGCACCCCGGAATATAGATACTGTTACCCTGTGGCTGAACCGCCTTGCTAGAGCTCAGAGCACTAGTGTGTGGTGCTCTGGGCAGAGCCCTGCAGGCGATGAACTGCGCTTGCTTGGTTCCTTGATGGGAAGTGAAGCTCTTGGGTTCTGAATGACAACTTTCCACTCTCACTTTCCTCTACTGTGGTCTCTGCACAGGAAACTGAACAGGAAGCCAGGGTAAGGCACGTTCTATGTGACTATGCCAAAGCCACAGAGAGACCAGAGAAGGAACCTTGGCCCACACAGCTTATAGGAAAACATTGAAATGTAATTGTCAAGAGGTGCTACTTAGACCAGAGATGCCATCAGAGAGACCAAGCTTCCCAGAGCGCTGTTCAGCTCCCCAGAAAGCTCTCTCATTTTGACTCCACCCTCTGACCTCCCCATGGCATTACTGTCATATGGTTTAAGGAAATATGTTTCAAAACCTCAAAATGTATTATTGTTGCTGTGAGACTGTTTCCATTTCAAGTGCATCCTCCTGCGCTCCATGGTAACTAGGCGCACTGTGCCACACTTAGAAGGCTTTCCTAGCAGCAGAGAGAGAAATGATTGGAAATGAGACTCCAGACACAAGGGTGCTGACGAAACTCGTCTCCCGGGTGCAGCTGACACATTCCATTTCACAAGGAGGACAGTCAGACATCTTAGAACACTTCTAGCCCCTTCCAGGTGCCAGCGCAGCCTTGGTGGCCCTGAGGACCCTGACTTGCTCCTATACCTGCTATCTCTACATGCTCTCAAGCAGTGAAGGAGGCACAGAGTCCAGGCGGCGGTGGGAGGGTGGCCGGAAGCTAATGGCTGTGGCTTTGCACCACCTGGTGGCTAGGGCAGCTTTGGCATGACGAGTGACTACAGTCGCCAGGTTTTCCTGTTGTTGCTGCTTTGTTTTGATATGATATGTTTGGATCATGTCTTTCCTCTGTCCTAAGCCCTCACAGACCTCTCTTCTCTATCCATCCAAATGCATGCTCTTGGTAAGCCTATGTTGTATCGGTTTGAAACAATAGTGTACCTAGAACTCATCAGCACTGGGGTACAGAGCACACAGGATGGGAAAGAGGGTGCATGATCAGAGGGAAGCATCGTGGAGGTTGAGAGAGGAAAGAACCATTCCCCCCAAGGACCAGGCCCACACATTACCTGCTTGTGGGTTCACAAGAACCATACACCTAGCCGGGCATGGCGCTGCATGCCTTAAACCCCAGCATTCCAGAGGGTGACAAGCCAATCTCTAAGAGTTTAAGGCCATCCTGGTCTAGAGAGCAAGTTCCCAGCCAGTCATGACTACCTAGTCAGACCTTGTCTAAAACCAAAAAAGAAAGAAAGAAAAAAAAATAAAAGAATAAAAGGAAATAAAGAAACACAGGAACCACACATTGGTCTAGATTTCTGGAAATCCCTCTGCCTGTGCCGCCATCGGCTCCCTGGATGGAAAGAACTACATAGAGCTCAGATCCACGCTAGCATTAGCCAGGATTTCCTTCCTCTGGAGTTCCATAGAGTGCACAGAGATTTAGGAAATATGCTGGGCCTGTGTCGTTTGGCTTTTGAGACCTGTTCTTTATGGGTACACCTGTAACTAAGATGCAAGCTAGGGACAGGCTAGTGATGCCACCCACTTATCCCGTTATCCCGGTGGGAAAGCGGTTCTGTTCTCAGCAAAGCTCATGTTGCTCCGTGCCTTCCATCAACTCCTTCATGCGAGAGGGAGGCACACACCACAGAAGGGAGGCCAGTGTCACTTTGACCCATTTCTTTGACCCATAATGTGCTATCCACTCATACTAACGCTGTCCTTGCATTCACAGACTGAGTCTCACTGGCAGTAAGCATAACAGATAATACCCTGTTGGGCACTGTGCTAAGCCAGACACCAGGCTGCACTATAAGCTCTCAGGCTACAGTCATTTTAGAGAAAATGCACCCTGTTCCGTGGGCGTGATATTAGGTTAGCCTCAATTCCATGGAACTGCACTTCAAAATATCTCGATCAATCCACTCTGAGGTATTAGCGTCCTCCCCACCCCACACTCCTGTACTAGTCCAAGAGCACAGAGTCTAGGCAGACACCCTGTACCTCAGGAAGGGGTTTCCTCCTCTCCACTTTCCACGGGCAGGACCCTCCGCAGGGACAACCGAGCACATCAGATTCTCCTTATTAGGAGTGCTTACAATTTTTTTAATTTAAAAATTCATTAAATATACTTGCCTGTGCATGTACATGTGTGTGCGGCAGCACACATATAAAGGTCTTAGAACAACCTGCGAGTGAGCCACTCCTCTCCTTGTGGGTCCAGAGGCTCCCACTCAGGTGTGCAGGTTCCTATGCTTTGCTCCACTAAGCAATCTCACCGTCTCTAAATTCACAACTGCATGGCTCCTTGGGGCAGCACAGGACTAGATTCATGTGAGTTTCTGGCCACAAATTCTTGTTATTGTTGCAACTACACAGTCCTATATAGCCAAGCTTAAGTGCATTTCTATTTAAAGACACCCTATGGTTCATTCGTTTCATCAGCATGTAGCCAAGTGCACTGAAACCCATACATGAAACTTGCCTCAAACATACATCCTGCATTTTCTTCCTATGGCACATCACAGTCTCCTTCTACTGAGGAACCCCAGCCAAAACTTCAGTGTTGTGCCATTTCAAACAGACACATTCAAGACGGAAATGAGAGAGTGCAAGCTGAGATCAGCTGCAGAAAGCTGGCCTGCAGAGTGAGGGCTGACACAGGAGTCTGTTCAGTGCCTGCGGTGTTCCATCAAGACATGAGTTAAGTGGCTTGGTGGCATTTGTGTACGTCCAAATATGACACTGAAATGTACCTTGAATGTTCATGTTGCAGTTACAAGTAAATTTGGACAAATAGGAGAATTTTCAAGCATGGGATCCATGAGTAACAATGATTGACTATGTATTTAACCCCCTTTATAATGTAAAAGTCTTTATAATCTTTCCCTCGCTCTCAAAGCTAGCTCTGCTTTTTTCTTTCTATGTAACCTAAATATCAGCCATACAACAGACCAACAGTTTACCAACGGAATAGTGCAATCTCTCCCTAACCCCAGGACAACCTACAGGTTGCACACTTTCCTGCCACCATCTTTCACAGTATCACGAGTCACTGGGCACCATTTCTACAGCAGCATTAGTAGCTTTCAAAACCTCCTAATAAAAACATCTAGATGCACACACTGTTTCCATGACAACCCAATGCTCTGAACAGTTCACTAAGTATCTGATATTTCAGTATATATAACTTATTGATAGAGATAGTCATTATGCCCTCCTTATTTTTATTTATGTATTTACTAATTAGAAGATTGGGGGGATTGAGCCCAAGGCATTTAAACACTCCGATCAAAAATGCTCTACCATTGAGCTCTACCGAAGTACCCTATTGGAAGACTTAAAGAGAGAAAGGGGAACCAGTTTGCACTAGTCACTCCGTCTAAGTGGGAGAGTGAGAAACAGTCTGAGCAGCCTGAATGCAGACCCCATGCTTAATCTTGACGTGGCAGTCCTGTAACAGTTACATCGAAAGGCATTTTAAAAAGCAGAAACGCAGCCTTCTGCAGTGTGGGGAGGAAGTACAAATAAACAGAGTCCATGCCATTCCCTGCCATCTACTCTCAGGAAGATTTATCAAGATGACAGCAGGCACTGCACCTGGACTTATGTGTAATCATATTTGCAACTGCATACTTGCTTCCTGTCACTTAAGAAGACGAGATTCTCCTGAATCCGAACACGGATCTTAATTCTGAAGAAATCTATTTCCTATCCCTTATTATTTTTCTACCTTATTTTATTCTTTTGTTAAATGATTATTCTGAAAAAAAGAGTTAAAGAAAATGTCTAAAATTTCTCACATAAAAGCAAATTACAGAGGATGAAAACCAGATTTTTTAATTTCAATTATTTAGTTTAGTTCCTTAGTCAAGGTAAATGAAATGGGGAGGCACTAGAAAAAAAGTTTTAATCAATTTTATCATCTGCTCTGGCTGAGAAGAAAGCAGGAAGAAACACTAATGACAGCTACTAACGCTTCCCCCAAAGACTGACCGCAGCAAATTCTCAGTTTACAAACCCACAACTTCAACATCAAGAGAGAAATGAACTGGCCCAGCCCTGGCCCAGGGCGCCACCATCACCACGTACAGTCCTTGCTGGCAGTGAGGAACAGCTTGTGCCCAGCTGGGCATTCTACAGATGGCCTCCTGGCTCCTTCACTGCAGCACAAACCATGCAAGCCATGGAGGAACTTTAAATCAAGATCCTGGAACTTGAGACTATATAGTGAGACCTCGTGTTAGTGTGTGTGTGTTTGTGTGTGTTTATCTATGCATGTGCGCACATATATGCGTGTGTGTGCATGTGTGTTTGTATGTGTACGTGTGTTCCGGGGTTACTTTATTAGGAAAACCCTTTTCTTTGGGGTGCTGGGCTAAGGAGTCAGAAGTCTGTCTACTTCTTCCATCAAATTGTCATCCTTTTTTTTTTTTTTTTTTTTTTTTAGAAACTGTCCTTTCAGCCTTGTTGGAGCAGCAGCTCCTTCTATCCTGTTATCACTGTTGGTTTTAATGTCAACTTGCCACACGTGAGAACCACTGGCATACCTGTCCCGGTGTCCTTGCCTGCTGTGGGGACAACGCCCCCTCCCTGTGGGCAGCACTGTCTGGTAGGGGCCCAGATGAAAAGGCTGAGCCTTTGGCTGGGCTGCCTCCTCCCTGGGGCTGGGCTGATTTGCCCAGGTACTTTTCTGCTGGTGGCTTGCCTGACAGCAGAACAAGGATTTTCAATAGCTTTCATCATGGATGTGGGGCCAGCGGGCTCTCCCGGATCCTGTCAGTCTTCTGGGGCTAGACTGGTACCTCAGCCTGTAAAATTAATGACTGTTGGCTATCACCGCTCCAGCGAAAGACAACTACACTATTAGACTGTTAAGACACTAGCCTCTAGGACTAAGTAAACTGTCAGGCTCTCAGCTTCTTAGATATGACTTGGCTATAGTTTTAAAGATGACAATAAATTCACACACACGCACGCATGCACACGGCCTATACTATTCCCTTGATTAATATACCGGGAAAACTCAAACCCCTGACTAGTTTCCAAGAGATGTGCTTCCCAAAATAAAGACAGCTCTAGTATGGCTTAGCTCTCTGTTGGAGCAATAGACAGTCTTGCCAGAGCTTTGAGTAACCTTGAAACAAAAAGTTGTGCCCAGTTTGCAGCTAAGTGGCCCGATCACACACATGTTCAAAGACAGGCATCACAGCCCATGGCTCAGATGCAGGAAAACACGCTGACGTAATGGCCTGCATGGCTCTAAGAACCTATCAACTTATTGATTCCTGAGAAGTCCACTTGGGAGAAACAAAGTGAGAAATTAAATTCCTTTTATAAATTCAATTTTTACTCAAAGAGATCCAAATATTATCCAAACTTCTCACTCAGCTTTCGAGTTTGACAGGCAGATTGGTCTGTTTGGGAAGCAGAGAAAGAATAGAACACGGGTCCGAGGCGCTTCTGCAGGACGCCCACTAAGTGGCAGAAGAATGGAGCGCAGGTCGGAAGCGCTTCTGCAGAATGCCCACTAGGTGGCAGAAGGAGCCCGCGCGTCCACAGCTAGGCCTCGTGGTCTATGAAACATCATCTTGTCAAGATTGCTGGCTCATTTTCAGCATAGATCATTACTCAACAGTCTTTCCAATTTTTCAATTCTCTGATGCAAGACCATGGCTGAGGCCTAGGGAGAAGCTGCTAGGGGAGTTTTTAAAATGAAAATTAAAGAACTGTGGAACAAAATCGAGGACACCAGTGTTTCCCTTGGGCTATTCTCCAGCGAACGTTTCCCGTCCCCCCTGCGTCCCCCTTAAAATAACTTTTGAGTCCTCAGGGAAAGTGCCACATAAATTTGAAAGTCCTTAGAATCACATAAAATTGACCTTCAATGAAAAAGCTCTATCCATCCTTGCTCATTGCATAATTGGGAAACAAAACACTCCAAGACAGAAGGTCAAGAACCTCCTACACCTGAAGTCAGAAGTGGGTCAGGATTTACCAATAATGCTAGGACAGATTACACAAACACTGAGGGAGATCGATCACACATCCTTGGCTCATGATGTAAGCACATGGGCTGGAAACACTAAGGATGATTCCCCATGTCTCCCATCCCCTCACTTTCAGAGAAACCCAGCATCCTCGCTTTCCTCTTTCCTCTGGCCTCCATGCTGCATTTTGGGTCTGCCAAGGCCTTGGGCAGATCAACAGTACACAGAGAGAGTGCTTAGTTCATGTGCTGTGCCTCATTCAAGAGAAGTCAATGCCGAATAGTGCCAGGCTGGGTTCCACATGGCAATTTAGATGACTTGTGGGTAAAAAAAGGACCACATGATTCCGCACCACTTCCAAGCAAACTAGATATCTGCCTTACTCTTTCAACACAGAAGGAAAGCTTGGAAGCAGTGGAGGTGAAATGGGAGGCGGATGCTGTCCACCTTCCATCTCGCAGAAAGGACCGACACAAGGTGACGTCTTAGATACCAAGACACAGCAAAGTCTCACCAGTCAGCTCAATTCATCTGTCAAGACCAAAGACGAGATGGGGGAATGAACACTTCCAGAAAATATTGTTAAGCATGTTGCAAAGCTGAACGTGGTAGCAATAAATACTCTTATTCGGAAAGACAGTAACACTATAAAAATCAAGAACTTGGACCTTTTTAATTAAAGAGACATTATTAAAAAGTTGAAAACTGGGCACTTTGGCTCATTCAAGATAAAAAGCTAACTACTGCATACTTATTGAAAGCAATTTGGCATAATCAAAACCCTACTTGAGATCCCCCACCAGCACCAAGGGAAAGCTGTTTTCTGGCAATTTCTAGCCACTAAAGCCAAAAATCTTATTTGTGTCATTTATGATGGGGGTTAAAATGGAAACCTAAATTTACAACTGCAAAATTTCAAGTTAGCTAAAGGTCGCTCCCAAACCGGTGATGCCATGAGTAAGAGCAGAATGCAGGCAACAAACAGTACAGCACGTTAGATCCAGGACAGGTTGTGCTCTGATTTGTCAAGTAAGTCTGTCTGTCTGTCTGTCTGTCTGTCTGTCTGTCTGTCTCTGTGTGTGTGTGTGTGTGTATGTGTCTGTCTGTCTGTCTGTCTGTCTGTCTGTCTCTCTCTCTCTCTCTCTCTCTCTCTCTCTCTCTCTCTCTTCTCTTTCTGTGTGTGTGTGTGTGTATGTAAGAAATAACCCACTCACATTTGTTGCTAAATGTCTGTCTGTCTGTCTGTCTGTCTGTCTCTCTCTCTCTCTCTCTCTCTGTGTATGTAAGAAACAACCCACTCACATTTGTTGCTAAATAAGGCTTTAAAAAAAAAAAACATCCTATATATAAATCTCATCATGACTCAATTCCAGGAGACCTCCAGATTTCTTTACATATATGAAATCAACACGAATGAGTAATCCAGTCACCAGACCAATAATAAGATGCCTCCTAGAACTGTCATCATTCATTCTCCTCAGGAGAACCACAGAGCCTCTCAAAGGATCTCAGGGAGGCTCGGTCCGTTCCAGGCTAACTACTTTCCATTACACTTAATCAGAACTGGATAAACAAGCAAAGTATTAGTCACACTTGTGCAACTTATTCCATTTTGCCGCAGCCAGAAGAGCTTTTCATGTGATCCTACTTAAACCAGCTCAACATCTGGAAATGTGGAAACTATTCTGTAAAGCACAAGAGGACCACACGTTCGATGTGGCTGAGGTCAGATGGGGCGGGTGGGAGGAGATCGCTTACTGGGGAGGGAGTACTTACAATGAAGCCAAGTTTCTTATAATCCCGCGTGTACATGGACTTGCGTTTCTCCATGCTGCCACTGCTGTTGCTAGGTTCTGACTCCGCATCAAAGGCGATTCTTCGAAGTTCAAATATGATGTCTCTTTGAGCCTGAAGGAAGAAAAAAGGCAAAGAGGAAAAAAAAAAAGCTGCATTCACACTGTGCGATGTGACATAAGACTCCCCCACTCCCCGGAGTCTACATGAATCATTGCATTCAGGCAAGGCAGAAGAGAGAAAAGACAAGCCATGTCCTAAGTCAGAATTCTGTCAACTCCTCTCTCTGCTGCTTAGGCTTGGCAGTGATCTACAGTCATCCTTCAGCCAAGTCATTGGAGTATTGATAAGCATTATCCAGGGCAGTAATGTATGAAGCCCCCAATACAATGGAAGGGCTGTGATTAGCGGAGGCTAAGTCGGCGAGTGTGTGTGTGTGTGTGTGTGTGTGTGTGTGTGTGTGATGTCCTGCTTGAAGCACTTAAGAGGAACACAAGGTTCTTGAGGACTGTTTGAGCTACAGAGGATCTCTCTCTCCACCGGGGCTTGACTTCAGGGAAACTAGCACAGGACAAAAATAAAAGGGAGATCCTAAGGGCAGAGAGGATGACTGACTCGCCCAAGGGCAGAGAGGATGACTGACTCACCCAAGGGCGAGTGTGGCTCAGACAGACGGAGGATCATTGTGCAGCCTTAGATAGGAGCAGTTTCCAACGTCACCATTAGGAAGAACCTTACAAATAGGCAGCAAGACTGTGTCTCCTAGGAATGTCAGGGGACTGCACATATAAAGTGTCACCAACATGGCTGCCTAAAGAACACTGGGACAACGATGGCACCAGTAGACATGCTAATGTGGGGGTAATAATGTAATTAATTATATTATAATCTAAAATATAAAAAAAATGATAAAAATTAAATGTGCTGAGTAGAATAGACCAGATACAAAGTGACAAATACTTTCCCCCCTCCTCCTACTTAATGGGCCTTTCTAGAATAGTCAAATTAATAGAAGCAGAATGCAGGGAGATGATGTAGAAGGAGCCAGAAGGGAAGGGAGAAATGAGGAGGAAAGCAAATATGGTTTAGTGGGCACAGAAATTCAGGTTGGCAACATAGAGAGGCCTCGGGATGAAAGCAGTGAGATCTACAGCACTGTGAATGGAGTTGGTGGTTAAAGTGATAAATTAGGTTGTGTGTTTTTTGTTTTTTAATAAACAAGAGCAAAAGTTTACACACAAAGAGTGTTGGTCTGTATTGGGAGCACCCATCTCCCTTACTCCAAGTGGCATGATAACTGTCTTGTCTCCCTGGGGTGACCATACTTGGGCTGGTGACAAAACATAGGGCATAGCCATTTACACTTCCCCACCGCTGTTAATCACATGGCCTCTCCCCATGAATGGAGAGCCGCCACGGCCACACACGCCACATGTGCAGCGCAGCATCTGCAGTGCATCGGGCCGTCACGTGCCAGTAGTGAATGTTTTCCTTCCCAAAGCTGCAGCTCTGTTTGAGTTGAAAATGTGCATAGCGGAGGCTGGGCTCCCAGCTGTTCCCTCTCACTCTACCCTCCGACAGGAAGGCTCCCCCAAAGCCTTCTGGGTGGAAATAGAATGTTTTAAACAGCGAGAGAGGCAGCAGAGAGTTAGAGGAAGCATCTAGCCAACTAAAACAGCAGCCCAGAAATGAGGGTTCACCGGGGAAAAGAGGTCCTGTCTTTGCTCTCAGTTGTTGGAGAATGGAAACCATTCCCCACTTGTGGAACTGATGCCACACGTAACCTTCCTTGTCCACGGTTGTCTGGGAATTTGACTCCGCTCAGTGTATTATGGTTGAGAGCCCAGGGGATTTAACCTCAAGCTCTTAACTATAAAGGAAAAATATGGATGTGTTTGGGGCCTCCTGGGAGAACTCACTCATCTTGTTCTCTGATCCTGGGCTCACCTAAACTTTAAAGCCATTTACCCAAGTTCTGAGATGACAATTATTACACCCTATAAAGATCCTGATTTTAGGGTAGTTCAAGGAGAGTCATTTGACGACACTGTGTGTCTCTGCTTACATTTCTGGGGATCATCCACCCACCTGGTCCTGGGGGTCCATCTTGGTCATCATCCTGTCTTCCAGAAGGTTAAAGGTCAGCACTTGCAGAACATACAGCTGGTGTGCCATCTCGTTGTTGATGGCCCGCTGTGCTCGGATGACGTGCTAGAGACACGGTTGACAAATCACATTTTTTAAAAGTTATTAAAGAAAGGATTCAGATCACAAAGTTAACTCACGGCATGATCTGAGGCCCTGACATGTCAGACCTTCCTCACCCTGAAGAACCCACACCCAGGCCCTAGGCCCAGACAACACAGGAGAACTACTTTCGTATGCAAACTAGGAGCCATATGTCTACAGTCCTTGTGTCCCAAACATCCCGGAGCCAGGGACCCCGAGACTAGACACAACCCATAAACACCATAGCCTGCTGGAATCATGAAGCTAGCCAATCCTGAGCCAGAGTAGCCACCTTGCTGGAGTGTGTTCTCCGAAGCACCCGTTCCCTAGGAAACCATAGCACAGGCTCTGGCCCACGTCTTCCTATGGCTCTCTTATTTCCTGTGTCCTCCTTCTTACGTGACTCCCATGCTGTGTCACACTCCTTCTTGTAGGGCACACCACCCCTTTGGTGAATTTTAAGTCCCAAGCTTTCTTTTCAGTGGCAACGGCCTTTTGACCTGTTCTTTTCTCCATACCTAAATAATGGTAAAACTTATATTTCAAACATGAGTGTGCATGTGTGTGTGCATGTGAAAGTGTGTGTGTGTGTGTGTGTGTGTGTGTGTGTGTGTGTGTGTGTGTGGCTTGCTGAACAACATCACAACATCAGGCTGGGTTGTTGTTTGCTGGTTTGGTAAACATTAGACTGGCTTGCTTCCCATAACTGGTAAGGAACCTATTCTGTTTGGCTCATCTCTAAACATTCGCCAGGTGACGCTGCAAGCTTCTTTTCCGCTGACGTTCCAGATCCTTCTCGAAGACCCTTCCAACTAGCTTCCTCATCAAAATACGACAAGCTCATATTCGTGGATTTTTTTTTTCTTGAGCCAAGAAGTTCCTGATTTTCTTTGCCTGCAAAACTAAGCCAAGGTGCCTGTGGTGCATGGCGCTGGGTATGTTCTCCTTGACTTCCCCCAGCAGGTGAAGACTGTCCTCCAGCCACAGGGCCAGCCGCTGCAGCAGAGCACTGTTTGTGCCAATCTTAAAACACACCCTCCCCTCCTGGACTAGGCCTACTCTGCACACTCCAGTGTCGAATCACAGAACAACCCACCGCAACACTAGGCCATTTCTCCCCAACATAGTGGCTTCAGCACACAGGTACTCACTGTTAAAATGATGTAGCGCAGCTGCTTCTGAGCCAAAATATTAGCCATCTCCTGTGAAAGAAAAACACGCCCACCATAGGCTTCAGTTGCATATGGCCAGCAATGACTCCATGCTGGAGTGTGTGGCTTAACTGTATATCAGCAGTATTTCTTGGGAAATAGCCAGTTCAAATCAGTTTTTGTACAGTCCACTTGGATTATAAAAATCCAGGTCCAAAAGCAAAGTAGAATTTTTTTCCCTTTTAATTTCTGTTCTTGTTAGAAAGGAATTAAAACCTCAAATACCCCAAACTGGTCCTGTGTCTCTATGTCTTCCACATCTCTTCTCATCACCTCTGCTAACTTTATACATTTACTTATGAAGAAACTACCATACAATAAGCAGACAAAGCAAGAAAAAGGGGGAAAAGTCAAATGTTTAGTCTGCTAAAAGCCAGTTCACTTACTATGTGCAAAATAAGAATGAGGAGACGGGCCCTAGACTCCGAGGAGGCTGTCTATGCATGTGAGCTGAGTCAGGATTATCTGTCTGTCTGTCTGTCTATCTATCTATTTATCTATCTATCTATCTATCTATCTATCTATCTATCTATCTAGTTTTTCGAGACAAGGCTCCTCTTGTAGCCCTGGTTGTCCTGGACTGGCTTTGTAGACCAGGTTGGCCTCGAACCCACAGTGATCTGCCTGCCTCTGCCTCCCGAGTACTGGGATCAAAGTCATGTGCCACCACACCTGGTTGAGTCAGGATTATGGAAGGCAGCTGAGGGCCCTGGAGTTGACACTCCCTTAGCTTGGCCCAGCCTCTTTTCTGTACTTCATGCTGTGGCATCTCCAATGGTATGGAGGATTGGGGATGGTTTAGTTAAATGCTCAGTTGTGGCACACGTAGGAAAAGGGAACCTTAGCTGGATAACTGCTGCAACCAGATTTACCTTTGGGCATGTGTGGCGGCAGGGGGGGGGGGGTGGGGGGGGGTGGGCAGGGGAGGTACGGTTTCTTGATTGCTATCTGAGGAAGGTAGGAGGCGCTGGGCACTAGCTGATGACGAGCTTGGAAGCAAGCCAGTGAGGAGAACTTCCCCATGGTTCCTGCCCTGGTTTCCCTCAACAATGGACTGTAACTTATAAACAGGAATAAACCCTTTCCTCCGCAAGATACTTTTGGTGATGGTACTCATCACAGACACAGGAAGGAAACTGGAAGAGGGCTGACTCATAGACCGTCCTTCTGAGTACTGACCAGCAGGTGCTAAGGGGAAATCAATCAAAACAGCCTTGATATGAAAATACTGCTTATATACAGGAAGACACCAAAATATTCTCTTTATTGTGGTTGCTGGGGAGTATTTCTGGCATTGCAGTTCTCACTAAGTAGAGAAGGCACTAAACTACTGCTACAAAGCAAAACTATAAATTCTACTGAGATTAAAGAAAACTTGCAGAAAGCTGAGCGAATCAAGAGCATGGAGAGAGAAGCTAACATGGGGCAAACAGGCAAGGAGGCGAAAGCGGGATGGGAGGGCGGGGACCATGTGTCTAGGCTGACAAAGGAAATGCGGGTGACTTACAGTGAGAGGACAATCAAGGATGTCAACATTGCTCTCTACATCAGCCTAAGAGCGCCATCGCCACCACAGAAAGGAGAGCGAGCAGGAGAGAAGAGGGGATGGAAATTCAGAGCGCTCTGTTAGACACGGGCAGACCCTCTTGCACTAGAAGGGTGGGCATTCTGTCAGGAGACCCTAAGTGGCACAGTGACATTAAAGTCCAAATCCAGAATGAGGTCCTCTTCTGAGCTCTTAAAGCCAAGAGTGCTAGCCAAGGACACCTCCAAAAGCAAGCCAAATGACAAGCCAGATCACGAGCCCTTCCACACCGGAAAAAGCAGGAGGGCCGTTACTGGCTTCTTCTGTTTCATATTTCTTCTCTTGGGCCAGATAACAAACAGAAGGACCAAAGGATACCACAGTGCTTTTCACTATTTTTTTTTTTTTTTTTACGTTATAAAATTATTTTCAAAGTGCTGTTCGATAATCAGACCAACAAAAACAGGAAAAGAAAATGCAGCTCACTGGTCTATACAATTGAAAGGTGAGTGAGAAGGAACACGACAATGTCATCATCTAATAACTATTAATTATTTGTTTATAGTATTTTCTGATCGGGCTCCTCAAGACACAGAGGACGCCACATCCTTTGCCTTCCAAGCCCGAGGGATGATGTCTAGCACAGAGCAGACAAAAAGAGTTTAACAAAAAGATCAAACATATTTTATAAAATTCTCCTTAAGAAGAGGAGCTAGATTAGAGAGAACACAAACAAATCTTTGTCTTCCTTACGGATATATGCCTAATATTAGTGAATTATTTGGATACCCGTGAGAGTTCACAGGGAGCTTAGCCTTCAATGGCACAAACACGGAGTCCTGGTGTACCGACATCGGAACACGGCCATGCATCTCTGTTGGTTTTCAGAATAGGTTTGTAAACAAAATTAATGCACATGGTATGGCTCACTTTGTGGTAAAATGCACGTGGAAGAAATGTACACAGAATAAAGGAAGAACAGAGCCATGAAGGTGTCTGAGCAGCGAGGACTGCAAGGGTCTGCCTGGAAACCCAAAGAAAGACCCTTTCAACCTTCTTCATTTGAAATTCGTCTTTTTTGAATTTGTTAACTAAAAGTCACTTTGAAATAATGCTTAAAAAACCATTAAGTATTTGTAGAGAAAATTGGAAGACATCTTCTCAACACGTCTTCCCTGAAAACAGTAGCAAAGGAAAAGATCCATCTGCCCGCTGAGCATCAGTGTCTTCCCGACAAAATCAAAATACATACTTCCTTCATCTGTGCAGCAGGAAAAGGACACCCCAAGGGGAAGGGACAGCACAACCACTACCCCAAGGGGAACATTAAAGCTCAGTCACTGCAAAGTCATTTCATATACTTAGATAAATAATAAAATCCTGACAGTGGAGTGCTATGAGCATGTCTGGCCCAGAGCAGGAAAGAGGAGAAGGTAAATTATTCAATAGTAGGAGAATTGATCCAATGTCTCAGACTTAATCATCAATATTTTTAAAAGAGGGTATTCTATAAAATTCAAGGTACAAATACTTAGGTAATATTTTAATCTAATTGGAGTGAGAAAGTGGCCCTCATCTCCCAGTGGCTTCTGGGAAATGTAGTGTAGCAGACCAGCTCTAGCTGTCACCATTATGGTGACCTGGCCAGGTTCTTTACTTCCATGGAGCCACAGTTTCCTCATTTGTAAAATAGAAATAATATGCTTTCATTTAATATGAAAATTTTGCTAGTAAAAATTCCAATAGCAAATATAGACCAGTTCAAATGCTATTTGACATCTAAGCTCAAGTCTAGATAAAGGTGTACACCCTCATCTGTGATACAGTCTACAGAAATCCAAGTAAGCAGTCAGTGTGACTCACATACCACAGGCCTGCTCTGAGCATGCCAAAACAGGTCATCATAAACTTCAATCTTGAGCTTCAGGGTTCACTCTCCTAACTCACTCAGATAGTTTTAATTCAAAAACTATAACGCTACTGCTGTTCTGATGAGCAAATCTTAAATTCGATGGCTAATAGAGTCAACATTAACTTTCCATAAGAAACTGCATAACTCATGGCTAATTTATTTCAAAGACTGAGTTAGTCTGATGAATTATATTGCTAGTTAGATTGGCTTATTAAGTGATTTCTTCATCAACTTTCTCCTTCCCGCCCCAGGCAGCCTTCAAGGCCTGGCTGTTCTGTGGTACCCAGCTATAGATAGAGCTGCCAGAGTGTAAGATGTTATCTCTGCAAGGAGAGCTCCTAACTTCATCCTGATCACAGTCTTGGGACTAGAGACCTCCGACTTACCTGCCTCCTGTCATCGGGGGCCTTCAGGAAAAGTGCATTGATCACAGCAATGGTGTAAGTCTGGATTTCTTGGTCTGTCCTAGAAGGACCCAAACAACACAGGAAATCAGAAGAGGCTAGCCCCATGGTAAGGCTCAGAATCACACATAAACACAGGAAATCAGAAACGGCTAGCCCCGTGGCAAGGCTCAGAATCACACATAAACACAGAAGTCTTTGCACAGATGAGAAAGGCGAGACCTAGATGCCGCAGATGGCACTGGTAACATAGTAATGCATTCTCACAATCCCTGGGTTGGACAGAGTAGATGCACAGTTGCAATTACACTAGTTGATCAAAGGCGATCACCCAGAAATACATGAGGCCAGTTGGCTAACTTTCTCTTCTTTATCTGAATTAAAAGCAAGTACCTAGATAACACGGGGAGTGTGTGTGTGTGTGTGTGTGTGTGTGTGTGTGTGTGTGTGTGCGCGCGCGCGCGTGTGAGATTTTTTCAGTTCAATGCCTGATATGTGTGTGGGGGCAGTTGTAGATGTCTCGGCATTCCTGGGCTTATCAAAAAGAAAACAGCTTTGTTCCCATAGCAACTTTACATATTCTAAAAGCTGTTGGCAAACAGAAACACTGTAACAATAATAAGTGTTGGAACTTTTGCTTCACATTTTGCTCTTCACTGGAAAGTGGACAGAAATTGCAAAGTAAGCAAAGTTCTGAGGAAAGCGGAGGGGTAAACAGTAAACAGGGGCTCAAGGCAGCAGCCCAGGGCCTCACAGCTACACTTAGGGAAGATACTGTTTCCTAGGGTTACTGTACAGAAGATAGAGCTACACACTGTGCCTTCATCCTTAGCACAGTACTTGGTGAACTATAGGCTCATGTGTGTGTGTGTGTGTGTGTGTGTGTGTGTGTGTGTGTACTTGTTCATGTGTTCATGCGTGCATGTGCATGTATGAAATGTAGTGTAAATGAACATTTGTGATAAAAGTTCAGGTACTGATGTCAACAGCGCTCACATTCAGAGATAGCGAACCCCGTGTGATTTGAACTGAAGGCACAGAGGAAGCGCAGCCTTCCGGAGCAGGAGCTAAGTCACTGAGGCCAAAGCCCACAGTTTCTCTGATTTCAAATCTAAATTCTGCCCACCCCACTACCTCCAAATGAATGAAACATTGAATGTACTTTTGTACTTTATACTATAATCATAAGCCAACGTCTTCAGTGTTCTGAGAACTGCTGGATTAGCCCTGCTATTCCCATCGACCAATCCTCCTAGACCTCCACTCTACATAGGTCAATCAGGTTTGTTATTAAGGATAAGCAAATGTGACCTGAGAGAACGGAGGTGGGAGTCATTGGGAACCGAATCAGGTCACCTTGATGCCAGTCAAAGTGTTTGCTAAAATGCATCTCCTTAAACTGTTTCTGGCCTCTCGAAGGCATCCTCATGTCCTTCTAACCAACTCCTTCTTATGTGAGTTAGCTCACAGTGTCTCAACATTTAAACAGAACAAGCACTTCCATAACAGAGTCTCTCTCAGTGTTAGCATCAGAAGCACCCTTCTAGTTTGCCTAGGAGCAGAAAAATGGGGAGACCCCCCCAAAGATGGCAGAGTCTGAGAGCATTTGTCTAATTCCCACGTCAGGTTCTTAAGGAAAATATGCATGTCTTCTATTCATTCGTTATTTGGTTCATCAAACCCGCAGATTGATGATGGAAGATGCCTGCCTTTCAAAAATCCTAGCTAAGGTAAGCCAGACTCAAGAGGACAAATGCCACAGGTTCTCTCTCATGTATGGATCCTAGATCCAAAACATTAGATTTCAATATATAACGACATAACTATAAAATTCAGGAAAGTAGAAAGGATTGTGAGAAGAAGAGGAAAGTAGATCTGGACTCAAACACACACACACACACACACACACACACACAGAGAGAGAGAGAGAGAGAGAGAGAGAGAGAGAGAGAGAGAGAGAGAGAGAGAGGAGAGAGGAGAGAGAGGGGAGATGAGAGACGAGGAGAGAGAGGAGCGAGAGGAGAGAGAGAGAGAGAGAGAGCTAGCATAAAGTAGGGTGGGTAGCCAAGGAAAGATGTCGGTGGAGTTGGAAGAAGAGAATAATATAACCAAAAATACATTGTATGAAATTCCCAAAAGATTCATAAAAACATATTTTAAAACATCTAGAAAATCCTTACTTAAAATGGCAAAATAGTAGTAAAATATTCATAGTACCACAGAAAATAGTATAGGTAATATTATGGGTAATACAGACTCTGTTGAGAACCTAAGAGGAGAAAGTATCCTAGTATGTCTTATAAAAAAGTAAAACTCAACCAGTGTCTTCCAAAATTTCCCAACACTGAACGCAGTCTATTGCCTAGGCACTGGGGGATAGGTGTATGCCACCGGGGACATGGAGAAGGGAGAGTCACTGTGCCATTTCAGGGTTATGACCAATTAGAGTAAATCACGACGTTCTGTACTTGAAGCTGAACCACTATAGTGCTTCCCAGGCCACCACAGTGGCTGTTTTCCAGAATCAAGGCACGCACAAGAGTGCCTAGCATGCTTACCCTTGAAGATGAGGAATGAGTTGGCCAATGGTGATCTCCTGTGCTACCTTCTGGTAGAGGTCATGGCTGTTGAGAACCATTGACTCCAAAATGGCCAAGGACCGCTGCAGGATTGAGATGTCTATGGCGGACTTGTTCACAAAGCTCGCTATCTGCAAACACAATTAGGGCACAAATGACTCCTCACGCATGGATGGCAAGCCCAACAAAGAGGGAAAGAAGAGAGCAAACAAAGCAAGCTGAGAACGCAGTGAAAACAAAGGCAGCGAGAATGCAACATACCGCAAAAGAGCAAGAAATGCATGGAGTTGACAATGTTCGTGAATCATGACAAAACACAGTCACCCATTTTATGATTCAGCCATAACTGTCTGCTGGGACATCTTCAAAGCACCACATTGCCTGGCTTCCCCGGGATTATTATTCTGAGTTTCAGCTTTCAGGAAACAGATTTCCTGTTAAGATATCAATTCCTCTCTTTTCTGAATCATAGGCTGCTGCTTCCTCACATAATCTAGACCCAAGACGTGATACGTGATGCTCTTACTGGGTTCCTGTTATGTTCTTAAGGAACTCGCATAAATTGTACTTGTCAATATAATTCAACAGGCAATGCTCTGCACCTGCCCACTTTTCTGCCTACGTGTGTATGTGTGTGTGTGTGTTTTATATATATATATACCCCCAAGTAGTCAATTTCCTGTAGCTAAAGGAAAGTCTTCTCTTCCCTCTGTGATGCAGCAAACAGATGTCATCTAAATTAGCAATGGTAGAATAATAGTTTTATAGGTAAAACAAACACATTCTCTAAGAAATTAATCAGCAAAAGCCTAAATACAATAAATCACAGTGTAAGAGGGAAATAGAACACAGGGTTAGAATAATGGCTCACAGCAATCTTAACACATGAACACCATAAAGGCTTTATTTCTGAGATCCCATTGAAAGTTATTACTGTCTGTTGACAACTCGTACTAAAAAGTGATTATTACACCAGCACAAGGATGGTTTAAAAGCTGCCTGGCTCAGCTCTGCGATGGGTCTGTGATGGGTAACCACTCGCTTCCTCTGCCAGCCCCAGTTTCTCCCTTTGTACCATGCCACGTACTCCCTTTCCTCAAACCCCCTCCATTTCTGAACCTGATAAAATGCAAACGCACCCAGGCAACTTCGAGCTACCACCACGCCATAGTCTCTATCTCAGGGCTCACTGGTGAAGGCAGGAATGGCACTCACGCTGCTAGATCCATGTGGACCTCAGGCTATAGGAAGTAATGAAGCCGTTCAGCGACGGGAGGTTTATACTCCACAAACCATGTTTTTATAGCACAAGCTACAGGAAGTGTGTGGGAAATGTAAGATCCTTAAAAGGCCATCTCAGCTCCTCTCACGCAAATGTGTTTACTGTCCCTGGCAAGCTCTTGCCTCAGTTCTCACAACTGTTCCAACCTACAAAATCTACAGTGTGAATACCACCTCTCTTCCTTTAAACCCACTGCTAATTGACCAAAGTCCAGCTGCCCTTACAGCTTTCCTGGCTGTCTACTTAAGATAGGTCCCTTGGGAACAGAGTATAAATGCCTTGGCTTCCCTTTCAGGCCCCATCACTTGGTATTATCCTAGAATAACTCTTCAAACTGGTATTAGAAAACTCATAAAGGGAGATTTTTTTTTCAATGCTTCTTATTGTCTTTTCACTAATCCGCTTATTCCTGGCTACACTTCTTGCTTCCCTTTGTTGAGATGAACCTTAGGGTCCAGGGACTGTGCCACTTGGCAACCTGGTGCTGATACAGTCAAATCCCTCCAATCTCACTCTTCATCTTCCTTTTTCTGTCCCTCCTTCCCTCCCTCCCTCCCTCCCTCCCTCCCTCCCTCCCTCCCTTCCTCCTTCTCTCCCTTTGTTCCTTGCTTCCTTATTTTCTTTCTTTCTTTCTTTCTTTCTTTCTTCTTTCTTTTGTGACAGAGGGTACTCCTTTTTGGAACTTCAAAAAATCTTTCTATTGATTCCTTATACATTTCACATCATACATTCCAATCCCACTTATCTTCCCTTCCTTCATACCCGCCCTCCAGCCCTCCACCTTCGTGTCACCCCCCCCACCCCTGCCAACAGAGAAAAAAATTCTCATTGTGGAAGCTGCAGTGTGTCACAGCGTGTCCCATGGAGTACCCATTTGTCCACACTTCTTTGCTTGCAAATGTTCATTGCGATGAGTCACCGGTCTGGCACAAGGCCTCTGGCTTCTGCTACACTGTCAATACAGGAACCTCACTGGGACTCCCCTTGGACATCCTGTTATTGCCTTGTGTCATGGAGACCTTGTAGTTTTGGATCTGTAGGACAGGCCCCTTCAGCCCTCCAGTAGTTCATAGATGGGGCAGATGTTGAGGTGAGCTAGTTCAAGGCCCTGCATCTGGGAGGTATCTGAGCTGGTCAGTCCATCAGCTTTCCCAGTCTTACATCCTCTGGGCCAGATCACCAAAAAAACCCACAACCAGGGCCAGCTCTCCTGAGTGTTGCAGCTAGTGAGGGACATGACCAGATCTTTCATTTGCCATAGATGGCGAGGAACAGGGTAGGAAAGGAGGGAGTCTGTTCCTCATCTGTACCACTCCCCAGCAGACAAGAGGTACGACCAACTCCCCCATGCTTGTATCCTCAAGCTAGCTCACCCACAAGTTCTGCAAATGTGCCAGGCCTGCTCTCCCAAGTACTGCAGCTGGCTAGGGGCAGGGGCAGCTGTCCAGCTCTCATGCCCTCAGGGTCAGCTCTCCCATGATGCCTAGATGAGGGGTGGGGCCAGGTCTGCACAGCCCTCAAACATCAACAAGTCCCAGGAGGGCATCTGCCTGGCCTTTGGTGGTAACAGGACCCCTGCTGGTTCAGGGCCCAAAGACCCAGACATGGCCCCAGATGGCAGGCCAGGCCAGGACCCCACCATGGTCCCAGGTGACGTCAGCAGCTCCTTGCAAGGTCGTTGGTCTCAGGCTCACTCCTACCTGGGATCCATGGCTTGTTCCCTATCCTGGGAGCGCATCTGGGCCTGCTGGGTGCTGGACTACTAATTGTCTCAGGCTAGCTCCCTGTCCAGACCCCCTGGCTCCGGACTGGCGGTTCTCTCAAGCTCATTTTGTTGTTGTTGTTTTTTGTTTTTTGAGGGAATGTTAGGCTACTAATCATTCAGATGTTCATAGGTCAGAACACTGAGCACAGACATGGCCTCTCTCCTCTCTGCCACCTACTGATGCACATGTGACAGCAGCCACAGTTGCAGTGCTTCTAGGGAAAAGTCATCTTTTTTTTTTTTTTCTTCAGTATTTATTCATTCGTTACATTACTACATTCAATTACAACAGATTTGATCTGACCTACAGACTCAGAACTATACAAACAAACAGGACTCAACCCAGTCTTAGCTTTAGGTTCCTTATAATCCTGTAGGGATAGACAAAAGCTCATGTACCATGAAGCACATTGCTTACTCTTGGCACTCAAAAGGTCATGTCCTTTGGATATTGCAATGGAGCCAAATATTAAATGGTGTGGAAACCTTCACATTATCTCCTGACTTCTTCCTCCTCACCAACTATCACACTTCCCAAACTTCCACAGTCATTCCTGGTTAACCTCCTTAGTTCCCTCTCCTCCACCCCTCTGAACACATCTCCCTCTGACACACTCTCACGTGTGCACACACCACCGATCCACTGCTCCCAAAGCAGCACCTTCAGTGTCCTCTGTGCTCTGATGTCCTCCCCTTCTCCTCCCCGCCATGCTTCCTCCCCACCCCTTTCTCTGTGTTGAGACAAGGTCTTGCTGTGTAGTTCAAGGTTCCCAGGAACTCACCATGCAGCCCAGGTGAATGCCAAACTCACAGAAATCATCTTGCCCTCGCCTCTCAAATGCTGGTGTTACAAAGCATGGTCCACCATGCCTGGCTTGCAGTGCTCAAGCATTTCTTTTTTTAACTTTTAATTTTCTTTTGACGTGTATGGGTGATTTGTGTGCACATGTGTCTATGTACCACTTGTGTACCTGATGCCCATAGAGGCCAGAAAGGGTGTCAGATCCCCTGGAATTGGGGTTACAGGTGGCTGTGAGCAGCAGCGTGGGTACTGGGAGTTGAACCCAAGTCCTCTAGAATGGCACCCAGTCTCTCAACTGCTCAGCTATCTCTCTAGCACCTGCAAATTTTTTTCAATAAATGGAAATTGACAGCATACTTCAGTAAATATCATTTGACAATAACGACTTCCTCAAAATACTCAATTAGTATTCCCAAATGTTTTCTAAGATGAAGTACACCTTCTTAAAATAGGTTTTAAGTTCTTCACAGAATATTAATTCTCTCCTAACCGTGGGACACTGAGTGGGGGTACAAATCACCTGCGACCTTTGCTTTCATTTAAGGGCATTAGCATCTTCACCCATACTTTACCTTGAGATGCCATGTCTTCGCACCTCTCATCCATGACATTAATCGTACACAATCATAGAAGTACTCTTTGTGCTCTTTGTGGTTTGTTTCTACTAAATCACCTCTCCTTTGACAAAGAGGATCAATCATTTCTGCAACTCTAAAACATTTCACCCAATGAGCATTTTACACAAAGCCAGCGTTGGGAACAGGCTCGACGGAAAGCACGTGCCCAGTTTGCCAGAGTCCTCACACAGCTCTGAGGTAAGCACCTGTCGGTTTTGAGAGTGACAGCTTCCTTTTGTTGTTAGCCATCAAGGGTTGGAACCAGGCATTTAAATGGTCCAATACTTTCAGTAGGGTGTGATCTAAGCATATGCAATAACTGGGTTCCTCTAGGAAACTAACTCCTTAATAGTGAAGGTACAAGCATCTCGCGTATCCTGTTCGTAAATTATAGATGAGAGGGTATGGTGATAGGAGGTGAAAGACCGCCTGGCTACATTTTCTCCAGCTTTCTGTGCTCACAAGAATAACAGCACCGTTCAGCTTCTCACCACCCCCGTGGGCATTCACTAAGGCAGGTGAGCCAGCTCAGCCAGGCACAGCACAGACTGGTGAGAGCTAGTCCACGTCCAGAAGACAGAGGAGTTAGAAATAAGTATGCATTCCACTTCCTCCTGCCACTCATTCATGCAAATCAGTAAGTAAGAGGACTCTGTGGGCGACTTTTGAGAAGCTCGGGGTAGGGAGGGAGCAATAGCTCCCTTGGTAGCATGTCTGCCTCACAAGCACAGCGACCTGTGTTTGTTTCCCAGCTCCCAGGTGTCAAGTCAAGTGTACTGGGGTGGACCTGTCATTCTGTTGCTGGAGAAAGGGAAAGAAGTGGATCCCTGAGGCAAGCTTCGGGCCCTAGTAAGACATCCAGTCTAAAAACCCAAGATGGCTGGCTCCAGAGGAACAACACTCAAAGATGACCTCTGACCTCCCTGCAACACATATGCATACACGCCCACATGCATGTACTAACCCCTCCAACACACACACACACACACACACACACACACAGAATGTAGGGGACGTCAACAGTATGTAAACCAGTGATAGCAGAAATACTTTTAAAATCTCAAATCTCCTGAGTATTATCCAAACTTTAAAAGGCCATTCATAGTCAGCAAAAAGCTGCACTGTCAAATTTGCAATTATCCTAGTACAGGCTCATGAATCAATCCAGGTTCCAAAAGGCAAAACTCGTTGGGCCAATGAAGAGAAATGCCTGAATGGTTGCCTCAGCATGGAAATTATCTGTGGTGTGAGCCAGGTCCTCAGAGCCTGGGTTTGAGGCTTTTTCCCTCCAAGGAAAAGCACTGGTATCTTATTTGGGTGAGGGCGCGTGGGGAAATGACCAACCCCTGGCACAGAATGCTCTATTCTTTCCTTTCTTTCCACCCTTTCTCTAAGTATCAATTCTTTGCAAAACAGCCATGGTATACATGTTAGTACCGACGGATCCCAAGTGTGAGAGCAGTGATATAATGCTATCTTCTGCGGCAACCACGATTTGTAAACCAGAGCCTAGAGCCACGCTGACAAAGATAAAGCCCTGGAAAAAAGAGGCAGAGGCTGGCATGGCAAAGCTACTTCTGCAAACTGGTGTAAATTTGGCATTAAGAAGCCAACCATATACCACAGAGAAAATCATCTTCCTGTGTTGTCTAGCTGAATTTTCTTGAGCTAAATCTCTACATAGAACAGGTCCCTGTACACAAATCCATGTGCTCAGAATGCTGAATTTGGCTCAGCTAATGAATAGAAAGGGTTAACTTTACACAGTAAGTAACTCTCTGCTGTTTGTTCAAATTTTCCTGTCTAAGTAGGAATACCATAGAAATTAGAATAAGAATATATTAAATATGCTGCCTCTAAAAATATTTCAATTTTGATATAAAATGTCAAGAAAATTAGCTTCTGCTTCCTTTAGTTTTAATGTGACTTTTAAATTTAATTTAAAGTGAATTGAAATCATCTTAACTAGTTAGAAAACTAAATTACTTCCATTGTCTCTGAACACGTAACTCACATCATGTAAAGAAACAAAGCATTGTTATCATTTACTCCTGACACTGAGCATTTTCCTTGAAAATCTGTTTAAATCTAGTTTCACCACGCTCCTTGTATTTTTCAACTTCTATGGTTTTCTTTTACCAATAAAGGCTCCTCGGGCTCTGGAGGTGGCTCAAATGGAAGCAAGAATCCCTGAGCCCTGCTGTGTAAGTCAGAGAGGGCAGCACAGGCATCAGTGCTGCGCAGGCAATCACCTACTAGCTCTGTGTCTGTGGGGAAGCACACGTATGTCTGAGGAGAAAAAATTCTAGCACAGGCCGCTGAGGAGAGTTCCCTTTACCATGACCTTGCTGACCCCAAGCCTCCTTGAGAAAGGCTTATCCTCAGCCCCTCTCTCCTTTCTCTCTCTCTCTCTCTCTCTCTCTCTCTCTCTCTCTCTCTCTCTCTCTCTCTCTCTCTCTCTCTCTCACACACACACACACACACACACACACACACACACGAAGAAAGAAGAGATGGCAGGAGGAGGAGGAGACTACAGTAACCCAGAAAGCTAACCCAGTGAGTACGCATAATTTCCAGGAACCCCTACTCAGAACAGTTTTATCACTCTCCAGCAAGAGGGTCTCTGACACATGGTGAACAGGACATTTGGATTAGGAAAGAAGGGCCTGCTATAAAAATTTTAAAGTATTAAAACTTTTAAGTATAAAGTTCTAGAAAACCTAGTAGCTTCATGTGTGGATTTGTTTCTCTGGAACTGATTCTAGAAAGACGAGGCATAGCAGTTCATGTTCTATTCTCATAAGATATTGCCTGTAGCCCCTGCCACGACCAGATGAATGCTCTTTGTAGCACCTTAGTGTGGTTTTGGCTTTATTGTTTATAATGGTTTTCTCCTGAGCAATTTAGCCTACAGACAAAGGCATGATCCTCTTTTGCTTACCTATACTTCTGGGTTCATAGCCGTAGAAAAAGATTTGAAAATATGTCAAGAAAGCCCTTAGTTTCCAATTCACTCTTACCTTAAACAAACATGCAATGACATGCAGACATGGGACCTATGGAGCCGCCATTGCCAATACCCTTGTTCCTTTAATTTAAAGTAGTTCCCCAAGATGAATGTCAAATAGAAAACCCATAACATTATCCTTTAAGCAGGTGTGGTGCTTTGAATGAAAACAGTCCCCAAAGACAATGTATTTGCTTTCTTAGTCATCTGTCCACCACCATCTGTTGTCATTCGGTGTGTCATCACCCCACCCTCACTCCTTACCCCATCCAGGGCATTGGTGGACTGTTTGGAAAAGATTAGGAGGTGTATCAATGAAAGTGAATTTCAAGATTTCAAAAGCCCGCACCATTCCCAGTTAACCCTATCTCTGCCTTGTGCTTAGATCTTATATAGTTACACTGTGCAAACTGGAACAGAACACTTTAATTTCTCCTTAATTCTCGGGTTTCACATGCTACTTTTTATGATCTCTGTAGGGGCAAAATGCAATTTTCCCACAGCATTTGGGGACCATATATATGTATATGGAACAAATTATACACTTTTCAACATAAAACTCTAGAGGAATCAATTATAAAATACCCAGAATGCAGAGAGCTATGTATTTAAAAAGAAACAGTGCCAACATTAGGGAAGCACTACATTACCTTCTTAATGAACGCCACGGAGAATGTATCCCATGACACGATGCCATGGTCCATTAGCTCCACAAAGGCTGTGAGAGTGAAGGACAACATGTCTCCAAAGCTGCAAAAGAAGAGGCATCAATGTCACAGACCCAAAACTGAGCACCAGGAAAGATGGAGAAGTGGGAAGGTTTAGGAAAGCCAAATTTTCAAAAACTACAACTGTTTAGGAAGCTGGATACAAACAAGAAAGTATTCATATACAAGTTATGGGAAAGAACAGAAACTCAAAATAACCAAGTTGAGTCAGAGACTGGGCAGGTTTGTCCCATGCACAAGTCACTTAACCCCTCTGAGACTCTGTTTATTCCACTGGGAATCTGGATAGTTGCTATATAACCACAAAGCTGCACACAGCACACTTTAAAAGTGTGAAGAGTATAAGCTTTCAGTAATAATAACTTAACCAACTTCTCAGCAATGACAGACGAACTAAGAGAGGAATGTTATGGCATATAGGAATCAAGAAGAAAAAAAATCAAAACAATACTATTAAGAATACTAACGTGACAGACCAAAACAATACAGAGGCCCCTCCATCTTTTATTCTTGTTGAAGCCATTTCATGTTTAACTAAAATTGGATCTCCTTGATTTAGAATCCCGTGGAAAATAAAATAACCCAACTCTTTCCTAGGAGCCTGAGGAGAAAATGCCCCAGCTAACTTATCTTAGCCTCTGTTAAACTGCTTGCTTGTGCAAGCCTCCCGTGCAGCGGATGACCAACATAACAGGATGTGGGTTTTTTATTTTTCCTTTAAAAACCCTTTGGTCTAAATGTTCAGAGCTTCATGAAGATCCAAACACCTGAATACAGTCCCAGCCAGCTGGAATAAAGACTTTCAGTTGGCTACAAATTGAGTCTGAGTGGTCATAACTGGTGGGCTCCCTATAACACTAGCCCTTAAGAAAGGATTCAAAGGCACTGAAAAGGTGGCTCAGTGGTTAAGTGCTCCCGTCGTTCCTGGAGAGGACCACAGTTCAGTTCCCAGCACCCATTTCAGGTGGCTCACAACAACCTGTAGTGTAAAACCAGCTCCCAGGGATCTGAAGCCCTTTTCTGGACTCTATAGGCTCTTGTACCCACAAGTCAAAAGATATCTCAAAAGGGATTCATGTGCTCTCTATATTTGTATGTATATACATATGCAAATAAGTATGTAAGTAAACCCACTTTTTTTTTTTTACATGAGTTGGATTCTATATGTAGTTATTGGGTTTTAAGGAATGTCGATGTGTGGGAGGCATGGAGGCTTAGTTCACAGATAAGTACTAGGGGATGTTGCCCACCCTCCGGCTCCCTGCCCTTATCATGTGTGTCCTTCTCAGTCTACAAACCTGAAGAGATGGGGCTTAGTGAGCAGCTGTCTTGACATCACTGGGGTCATGCTGCTGAAGAGGGCAGTGAACCCTGGCCTCTCCCTCTTTCTAGTGGGAGAAAGGGTTTGTGCTCAATACCACCTTCCTGCCATGATAAAGCTACCTCCACAAAGCAACTATCACAGAACGCCTGTCAGGATTTCTACACTACATTACACAGTAATGTGGATGCCCACACTCAAGTTTTACTTGGCTGTTCAGACTTTTCATCTACAGAATAACACATCGCATTATTTCTCCACTTCAAAGTCTCAAAACAAATTTAGGCTGAGGTTCCCTATTTTCAACTAATATAATAAAAAATGGGTTTGGAGCTCATGTACAGCTTTTTCTCCATGCCCCTCCCTGCTGTGGTTCTGCCCAGTCCAGCTTTAAAAAGCAACTTTCATCTTGGAAGCCATCATGCTGAAAGGAGCCCATCAGAGAGGAAGGGACTCTCACAAGAGGACAATAATGCAGAGAGAAAGAGCTCGCTCAAAAGAAGCAATTGGGAGGCCGTAAGTCATATGGCAAAGGTTTGGCCTCCAGCTCCACATGGCAAGTTACGTCACTGTCGTCCTGGCTTTGGTGTGTTCGTTTATTGGAAGTGAGTGAAGAGAGAGTAATGGTGGTGACGGTGGTTCTACTCCTGGGGCTATTTAGGAAAAGCAAGGCAGCCAACACGCCTCCAGCCCTTCCAACAGCACGGAGAGCCGGTGTGAACAGAAGGAAGCGGGTAAGGGTTGGCTAATGGCAGCACACACTGTTAGCATTTTGAAGAGCAAAGGAAGCTCAGGGTTTCAAACATTCCATGTGCCACTGTGGAAAATGCAGTCTGTTCTTAGAAACAGGAAAAACACAGGGATCCCAAATCTTGCAGGTGCCCCCTAGGTGGCATCAGAGGATTGTGCCTCAAAAGGAAACTCCAAAACAGACTGGGCAAAACTATTGGAAAGAGCAAAAAGCTAGAGTTTAAAAAAAAAAAAGAACCAAGGAAGTCTAAATAAAACTGTAAAAGTAACACTATATACATTGAATCTGGAGAAAGTCCATTACCAGCCCCTAAAAGAGTAAATGCCTCAGGAAATAAGAGGCAGGTAACCTATTCAATTAGTAAGATTTATAACTAGACTGGGTAGCTTTCTATGTTGCTGTGAAAACATTATTGTGCATGTATTATTCGGAAGTAATACTGGCTATTTGGTTTATTTGCTAAGAGAGTAAAATGTTGGCATTTGCTTACACCTGATGTGCTAAATGTTCACAGACAAGAGAAGAAAAGAGAAGGGTCTGCCATACGTCATATCCCTCATACAATGATGTCACAGCCCCTACTCAGCACTAAAATGCCTGCCTTGGTGACATCAATAAGGGAACCAACAAAAGAACAGGCAGTGGCCCCAGGAATCATCCATTGCTGGCTCAACTCTTCCCTTCCAGTCAGCTACCCGAGCCCAGGAACACACATGGCCTTAGGCTCCACATCCATTTCCATTAGGTTCTTTAAAAACAGCAGATAAATCATGACATATTTTCTTCTAAAGGAATCTAAAGGCAAACTGACTCAGCTCCACAGGTAGCTAAGCTACTCAGTACAATCCCAACCCAAATGGCCCGAGGGAGAGAATCATTCTCTTTTAAAGTGTTTGAGAAATCTGTCTACAGAGTCTTCCAGCAGGCTTCAAGGACCCAGGGAAGGGAGATGGATGGAGGGAAGTGTGCTGGTTTCTGAGTCTCCAAATTGAGCTGTCTGATGCTTTAATCTGCATAGCTATTAAGGAGCAAGAGCAGAAATTCCCAGGTTGCAGATAGCAAGCTCTGTACTTGTCACTTATCATCACCAATGATAGCCAACAAGTAACAGAAAGGCTGTGTCTCATACCATGACTATCAGGATGATGCTCTCGGGTCAGAACTGGCTCAACAGCTAGATGATTGACAGGTTGATAGAAAGAGTCATATAACACGACCTCCTCCTGATGCATTCAATGTTAACATGGTATTGTGCTGTGTGTGTTATATGGTACAGTATATAGCACACATACACGATACACATTATAGTGTGTGTGTGTGTGTGTGTGTGTGTGTGTGTGTGTGTGTGTGTGTATTCCACAGAGTACATATAATTCATTGACTAATTGCATAGGTGTTTCCATGAAAACTTTTTCACAATTCAACCTTAAAACATCAGCTGCAAGGAAAAGACACCATGCTAAACTTTTATTCTATTTTAAATCAAAAGACCTCTTTCAAATGAGGTGGAGAGAGCAGCTTTTATTGAACTCTGATGTCAATATTTGCTTCCTCTCCTGCAGGAGTGACTCAGACTCCACAGAGGAAAGGCAAAGGCCCAGGATCTACTTTTTAAATCAATGCTGAGGGGAGGATCAAGCCTTAAAAGAATTACAAACATAAAGAAATCACATGACACCTTCCAGGAAATTTTTACTTATTTCAGCTTTTTTCTTTATTATTAATAAAGTGCTAGGCTAAAGGTTTTGCAGTACCGACTGCTGCAAATGAAGATGTCTGCAAACTGCATGGGCTGGGTGACAGCCACTCTCACAGCTGACACACCATGTGTGCTGGAGTGATTCAAGTAAACGTTTCTCATCGACTTGTAGATGGAGCCTTCATTCCAGCAAAACCCAGCCAAAAAACAAGCATGTAAACTTCAGATGCTAATTTTGCAAGAGCATAGGCCTTCCAGATGTCTCCATAGAATGTTGTGCCCAATGCAGAACAAGAGAAACGATAAACATAAAGGCTATTCTTAAAGCTATTCATGAGCAGTGGCAAATAGATCCTTAACGGTCAAAAGCTACAGTTCCTCCACTGTGCAGGCTCTGCATGAACTTTCTATCAAATACGGGAACATGAACCTTCACTGGAAGTTGCAGATAACTAATGCCCCAATTAGACACTCCACTTATCCTCCAAAATCAGTTTGACCTCTATCAGTAGGCATGCTCATGACTTCTTCCCTGAACACTGAAATTGGTTACATATCTATTGACCTATCTGCCTCCCTTCCTTATGTCAATACCGTGCTGTCCTGATAACCAGTCCTACAGTAGACCTTATGGACACCCTTTGGAATTCTCCAAGTTTGTTGTTGCCTACTTTATATTTTCGCCTAAACTTTAAATTCGTCTCATTTTTTGTCCATTTTTTATTGTGTATATAGTTTTGGAGGAGGTGATTTTTTGGTTTGGTTGGTTGGTTTGTGTGCAAGTGCATGCACACATGTGCATGTGTGTAAATGCCATAGCACACATATGGAGGGGGTTTGTGTGTGTGTGTGTGTGTGTGTGTGTGTGTGTTTAAGATACTAATTCTCCACAAATCATAGTTTAATGCTATCTAAATCACTGGGGAAAAAAAAAGAACTTGTGAGATGGCTCACTGGGTAGGGCACTTTCCTGATGCAGTTCCTGGAATTTTCATGGTGAAAGGAAAGAACTGACTCCTGCAAGTTAAGTTGTCCTTCAACCTCCATATGTGTGCTATGGCATTTACACACACACACACACACACACACACACACACACACACACAGTATATAGTCTTCGTCGGGTTGATGTAGTTCTTTATGCTGGGAACTTTTAAAAAATGTTTTCTGAGACAGAGTTTCTCTGTGTAGCCTTGGCTGTCCTGGACTCACTCTGTAGACCAGGCTGGCCTTGAATTCACAGAGATCCACCTGCTTCTGCCTCCTGAGTGCTAGGATTACAGGCACATGCCACTGCATCTGGAGGGAACTTTTAATATGAATGAATATTGGGTTTTATGGTCTTTATCCTTTAAAAGTGATTTCATCTGACCTATCATGTATTTTGTTAAATGTTTAAACTGATTGATTTTCAAGTGTTAAGCTGCTTCTGGTACAAATCACACTGGCCAATGCGTTAGACTCTTGGTTGCTGTGGGAAATATCTGATGACGCAATAGAAGGGAAGGAAGAATTACACTGGCTCACAGTTTTACACGAAGGGTTGTTTACCTCAGAGTGGCAAACAAAGAGAGAAGTGGGTGAGTGTGTGAGTGAGTGTGTGTGTGTGTGTGTGTGTGTGTGTGTGTGTGTGTGTGTAGAAAGATGGAGACAGATGAATGACTATGCTAACCACTTCCGTCTTTCCATTTCGTTCTACCTGGCTTCTAAGCTTACTGGTCTAGTTCCCCTCTCACTCTCACCAGTACTTCTCTCTGGAAATTACGTTACACACACACACACACACACACACACACACACACTCAAGCAATAGCATGTGCATGCACATGCACACACAGGGAGCGGGAGGGAGGAGGAAGAGAGGAAAACGGAGAAGGAGGAGAGAGAGAAGGGTAGGAAAGGACATTAGAGTTTACTTATCTCCTAAGTAGCTCTCAATTCAATCAAATTGAAAATAAAAAATAACTATGCTCCCCATGTGACTAGAGGCTACTGCGAAAGAACAGCCTTAACTTTAAGCTGGCATCAGACAAGATGCATTACTCTTTTATGTATTTCTTGGCTTTATGTTAATATTTTTCCAGAGTCTCTGTACCTCTGTTCATTGGTGAACGGGTGCATAATTTTTTAGTTCTTGTATTGTCATAGTTGGATTGGGGTATTAGAGTGACACAAGCCACCGAAAATTTCTGTGAAGTCTTCCCCCTGTTTGTTACACATTTGGTAATTCTTCCCCAAATATCCCACACAGGTAAATAGAATTTACCTACATGATCAGTTTTCACACCAGCAAGGTTGTTTTGTAATGATCTTAATTCCCGAGGAAACATGAACGCCCGCAGCTATTATTTATCAGGAGTCAGTTTTAATATATAGGTTTTATTTCTTTAAGAAGCAGGAGCTGAGACAGAGTTAGGAGACTGAGGGGTTTATTGGAAAACTAGGTAATACCGATGAAGAACAAAGGCCTGGGCCTGGGGTGGCTCACTGAGTAAGGTGCTGGGCTTTGAGGTGAAAGCACCTGGGTTTGCCATACATGCATGAAATGTTGGGGATGGTGGGTGGTACATGAAACCCCAAGGCTAAGGAAGCAGACAGGAGAGCCCCTGGGGCTCACGAACCAGCTAACGTAGCCTAGTTGGTAAGTTTCAGGCCAATAAGAGTCTCTGTGTCAAAGGAAGTAGACATCATTTCTGAGGATAACACCCAACGTTTGCCTCTGGCTTCTGAATGCGCGCACACACACACACACACACACACACACACACACACACACACACACACCACTTATGTGCATGCACAGCCACACACAGATGCAAAGACCTGCACACAATTGAAGAAAATGATAAAGTAGAAGGAGGATTAGGTATGGAAAGATAGACATCTGAGAGAGGAAGCAGACAGTGACCTAACAATCAACTAATGGAAAACTCTAGAACAGGCGAGTAATAAGCTGCAGAACAAACAATGGCTGTTGGAAGAGTCCCACGATGGGCAGAAAGAGGCAGGGCCTAGTATGTTTCCCAGGCTCAGTGACTAGGGGCTGCGGGGAAATAAGAGCCTTGGCTTAGAGCTGGCATAGATGTAAACTGTGCTGTCGCTGAAAGCTGTCCCAGAGCTGCACTTCTTGGGACTGAGCAGCAAGTTGTTTTTGAAAGGAGATCAAAGCCATTCATTTCTATAGCAGGTACACATAGTGATTTCTACTTCATAAGGGCTTTGTGCATTTGATCTGAATTTTAAATTGTACTAGCAGAGAACTATTCACGGTATGCCTTCGTTTTGCTTTTAAAATCACCAGGCTCTGCAGTGATATACTCTCTGTAGTCCCTAGTGTTCACCTCTGTGATGACATTCTGCTCTCAGGAAGAGCTCCACATAGCGTATTTTCCTAAATTTCTTTATTATTTCTCTTTCACAGTTCACTGATTACCATTTTTATTCTTTTCTTTACTTAATAAGTTCAGATGTTTCCTACCCCCTAAGTATAAACTTATAGCTCTTATTTTTGCTTTTAATTTAATTTTTTTTCACACAATATATTTTGATCATATTCTTTATGCTCCTTCAACTCCTCGCAGGCCCTCCTCACCATCTCTGAAAAGCTCATGTTGTTTCTCTGTGTTTCAAAAACAAAACAAAACGAAACAAAGCCAAAAACCAAAACTACAAATTATGGCCCACTCCACGAAATGGAACCCATACCTGACACTGCTAAAGTAGCCAAGAACCTGAGATAGGGCATGGGCTTAGGAGACAACTTATTCTGCTAGGGAAGCATAGCAATAAAACGATTCCTAATGATATGTTGCTCTACCCATCAATAAGTGCCTTGGTTGGCCCTTATCGGAGAAGTTCCGTCTTGCTGTTGATGGGAATTAATACAGAAAACCACAACTAGACAACATGCAGATGGTGAAAGATATTAGGGCTGTAAATGTAATCCAAAAAAGCGACTGGTTACACCAATACCATATGTGTAGCTATTGCACCAGTGGATCTAAGAGGACTGATCCGCACATGAATGCACAGACACTGTGACAGCATACACAAGAAAAGTAAGTACAGGTTAAAGCCAGTTTTAGGATTTGTAACTGGATAATTATACAATGACTTCCAGCTCCATGAACGCTAGTTAGTGGAGGTGGAGCTCCTAACTCAATACTAGTTCAGTTTCTCTATATTTGATGACATAAGAAAGTGTTATCTTCAGCAATAGGGGCCTGCTTATCAGATTATGATGAATAAGCAAGAGCCTTGGCAAGAGCCTGTAATGTCTGTAAGTGTTTATGGGACCCCTTTGGCCAACAACTCAACAAGTTGTAACCCATTCTTGTCACTGGACGTTTTATTTGGTGGGAAAAGAAGTCTAGTTAGGCCATTATCCTATCCCACCCCCATTATATGATGACTCCATCTAAATTCCTTTCATATATGTATTTGTTTTAGAAAGCTTCTACAGTAGTAGGTTTCCACGTGGCTTTTCAAAAGGCCTTTAGTGTTAATTGTTCTTACCCATATTCCTTTCTCCATACTGCCTTCCCATCCTCCCCCACTTAATCCTCTACTTCTGGGTTATCTCTGATCATCACCACCATCTTCTTTTCCTTCCTCGTCCTCGTCCTCTTCCTCTACCTTCTTCTCAAAATAAGCATCTAAGAGTGTACACTCCCCTCTAAACGCTGCCTCTACCTGAACACACAAGTTTTGGTACCATCGCTTAAAATTATTTTGCACTTTCAACCATGTTATTGTTCCTCAACTCTTAGATAAATAAGCATGTTTTCTAATTTCCAAGCATCTGCATATTTTCAGCTATTTATTAACGACTTTCTTATAAATGTCCTTGGGATGAAAAACATAATCTGCATAGTTCAAATTACTTTAAAATTCCTGAGATTCATTACGCACTGCATCTGATGAACGTTTCACATATACTGGGATCTGGATTCTTATGATGATAACTATAACACTCCATAAACAATATTCAGTAATGTTAATTACAGCCTCTTTACCTTACTGGCTTTACTTAGTTTTCCTATGCATTAGGAGACTGTGCTCTTTAGATCCTCAACTAGGAGAATGGGTTTATTTACTTCTTTTGCTTTTTATGTACTTCATGTGTTTTGCATCTTAGGTTAGATTCATGCATATTTAGTATTATGTTTTCTGATGACTTATTTTTATTATTAGTTACATCATTTTTCCTGACAAAATATTACCTTTCACTCTATTTCCTGATATTAATAAAATTACTCAATATAATACTATTAGCATATGTAAGAGAAGTATTTTTCATTAACTTTCAAATTTTATATTCCTCTCTTACATTTTATAAATTGTCTATACCTTGGGTCAACCTTTGCTCTGACAATTCTAACCTTTTAAATAAAGTATATAGCCCTTTATATTTACTATATTGCTAATATTAAAATATCAATTTATAATAGGTTTCTATCAGTCTCAGCTATATTTTTTTCTCTGTTTTTCTTTCATGACCTTGCTTTTGAATTAATCAAATATAGTTTAGTAGCTCAATTTAATTTTTCCAATAGAATTTGAGCTGTGCAACTTTATAATTTTGTGGATCACAAAGTGAACTATTAACCCAGTAAGGTCTACTTACATGGAAGATTATATAATTGGAAGCTTGTTAGAGTATCCATTTTTATGCCCCACCCCATCTGTTGTGCTCCTAGTATCATATATTCTAAATCAACATATATCATAAATCCTAAAATAAAACAGCATTTAACTTCAATTTATATGGTTACATGTCTTCAAACAAAAACATAAATTGTATTTTATCTTCATACAGTTAAGCACTTAACAGTTTCTAGCATTCTTCGTACTTCCTGATAGAGCCAGATTTCCATCTGCTTTTAAGTCTTTTCAGTTTGAAGAACTTGTTATTTATTTATTTATTTATTATGTATAAAATGTTTTGCCTCATGTGTGCCTGCTTGCTGAAAGAGGGCACTGGTCTTATTCTAGATGGTTGTGAGCCACCATGTAGTTGCTGGGAAGTGAACTCAGGACAGTGCTCTTAACCTCTCGAGCCATCTCTCCATCCCAGAATTTGTCTTTTTATCTCATATAATGTATGTATGTTGACAATAAGCTGTCTTTTTAGGTAGCTGACAATTTCATATAATGCATTCTAGTTAATCTCTTCCCTCTAGAAAACAACTAATTATTCAGTTCACCTACATTTCCAGGGAGGGTTTTATCAAATACAAAATTCTGGTGTTCACAGTTCTTTTTCCTTAACATGCTGCCTTCCAGTCTTCATAATTTCTAGTGAGAACTCAGCCTTCACCTTACTTTTATTACTGCAATGTACTCAGTTCTCTTTCCCTGGCTGCCCTGAAGCTTTACATTTTAACTTAGATTTCAGAAGTTATTATGTGTCCAGGTATAATTTTCTTTGTATTCATCTTTCATAGGCTTCATGAGTTTCTTAACTGTGAATTTATATATCTCTATGATTTTTTTTCTGTAATGATTTACACATATTTTTCCTGTCCCATATTTTTTTCTCTTTTTGAGAGTCCTTTTGAAACTCTAATTAAGTATACTTTAAGTCACTTTTTTTTTTTTTAACCTCATAGGTCAAGTGTTTACTATTCCCCGACTCTATGGCTTCTTATTAACATTCTAGCTGCTGCTAGCCCCAAATTAATAACAAGCTAACACCAAGGACGCTTGCTGTTACCTCTTACACTGAGCCCAGCAGGCGTTCTGCAACAAACAGAAGCAAGCACACAAATCTCACTGAAGCCCATTTGTGCCCCCCCTCCCGCCCCAGTGTTGATTCCTTCTATGTTCTTCCATTAGCATCATCAAACAGCTATTTCTAGATGTTTTGATTGTAACATTTAATCTAAGTTTTCTCATCATTGCCTGTGCTAGTCTGATTATATTACTCTGTCATAGCAGAACCAGGGCCCTCCCTGCTGGGAGATTTGTGTCCATAAATGACAAAGGAACACCATCAGGTTGTTCAGCAATTCAACAGAACAAAAGTTAAAATGGGCTGGCAAATTTTAAAGAAAATATATTGCTTAAGAACCTAACTTCCCCTACCTTGGCAAATTGTAGGAAGCGAAAGGCAAATTTTCATCCCAGCTCTGCCATATGTTTTAACCTCTGCATCACAGACCTGAGGCTCACCCTGCAGGCCTTATATGGCGGTCTTAAATGTAGGTTAAAAGTAGTGGTTTTAACACTGAGATGGCATACTCAAGATACATCATAAGAGATGCTTTCTGCTGCTTTACCTAAGTGTTTCTACTGTACTAAAGATGTGTATGAAAATAAAATTTAGAAGCTTTACGCCAGAAACACATTATCCCATTCCACCATATTATAGTTTCATATAAATGAGTTCCCAAACTAACACTTTTCTGTTGTGGAAGCACTGGGAAGAGATGACTGGCCCGAAATCACACTACAGGACTAGCCTTACAATATTCTGTCTGGAGGCTTGAAATTTGAGGTAAAGCTGGAATGTGCTGGTGCACACCTTTAATTCCATCACTTGGGAGGTAGAGGCACGGAGATCTAGTTTATTTTTATTTGTTTGCTATTTATTTATGCTTGTTTTATTCATGCGTACCTGTGGATGTCTATGTGAGTATCTGTCATGTGTGTGTCACTGCCAGTAGGAGTCAGAAGAGGGAGGGTGTTAGGCCCCATGGATCTGGAGTTACAGGCAATTGTGACCTTGCCCAGCATGGGTGCTGGGAACGGAGCTCCGGTGAATAGAAGAGCAGCTTGTATCCGCACTCTTACCTGCTGAGCTATCTCACCAGCTCCCAATAGTGAAGTTTAATTGTAGAGACGGTAGAATAAACGTGACATGAAAGAAGTGGAGATAAAAGACTAAGCTGGCATGGGGTGCGGGAGAAGGGAAAAGAGGCAGTTGTGGGTGGGTTAGCCAAAACTAAGCATCTACGGAAACGCCTGATGGAAACAGACTAGTTAGTAAGCTAATTGCAAAATACAGTTTCAAAAACAGTTCCAACAGAATTACCCTGTGTGGGTGGACAGTGCTCATCCAAAAGACATGGGTTATTAAGTGAGAATGACAGTGCAAAGCATCGGTTCTCTCTCCATTACTGGTCACGGAGGCACCAGAAGTCTCCAAAACAACACAGCCCATTGCCATAGCCTTCAGTCACCCACCATAACTACATGGTAAGACTACAGAGTTTGGCTGAAAGACAGAGAAAGCAATTTCAGACTGAAACCCTCTCCCTGCTCTGGCTGGCGTTCACAGAGCCAAAAGATGCTATGCAAATTCTGTTGGACAGAAGACATCCATGGTCATACCCAGCATTGGAATCTAAATGCTTGCTGGTTGGGCTTGACACATGCTCTACTGGAGGGAGGTTTTCCATGTTCCAGTGGATGACCTTCTCTGTATGTATGGACAGCACTAATTGGACTGAGTGGTTATTAAAGCAAACATACAAACAAGCAAACATGAAACAAACTGGGAAATAGTTGTGTCAGGGCACACAGCTGGTGGGGTATCATGGGTGCAAATGATCATAATTCATTGTATACATGTATGAAATTCTCAATAATAAAGAAAATGTATTTTTAAAAGTAGATCTAGTTTATTTTTATTTGTTTGATGTTTATTTATGTTTATTTTATTCATGTGTACCTGTGTATGTCAGATGTCTAACATTTGCGGAGATGACTGTAACTCAGGTGACATAATACAGAGGAGATGGGTGAGCAAAATTTTTTTTCAGACCGAAATAGTTTTCATTCTGTGTACAAATTTTGTTGTTTTGTTTTAATATGGATCTTTTGCTTTCCGAGACACTGAAGAAAGTCAAAGACTCTAACTCTGAATGTCACATAGGCCACAAAAGAGAACATTTTATTTTAAGTAATGCATAAAATTATGCCTATCATCACTCGAGGAAGAGAGAAATTCACCTTTGATCATTTAGCGGTAACAATCACAAAATACCCTTCCTGCCACAAGAAAATCGCAAAAGGAAAAGTTTTTTTTTAAGTTGTTTAAAATAACATCAAACAAAAAGGAGAAACACTGTAAATATCTAGATGTCCAACTGTAAAACAAGAGGCCAAGATTCAATCATGCACAGTAAATAAAGTATGAAATCACATCAATAGATGATGTGTCCTTACCATGGCTTCATAATCTTCTGCAACTTCTGGTATCGCCTGCAAAATTAAAAACAACCGTATGAGCTTCAAAATGATGGTTTTTACCCGAGGAACTCATCTTAAAGAAAATTCAAGATTAGATACATGCCAATTGAAGAGGAGCATCCAATAAATGATACAAGTGACAGAGGACAACAGAGCAATAAAGGGTCAGCTTGGTTATAAAGACTAATGTGGCCATAGAGCTTAAGAACAAAACCTCTGAGCTGGTAAAAAAAACAAAAACAAAAACTGATTTATATCAATTATGATCCTCTATCGTTTCACTGTGCTAACGATGGCCAATCTGGAATACCAACATGGTATCATCTCTGAGCTCATATCTAGAATGGTTGAACAAAAATGACAAGCAGCCAGCCAAGCATCTCATTAGAAGCCAAGGGTTGAACCAAATGAACACCAGCGCGTAGAGTCAGTACCACAGGATGGAAGGTAACTACCAGTGGCAGAGACAATAGCGCCGCAAAGCACTCATAGGGGAACCATCACAGACACAGGTGACTCAGACAAGAACGTCAAAACTGGAGGGGAAATTGAGGTGAGGGGTTCAATGGTGCATGATCTCAGAGTATTTTCCTACAAATTATTTAAGAATCAATTACAAATTTTGAGAAAAATGTCACAATGAAGAAACCTAGACCTAATCACGTGGCCAAGTGTAAAATGATCAGTAAAACAATGACACATCATGTGGCAACAAGAGGATAAAAATTTAAGAGACCCAGCAAGCAGTTGTGATAAAGGCAGAGAGTCTGGGTCTGATCCTGAAAAAACAGTAGATAAAGCCAGAGGAAAAGCATGGGTTTGCATGGACAACTCTGCATGCGTGTGCAACACAGCCATCGGCTCCATCAGGCTCTCGCAGGCTGACTGGAAGGCTTTTTACGACTCTGCAAACTCTAGATAACTAATGATGCTATTGTCCTGTCTGGTGGTAATTTAATTGGCTTCCTCCCTGCTTGTGGAAAACCAGTTTTGTGTCCATTGGCAATTCATCTCAACATTCCTTTGCTCCCTATAAATCTGTGCTCTTTTCACTTTTCTCTGAAAATAATACAGCCTGTCTGCTTCCCTCATATTCTATGGGTAAATTCTTTTAGCGCATGGTCATGTCTATGTCTACATGAGAGTCATAATGTCATGAATGCCATCTTTAACAAACTACCATTGAGCCAGTCCTATTGGTGAATACCATAGGAGGTTCCTGGAAAGAAGCTGCACTGTCCACTAAACCAGCTGCAAGACTCATCCACCCAATAGCCCACTACCAGCCATTCCCTTCTCTTGTCTGAGTCTGATCTAATGTCCTTGTGACTATCAGGTGAAACATTTTCAAATGAATTGACTTGGCAGACCAGCAGTCTCTGCCAATCCCCAAGCTAAGGGCGGCATCAGCTCACCTAGGAGGCCTCTAACAGGCTCTCCAGCTATACCGTCACCTGCCTCCCTGATTATTCCACCAATGCGTGTAGAAATTATTTTAATTGATGTTTTCCTGTTCTGTTACCATGAAAGATCATGCAACTGCTTCCACACTGGAGCATGGACTTGGGGTGATCTAAGTCTGTGTTACTAGGCCATGGTCACTAGTATTTGGCCCTTGGATAAAGTGTCTTTTGTTCCCTTTGAGGGGAGAGTTGTGTTTTTGTGTTGATGCTGATAAGCTATCATATTAAAATACATCCATCATGCAAGAAAGGATGACTAGAAAACTCTTCCAGATTACAGAAGACTGTCAGGAGATAGAATAATTGGGTAGCGAAAGCTACATCAAGTTAGATTCTACAATTAAAAGATGCAACTAGTCCAGCACGGGAGTACACACAGGAAGTCCCAGCAACAGTGAGCTGCGCTCAGAGGATTGCCAAGTGTGAGGCCAACCTGGGCTATATTCCCAGAAAATACAGGGGCTTAGAGTACAGCTCAGGGGTGGAACATTTGCACAGCACATTCTACCACACACTGTGCCTTATATCCAGTGACACACACACACAAGCACACACATACAGTATAGAAAGACAGACAGGTAGGAAGGTAGAAGGATGGTGGATGGATAGTAGATAGAGAGATAGATAGATAGATAGATAGGTGATTATTAAATAACTATATGCAAAGTCTCAGAACCAAACATCTTTAGGTTTTTCATGTGTCCCACTGTTATCAAACTAACTTGGAGTTATAGTCTGAACCCCAAGTTCACCTACCTGTCTTTGAAACATCAAATGAGAGCAAGGGGATGAGCAAACAAGATGGGGGGAGGGGAAGGAGAACACAGGCATAAGAGACCGTCTCAGAGAAAGGCTCAGAGGTAGTCGGAAATAGATTGCCTCAGAAGGAGGATGTATAAATGAATGAATGAATGAATGTATGAATGACAGGTAAGTAATTAGGTAGGCAGACAGACAGACAGATAGATGGAACTATACTGCAAGGTCTTATCCATTCTTCCCACGGGCAGAAGATGCTCTCTTCTTTAAGAAGCTGCATGACTCCTCTCATTTCCATCCCCAATCAGATGGACAAAGACAGAAAGAAAGCAAAGGAGGATGAGGAGAGATGATGCTGTTTAAGGAATTCTCTGCCTCACAACCTCTGACAAAGCCCAGGGAAGGCTGGCCTATTGCGCTTATGTGATGCATATTAACCAGAGGGCTCCTGGAGGGCTGCTGGGGGTGGGGGGTAAACTGTCTAGGCCACACTAAGGGAATGCTACAGGAGTACCAGGCAAGGTACTGAGATGGCAGAAGCCTCCTCAGCCAGGGCTGAAGGCAGGGCCACACCATGGCCTCACAAGAGGTTAAAGTCAAAACCTGTAACTGGGCTAACTAACCCATTGGGCCTGCCTAGACTTCCCCAAAACAGCCAGAGCTTATGAAACACATACCAAGTTGTCAGGGGTTCAAACTGTCCCCTTGTGACTGTTTTTAAAAATTATCTTTTGACTGAAGACGAAATTTTAGAAAAGATCATGGACAAAACTGTCATAGATATCAGAGCATTCCCCACACGTAGCTCCTTACACACACACACAAACACACACACACAAACACACACACACATATACAAATACATGCACATGTATGCATACACACACAAATGCATAGGTACACACACACACACACACACACACACACACTGCTCTGTGTCATGAGTCCTGTGAAGCCCTTCAAGAGCACATATTTGATTAAAGGACTAAGGCCTACATCCCTCCTCAGTGTGGGCGCCAGCAACTCCAAAGCTACAGCGCCATCCCTGTGCACAGTTCTACCTCACTCTCACTAAACTCATCAGCAGAAACAGCTCCAGTTCCAGGAAGGAAAAACAGCCTGTATAACAAACAGAAGCTCACTCTGCCGCTACAGTAGCAAGTCCTACACAGCACGTACCCACACAGCACCTGTGTTTCCTCCACGGCATCACATAGATGACAAAGGGGGAGGCTAAAAGATATATGATGTTGATTATTTTAAAGGTAATTGCATAAGGGCTTTCCATGTCATTAAGTGATTGTGAAACTGTTCTTTAAAAAAAAAAAAAATTCATAAGAAATGATCTCAGCTCAACAAATTTGTTAGCACTTGTTAATTCCCCAGTTTAGAGAGAACTCCGGGAATGTCTCAACATTCTAAGGAACACTAGAAAGTGTACGGGCTACCAGCTCAGCTGTGACCAGAAACAGATATGTGTCCAAAGTAACAATAAAGTATCAGGACATCTCACAAGCTGCTGAACTGTTCTTACTTGGAAACAGTTTAAAATCCCCACATCCTCTGAGACAGCAGTCTTATTCTACAAAGTAATTTAAAGATTTTTTTTTTGTGGGGGCGCATAATGTGCACATATGTGTGCTTGCTTGAGTTTATGTGCACCACATGTATGAGAGTGCCCAGAGGCCAGAAAGCATCCGAATCTCTAGAACTGCACTAACAGGCAGTTGTGAGCTTCCTGATGTGGTGCTGGGAACTGAACCGGGGGTCCTCAGTAAGGCTAAGGTCTTATCTCTTCACCCCCACAAAGTATTTAAATAGTCACAGTTAGGGGTACAAGAAAGGTAATAGAAAATGATCCCAGAACCCCCTGAAAAGGACAGCAAGCCCAAATGATATGGACACAACAAACGTCATGGGAACCCTTTGAAGCAGTGCACCATCTGTCTATGGGCTGTATTTCAACTAGTCTCTAAAAATGAAAGCATATGTGGAAAATTACACTAAAGGAAAGAACAACATTTAGTGATGTGAGTGTAAAAAAAATCATATTGTGAAAGAAATGCCTGTAATTCTACTTTCATAAATCTTAATGCATGTATGTATTTAAAATAACGTGAGGATAGTAAATGTATTTACTTCTAAGCATTCTTATCTTTTCCCTTCTGTGGAGTTTTATACATTTAACGATAAGTATAATTTCATAAGGAATAACGATTAATTTTAATAAAGACTGGGTTCTCCAGAATTGCTTTCTTCAGCCTTGGCTTTGCTGTGCAGGGCGGTGCTCTGGCTTACTCATGTGCTTATGGTGTCATGCACCCTTCAAGCTGCCAAGTAAGAAGGAAACTGTACGTGTCCTGCCCTCTATTCTTGGAAAAGTCCTCTGTTGTCTGTCCCCAGTGAGCACTGGCCACTTAGTAGTTGGGGGGAGGAGGGATAATGAGTGACTTGCACTGTGTGTGTGTGTGTGTGCTGGACTTGAGTGAATGGCACATTTTTTCCATCTCTGGAATCAAGTCAGAGATATTATCTGCAGTCTCTGACTAGCCATCTTTTGTTTTCCACCATTCGTTAACATCCCTCCCCTTGTGTGTACGGGCAACACATTTTCCCACAATGCTATTTGTTTCCATATTGTTTCCACACCTGGTCCAGTTAGAATCCAGGGACAAAAATATCAATACTGCACAAGGATGGAAACATGCACCTCAGGCTTTCCGTGCTGCTCCGTGCCAGGGTGACACTGTGTTGCTCGCTGTTGCTCATTTCACCCTGAGGCCTCTCCTGGTACCAGTCGGGAGGAAGCCTTAAAGAAGCCTTGGGAGTAGCTAGTAGCTGGGAGTGTCTGAGGGTCATCATTGCTAACAGTAAGGAGGGAATTTTCAGTGGTTTTTCTTCAGTATTTCCTACCACTTTCCATAAGCCCTGCTAGGAAAACATCCCACGTCCTGGCAGGCCCTCTGCCCAGGAGTTTTTACTCCAAAGCCTCCTGGTAATTAATTAAAGTCTTGCTCTACGTTTAACCAAGAATCCACTTTACCTATAAGAAAAATAGCTTTTTTTCCTTTTCTTTGTCATTTGAGCAAAAGATCAGAAAAGTGCCTGGGGCGCCAATGAGCCACCTGAGATGCGGGACTGGTAAAAGGGAGAAAAAAGGCCTTGGGGCTGGAGGCCTAGCTCCTCAGCCTTCAGAACCAGTGTGGGTTTTGGGTTTGAATTTATGCAAAACAGCAAAGAAAAGCAGAAGGAATCCCAAGAGATGTTCTCCCTTCCCAGGAGAGTGGCATGATGGGAAGAAGGAAGAAAAATACAAAAGAGAATTCATCAGAGATCTGGCCTCCTGCTGCTTAAACTGTCAGGAACTTGACAGTTCCAGTCGAGTTGCAGTGGTTGAATACAAACGATTATTGTGTTAATTAGTATGACATTCTTTTGAAAATAAAAAACGAGGACTAAAATGTATTGTTTGCTCACAAGGGACATCTGGTGTTGACATTCTCTCTCAGTGCATATGAGCAATGTGATAATGATTAAGACCTGCCTTTGACAACCTGGAGCTGGGCATCGGGCTATTCGGAATAAGTCCAGGTTATGATAAGCTACAGAGAAAGGCAGTGGCATAGATGAGGAGAAAGAATCTTACAAGGTAAGGACGTGCTACCCATTTGTACCTTCCTTTCTTGTAATACAAAAGCAGAAGTGATCTTGTGATAAGGGGTACAGGCTGACCCAGGTCAGGTCCTCTCCAAAACTCATATGTGGGAGCTGTAACCTCCAGCACTTTAGGATGAAACTGCAGTTGGAGACAGAACCTTTAAAGGCCTGATTAGTTTGGGTCTAATGGGTCTAACCCAATCTCACAGGTGTCTCTTTAAGAGGAGCAAATCCAAATATGCGGAGATACTGGGATGTGCAGGCACACGGAAAAGGCACATAAGAACACGGGGAAAAGGCAGCCATTTGCACATTAATGATAGCTCTCCCAGGAAAGAAAACCCCCTCTGACACCTTCCAGCATTCAGAACAGTGGGGGGGAGGTTTGAGGGGGAACATTATTCTTGATTAAGCTGCTAGCCTCTGGAATTGTGTTATGGCATCCTTAGCAGAACAATGCCAGGGGAAACTAGCATGGAAAAGGTCTGGATATACAGGCCTCATTGACCAAACACAATAATATTCAAAATCTAAAGTTCCTGGACACCTAGGCATATAGAGAAGAACCACTGGCACTAGAACAGTCCCCTTGATGTGTAAGTGGCTAAGACTGGAAAATATCAGCAAACACGGTGACAGCTTTATACTTTAATTTAGCATGTTAGCAAATGTCCCTGAAGCAGAAGCCCCAAAGGCTTGCTGTCCCAGGAGGATTAGTGGCCTTCTGGGGAGGACATGTGGTAAGGACATGCCAGTCAAAAGGGATTCTCCACTGTTCACTGGAAACCGAAATGAAGGGATGGGTAAACCTGTGATGGTCAAGGTCAACTTGATGAGCTTTATAATCACCCTGGAGATGGGTCTCCGGGCACGCCTTTGAGGCATTACCTTGATCAGATTATTTGATATACAAAGGCCTACCCACTGTGGTAGGTACTTTTCCCACAGCCAGGATCCTGGAGAAAGTAAGCTGAGCACTAGTGTTTCCCACTTTAAACTTCCTGACACAGACACAGGGGAGGGGAATAGGGTGAAAGTGGGAGGTAGGGAGGAACGGGAGGACACAAGGGATGGGATAACAATTGAGATGTAATATGAATAAATTAATAAAAAAAGGAAAACTAAAAAAAAAAAGACTTTATTTTTATTTTTAATTATGTACTCATGTGTGGGGGCAGGGTGGGTGCCCTCAGAATCCAGAAGAAGGTCTCAGATCCCATGGAACTGGGCAGCCTGAAATGGGTCCTCTATAAGAGTCCTACATGCTCTTAACAGCTGAGCAATCTCTCCAGCCCTTCAGTTGCTTTTTGTCAGTGTCACAGCAACAGAAAGGTAACTATGACAACACCCCGCCCTACATTTCCTCTGGGGCACTTTCTTTTCCTGGTCAAATCCGTTGCTGCCAACTCATTCTCACTTTCCTCCTGGCTGTAGCAGCCCTTGTCCACATCACCAACACTTGTTGGTGTTTTTATATTTGATTTGATTTCCTTATTTGGTCTTAGAAATTTATTCTACTTGTCTGCAAGACAAGATTTCCAATTTTTTTAAACTTATTTTTTAAAAATTTAGTCACTTTACATCCCAATTGAATTCCCCTCCCTCATTTCCTCCCAGTCCCACCCTCCCTCCTTCCTCCCCCTCTTCCCCTCCCCTCGTCCGCCAAGAGGGGGAGCCCTTCTCCCCTACCGTCTGACCCCAGCCTATCAAGTCTCAACAGGACTGCCTGCCTCTTCTTTGGCATTGTAAGGCCAAGGAGGAGTGATCAAAGTGTAGGCAACAGAGTCTGTGACAGGCACAGCCCCTGCTTCCCTTAATAATAGGGGACCCCTATGGAGACTGAGCTGAAGAACCCCAATTCGAAAGAATAGTATTATATGGGAGATGCTAGTGTTACTGTAACAACGCATACTGTCCTTGAGGAAAAAACAAACATTCTTTCACCAAGGCTAACTGCAAAGGTTAAATGATGCCACCTGTGGGGGGAAGGAGAGCGCAAGAGGGAGGAAGCAGACAGGTCTCCAATGTGTACAATCATCCATTTGTTCTTTGTAAGGAAGGAGGAGTTAGATGACCAGACTTAACTCAGTTCCTGTCCTTACTCCTTCTCAGTGTACTGATACGTCCTTAACTAAAGCACTGTTGCCATGTGCTGTCTATGCCACCAGCAGCCGACCCCCTAGGCCATCATGCTGATCCTCCTCCCTCCAACTGGCACCTGATGATGACACCTGGTCACTCTCCCGCACAGGTGGGGGCTGGGCTAACCTTGCTCTTTATTTCCCCAGTCACACCGGAGACAATGGTCTTCATCTAACCGGTCAACTCCACTAGAAATGCCACTCCTTCCTCCTTTATGGGAACGCAAGCTCCCTCCAGGCCTCACTCACTATCTCATCCCCTGTAAGGCCCATTAAGATCTAATTGGCCCAGCCTCAAGCCTTTTGCCCTCAGCAGGAATTAATACCCATTTGAATTCTGACTATATAATAATAATCAATTTTGGGAAGACAAGGCTCACATTCAAAATGGTTGCCAATTGTCACCACTCTGCATATAACAGGTACCCAATAAATACTTATACTTTACATTTTAAATTAGGTGTGTTTTAATTTTTAAAGTGCTCCTTTAAAAAGGGATTTTAAGAGTGCTCTAAGTGCCTTAAAACATATGATCACATTCTGATTTTTATTCCAGGCAGAGGAAAGAAGTTCCCTTGGAAAATCAAGAAGTTTGAGGGATTAAAAGTCTAGAGAATTACAGTCTTAAGGTGGGCTAGGCCTTTCAAGGCAATGACTTAATGTTTTTTCCTCAGTATCCTGAAAATTCAGATACTCAGGGATGCTGAGCATGCTCCACCATGTAGCTGGTGTGTGGAGGACACGGCTACGGGAATCACAAACCCACAGCCTGCCCATGTGTTTGAGCCACTTTTCACAGAGTCTGGCCAAAGTCTGGCCTCTAAAGCTGGAAACTGCTGGACTAGAGGAGGAAGTAGCCACCAAGGTCCTAGAGAGGGACAGGGGGAGACATGAGGGTGGGATCCGCTTACTCAGTGCCACTTTCCACCATCTGCGTGAGGAGTGAGATGCCGTCCAGGTTAATGAACTCCTGAGCAAAGGTAACGTCCCGGGAGAGGCTGGCCAAGTCCTTCAGGGCTTCCAGCTTTGCATCCATGCTTGACGACTGTATTCGTTCATGGAGTTGCTGGGCGTTTTGAGCCTGGAGGAGAGAAGAAAAACCGAGAAAGAAGATAAGTCCATGCTATCAGTTTGCCCTTTTTTGTGTGTTTAAATACAATAGCACAAAAAAAAAAAAAAAAAAAAAAAAATCACTGAGTCCCTGGGAAATAAATGTGCGCAGGCCAGAAGCATAGGCTAGGTGCGTATTAAATCAGGTTGCCATCAGAACGACTCCTCCCTCCAGGGCCCCCATCCCGCCTTCCAGGAGGAAAATAATGGGGCCCTTTTCATAGAAGAACGAAGAACATGGGTAAGTGTGCATAAATATTAAAGCTGGGAAACTGATAGGGTGTGACAGACGGGAAGAGAAAGGGGGCTGTTTACTTTTTCAATAAAATTATTATCTAGAAGTGACAAAAAGCTACTTGCTTAGTTAAGCAATTACACAAATTTATACATCATGATTACCCATTCAGTCACAGCTCTGAGTAATAAGCGCCTGCACTCGGAAGCTTCATTAACCACACAAATGAGTCCCCGCTGCCGCCGTCGCCACTGCCACCAGCAGCCAGCAGCACGGGTTTCTCACGCACTGGCTACCTACTGTACGAATGGGAAACAGAATAGCTGAAGTCCAATTAAGAGAGCTCTTCCTAGGGCTAATGTTCTCCGTGCTGAGGCCTTTGCATTTGTGTGCTGCATGCAGGGCAAAGAGGACTAGAAATGCGAGGCAGGGCTGAACTTCCGAGCTACAGCAAGAAGGGGACACTGTGGTTTGGAAGCGATTTGTCCCTCAGTCGCTCGTGTGTTGGGACACTGATGTCCAGTGTCGGCAATTCAAGAGGTGGCAGCGCCTTAAGCGGCGAGGCTTAGCTGTGGGAGGTGGATGTTCTTTCTGGTCCCTGCCTGTTGACACTCTGGTTTTCTGCTACACACCTCACCTCTCTCCCTCATAGGCATGCCCTGCCACTGCTTCCACAGTGAGGGCCTGCACAGAGTTGAGCTGATAATACTGCCAGTACTTGAACCTCTAGAACTATAAACTAAACAAACTCCTTGTTCTTATAAATCACCTAGCCTCAGGTATTTCATTATAATAACAGGAAGAACATGTAATACATGGTATTGGACATGAACATGAACAGAAATTAGTTCCAGAAAAAACGAAGAACACCCTGAGCTCTACAATAGAGCTGGGGTAGAGGGCAGTGCCCTGCAGAGAGAAGGACAGCCCCAAGGAGTTTTTCCTTGAAGCCAGACAGAAGAACACGCATTGTATCATGTAGTCTGAGCACACCAGGATTCCCCATTACATCACAGTCAACAGGAAAAATCAGGAAAGAACAAAGCCATTGGACAGGGGTGGAAGATGAAAACTCGTTCCCAGGCAACAGACAAGCCACAAGTCACTAAAAGTCATAAGTCACACTGTCCAACAGCATTCAACAGAGGCTCCCAGACCGCACCTGACCCAGACAGCTTCTAAAACCACAGATCCTTTGTCCACACACACAACTTTTTGATTTGAAAGCCTGGTCTCTAGAAACATCAGCCGAAGAAGCTAGGCTTCCATGCTGCCTCTTCCCAACCCCAGTGTGAAATGGCTTCCACATCAACCTGACTCCGTCTTGCAACAATGGTGGGACCGAGCAACATTGGCTCTCCCACGCAGTCACCCGTGTCCTTCCTGGCTAGGCCACTGCGAAGCCTCCCAGCTCTACTGCACTAAGGAGAAAAATCTTCCCATTAAAGTTGTGCAGTCTTCAGCAAAGACCTTTTGCTGAGAAGGAATTCTGCTACTCTTTCTCATGCATCCATATGCCTTTGATAAGGACCTACTTTAGGTAAATTAATTAATTAGCTAGTGTAAAATAAGGGAAGAGGGACAAGCACCAAAACTTGGGCAGAGAAGTCAAGATTGACGAGTCTCAGATTCTAAGACCATGAGGTGATGCTTCTACAGATGGAAACTATGTTACCTATGGAATCACACATGGCCGCAGCACAGCAGTGCCTGGCTGATGTCGGGTCCAGGAGAGGACTGTCCACCGGGAGCATGGAAACTCCTACAGATTGTGTCAAATGTTCACATTCCATAGATTCCTCAGACTCCAAGGCCCTGTACGTTTCTCTAGGACAGTCCTCTGTCCTCACCAGTACAAAGACTTGCCAACTGCATGCTGGTCCTGGGTGGTGTTCTTTCCTTGAGGCGGGCCATACTCCTTCCCTGGAATTTTCTGAAGGAGCAAGTCTTCATAAAGCTCAGAGTGGTACCCTCGCCTTTCCATGTGTGCATTTGGGAAGTCGTCATCTTCATCTCAGGATTCACGTACAACATTGGAGGGGGCACAGAGAGAACTTGTATGGCTGGAGGAATGCAATGTGACTTAGTACAAAGCTCCTGGCTAGCTGTGGCGTCATCTCCAGGTGAGCCAGTAAGCCAGTGAGCTTTCCTTCATCTCTCTTGACCTCATTTTCCTATCAGCAGATCCATCCAGGAACTGTGGTGGGATGACATGAAAGATTCCCTCCAACCCTCAAAGTGACAGATTGCTTCTCAGCTGAGCAGGAAGCTCCATCATGCGTCAGCCAGGAAAAGGGCGCTCTACATGTGAGTCCCAGATGTGCCCTCCCATCAAAATACTACGCAGTACTGACAGGACACTGCCTGTGCAGCATCCATGCAGTTGGAGCCAGAAGAGGTCGGATAGGTACTCAGTTTCTCCAATCTCTAAATGATCTGTATACAAAACTTTCATTCTACAGAATAAAGCTGAATAAATGTCTGTAATGTTAAAGCTGGGTTTTAGAAAAGGAAATTTCTAGTCTGGATATCAATTAATGCCAGAAAAAAACTGGCACACAATTTTGTTTAGATATAATTATCTGTTTTAAAGCAAAGCTAATCCTAATCCTTATTCACTGACTCATAGATACTTCTAGAAAGTTCATTCTGAGTCATGAACATTCAAGAGACAGCAACAAAGGAGGCTTACCCACATTGGGTTGAGGGAAGGCCACTGTCAAATAATAGGGATAAAAGTTAAATACTGTGTTGCTAATGGGAAACACTACAATGGAGAGCCGTGATAGAAAGCAACTGGTGGACTCTTTAGATGATCTAAGAACAAACTGCCGAAGGCTGTGTCCTCCACGCAGAGATGAGACAGCCACCAGCATACTGGGATGGGAGAATACAGTAGGCAACAGGGCTAGAGAGTGCAAAAGCTGTACAAGGAAAGCAAGCCAGGAGTGTGTGGCGGGACAGACAAAGACGCCTGGAAAAATAAGATGAAGATGGAAGGAGGTGGGGACGGAAGAGGTGACGGGACAGGAAGCCTTTGTTGTCCAGGACAACACGCTGGACTTCTTGGGTGGTGGTGTGCCGCTCTGAAAGGAAGCATTTGGACATCTGAAGCAGGCGTCCACTGCACTGATGGGGAGACCTCAAAGAAGTGGTTACGTCCACACACCAGATACTCTTGCTCAGCATGTGATTCGGGATGAAGTAAGTGAACTTATAAACCAAAGCCAAAGAAAATGTGAGGCTAGGTGTGTCTTTTGATAAGAGTATTAAGGGCAACGGGCAGTGTACAAATAAGTTAACATTTGTGAAGGCGGGACACACGCATTCAAGTATGTGTGTCTCAAAGAGCACACCAGGACATGAAGTGTGTTAGACTTGCTAGCTAGCATTTCTAGAATCTGGAACAGTATCTGACACTCACCAGGAGTTTTTTAAAAAATGGCAGTAAATGACTATATTTATATAGTCATGTATGCGAACATGCATGTAGATACATATATTTGTATATAAAAAGCCAAGTGTGGCAAATTAAAATGTGACTTATGTTTAATGATGATAATCTTCTTTGTACCACACTTGGTTTTATTTTTCTATAATGATTCTGTACTGCTTTTATATTTCAGAGGAAAAAAACCATGATTATTAAAAGTAAAAGGGCCTTGTTTCTGAGTTTTCCGGGCTCAGCACAGAGTACAGGGTTTAACAGCTGTAGGAGGGACCATATCCAATAGTGAATTTTATTTCTTTGTAGTGTTTCCAGGGACAGAAAAGAAAGTTTCCCTTCACGTCACTCAAACAGTTCAGATGGATGGAGAGGTTCAGAGCTTGACTTGGGAGCAGTTGGACCATTGAGTGGAGACCAGGGAAGGGAACCAGGGCTGTGAGCGCACAGAACTGGCCAGCTGTGAGCGCACAGAACTGGCCATCTCTGTTCCTGAAGTCAAAAGTCATGCAGCCCCAAACATTCAGCATAATTCCAGGCCCATGTGTCAATTAAAAGGTGAAGTTTTTTTTAAGTTTCTGAACACTCTTTAAATTCATTAATTTTTCAGATATTCCAAAATGTGTATCTGCATGTCCACGTGGATGACCCAAGAAGCACCTGGCCTGTCACTTGCTGACCTTACAATCTCTTCTCTCCACTGGCTGCCTCTCCAGGGTTAGGCCTCTAAAGCAATGGGAAAAACAGAGTATAGACATTTGTAACATTTTCCCCCCTTCGGTTTTTTGTGTAGGAGGCTGGGGTCTTGGTCTTTGTGCTTGCAGAGAAGCTCCAGGGCAACCTGTGGCCTTAAGTACACAGGGCTGTTCACTCAAGGGAAGGAACGCCACACCTGTGGTCTTCTCAGAGGCTGGGAGCAGATACACTTTCCAGTCCAGTGACCTTTGCACTATCTGTGTGGCCAGAGACAACACTGGGCCCTCCCCCAGACTTGTCATGAGCCTGTTTTTCTCAGCGAGCCTATAGACCCTCTGTATAGAAGGTGTCAAGTGCGCTTCACAAGGAGTTTGAATGTAGTCACATCTGATTTTTATTTAGTGTGTTTTGTTCCTCAAAGAGTTTTATGTATGCTTTGTTGTGCATGCACAATTAATTATCACCAGAGACGTTTCACCAGATTGTGCTACGCTTAAATATGCCTAAAATAAACCACTCTGGGTCAGACTCCAGAAGCTTGGACCAACACCAGCTACTGGCTCCTACTACACGTCACTGCCCTCTTGCCTCCCATGGCCAACTCTCTCTGCAAGCTTATCACCATTGCAGAGACCACCTCATTTTTCAAACCAGCACAGATTTAACAATCCTCATCTGTTAGTAATCTAATAATTCTTCTGATAAAAATCTTTGATAGCCTCAATCTACGGAATGACTGGTGCAGTGGATGGGAACATGTTTTTTTCTGTTGTTGTTTTTTTGGGTTTTTTTTTTTTTTTTTTTAAATCCCAAGTGTGGGATGGGGAACAGACTTGTGAGAGAACAGGTGATGTTTATCCACAAAGAAATTGAACCACCTCCTGGGTGTGCTTGGTTTTTGCCAGCTGAAACACATCTTAGTATGGATTCTGAGTGTGTGTATGTGTGTGTGTGTGAGTGTGTGTGTGTCTGTGTGAGTGTTTGTGTGTGTGTGTGTGTGTGTGTGTGTGTGTGTGTGTGTGCGTGTGTGTGTGTGTGTGGACACATATGCCTCAAAGAAGAGGCTAGGGCTTTTGGGGTCTAACTATTGTTTGGATGTTCATTGCTCTATTTCAAGACACTCCTAGAGAGAACTGCTCCAGACAAGGCTTTGAGGCTCCAGGCTCTGGCTGCTGTTCCAGGGTCCAGCAGCAATTTCAGTGGAATTGCTCGTCTGCTGAAACCCTACAGACTAGGCCAGGGGAATCACTCCCAGGAACTGAGTCCAAAAAGGTCTACTTCTCCTGTTCCCATTAACCTCCTTTCTCTCCTATCTAGGGTAGGTGGGTTGGAAGGGAGGTGTAATCATTAAAGAACCCCAAATAAAGTAGGTTTGGAAAAGATGAAGCCTACAGACTAGCATATCAACAACTTTTTTATCACCACAAGAACTAGGCCCCCCCAAATCACTGGGACCGACCGGCCTGCTGAGCTAGATGGCTCTCACAGCTGCTCTGCAGCAGCGGAGAACAGTGCGGAGGGTTACACCTGGAGATGGCACTGATGATGGGTGCTTAAAAAGCAGCTTGGGTTTCTCTGTGTACAAGGAAGGAAATGAGAAAGCAGGAGGAAGAGGAACTCATCCATATGCCTTAATGGCTCATCACATAGTTGCATAACCTTTTAAACAGACATGTTTTTAGCTGCAGATGTGCTGGTTCACGATGACGTCATAGTACTCACTTAATGAAAAGTGGTATCGGCACACGAGACACAAAGAAGCGCATAAGTACGTTGAGAGACCACAAAGCAAAAAGCTAGTGTGCTGCTAAGTACTTCCGGTGGTATCCTCTGAGAGACATTTGGTCTTTTTATCAGGATACATTTATTTTCATTTCTATAATCAGAATAGTCACTGTGGTACATACACTGTTCTGCCAGCCACTTTTGCACTTAGTAATGTTCTTTGGAGAAACCTCCAGTGTGCTACATACCAAACTCTTATAAATGATGATTGGTTTCTAGCGTTTGTTCACTAGAAGAAATGATGTCTATAGCCGTGCTTGGATGCACATGTTGTGAGTGGTGCAAATGTCCTGTTGTTTTGTGAATCTACTTATCAAATAAATTCCTAACAGGAGAATTAAGACAAAGGTTAATGTGTATAATATACTTGGGTGGAAACAGCAAGGTTCCCTGCCAAGGTTGCACCAGTTCATACTCTGAGCCACAGTATCCTTGGCTCACACTAATTACTAAGAACATAAACTCCATCCCTTTAAGGAGATGAAGACCTCTCTACATATATACATGAAATGATGTACACATGCGCATACGTACGTATGGATATATATTTCCCCCTCTTTTTGCTTCCCTTCCACTATACCTATGACCACACGTATTGAGGCAGGGTTCTATAGCCATTCAGGAAAGATTCTGTGAATTCCAGAACCATCCCCAGGCAATGCAAATTACCACCTGCTTTTTCTAGTGCACCATTCTTGACACTGTGTTTGGAGTTATTTCCAAGGACAAAGGTTTTGAAGATTTTATCTTGGGGTAGTTAAATGTATCGACCTTGTTTTTATAAAATGACTTCTGGGGTTTATAGCACTTATACAGAGTTTCTATCCATTCCAAGAATATCCAGATATTCATTATGAGAAAATTTTCGGTTGCTTTTCTGAAACAAGGTCTCTCTGTATAGCCCTGACTGACCTGGAACTCACTGTGTAGACCAGGCTGGCCTCACACTCAGAGAGATCTGCCTGCCCCCGCCACCCACATACAGGGATTAAATGAATACAGCATCATGCCCAGCTCATTATGAAGAAATTTTTAAAAACTAAAATTCCGAGAAGACGAAAACAATGATCTGACGATCTAAAATTTTCTAATAGAAACATTTCAAAAATGTGCTTCGTGCAGTGCATGACCTCAGAGTCAGGTCCTGGCTATGACCAGAGCAGGTGCACAGAGGCACTACTCACTTTCCCCTAAGCTCTCAGGGCTGCTCTGGAGCTCACAGAAATGCACACATACAGTCTGGACCTCACCTGAAACTAGAGTGTGTGTATGTGTGTGTGTCCATTGTACAATCATATATACATGTCTATATGTAGCTCTGTATACACTTGTATGTCTTGTTATCTATCTGCAGGGAGAAGTCAACCAACATAGAAAAGGAACTTTGTGTAGGAGGTAGTACAAAAACATCTACTGGGTTCTTTATGGCACTCTAATACTCCCTAACAAATTTGATGAAGACACTTCTTTACACCTTTATTATATACATTAAAAAAGCAAGTTAGGTCAGGCATGGCAATGCGTGCCTTTAATTCTATTATTTGGGAGGCAGAAGTAGGCAGATAGATGTCTATGAGTCCAGCCTACTTTATATAGGGAGTTCCAGGACAACATAGAAAGATCCCATCTAAAAACATAAATAAATTTTTTTAAAGTGTTGGCCTGTCTGACTCATTTCATTTAAACACAAAATACAAAAAAATAATCCACCAATGAATGAAGCTTTCCATTTCCATATAAGCTGCTGTGTGGTGTCACCCAGTTATAGACCCTGTGGCTTCAGCCAACCACAAGAGGCTCCTTCAAGTGCGATGCCTGGGTCCAGTTCCCAGACACTGTCACCCAGTCTGACGTCAGGATCTCTAAGTCCTACAGCTGGTCCTAGTGTGGAGGCCACTGCTGTAGGAAGAGCAAAGTGGTCTCCTGTGAGTGGACGCCTGTGTCATAACAGCGCCCTGTACGCTGTCTTACCCATCTTTCCCTTTACCGAACCCAGAGTGTGAGAATCATTCACTGTCTCTGATGACAACTTACATTCTCTTCCTGGGAAAGAATTCTCCCGTACATTATTTTATTTGTTTATTTTTATTGCATGGGGTTATCTTCATGGAAGTACATAATGTACTTTGAGACTATTTCTCTCCACGCCCTACAACTCCCCCCCCCCCCCCTCAGGAGTGCCCTCTGTTGCCCAATTTTGTTTCCCTTTCCATGTCAGTCATCAGTACATATGGACTTCTGTTAGGAACCCAGGGCAATAGCACAGAGGCAAGTCTTCCTTGACATAGAGCCAGCCTACATGAAACACCGAGCCTCACTACAGGTGGTAGTTAGCAGACGAACTAGGAGACACAAAAAGCCTGATGAGACAGTAGCCTCCAAGAGTCAAGTTAACAGCAATTCGACCTCGTGAATGAAGAAGGCCTGAGAAAGGCCCACAGCAATGTGCTCAGCTCGTCTTGCACCCACTCAAGCCCACATGCAAACTGTCATTCCTATGCCCTGGCATGAAGGCACCGGAAAATGGCTCCACCAAGTCCAGCAGGCAGTCCACACCAAGTCCGCAGTCACCACTGTGTTAGGTTCAAGATGTTACAGGGCAAGATGGTTGCGTTTTTAAGGCTCTAATGCAATTTTCCATAAGAAGAGTTTGTGGTAGCTACGGTACCCACACTTTAATTCTAGCCAGATGCTTTCCCCAATTTTTAATTTTATTTTTAGCCTAACACATGGCTTCGGTGGAAGCTGAAAAATGATAGATAGATACACATTTCATCACATTTTGCAGTGTGAAAATAGTAACACTTGCAGTATTTTGAGCATGATATTTTTTCAGGAAAGCAAGGAAGCGTACTCGGCAGGGATATACTTTAAATATGCTGTTGTTGTTATGCAGAATCTCTAGACATGAGAAAGATCACCATCCCAGCCACAGTCTAAATATGTTTCGGCATCCTATTTAGCAGCGTTTATTCAGAGGCCTTCAAAGGCTTTATACAGAGTCAGCTGAGAGGAAAACGGCATAAGCAGGTAGTGCCCTTCAGCTGATTTTAGAAAATGTTTTAATAACAGATCCAGGCTAGAAAATGATCAAATACCCATCCACCCATCCTACACACACACACACACAAACACACACACACACACACACACACACACAGGAAAGGCCGTAGGAGGCTATGGTTTTTTTCACTGCCTGAATCTGTTCAATGGCATCAGGTGACAGTGACCAGACAGTCACTATCCCATTTGTACTGTGAGAACTGCCACTGGATTGACTACCACAAATTTCAAGTCTTCACCATCCATTTACCATCACGAGACAATGTCACCCTCCCATTGTGGAAAAGAAAGGGCAGCATGTTCCTGTGACTCTGGAGTCGGCCTGGGAGGGTACTGCACCCTGAGTTCTGCAGAAGTCCTTCTCAGTGGTCTGTACCCACGGTCACATACAGCAGGCCTGGCTGGGAAGGTTTTAATGAGAAGCAATAAACGAATGTCAACTTACTGGAGATGTAGTTAGTCGGAGGATAGTGCCATTTTTTATTTCATTGCGATTCTGCAAAAGATGAAGGAAAAGCTTTAGTAAATCTCTAAGAAGAAGCTGGATGAAAGAGGAGAACAAAAGCAAACACAGTTCAGACTTGAGTCTATGCAACGAATGTTCTTACGAGTCCCTCTGTTCTCATTTGTGTAATTTTCAATTACTTCTACAAAGATGCTTAACTCAAACAATAGGAATATGAGACCTCAAAATAGGAAAGCATAATAATAACCGTAAAAGTGTATTCAGAGAAGATGGCCTCAAAGTTCTCTACCTGATAAAATTGAAAACATGTCCGCACAAAAACTTGTACACTAATATTCACAGAAATGTGTACTCTTTTTTTCCCATTTTTAAAATTAATTTATTCTTGTTACATCTCAATGGTTATCCCATCCCTTGTATCCTCCCATTCTTCCCTCCCTCCCATTTTCCCCTTATTCCTTTCCCCTATGACTGTGACTGAGGGAGACTTCCTCCCCCTGTATATGCTCATAGGGTATCAAGTCTCTTCTTGGTAGCCTGCTATCCTTCCTCTGAGTGCCACCAGGTCTCCCCATGCAGGGGACATGGTCAAATATGAGGCACCAGAGTACGTGTGAAAGTCACACCCAACTCTCCATTCAACTGTGGAGAATGTCCTGTCCATTGGCTAGATCTGGGTAGGGGTTTGACGTTTACCTCCTGTATTGTCCTTGGCTGATGCCATAGTTTGAGCGGGACCACTGGGCCCAAATCTGCCTATCATAATGTTCTTCTTGTAGGTTTCTAGGACCCTCTGGATCCTTGTACTTTGCTATTCTCCCATGCTTCTCTCATCTAGAGTCCCAATAGGATGTCCTCCCCTCTGTCCCAGTTTCCTGGTAAGTGAAGACTTTCATGGGACATGCCCCTTGGGCTAGTATGCAGATATAAGTGAGTATATACCATTTGAGTCTTTCTGCTTCTGGGTTAACTCACTCATTATGATCATTTCTAGCTCAATCCACTTGTCCACAAGTTTTGGGAATTTCTTGTTTTTAATAGCTGAGTAGCATTCCATAGTGTAAATGTACCACAGTTTCTTTATCCATTCTTCCGCTGAGGGACACTTAGGCTGTTTCCATGTTCTGGCTATTATGAATAAGGCTGCTATGAACATGGTTGAGCAAAGTTTTTTGTTGTGTGCTGGAGCATCTTCTGGGTATATTCCAAGGAGTGGAATAGCTGGGTCTTGAGGAAGCCCTATTCCCATTTTTCTGAGATAACACCAGATAGATTTCCAAAGTGGCAGTACTAGTTTGCATTCCCACCAGCAATGAAGGAGTGTTTCTCTATCTCCACATCCTCGCCAGCATGTGGTGTTGCTTGAATTTTTGATCTTAGCCATTCTGATGGGTGTAAGATGGAATCTCAGAGTTGTTTTAATTTGCATTTCCCTGATGACTAAGGAGGTTGAGCATTTCTTTAAGTGTTTCTCAGCCATTTGATAATATCCAAAATATATAAAGAACTCAAGAAATTAAACACCACCATACCAAATAACCCAATTGAGAAATGGGGCTTGGAACTAAACAGAGAATTCTCAACAGAGAAATGTGTAATCTTAAGTCAGAGAAATTTTCAAAATTAATTGCCGTAATAGTTGTTCAACCCTCCCCCTAAATAAAGTTAAAATAATCAAACTGATCATATCTAAAATGCTTAATTTTTGTCCTGCAAAGTTGTGTGTCTCAACAAAGCTGTGAATTTTAAAGGGTTTCTTGGCATTGGCTGGTTAATTGTGCATGGTCCCTTAAAGTAAGGAACGAGCAGCCTGATGAGCAGATCCCAGATCAGACTGTGAGCATGGAGCCTCCCTGGGCATCCTTAACACTGAGGATTGAATTTCACTGCCCATTCCAGTTCCTTCCAACAGAGTATGCACCAGGCTCAGCCTCCAGAAGGTGGTAACCTGGCAGGACTCACACTGGTTGTGGCCACAAGCAGCTCTGAGTCTAGGAGGCTCACTGGCCACATCCTTTGAAACAAGCCACAGGCTATGAGGCCGCAGGTGCAGAGGTGGTAGGAAATTCCTCCCTCACGTGCCAAAGGCCCATCCATCATTTGGTCCCATGGTCAATCCTCACTAGTTACAGTCAATAAACTCCCTGCATAAAGCAAGCTGTCAGGAGCCAGCTTGAGCACTCCCTATTAAGAAAATGTACTTCTGGGTACTTTACACCATGCATGGTCAAGCCTGAAACCCATCCCCAGTGAGAAAAGCCCAAGGTGGGCCACAGCAGTGGCCACAGAGCATGCTGGATGGGAGCAGCAGTGTAAACTCAGCCTGTTTCAAGCTTAATGAGTCTACACTTCTATGAGGCTGAAGGGAAGTCAGCGAACACTGGTTACAGAGTACTGAAGAAGCTGGATGCACACAGTGCCTCCCGACAGTGCCTCCTTCGCGACCAGCTTCGGAACACACTGAGGAATCGGGGTCAGAAGATGGAGAACTGAAATTCTTCTTACTTAGGTATTCTGGAGAGCAGGCAGCCTCATGAAGTAAGCCCTCAGATCAGGCAAGACAGAGCCAGAGCGGGCACCCTCTAAAGACAGGAGAGTGTGCTCTCTCTACCTGAACCTTCCATTTTGGGAATCAAAGAAGCAGAAATGTTTAGCACTCTCTTATTATGAAAAATTGGAGTGGGGAATTAGGTATCTTATTCGTATCAGCGCCAGTACTCTGGCACTGAGCTGGAGACCATTTTAACGTTTATGCCATCACCATAATAACTCTTGGTCCACCTTAAAGATCAGAAACCAAAGCTCATCTTGACTCAACATCAGGGTCAAGGCCGGAAGGGTTCTGACCTATGTGACCTGGCATTGTTCTACCGTCAGTCCTGTCTGTTTCCTTCCCGGGGCAGCCCTACAAAGACGTGAGAATGAAGTTAAGGGAAGCCCTGTGGCTCCCCAGAGCTTCCCTTCCCACAACAGGACAACACGGTGACGTGGGTTCTACTAGGAGCTGGCCTGGCAGAGAAGGGACACTGCCTCCTGTCACCTATGTGGATCCCTCACTTTCTGCAATCAGAGCGGGAACTTCTGTGAAGAATAAAGCAGAGGTTGGTGTGTCCTCTTGCTTAAAGGCAAAGAAGTGTTATAGGCAGGGCTGGGTTCCACTGCCTGGCTAACTATTCTGACCTATTCCTCTGCCCTATGCTGGGGACAATAGGTCCTTGCCTGGATAGCATAGAAAGAGCCAGAGCTGATCCTGGGCCTAGCCTGGGGCTGTGTAGAAAGAAAGCACTTTCTGCTGTTCTTACAACGCCAGCCATCACTCTGCCCACATCCCTGGGTCAACAGCTAACTCTCCTTCTCTGTGTAATCAGTGATTTGTATTTTGGATAGAGACGAGTGGACTTCAAGGGAAGTGAGGGCAGGGGAGAGGAGGGCAGGGGAGAGCAGGGGAGGGGAGGGGAGGGCAGGGGAGAGCAGGGGAGGGGAGGGGAGGGCAGGGGAGAGCAGGGGAGGGGAGGGGAGAGCGGGGGAGGGGGAGGGGAGGGGAGGGCAGGGGAGAGCAGGGGAGGGCAGGGGAGAGTGGGGGAGGGGAGGGGAGGGGAGGGGAGGAGAGAGCAGGGGAGGGGAGGGCAGGGGAGGGGAGAGCAGGGGAGGGGAGGGGAGGCAGGGGAGGGGAGGAAGAGGCAGAAGAGCTATCGCAATAATCATTATAAATGTTTAGCTCCTGAGAGATGGCAAATTGAGCTCAGAGAGAATGACAGTGGTACAGCCTTGCTTCCCCGGCTATGTCCTATCAGGAAGCTCCACCTCAGCACACCTCTTTCATCCTGGCTGTAAACCTCATTAACAAGGGAAAGGTTGAGTTGCTCTGGTTCCCACCAGGGTGGTGCAGTCAATCACTTAGCAGCAGTCTGCCAGGAGTGGAGCACACTTCACTTCCTAGCTGGGAACCCTGCTGCAAGAAAGGCATGGATGGCAGCTGGCCCATCTTCCCCAGGCCATTGTAAAGATTCAATAGTTAATCCACTGATGCTGCTTAGAATAGGAATCACTCACTGAAAATGCAAAAAAAAAAAAAAAAAAAAAGCCAAATGTTTATTATTAAACACAAAGATAGCATCCACAAATCTACTGTTGTGGATTGGACCCCCATAGGCTCATGCGTTTGAACACTTGATGCCCAGTTGGTCCTGCTGTTTGAGAAGGTTATGGACCATGAAGAGGTTCAATATTACTAGAAGAAGTACATCAAGGCAGTAGGGAGCTGCAGTTTTACAGCCTAAGCCCACTTCCTGTTATCTACTTCCGAGATAAGCACGAAATGTGGCCATTCCGCTTCCTGAATGCCAAGCCATGCAGCGGCTGCCCTGCCTTCACGGCCATGATGACCCGAATGCCCTCTGGAACTGTAAGAGCCGAAATAAAGTCTTTCTTCCCTGGCTTGTGTTTAGCCAGCTAGGGAACTGGCAACTGAAAAATGACAAACATAGCCTGATTGGTAAGTTTCACAGTACTCTGCGTTACCCTAAAGACATCAGCACATTCCAGCAGAGAAGCCCATGCCCCGCCCCCCACCCATAAGCAGATCAGCATGGCCTCTGGCCTTGCAGGAATTGCTGCTTCACCTCGGAGGCTGGGAATTTATCACTCTCTCTTTTACTCTACGCAGTCCTCCTTGATTCACTCTTCCAAGAACCAGTTGTGAGTGTGTGTGTGTGTGTGTGTGTGAGTGTGTATGAGTGTGTGAGTGTGTGTGTGAGTGTGTGAGTGTGTGAGTGTGTATGTGTGAGTGTGTGTGTGCGCGAGTGTGTGTGTGCACATGTGTGAGTGTGCGTGCGTGTGTGAGTGTGCGTGCGTGTGTGAGTGTGCGTGTGTGAGTGTGTGTGTGAGTGTGTGTGCGCGTGTGTGTGAGTGTGTGTGTGTAAGTGTGTGTGAGTGTGTGTGCGTGTGTGAGTGTGTGTGTGAGTGTGTGTGAGTGTGTGTGTGAGTGTGTGTGTGAGTGTGTGTGAGTGTGTGTGAGTGTGTGTGAGTGTGTGTGAGTGTGTGTGCGTGTGTGCGTGTGTAATATTTTACCTATCTACGTGTTCATGTTGTTCATTAGTCACGTCACTTTACTGGAGAGTGGTAGTGGGTGTATCGTGATAGCACAGCTCCGCCCAGAACAAGGCCTTGCATGGCCTGGCCCACGTCAGTGCTCAGTAAGCATCTAATGAATCAATGGCTACATTACTGTCTTCTGGGTCATAAATGAAGCACTGAGACAGATCCAAAATGAAACAGGACTAATTCTCATTCTCCAGGAAGTCAAATAAAAAAATTCCGGTCGATACAACTTCATTCTTCCAGGAGTCTCCTGCTGGGGTCAAAAGCGTGAGTGAGCTCTCTAAGAACTTCCTGAACAGCCCAGGAGCTCTAAAACGGAAAGCATCCATTGTTTTCAACCCAAGATTCTTTTGACTCCAATTCAAAACTTCTGTTTCTACCAGTCCTGGAGTGTGTGCAGCAGCACGATCCACATGTTTTAAATCTAAGCCTAAGCTCTAACCCTCAGTAGATTCTGTCCTTCTCCGATGGCCCTGTCGACTTGTCTAGGCTCTCTGATGGATGCCAAGTGGACAGAACACCATTCAATACCATGGTGTTGCTGTGAGGTCTTTAACAAATGCTCAGTATAACGAACCATCATGGGAAGGTCAGTCAAAAGCACAGTGATTTACTCCCTCACTCCGATAACAATGGCTACTACAGTAAAGACTACCCAGGCATGGTGGTGCACACCTTTAATTCCAGCACTCAGGAGACAGAGGAAAGTAGATCTTTGAGTTCAAGGCCAGCATGGTCTACAAAGTGAGTTCCAGTACAGCCAAGGCTACACAGAGAAACCCTGCCTCAAAAAACCCAAAAGAAAAAAGAAAGACTAAAATGCTGGCAATAATTAGAAAAACAATTAATATAGTTACAGAGAAAACAGTAGAGGTTCCTCAAAAACTTAGAAGAACATCTCCCTTACAGCCTTGCAACACACACATAAGTATATAACTAAAGACAATGAAATCACTGTGTGGAAGAAACATCCGCACTTTGAGTTTTCCTGTAATTATATTCTTGGTAGCCAAAAATGGAAGCAACCTAAATGTCCATCAGGTGATGAATAGATATAGAAACACAATGGAAGACCAATCAGCTAGGGGGAAATGGAATTACATTATTTTATTTACAAGGATAGAGCCAAAGTCATTACACCAAGGGAAATAAATGAGGTACAGAATGACAAATAGCCTGTGACCTCGTTCATATGCAAAATATAGAAAAGCAACCATTACAGGGGTTGAGAATGGTGGTTCCCAGAGGCTGTGGGGGAGGGGAAAGCAAGTCAGTGAGGAAGTGAACGAAGAAACGGTCTAAAGAGGAGCCATGCCACAGCTGTATGGAGTCAGGACTTACGGTGTATAATTATATACAGGGCCACTCTGTATAACTATTACATACTGTGTATCTCAAAGAGCTAGGAAAGGACTTTGCATATCGTCACCGTTCAGAAATGAAAGCTTCTGAGGAAATGGATGGTGTAGGAGCTAGGGAGATAGTCCTGTCAGTAATGTGTGCACTTAGCAATCATGACAACCTCACCTCAGTCCGCAGCAGCTATGTATAAAAGTCAGCAGCAGCAGCCTGTGCTTGAAATATTAGCACTGGGTGATAGACACCAGTCTAGAGTCACCAATAAGCCCCAAGGCAGGATCAGGCCTGCCAGAAATACAGGTGGTAAATGTCTCATGAGAAATGACATTCAAGGCTGACCTCTGGCCTCTCCACACATTGATACACATGCCCACAGATCTGCACACCAAGATGAACTCATCCAAACACACACACACACACACACACACACACACACACACACACACACACACACAGAGACACACCCTAAACCAAAGCCAAACAAACAAACAAAAACCACAGGGGGAGAGGGAGAAAAAAGACAGCCCACTGCAGTCTACAGTGGCCCCTGACACTTACAGGCATCAGGACAGGATCTCTGTGTTTCTTTATGTGCCTACCTTGTCCATTCAGCCTCTGTGAGGCCCGGATGATGGGATACTGAGGAAGGATGCTGTTGCTGTCCTGTCCTCCCCTCCACAACCTGCTTTCCTCTGTAGGCCAGCATTCTACTTAGCCTAATCCAGAACTGCATCTGGTTAAAACCAAAGATGCTCCCTCTTCCATGGCTTACCAATGGTAGCAGAGAACCTCAGGGGTGGGGACACTACCAATACTAGAACTCTTGGCCATTAGCAGGCTTTACCATCTCCTTCCTCTATCACTGCCTCTCTTAGTTGTGAGGAGCCCCTAGCTGTAGATGTTCTGCTCCAAGACAACAGAACCATTGCTTAAGCATCAGACAGAGCAACTCTGCGTGAAAACATCACCCCATCAATCCATCATCTGTCCATTTGCTCCACTGTCCCATCTTGAGGCCAATGAAGCCACACTGGTTGCTAAGCTACAGAGCACTGTCTGTAGATGGAACACTACAGATAATCTATAAAAAAGAGTGTTAAAAATACCCTAAAGTAAGATCTGAACCCCACTCCCAATGATTTGGGGGAAGGAAATGGTGGAGGGTGAAGGATAAAGAAGTGCATTTTCTACAACTAACATGCTCCACAGTTATCGGTCAGAGATTCTGTGCTTCCCACGCCAGCAGCCCAGGGGTGTCCCAGGACAACGCAAATCCAAGTGGACAAACAGAAGGAGACTGCCTGCCCCCTTAGGTGTTTTAATCGAAGCCAAAAACAGATATAAAGAACAGTATGTTTTTCTGAAGACAGACAAGCTTTTCTTAAAGGCACAGGCACTATTCAATGTCCACAAATGCCCCCAAGTGGGAAAGGACACTTATTTTCACAGAGCAGGAAGTACCCAGGTCCTAGAACTAAAATTCAGGTTGAACGTACTCCAAACCCCTGTTTTTCTAACACCCAGATATGTTATCCACTACTATTTGTTCAATAGAGGTGGGATGTGACTGTGAAAACACTTAAGTGGGTGTAGGCAGGGTGTACATGCAGAGGCTTAGGGCACAGTGATAGCATTCCATCCAGTTGAGTGGCACCAGCAAAGGCAGAGTGTGAGCACCAGGAGGTGAGGTCAAGTGTCAGGGAGAGCTCTTTAGGGGCAGGTGCTGTGGTGAGGACAGTGGAGGGATTAGGAAGCTGGACCAGCAGTGGCCTGGACAGGACAATGGAGTGAGAGGAAGGAAGTTCCAGCCTGGGCCTGGGCCAGCTGCTGTCCATTGCTGGTTTCCGTATCGGCAGGAGGAGGCGAGGGCCCAGTGCCAAATGTCAATACTTTCTATCTTATTCTTAGTACAACGAACAGAAAGGAAATATTTAAGGCCCTTGAGAGCAGGATTGCTGATATGATGAAGGAATCTCAGGGAAGCAAATCTGTCACATGTGGTAAATTAGACCAGGAGGGGGAAATTCAGGAAGCTAGGAGACAGTGGAATTGAGCAACTGTGTACAGATTCCACCTCCAGAGATGGAGGCCCTGAGTACCTCCCACTGTCAAAATGAAACAATCAAGAGGTAATGCCAAGATCCCAAGAGTGAACACAGTGGGTCCCATGACAACGCCATGTGCCTTTCCTTCCATATACAACATGAAGGATAAGCAACAGAGACACGATTCTTGGTGTATGATTTTTTGTCATGTCTGACAGAGGCCTTTAAAATGCTCAAATCCAACATCTATTCAAAGTTTTACCTTACAGAAAAATCAATGGTGCGGGTAATATTTCACAAAAGATGTCCCTGTCCCAGTAGTTAAAGCAGAGTAAGAAGGTAAGGTCCAACCTGCATAGACCAGTCATTTCCTTGTCTCAACTCAAAACCTTGGCCCTACTTTAAGGCACTGAGGCTGGACCTGAGCCTTTCCCTTGGCCAGCTGAAGGAAATGTGATACTTTACCAGTAGAGGGCGACAAAATGGCCCTCTTCCCATATTACTCCAAGAGAATGCTCTCTCAGGTCTTGCTTGCCTCCACATCCCTGGCCAGACTTTTTTTTTTTTTTTTTTTTTTTTTACCAGAAACCAGTTCTAACCAGTTCTGCAACCCAACTGGCCACCTTGCTTTCTTCTGACCAGTCTGTGAATGCTAGGCAGCTGGAGATGGCTCTGTGATAGTCATACTGGTTAGCATGCAGGTGGTCCAACTAGCCTGCCTTTCAGGGGCCTAGTAACCCTTGATGTCATCACCTGCCATCCATGGGCATGCCAGGTATGTGCTGGATAACCTGCTTTATACCAGATTCATCATTATTGTAATCACACCCTCTTCCAAGAGCTGCACAGGGAGAGGCAGCGCTCACTCCTGAGTTAAGTTTCTACACTGTCTTCTTCCCCAGACTAAGGGCCAGAGCTACTTTTCTGCAAGGATTCCATCTAGGCTCGTCAGAGTCCTTGTCACCCTGATACCCATAGTTACCCAGGTTTTACTAACAGCCAGCTATGTAAATTGAATTTCTACAATTCAATACAGATACAGGCTCTGTACACTGATTTCTGACTGATATTGTAAGTCTTCTAAGTGTTCCTCAAGACAAAGGAAAGTGTAAAGAGATGACAGCTAAGCAGCCTAGTTGTGTAATATGGTCGTCAAAATCCTACTGTAGAAGAATGTTTGGTGTTTGAGAATACAGGGTTTTCTATTGTGTGAGAATATGGGAAGTGACAGCAAGCCACACTGGAGTATGACTCTAAATGCAGACCACCCATCACACACACACTAAAGAAATACTGATGCACTATTGGGTGACCCTAAGTATGCTGTTCTCCATCTGCAATATGGGAAAGATGGCAGTAAGATGAATGCTTGACATGCAAAGCTTTGCCCATATTTTTAAGACAGAGAGTGACTGTCAAGGCTTAAGACAAAAAAAAAAAATTCGCATGAACTCTGTGACAACATGAAGCAGTCTAATACCACTGGAATAGAGACCCAACCACCAGCCCCTGCTGCTACCATCATTTTTAATCTACCTTCAACCCGCAGGCACAGGCTCAGGTTAAAACCTGAGTTACGATGGACAAGTCAGAGCCTGCAGTCCCAGAAAAACTACACAAGTTCTACAGCCACGTCTAGAAGAAAGAAACTCATGCTCGGAAAAAGCATTTTTAAAATGGCAATTCCAGCGGCACTAGCAGTCACTATAGGAACTCTTAACAGTTTGGCAAGTGCCAACTCCACAGCCTCTTGTGCCAACGAGTCTGCTTGCAGAAAATGTTATACCAACCTTCACCCTGGAGACCTGGGAAACAAAAGGATGGACACACTTAGGAAGAGAAGAGTGTCCGTCCACGTGTGAGCCAGTGTGCTGCCAAGTGAAATTCTGAGCATTAGAAATATGCCTTGTTACCCGCCTAGATGCAGGTGTCAGGCAGGCTCTTTGGTGACTGTAGCTTTGTCATCTGAGCATTTGCTACTCCTGGCACACAGAGGACGCACAGGAGACGCGTGGCATGCTGCTTAGTTTTATTGTTGTTTGGAATTTAATTATTTTAATCATATGGGTGTTTTGCTCGCATATGTATCTGTGCATCACATGCAGGCCTGGTGCCCACAGAGGCCACAGGAGTGTTTGGGAGCCCCTGGAGTCCAGATCACCTTGAAGAGCAGCCAGGACTCCTAACTAGCTGAGTGATCTCCCCAGCCCCGGCTGGATAGTTTGTCTACTTGACATAACTTCGAGTCACCTGATAAGAAGAAACCTCAGCGAGGAACTGCCTACATAGCATCAGCAGGTGTCAAAGGCCATCAGAGAATGTCGCGATTGGTGACTGATTTGGGATGACGTAGGACATCCTTCAGACACGTGGCCTATCAGGCTCAGGTCCCTTATGCTAAAGGGGGCATGGTGTTTGCAACTTAGCTCAGCATATCTCTTGTATACCTTAAACTAAGATTAGTTACGACCCACAACGCAATGTTGAAGCTATGAAAATTGCTGTTAGACTGCACTGTGTAGAGGACAGAGATGAGGGAGGAAGGGCTGCACAAGAGGCTTCAGAAGAGCCATACGCTGTGAGTTGTTTGGACGCAACGGATGCAGAGAACATAGGTAGGAACTGATGATGACTGCACATGCGTGTAACATTTCCTCAGGGCTACAGGAAGATAACCACAATGACACTGCATTAGAGCCGCTGCTGCGTTTAAACCAGCCCTCAGACTGGCATGCTCAGCACGGGTACAATGACTCAGCTGTAGTCACAAACACGTAGTTTTTGGTGACAGAGCCTGAAGAAATGGAAGAGCTGCCACAGAAGAGGGCACGAATCTCAGGTGGAATAACCAAGCACAGGTCAGCCCATTCGTTTGAAGCTTCCGCCTAAGGCGTGTGCGAGGGTACTTCTACCTGTCTTCACCTTCTGTGACCTTGGATGTCTCAGGAGTCTGAAGTCTCTGGATCTGCTGTCTGAACAATGTTTTTAGGGTGTTTGTGAGTGCATGCAAGAAAACATGTAAGCTTGTAAGCAAGTCAAATGGCTATTTGAATATTTTTAAATTGTATTGTAGTGGTACAAGCTGTACTTTATCAGTGCAAGGGTGGGCAAGCATCTTCTATAAAGAGCCAGACAGTATTTTATGCATTGTGGGCCAGAAAGTGCCAATGGCAAGAGAGACACATAGAAGAAAGGGTGCAGGAATCCTAACGTGCAAAGATGGGTTTAGTTCATAGGCTTCAGTTACTGACCTCTGAACCCTGGTATTTAAAAAAAAAGTCGCTTTAGATCTAAGAGCTACCACGCTTTCCAATGATGTACAGCGATCATGAATGATACTTTAAGATTGCTATGATGAGAGTAGCAGCTAGCTATATGGTTCCTGCTGCTTCCAAAGGCTCAGCTGCTGCTTCTATGGTGATAACGGCTTGCGGGGGGGTACCTTCCAGACAAAGTGATGTAAAGCTGACTTTTAGATACAGTTGCAACTTTCGTCCCATTCAACTTCATGGACAACAGGTTAAAAGAACGGCCCTCCATAATCATTACAAATCCCTACCATGGCTTTAAAAGACTCAGCCTGGTGTGTCCCTGGCCAATATTTCCACTCATATCTGACACCCCGCCCACGCCATCCCAATGTCCTGTTATTCCCTTTTGTTCACTAACACACGGAGTTCTTTCATGCTCCAGGGCGTCAGCACTGCCTGTTCTGTGCTCTACAGTGCGGTGAGCTGGCTCCCTTTTGTTCTTTTTAAAGAGGCAGCCCTTTGTGCTTTGCCAGGGTGGACAGTCAGTGCCTTCCAGGGGAATATAAGTTACTCTAGGGTTGGCATAAACAGTCAGAGAGCCTGGGCCTGGGCCGCAGGAGGCACCCAGCCTGAGAGCAGAATCCCCTCCTCAGTCAGGCTGCAAGAATGTCTCCTAGCATCATGTGTTTAGAGAACTAAGAGTTGTGAGTCCCCAAAACTCAGAACCAGGTGCATCCATCTGTGTCCTTCCTTTATTTATACTTGCATCATTGTAAACTTGAAGCTAGCCAAGTCTTAATTTGGGTCCATTCTTAAATATGTGCTCTCACAGCCATGCTCTCAGAGTAAACTAAAATAGACACACACACACACCATACTCTACCCACATAACTGTTTTACGCCAACTCTAGATAAAAATGACTATTTTGTTCATTTTCTAAAAACTACTGGTCTCGTTCCACACCCACAGGAATATGTGTTTCAGGAGAGTGGGCATCTTCCATGTTTAACTCATCACCAAAGCCTAGAATACACTCAGCATATGCTTTCTCAATGAATAGGATTGATATTTTAATCATGGCAGAACCTGGAGGAAAAGGTAAAAAATACACCTAAGAACTAAAGCTAATAGGCAACTTAGGACTTCAAAGCAGTAATAATAATCTTTCTTCCCACAACCTAAGTCTTAAAGCCTTCCCTAAGCCATAATCCTCTGTTATCTAATGAATATTTACTTTATAGGGCACAGATATCATTGAAAACTGAGCTCATGCCCCACCACTGTGGTATATTTCTACGGTGAGTCCCAAATACAAACGAGTCATACTTCACCATGCTGTAAGGCTAAGTCACAAAGAGACATCTGCCTCTTCTGGGCTTTCAGCCTCAAACTCTGTCTATATCTGTTCCCAGAAAATCACCAGTTCCAGCCCTCAAGAAAAGCTCCCTTATGCAAGAAGAGGCCAGAGAGATGATTTTCAGGAGAATAGGATATAGACTCAGGGCTAGAACTGACCAGCCCGGGAACCCACATCAGGAATCAGGCTTTCACAGACGCCCACTCCAGCCTTCCTCCTTCCATTTTCCTGTTCCTCTGACACAGTTAGAGACACTTCTATCAATTCATACAGATAGCACATGTAAAGAGAGTTAAATAGTGCCAGTTTTTAAAGTATTAATATTTAAATGAAAGTCAAAACCACAGTGAGGGACTAACTCATCTCAATAGGCTATTTTCTTTCTTTCTTCATTTATTTTTTATTTATTTCATCTATCTATCTATCTATCTATCTATCTATCTATCTATCTATCTATCTATCTACCTATCTATCTATCGACAGAGTCTCACTATGTACCTCTGGCTTTCCTGGAACTTACTATATAGACCAGGGTGGCTGCAAGCTTACAGAGGTCGCCCTATCTTTGCCCCCAAGCGCAGGGATTAAAGGTGTAGGCCGCCATGCCCAGCTTCTGCAATAGCTATTTTCAAAACAACACAAACTGGCAAAGGCTGCAAAGGCTATGAATCAAAGGAAACTTCAACACCACTGGGAGAGATGTCATATTAGAGCAGACACTACGGAAAACTGTTTGGAAGTTTCTCAAAACGCTAGAAATAGAGCTACCATATGCTCCAGCAATTTCACTCCTGAGTACATATCCAAAGGAAATGAAGCTGGCGTGTTTAAAAGACATCTGCACTCTCATACTTAGGGCAGCACAATTCACAGTAGCCATGATACCAACCGTCACGGCGTCTATCGAGGCCTGAGTGCATAAAGAAAATGGGATGTAGATTATAGATACATAGTACTCAGCCATAAAAAGAACAATTGTACACAATGAAATATGATATTTTAACCACCAATAAGAAAATGGTTGTATGGCAATTAAAGGGCCATAAAAGCATTTAAAAGTCACGGATAAGTCAGCACACCTTAATGTGAGCACTTCCTCTTTTCTCTGGGGAGGAAACTCACTTCCCTAAACACTGAGTGCTAAGATGAGTCTCCCCAGCTGCCTGTCACTAAGCGACTTTGACCCTCCATGTGCCTGAGTACCAGTAATGCGGGTGTATAAAATTTTTAAAAGCTAATTTAATTAGGACTGCTGTTTTCCTTAGGAGCCCAGCTAAAGGTAATGGCCAGAGAAAGCATTTATTTGCTAGGCTTATTCTTTGCTGTGAATGTGCCTGGCCAAATAAATTAGCTAATTGTTATTAAGGATGTCTATTTACTAAATTAAATGCCTTATTCACAGAGGGCATGGAATGAGATTTGAGTTTCTTACTATAAAAAGATCCTGTTAAACAAGGTAACATGAATCTGCAAAACTCTAGCCAATCTGAAAATAAAAGATGGTAGCAAAAGAATCAGACTTAGATAAAACTGAGTAAAAAATGCAGAAAGTGCAGCTAGTTAGCTGTCCGCACAGATGCAGAGTCAGTTACTTCATGTCTCTGATACTTGAGTTTGTTATTCTATACATAGAGGAAAATGGATTCATACAAATATTTCTGTATTTGCAGAGCTTAAAAGAATTTCTTCAGAAAAAAACAAACAAACAAACAAACACTCAACAAGTGGTACACAAATAGCTAAGAAAGAAACCATGGTCACAAAAATATGAGCTAGCTAAGCAAAATAGACAAGACCTTTACAGAAAAAGAAATGATTTATTAATCAATATCCTACGAAGTGTCATCATGGTGATACAGTCAATAACCTCAAGAAAGCAATTTCCCCAAAAAGTTAAGCCATAAGTTCAATCCTATTTTAAGCAAAATACTAATGGGATTTGGCAAGCACCTGTTAAAATGTATATAGTAAAGGATTAAGTGACTTGATTTGCTATGAAAGAGGAAGAAAATGAAGAGGAAAATAGGGTAAGGGGGGATGTGAGGATAGACCCGAAGAGCAGATTCCATCTCCTGGAAATAAAGACTTGTTACCAAGTCCCAGGCAATCAAACCTACATGGTAATAGAGCAAAACAGAGAGGCACAGGGAGCCCTGATTCACAAAAACCTGCCTTGCTGCGCCAGGGACAAGGCAAGCCAAGTGCAGGAGGTGACTGGCTGTCTCCATCCCGAAGGATTTTAAGTCTCAGGATTTAAGCCTCAGCGTCATTCGTTTGCACACATGACACAGAGTACCAAACTGATTAATGCCTTATATGAAAATTGAAACTCTCAAGTTTGTGAAAGAAAACGTAAGATAATAGCTTTAAAGGGCATGAAAAAAGAAAGTGATTTGAAAATACTGAAGGCAAAGGATGAAGGAAAGAGGCAAATATGATCATGTGAAAATGGTTTTTATAAAGGTCTGTTTGACAACACCATAGCCAACTCTTTTAACCAGCTAGGAGGACAAAGAGCTCCCACACCACAAATGGACAAAGATTGTGCTGGTCATTTTAGAAGAGAAATCCGGGTAGAAAATAAATATGGAAAAGTATGCCCAACCACAGCAGTTGGTAAATGCAGCTTAAAGCCACAGAAAGTCCCATCCAGCTGGCTTAGGAGAGCAGGAGAGTGACCACACTTGCTTCATATCAAGGAATAGAGAGTAGCCGCCTTGTGGGTATGGCTGGAGGCTGGCAGACCCAAACTGCAAAGCATTTTAGCACTCCATGTTGTAGCACTGACCTAATATGTTTCTGCATTCCACTCTAGAAGAGCTTTTAAATGGTTCCAGACAAACACATTTTTAGCACAGCACTGTGACAACAAAAGGGAAGAAGCAACTGGTTTTCTGTAAGAAAATGGGTAGATCAACTGCTTTGTTCATTCCATAGAACACCACGCATTGTTCACCTCGCAAATACTAACAAAGAAAAAAACCCAGTTACAAAAGATACTTCTAGGAGATAGCAATTCTTTTTAATATTTGTTTGTTTTTCAATGTGTGTCAATGTTTTGCCTGAATGTATTTATGTGCATCATGTACCCAGAGAAGTTGGAAGAAGATGTCAATCCCATGGAATTGAAGTTAAAGTTCTGGGCCAACATATGGGTTTAGAAAAACCAAAACCAGGTCATCTGGAAGAGCAGCGCATGCTCTGGATTGTGGAGACACCTTCCTATCCTCCATCCCCCAAATTATTTAAAGCAATACAGTATATATATGATTGTACAGATATGCAGAGAACCTATCAAGTATGCAGAGAATGCCCATCACCTCCAGGCTAGTGTTTACTTCTGCGGAGGGGAGAAAAGAGGAGGAGACAGGGAAAATGATAAGAGACAGAGCGGGGCTGAGGCAAATAGTCCAAGTCTTAACATCTATTATCAGATAGGTGGCAGCACGTAAGGGTGTCCATTTTTCCATTTTATATACTTTTGCTATATTTGGCCCATTGAAAAGTTTCAAACTACCCTTAGAGTAACTTCAACTCTTAAGGAAACCACTATTACTCATGCAAAACTCCTGTCTGAATCAACGTGGGTAGGTTTCTTATATCTATACATTATTTGGAATGTAACGAAAGAACAATTAAAGATAAACATATATTTCAAAACAATGTGCTGACTCTAAGGTAGCCTCATACAGTCCTGCTCATCTTTCCTCTGCCAACAGCCACATTCTTGAAATGCCACAAATGCAGTCTTTTTGCAAAGTGCCTATTAGCCAGACAGTGGTTTTCAAATAACGGAACCCATTTTATTTCAAAATAGGGAAAGAAAAAGGAATCTCAGATGATGCCCCAGAAACAAAAATAGACAAAGAAGCATTGCACTAGCACCAGTCAGTGTGTGCTGATGGGCTCATAAATGCATGTTTTATTGAGGTAATCAACAGACATAGTCAGACCTTCTTATTAACATAAAAATTCAACAACCAGCAATACAGCTGATCGTTATAATCACATACCAACATTCTGCATGCAGTTTGCCTTTGTGTTATGTTGTCTGGCTCGGGTGGAGGAGCTCTGAATTCCCTTCTTGGTGTCCTAGTTTTCTAAGACTCCCTTATAAATTAGGCCAGTTTCTATTGGCCTGAAAGACTTGCCTGCCTGAGAGGGATGCTCTCCTCTGGAGACTCTAGGGACTCTGAGGCTGAAACCAGTACATGAGGTGACACTGAGCTGTCCCCTATCTGGAACTCGAATCTTCATCAGAATTCACTTCCTCTGCCTGCATGGATAAGTCCTGATGGATCGCCCCATGCCCCAGCTCCTAGCTCTTATCCAGGGAAAACTCATGACTTAGAGGCAGGACTCTCAAGATTCTGCAGGCCTTGCCTTCTGAAGTCACCCTGTCTGCAACATGCAGTGCATTCCTCCTCAGAAGACTTCCTCAAACTTTTCTCTTCTACAGGCCCACAGGGCCATCGCCCTTCAGACTTATCCACAGCTAACGGATTGTGGACCTTAATTACTCTAGCAATACTTCATGTGATATGTCGCATGACCACAGTAGCGACAGCCCTTCGTACTTTTTAGTCCATTCAGAGTTAGGGCAAGAGCATCACACATGGCCTTTAACAGCAGGGCTGAGAATACTGGAGCTATGCACACGGAAATTGGCTACTGGCTACGGTAACTATTTATAGCCACTTACCCGAGGCCTCCAGACACTTGGAAATAAAGGAACGGATCTACTTTGGTCTCTCTTCCTCCCTCTCCATCCCTGTCCCTCCTTTCTCCCCTCTCCTTTCCCAATGCACTCTCCCATCCTCTCCAGAGTCTCACTATATAGTACAGGCTAGGCTCAAACTCTCCAATATTTCCCACTGCCATCATGGGCATTTTTGGGTCAGGACCCTTTTTCCTTTACATTTGCATAACTAACTTCCAATCACGAATCTTATTCTTTATAGCACATACAGGAAACCTGACAAAAACTACTGAACCCTTATAGGAAGTAGTGCAGGCTGGTTTTCACCTTTACTGGACATCTGGCATGACCCCAAGCCAACAAGCTCCAAGCATCCCCATCTACCTCACAGTCGCCAAGGGTATCAAGAACTGCAGGTAACTGGCTTGGACTATTTCTTTTGAGAGGATGAAGGTCTCCCTTAAAATAAAAGCAATCTTTCCAGTCATGCACACGTTCGTAGAAGGTGGAAATGCATGCACCAGGGAGGAGAAAACGAACGCCTTGCTACTGAAGCAGATGAAATCAATGTGATCAGATCATTGCCTTTCAGAGCGCATGCCTGCACGGAGCCGCTGTCTAGCGTTAGGTTGGTCTGTTGCTGGAGCTCCAGTTGGTTATTTTACTTGTGCTTAAGCAACGCAAAGCGGTATCTTAGAAGATGCTATTAATAAAATTCTATGGTTCCTCAAAGGTTTGGAAAGACTGAGGATCCTACATTTGGTTCTAATTTCTGACACTGCACCTGTGTGGCCTGAAATCCCCAAAGGCCTAGGATTTCTAAGTCCTCAAAGGCAATAATTCATAGAAGACGGACTGGCACCTAAGGGTCTGCCAGTGAATGAGCACAACAGATGATGCTGGGTGACATAGTTGCTTGCGAGTCAGCATTCAACCTCCACCTATAGTTCATAAGCAGAATTAACAAAGTGCATTATAAACTGAATACTTCAGCGTTGTCTTTAAAAGGCAGAGAGAAAGAACAAAACAGAGTGGACCAGCTCAGAAGTACAGATACAGATAAGGTCTCACTGAAGTTGAATGGGACATTGTTTAGCCTTTGCAAAGCCTCAGAGCGGCAAACATGACTCACTCTGAGAGGACTAAGGGCGAATATACGAGGCTATTTTGCTGCCATCCCTTCATTTAATCTTTATTACATAATGGAATAGACTCTGTATGCTAACTGGCATGTTAAATGCCTATTATATATTACATAAAAATGCAATCTATGAACATATGTGTAAAGCATTTTAAACACTTTACAAATACAAATATACTCGTTATGTCAAGTATTTCAGGGTATATACCAAAATGCCAGTTTTTTCCTAATAATTTGATAAGTAAGATTTTTGAATTTTAAAGCTTGTTCTCCTTTAATGTGTCTTATCTGCATAAATGTTTGAGAAATATAGTGAGATTTCATATCCATTTGCTTAAGAGCTGAAAATCCTGGGGAAAATTTTTACATTAGCTGTTTTAAATTGGAAAGGTGGTATGTCATTTTTGTTCGGCATCAGAAACCATGAGCCTAACTATTGTGCTTTGGGGTTGCAAAAGATGGTGTCCCAGACCAAGGAAGGAAGAGGCGCCAGTGTGATGGCTACATGGGATTTCTGGAGCTGTCCAGAATGCTGAAGGTTTGAGTTTGACCCCTGGGACCCACACAGTAGGAGAGAACTCATTTGCTCATTGTCTTTTGACCACTACACAATCACTATAGTAGGGTGCACACCCCCACACATATAAATAAATAAAAGCAAAAAGAAAATCTCTTTTTAAAGGAGGAGACTGGGGACCTAGCTCAGCAGTAAAGCACAGCCTAGGCACATGCTGGGCTCAAAGTTCTAGCCTAAGCACACACACAAAAGAAGCAGCAGTGGCAGCACTCATTGGACAGAGTAGGAAGAGGTTTCTGGTTGGTTGGTTTGCTTTTTTTTTTAATAAAGCTGGTAACCCAATATAGCAGACAGCAGGGAAGAACTGTGAAAAAGAGTGAAATATGAAGGAAGTCATAGAGAAAGGAAAGGTAAACAGAGTCTAAGGAAAAGAGTCAGGAAAGAATGAGAATATTATAGAATAGAGGAGACCAGGAAAAGACAAGAAATATATTAACAGAATACTCAGGAGGTAGGTCAGTTAGTGAAATCAATTGCCATGCAAGCACACACACACACACACACACACACACACACACACACAGAGAGAGAGAGAGAGAGAGAGAGAGAGAGAGAGAGAGAGAGGACACAAATACAATTAAATGAAACAATTGAGCAGGAAGTTATCTCTCTCCATCTCACTCAATAAAATAGAAATTTTGGAGTAAGATCTCTCTCTCCTCTCTCTCTCTCTCTCTCTCTCTCTCTCTCTCTCTCTCTCTCTCTCTCTCTCTCTCTCTCTCTCTCTCTCTCACACACACACACACACACACAGCTTTTCTTAAAGACAGGATCTCACTGTGTCACCTTGCCCAGCCTTGAACTTCTATGTAGACTCAGCTGTCTTGAGCTCACAGAGATCTGCTTGCTTCTGCTTCCCAATCCTGTGACTAAAGGTGTGCTCCACAAAATCCAGCACAAACGCATGAACTCATTGCCTCCTCCCCCCATGTCCATAAAAGCACAAGGTGCAGTTTACTATATTTGATAACCAAGGTTACTATGACCTCTGTCACACCCACAGAGTGGAAAGGCTTACAGCTGGCCCACTTTTCCTCCTGTCAGTCAAAGCACCAAGGGACACAGTGAAAAGCAGTTATTGAAACAAAAACAGAGGGAAGTACCATGGTAACTAACTTCCTCCATGTCTATACTCAAATCAAAGGGCCCAATAAATGCTGCTGAGAATGCATGACGTTGCTGTCTTCCCTCCGCCCCAGGTAAGAAAGAAGAGCAGGTATCTTCCCTGTGTTTTTAACTTTTTCAAAATTATCTACTTATTTATATCTGTATGAGTGTCTTGTTTGCATGTATGCCCATATGTCATATGTATGCCTGCTGTCCAAGGAGGCCTAGAAGGCATCGTGTCCCCTGGAACTGGAGTTACAGGCAGTTGTGATCCATCATATGGATGCCAGGGATCAAACCCAGGTTCTCTGCAAGAGCAGCAAGTGCTCTTAACCACTGAGCCACCTCTCCAGCCCCAAGGATCTTTTCTTATGTGTCCTTCTTCTACATGGAAATGTGGTTCATTGCTACCCTACATTTTTATGGCGCATACTTTCTTCTGTTTTTTTTTTTTCTTCATTCTTCTTTCTCTTCTCTGCTTAAGCAGTTAACATCTGGCAAAGGCAGAAGCTAGTTTCTTCTCTAACAGCCCCTGTAAAGGAGATGCCTACGTCATAACTTTCCCTGCTAGAAAGGTCAAGGATGGAAGGACGTCTTATCACAAAGCTCTCTAGATCCTAGGTTCTTTTCGACTCCTTCCATGGGTAGCAATAGCAAAAGTCTAGATCTTGACCCTTGAATCTGGGCAGGCCATGAGTGTTCAGGCAAACAGAGCATGGTGCAGTGACTAAAAGGGTCTCTGAGGATGTGCCACAAGAAGCCACACAGGCGCTGTTTTAGTCTCTGCAAACAGTCTCTCTCTCCCATAAAGCTGCCCAGGAGAACTCCACTGCCATGCTAAGAAGAAGCCTAGACTATACAGGAATGCTAGGGGCTAGACCTCAGTTTACCACCTCCTCTAAGGCCAGTCTTTTGAGTCACCATAGCCTATGAATAAAGATTCTAAATGACTCCAGCCACATGTCTTCCAAACTGTGTCCCAGGCACCAGGTAGTGAAAAGCCATTGGCTCTGTCTTGTCACATCGAAATTCCTGACCAGAAACCTCAGCGAACACACCCAATCGCTGTCACCAGGAATGAGTTCCTATTTCAAGTTACTAATTGTGTATGGTTTTTGAAAACAGCAAGAGAGCGATAACTGCAGCAATAGAAATCAGGAAAGAAAAAGACATTATACAATAATTATCATATTTTAACTGACCATGGTGGAAATAATAGCAACCCAGTGGCCCATATGCCACCTCCATAATGCTGTACGCACACTGCTTTTCATGGGACAGACACAATCACATTCCTCTGCCCTCCCCACAGGCTCCGGATCTAACTACCTGTCTTCCTTCCATCCTCTCCCTTATGCTCCTATCCACGCCTATCTCTTACGCCTGACCTCAGGTTACTGCATTATGACAGTAGCCGATACCCCCTTTCTTCTCTCAATTATCCATTGGGGTATTACACAGGTAGATGGCATCTAGCTTTGGTTTTGATCGTAGAGAGCAGAAAATAATGAAATGGTTGCCCAACTGTTAAACACAACCATTAGTAATCTTAAAAGCCTTTTAAATATTTATGTTTAAAAGTATAACTATTTTTATATTTAAAAATACAAAGCAAGGTAGAAATAATACACTAAAAACAACAACAAGCAAAAAAAAAGCAACAAGGCATCTAATGTTGCATGAATTTTTAATTTCTTCTTCACACACACACCTCACACACACACCTCACAAATACGCATGAACATACACTGAGCTTCCATCCCCAAACTGAGGAAGAAAATCTAATAGTTACTTAAACTAAATCTTTTGTATAAAGCATAAAAACATGAGCTCGGTTGTGCTTAGAAGCCTTCTGATAAGACCCTGGCTTTGGAACACATGACAACACACAAGGGCCACGCTTGGAACACATAGCTTCAATAACGAACTTGTATGTCTGTCTCACTTTTGTCTGTTTGGGTTTGGAAAGGGTAGTGATACCTCCAGGGCCATTTGCAGTCAGGGAAAAACCTGACTTTGGAAAAAGTCAGGGAGGAATTGTGTCTTTGGAGGAAGTCCACGCATCCTTCATTGTGCTGCTGAGCAGCATACAGTTAAATGTTTCAGCAACCGAGTCAGTCTATTCCCTGGTTTAATTGCCGAGCTGGAGAGCATGGCATTTATCTTTGCCTGTAATTCTAGAAGCAGCCATATCTTACCAAACACAAGCCACAGAGCCTGGGCAAACAAGGCATCCATCGATGTAATCATCCACGAGTCAGTGGTGAACTTAAATAACATGTCACAGAACCCACTGCTAGCTGAGGAATGCTGGAGGATCGCTGCCCCTCTCGCTCACACCCCTCTCGTTTACGTGACTCAACTTAGACTGTCTGTTTTCCTCATCTTGGAGTTTATGCACTTCCAAATCCTTGCTAAAGGAAAAACACTGAGTAATTCAAAATGAGGCCTTCTATCCAGTTCTCAAACTATAATTACAAAGTTCCAAAACCACTCAAAAATGTTTTCAGAGATTTCAAATGTCTACTGCCAATTTCAGTTTGAGTCACTAAGAGCAAAGGCACCAGAATATAGGTGGGTGCCCCTGACAGCAAAGGCACTGGCTGGCTAGAGACAATGTGAGGGCTGGATAAAGGCAGGGCAATCTGAAGTGTGTGTGTGTGTGTGTGTGTGTGTGTGTGTGTGTGTACAAATCCCTCTGTGTGTGTGGTGCGTAAGTGTGTACATGTATGTATTGTGTGTGGTATGTATGTATTCATGTGTATATGGTGTATGAGAGGGTGTGTGTATGGTATATGCATATGTGGTATGTGTGCATGTGTGCCCATGTATGTAGTGTGTGGTATGTTTGAGGTGTGTGTATGTGGCATGTGCATGTGTGCATGTGTGCATGTATGTGTCTGTGCATGTGTGCCCATGTATGTAGTGTGTGGTATGTTTGAGGTGTGTGTATGTGGCATGTGCATGTGTGCATGTGTGCATGTATGTGTCTGTGCATGTGTGCCCATGTATGTAGTGTGTGGTATGTTTGAGGTGTGTGTATATGGCATGTGCATGTATGTGTCTGTGCATGTGTGTCCATGTATGTGGTGTGTGGTATGTTTGAGGTGTGTGTATATGGCATGTGCATGTGTGCATGTATGTGTCTGTGCATGTGTGTCCATGTATGTGGTGTGTGGTATGTTTGAGGTGTGTGTATGTGGCATGTGCATGTGTGCATGTATGTGTCTGTGCATGTGTGTCCATGTATGTGGTGTGAATGGTGTGGGGTGGGCATCTGTATGTGATGTATGATGTGTCTGAGGGTGTATGTATAATGTGTGCATGTGTGTGGTGTGTATGCTATGTGTGTGTTTGTATATGTGTGCCCATGTATGTGGTGTGATAAGAGTGTGTGTGGTTTGTGTGTGTAGTGTGTGTGTATGTGTGGTGTGTGCATGTGTGGGTAGCATGTGCGTGTGTGTGTTTGTCCATGTACGCCCATGTATGTGGGGTGTGGGGTGTGTATGAGGGTGTGTGTGCTCGTGTGTGGTTGTATGAGTGTATACGGGTGTGTGATATGGGGTGTGTGTGCACGTGCTCATGAGTTTCAATATTTCTAGGTCATGCTTGATGGATTCAGAACGGTGGATAGAGTCCAACAGTAGTAGTTAGTTCTACTCCACTGCAGCCATCCTTCCAGAACCAAGCACTAGACACATTCTGTAACTAGCATTTCACCCCTGATTGAACCCTGCCTTTGATCCTCAACTATTGAACTGGGGAAAAGATCCAATATGCTCTTAAAGTAAATATTAATACTAACAATCTTTGGGATTTCCAATTAGAGAAACTCAAAGTGTAGAGCTTGGGGTAGGGGTGACAGGCTAATTCTTGGCTCACATTTCACATGTTGCAAACAACTTACAAGGGGACGTGTTTCCAGCTGCTTCTCCTGTGGCTGGCTCCAATAAACAATGTGTCCAAATGTCCCATGGTTGTTGGACTATGTCACAGAGCGTATTGTGACTTTCCCTTCATTTAATGAAAAATAGGACGTGTGGCTTCTCTATCCTCAGAGTCAGAATCTATACTCTATGCCTCAGGGTGTACATGATCCTGATAGACCTACACTAGTTAGAAGTGCCAGAGTCTTCGCTATGGCCTGATGGAAGTAAATCTCTAGTTTCTGCCTTTTAAGTCTGAAGGCTACTGTTTTAGAAAACAGAAATATCCTGCATAAGAACATCACAACCTTGCTACCCTAAAAATGACGAAGCATGGTAGAAAAACCACTGCATTGCTCACTTGTGTAGCTGTCTGGTCATCTGAGTGAGAATGGTCCCCATAGGCTCACATATTTCAATGTTCCTGCTCCAGTTGGTGGAGCTATTTGGGAAGGATGAGGAGGTGTGGCCTTGATAGCCAAGCGTGTCACTGAGGGCGGGCTTTGAGGTTTCAAAAGCCCATTCCATTCCCAGTCATCATGCACCTCAGGCTCCGTGTCTCTCTGTCTCCTCTCCCTCCTCCCTCTCTCCCACCAACCTTCCCTCCTTTTCTCTCTCTTTCTCCCTAGTGCCTGTGGATGAGATGTAAGCCCTCGGCTACTGCTCCAGTGAAATGCCTGCCTGTCTGCTGCCACGGCCCTACCATGATGGTCATAAACTCATGTTCTGAAACCATAAACCCTAAACAAATTCTCTTCTCTAAGTTGTCTTGGTCACAATAAAAGAAAAATAACTAAGGCAGTTATATTTTAGGGCATATGAGCTATAGCTCCATAGTAACGATAGAGAAAGAGAGTAGAAGTGTTGCATTCCGCACAGCAGTGTTCTAATAAGGTACAGAATTACAATGGTTCAATTATAAACCTACATAACTCAGATTATATCCACAACAATCTTTTCACATGCAAAGCCTTTCAGTCATCAAGTGATATCAACTAATCTATGGAATCTTCAATGGAGACAAAGACTGTGTCTTATTTATCTTGCTCCATCCAGCACACACTAAGCTTTAAAAAAATCTAAGGGAAAAATCCCCCTTCCTATATTCTGCACAGTGATCAATGGAAAATATTGCATATATATTTTCAACTTTTTCCTAATAAAAGTTTCCTCATAAATGTAATAAATGTACATACACACACACATATAATACTCCTGTATGTGTATACATAGCTGTATACAAAGTAATGCTAACCAGTAGGTTGAAGTTGGTATGTTAATTGGGGAAGTAAGCACTGGCATTTTATCTGGCTATAAAAATAGACTTATTAAGAAGACATCATCTGAAACAAGTAAAGAGCACTTTGGTTCAAGTACTCATGAACCGAGGGTTTTATGAGCATTGTTAAATTGCCAAGGAGATGATGAATCATGCACTTTATGAAGACAGATATTTCTTTCTCTAAAAAGAAGAAACAGCATGGTATTGGTAGGTAGCCCTAGCTCTCAACATAGACCAGGCCGCCTCTGCCTCCTGAGTGCTGGATTAAAGGCATATGCTACCACAGGCTGATGAAAACAGATATTTCAACTCTGCTATCTGGTCCCATTTTCTAGCTGGATTCAAGAATAAAAATCAGCATTTGTGTCAGTCTCTGTGTTTATTCAAGCCAACACTGAATTCTTTTCCTATCCACAATGAATTGGTTTTTTCATAATTTCTACCATAGACTGACTTATGTGTCCAACACAACCAATCAGGGCAATAATAGCCCAAACATTTGTGGTCAAGTTCAGCTTCAAATTACCTCGGAGCCTCCATATAGTTTTAGAATAAAGCTAAAAGTCTTAAAGCATCCTTAAGGGCCTGAAAAGTTGTGGCTTATGCAAAACTGCACAGCCATATTTAGTTCACCTCAGTCTTGGCTCTTTCCGCCTCTCTTCGTAAGTAAATAACCCTGGCCTGTTTTGTTTGTGTGGTTTCATTATTTGATTAAGTTTGGCTTGGCTTATCTGAGACAGAGTCTCACTACGTAGACCAGGCTAGCCTCAACCACATGGCAATAATCTCGCCATGGCCTCCCAAGTTCTGAGAGTTGACATCTAGCTACTAATCTGGGCCACTTTACTGCTGCCCCTACCTCTACACTTGGTTTTCTTTAGACCTTACCTAAATGCCACTTGCCAAAGACTTTATAGTCCAGGCACATTTTTCCACTGTGGCACTTACTGTCCTTGTAATCAAGTGACCTGGGGTAGTGGCTGTGTGTGAGAACCAGGAAGGCTGGCACTGTGCAACTATACCCAAAACTTAGCACAATGCCTGGTACACATATGCACGTAGCTAACATGGCGTCTGTAGAGAACTTTTAACAAATGTCCAGTTTGGTCACAAGGCAAGCAAAGAATTCAGCAGCCTGTGCTCTGCAGTGGAGACAACAGCGTGGGGTGTCAGAAGGAAGAAGAGGCCAAGGAGACAAATGTCTGGTGTCAGGAAACCCATAAGGGCTGAAGGATCAGGAAAGTGGGGTGCAGGAGCCGTTCCCCTCACTCACACATGCTTGCTAAGGGCGAGTCCTGGAGGAGCTGGCCAAGGCTGCAGGTGTGAACACACCCTGTTCATACTTGTCTGAGATGTAAAGTTTGCTGAGGAGACAACATTTACTCCTTAACGAAAGAATCCTCTTCTGGAAGAACCTTGCTGGGCCACAAAATGTATAACCTCCCTGGGCTTGGGTTTGCTTACGCTGAAATCCCTAACTTTGAGAAGGTTCTTGACCTGTCAGTCACAAAAATCAGTCCTCTGTGGCTGCAGTCAGGGGCGGGGCTGACAGGCCTCTGACAAGGGTGATAACACAGGAAAGAGGAACCTGAGACGAAATCTGGGCAGGCAGCTTTGCTCCTCTCTGCATAGCATGGAGTCACTGCTTTCTGGGTGCTGGTTTTACTCTGGTGACTTATGACAAAGGCCTGACAATGATCTCCTGGGGCAGCATGCCCTGCCCCAGAGGCTACACAGAGCTTTCTGTCAGAAATTCTGGAATGCAGAGCACTTAGGAGAAGGGGGTGGCAGAGCACAGGTGTTCCGCCAACAATCCCACTTCCGCCCAGAGGCTCCAGGGGCAGCTTTGCAGAGCGCCCTCCTTCAAGCTCAGCAAATCTGTGATTGAGTTGGTCTCAGCAGAGAGGAGCCAAGCACCATTCTGCCAATACAGCATGGTCTCAGTTATCCAAAAGGACATAGCTCATAGAGCTTTCTCCGGTGTCTACAGTTCAGAGGGGTCCACTGCTTTCTGCATACTTAGAGTTAAAGATAGCAAGGCAATTTACTCATTTCCCTTAAGAAGAAAAACACCACTGGTGTGACCACAGTACTTATCCCTGATGGTCACGTAATCTACAGCAAAGGCAGGTAAAAAAAGGTCTGTAACTCTCTAGTGAGTTAATGGAAGTTACTCCTGATGTAAATTCCCCTAATAGACCGGCGTGAAAAATTCACACAGCGACCCTGCTAGTGACTGTGTTGTCCTGTGATTCCTGAGGCTACAGGGATCAGGCTCACCAGGCAGATGTCAGCAAGGAAAGGCCACTGTAAACACACAGGAATCCAGACAGCAGAACAGAGGGACCCCACAGTTCTGCCAGTGGAGCTAGCGGCACCAGGGTGGCCTTGATCCCTTCTGGTGTGTCTCGCCCACACAAATTGTCTTGTAACTTCCCTTGGTCTCACTTCCCCATTTAAATGAAGCTGCTTACCTCATTCGATAAAGGCAACGACCAAAAAAAAAAAAAGCACTCTCACTACCATTCATACAGTCACACATGCGTGTTTGTATGCACGCACGCACACACACACACACACACACACACACACACACACACACACACACCATTAATTTATCCTGCAATGTATGTTTCTGAGCCAAAACTAGAATTTGCACATAGCTGCGTCTTAAAGTCCGCTGCAACTTTTCATATTATACTTCTACAAAACACACCTTACAATGGCGCCGTCTCTGCCTCCCCGAAAACCCTGTTAATTGCCCAATAAGCCAATGAGAACTGTTTTAGAAAATGGGTAGAGGAGAGACTCCTTCCTGAAGATCTTTGGGGAGAAACCCAAACATCCCTCAGTGGCCTCATGTGTTCCCGCGTTGAGCCGGGGGCTAGAGAGTATTTTCACTTTCAAACTATAGGTGATTTTTGTCGAGGGAAGGAAAGCCATCTCACAGCAAGTGAAAGTCAGAAACTAATGGCATGAACAAGCTTCACAAATTAGTCACTGGTTACCATGGTGATGCAGATATTACCTAACAACTCACTGGGCTGTAAGTAACAAGAGGACATTAGCTAATGCTATTTTAAGAAAGGAAAGGGGTCTCTGTTTTTGGAGAGAACTAATTTACAAGCATTTAGGTGCAGGCCGAGGGTAGCCCGGGTTTGAGCCCAAGGGGGTCAAGGTGGACTGCAGCCTCCTACGCTGTGCGTGCGTGCGTGTCTAGCTCGGTGCCTCGCACAGGCACATGGAGGAGGAGAGCGGTCACATGTTATTTACAAACAAAGGACAAAGACTGAGAGGAACAGTTTTCTCACTCTCTAAACTCTTAATCAAAGGCTAATCTCTGTGACTGTGGAGGAAGAACTGGCGGCAGACAGACCGGGCGGCCCTTTCGAAAGCCAGCAGTGAGAATTTCTCAGACAAACAAGATTCCCCTCCAAAGATGATTAGATGACTCAAAAAAGAATGAAGGTTCCCTATGCTTTGCAGTTTGTATTTTCGGAGTGTATATGACTTTTAACTCAAAAAAGATGGCACAGTGTTGTATGATGCTATTGGTAGTAGTTTTTTTTTTAATCACTCTAAGAGATGGCTGTACAAGCATCTATATATATATTCCTTAATCTAACCTTATAACAGCTTCGGGTCAGAGCACGCCATGCCCCGTGGGTATAGGTCCAGTTCTTTAGAGAGGAAACCTGTCTGTCCCTGAAGCACAAGAGCTCTTTCTGCTTTAAGAAATACCTGGCTCTCCTTTGCCAGCCTTCCCTGGAGAATTCCTTAAATGGAAACTTCCAGAACCCATCCAAAGCTTACCAACTTAGTCTAGGGTATTAACACTTGAAAATCTGCCCTTGGGAAAGGCTCTCTCTCTGTAGCCCTGCCCATCCTAGAACTCTTTACGTAGACCAGGCTGGCCTCGAACTCACAGAACTCCACCTACCTCTGCCTCTTAAGTGCTGGGGTTAATAAACTTCACTCCTGAATGTGCTAAGCAGCATCTTTTTAGTACTAAAGTCACATTTTGGCTTTAGAGGCCGTATTGTCACAGAGGGTGAAGATGTGAAATTTTGATCATCCCTAGACAGGGGAAACAGCAGTGACCTCCTTCCCTTCAGTACACGTGGCCCACATTAAAGGACAGTTGCCTACCTTTTCTGTGATGTAGAAGTTTGAACTGTCAGCATGCTGCAGAGCAAAATATTCATGGTTGGCAAGAGACCACCTTTAAAACACAAGCACAGGTCATCAGAAGCGTAAGAGTGGCTATTTTTTAGTTTTACAGAGTTCAGAGGAATTAAACTCCCTAGAATTAGAATTGGGCCAGTGCAGTACTTCTACAAGGCAGTTTCCAAGACAAAGCACACAGCCTCACTACCTCACTAGGTGGACAGGTGGACTGATTAGGGCTCGTCCTGCTTTGACTGTTTCATGGCCAACACAGTTGGGGTGGGTATAATTTGAAATTTAACCTTCCTTCCTCTTTTAAAAGATTGAAGCAAAGAGATTTTTTAAAAAAGGACATAGACACAATTTCCATTTTAGATGATTAATATTCTTCAAGTGTCTCTGAATTCTAAATTCTCATTTGGTATACCTGACACCGAGTATTCCAGGTCTCAGGCAATTTATCAGGAAAAGACCAGATTCCCGGTTCTGCTGTGCCAGTCAACCATGTCATATAACTTTCCAATGTGTTCCCCCGCCCCTTGAATTGTCAGCTCGGGCAGAAAAGTGGGAGAGCCTCACAGCACCACATGCTTCTTTGGCCCGTGAGTCCTTTCAGCGTCTTCGGATGGAGTGTGTGATTAACCCCAGGGTCCTTTAGACTGCTCCCTGCTTGGAAAGCCAAAAGGAGCACAGCTTCATAAAGAAAAGGCAAGCCTGCAGGGCAGAGCCCCGTCTCCTTCACTCTCTGCTCTTGGAGGAAGAGCAGTTAAGCCCGGTAGAATGGGGTGCAACTTGCACACAGGAGTTGAGTGACTTTGCGCAGATTGAGCACGAGTTGGGAGCACGTGCACGGTTAGCACTGGAGCTGAGTGACTTTGCGCAGATTGAGCATGAGTTGGGAGCATGTGCATGGTTAGCACTGGAGCTGAGTGACTTTGCGCAGATTGAGCACGAGTTGGGAGCACGTGCACGGTTAGCACTGGAGTTGAGTGACTTTGCGCAGATTGAGCACAAGTTGGGAGCACGTGCACGGTTAGCACTTGCCGACAGGGCTGTGAGTAATACTCGCCACGCCACAGCAAGTGTTTTATTTGCTTAGTATGTACAGACTAGAGAGCTTTGGCCAAACTCAGAGCTACACTTACCCATCACAGACTTCCTTTATTATTGCAGACAGAGGTTTTTTCTGCAAAAAGAGGAAAAAGGAAATACGGTTAGTTTCATTTCATTATTTTAAACAAAATAAAAAGAGAGAAACTACTACTAAAAACAGTTTAAGTAAAGAAAATTTACATTTGCTACTCTTAGCTGGCAATGGGTCTCTTACTTTTCTCAAGCTGTCACCATTGAATTTATTAATTGTTCATTACTGTTGTGGTCCTTGTTTCTATACTTAGCATTACCATCATATTTTAATTTGATTTGTCTTATTAAACCAAATGGGAGCCTGCAAAGTCAAGGTGGACCCAGAGCTCCTCATGCAATGCGTGAGTCAAGCAAGCTGCCCATTCGCTTTATGCGAAGAAACTTTGATTCTCTGATTCGTGACCACTCTTTAAGATTTATTTTTAAATATGTGTCTATGTGGGGGAATGAGGGTGCATGTGCACACAGAGAGGTGACTGTAGCCTGCGGAACTAGAGTTACATGTGGTTATGGACCACTTAGTGTGAGTGCTAGGAACAGAGCTCTAAAGAACAGTAGGGGATTTTAACTACTGCGCTATCTCTCCGACCCCTGACCCATGATATTTTTATGAGAACGTGTGGCAGATGGGAAGGTGGGGAGATGAGCAATTGTTCTCACAGGTATGTAAACTTTCCACCCAACTGTGGCACCAGTAAATGCCACTTGAAGCATGTTTGAGGCACCAGAGAAATTTGATCGTGACACCATGTGCCCCTGCGTCAACTGCTGGCTGGCCACAGCTGTGCTCGCGCCCCAACTGCCGCAGCTGTGCCCTGCCTGGCCCCAGATACAAGGAATGCAGTGAGAGATGCAAGCAGACACTGCCTGTCAGCAAGAGAAGGGGAATGAGAGGCCGGTGTCAAGCGAAACAAATCCCAGACGAGGAACATATAGAGGAAACAGAGGAAGGCAAACCATAACACACAATTATGGGGCTGTCAGATGTGCCCATTAAAAAAACCTAGTGCTTGCTCCCCTCTGAAGATGGAGCGGCATGGTACTCAGGTAGAAATCCTGACTCAGCCTGGCAAGCCCAGACACCGGAAGCCTACCGTGCCTGCAGTGTAAACCGTTGTTATCTTAATCTTCTAAACATCGCTAGCTGATCTGTAAGTGAGGGTAGCTGCTGCTCACCCCCTAAAGGCTGTTATGAAAACTCAATGGTTGTAACGGAATAGTAAGTACTTTAAGAGAGCAAGAGACTCTTAAAATAGCTAGGCTCCTAGTCCTCCAGCGTTGCGGACAAAGCTCATCCTTGGCCCTGTGCCAGAAGCTGCCTGTCTACAGCTGGTCCTGTGGCCGCCCTCGGCAGGCTTCGGTAGCCCCCTGAAGGGCTGAGATGATATGCAGTACCCACAAAAACTTCACCACACTCCTCCATGAGTGCAAAGTAGGGTCTGTCTCTGCCTACAGCTGCGCACATAGTGTCTAGGGAAACAGAACCAGCCTGTCCTTAAGTTTACATATTGGTTCTGTTATTTAGATACAGTTGAAGTGACACATGGCACCTGTACACGTTTATGGGATGCAGCATGGCATTTCACTACAGGGTGCGCGGTGTGTAGAAATTGGATAACTAGGTATCTACTTTCTTAGGCATATATCATTTCTTTGTGATGAGAACACTCAAAATCATTTCTATAAGCTTTCAAAATTTTCAAGTAATTATTTTTGAACAGTTATTCTATTGGCCTTCAAAACATTAGTAATTGATTTTTTCCCCCTGGGCTAGAGGATGGATTAGTGACACATCATCACATACTTGGGATGGGTGAAGCCCTGGGTTCAATACCCAGTGCACCATCAAAATTAGTCCCTCCTCTCCAACTGCACCCCCTCCCCATTAACCGTCCCCTCTGTAGTGTACATATACCCCATTCTAGGTTCCAGTAAACAATATCTAATTCTCAACTTAAGGTTATTTTAGTGTCCTCATAAAATTTAAAACTTATATTTGGCTTTTTGAGTCCTGCTTATTTCACTTAACATAATGTCCAGGGGAACCAAGATTTTTGAGAAATGCCCAGAGTCTGGTATTTTTTGACATCCTGAGTTGATTGTCTTTTAGAATAAGAAATGTTGACTGATGTCTATAGCTAAGTTACATGCTGGGCCTTTGCCAGGGCCTGTCCACTGACTGATCTGTGTCAGTGCAAATGTGTTCTTACAATCAAGTGGCAAGAACCTTTAGGAACAAAATTTTCATGGCTATAGGCCTATCCTTTGAGGATTCTGGAGGCAGAGGAATTCAAACTTAAGATCAGCATGGGTTACACCGTAAGACTGTCTCAAAAAAAATAATAAAAAATAAAAACAGGCACTATCAAACAAACAAAACTTTTCTAATAAGATAACAATTCTGGAGAGCCCTACAAGATATGAGGGTGTAAGATGGGTCCTGTCAGAGAGTCCCATAGCCCCAAATCTTACTTTTTGTGCTCTCAAAGATAAGACATTAATAACAAGGCCAGGCTTCAGTCTTAAATCATACTAGAGGCAGATAAAGCCAAAAGAACGCATGATGCTGCAACAGGGCAAGGTTTCCAAAACCCCTGTTCTGAACCAAACCAAAGCTCTAAATCCAGGTCTTAGACAATCACTTGGGTTTAAATTCACATCTGACTCATAGACGTAGAAGTCAGCTTAAAAAGAAAGGCATCTCTGGGTTACCATTATACATTCTGAAGTGAGACGTATGAAAAGAAAAAAGACCATGAAGCCAAAAAGGCTTAGAAACTCAATACAGAAAGAGTAGACAGAAATTCACCACCACAGAGAGAAAGGAACAATGGTGAGCTGAACGTTCAAAATGCATCTCAGCCTATTAAAATGACTGTTACACAAGGCTGGGGCTGGCCCCATGGCCCGCCCACTTTCTGACCCTTCTCCTATCTGCTCTAATCAAACCTTAACCCAATGGCCTAAGGCAGTTCACATCTTCCTTTTCCTGTCAGCTTCATTCAATGTTGTTTCTGTTTCTTCCATTGGTGACATCTTTGTAGAGCATCTGGGCTATACAACCTTTCAATAAAGTCCAAGAACTGCCTCTTCCCTCCCTTTATCTCAGGTTTCCCAACTCCCAAGTTCTGTTCTTGTCTTCTTTGCTCTTCTTCATCAACCCTTCTTGGAGCTCACCGACTTCAACAATCCCACATGCAGTGCAAGCAAATGTGGCTTGTCTTTTCCTTCCTTCCTTCCTTCCTTCCTTCCTTCTTTCTTTCTTTCTTTCGTTTATTATTATGTATACAGTGCTCTGCCTGCATGTACACCTGCAGGCCAGAAGAGGGCATCATATCCCATTATAGATGGTTGTGAGCCACCATGTGGATGCTGGGAATTGAACTCAGGACCTCTGGAAGAGCAGTCAATGCTCTTAACATTTGAGCCATCTCTCCAGCCCCATTGCTCTGATTCGAAAGATCCTCTCAAAAATATGTTGCATAGGTCATGTCCACACCACTTCAGATGATATGGTGACGGAAAAGAAGGCTTCACTGGGAATTCCCTACCCAGCTCTGCATCTAGATGAGTGTTCCACGCCCCCTCATATCCTTCCTGCCCTACTGTGACATGACCCTTCCGTCACCTTCACTATGGCCCACAACCCTCTGTGACCCTTCACCCTCACTGCAGCACCTCATCCACTATGACCCTTTACCCTCACTTTGGGACCAACGGAAACACTTCACCCTCCTCACTGGGGCACTTCACCCCCTATGGTCACTCATTCTCACTGTAGCATCTATCGCTCTGTGACCTTTCACCCTCACTGTAACACCCTGCTCTCTGTGACCCTTCACTCTCACTGTGGTACCCAGCCTATGACCCTTCACCCTCACTGTGGCATCCATGCCTCTATGACCCTTCTTCATCCTCACCTTCGCACCGCCACTTCTGTGGTTCTTCACCGTATTATGGTATCCAGCCCACAATGATCCTTTGGCTTTGGCTCCTACTTTATGTGACCCTTCACCTCACTGTGCTACCAGTCTAATATGACTCTTCACTGTCAGTGTGGCACCCATCCTACTACGACTCTGTACCCTCAAGGAGGCACCTCACCCTCTGGGACCCTTCACCCACTCCATGGAACCCCATCCGCCATGACCCATCACCCTCTCTATGGCTTACACCCTCTGTGGTCCTTCACTTTCCCTGTGGCAACACTGTTGCCCTTTGAACGTATTAGCTTCAAACCCACCAAATCTGATATAGGGTTGCAGGTACGAGTTGTGTGATGGTCACAGCACTACCTCACTCAATCACCTTCTCCTCTACCTCCTCCTCCCTTTCAGAACTCCTGACTCCTCAACCCAACTTCACCCTCAGATGAAGCCTCCAATATCACCTGCCACTGTGGCATCCTGAATTCTCCTTCTCCAACCCAAGAAACTTCTGTATCAACCCTTAATTAGCAACTGTTTCCATAAATTTGCAATCCGATGCTGGACTGCAAACTCAAACTTTTTGTCTATGAATCCCTACAGTCCGTGTACTTACTTTTGGCAGGTCTTCCAGGCACATTCAGAGAACTTATCCACGACACGAACATTTACAAGATCCACTTCTCATTGTGTCATCATCAAAACCACATCCTCTTTCTCTATTCAAGTTGTGCCTACAACTTTGTTCTTGGATTGTCACCCCAGTTCCCTGTAAGTTAAGTCTCTACGTCTGCAGTCTCATTGTCTAATTACCATGCCGATTGAAATTAAACAAAATTCAACTTTTCTCTCATATTTTACACATCTGTCTCCTCTAATATCTTCATGGATTTTCAGTGATCATTATCACCTGTGAAGTGTATAAGTCCCTACGTTTGAGATGCAAAGCCTTCCAGAGTCTGCTGTCAAGAAATTCTATTCTGTGCAAATAACCCCTGCTTCTGAATTTTGTGTCTGACTAAACTAAATATGCTACATCTACATTTTCACTGTGTTGTGTGCTCTGCTGGTGCCCACTTTCTCTTTGTTCTACCTTTAACAATTGAGATCTTACTAATTATTCATCATCCATGTCAAAGGCGCCTTCTCCAAGTACATGTCCCTGATCTCTCCAGAAAGACATAATTATGCTCTCTCCTCACCTGGAACAAGAATGACTCATTCCTGAGTATTTTGCAGATTATCTTTTCTTCTTGTCCCTTGAGAAAAAGGCATCTTAGCACATCTATCACTCCCCATTCTGTACCCTCAGTGTTGGCATCACTCTATGTAGGTGCTAGTAGAACCTAAAAGGAGACTCAATGTTTCTATTAAATCAAAACCCATAAACCTAACTGCCCTTAAAAAGCCCAAAATGTGCTCATAGTGCATTTTGCCTGCTTAAACAACACCCTGGATTCACTTCCAAAATCAGTATTCAAGTAATTAAGAAATGATTTAAGAAACAAGAGCATTTCTTAGTAAGGAGCAAACCATTATAAAGGAGAGACTGGGGTAGTGGGATGGTTTTCTGCTTCTAACAACATATTCCCCTGCTGGGTGGCTCTTTGCAGCTGCTGGCCATAAGCTCACAGATCCATGAAAGCTGCCAAGTGACTCTGCACAAGTTCAGTCTCAGGAGAAATGAAATGCATGGCTTGGAGCCAGCCAGCTGATGAGGACAACTCTGCAGATGATAAAAGACACGCAGGCCATGGGCGAGCACCATCAGTCAGCAGCAGCCAAGAGGCAAGGCAAGCTACTCCCAGGTCAAATTAAGATACCAAACTGGAAAGCACAGGGCTGGTGTCATAGATCTCTCACTTCCTGTATGAACCTTTGATTTCGGCATCAGCTGAATGGATTTGACGTGAGCTCTAGGCTAATCACTGTCTTTGCCAACGGTCTAACTACATAACACTTGTCCAAGATGTTCCATGAACTATGTCTGTCTTTGTCCGGTTCTTCAAGATTGGGAGTACAGTACAGAGAACCCTGCCCATGCTGAGCAACACATCCACCGAGAGCTTCCTAAGATTCACTGAACAACTCTCCTTTCACTCGCTGTCCTAGTTTCCTTATTGTTGCCATGATAACACTATGACCAAAATCAAGTTGAGGAGGAAAGGGTTTTTGGCTCCCACTTCAGATCTTAGTCCATATTGAGAAAAGTCAGGGAAGGAACTCAAGAAAAGAACCTAGAGGCAGGAACCAGGAAGGAATGCAGCTTGCTGGCTTGTTTATAACCTTATGAACTTGTTTTCTTAAACAGCACAGGCCACCTGGCTAAGGATGGTGCCACCAAGACGTGCACTCCCCCCGCATCAACTAGGAATCAAGACAATTCACACAGACATGTCCATAGGCCAGTCTGACCCAGGCAGCGCCTCACGTGAGGCTTTCCTCTTGAGTTAAGAGACTCTGTTAACTTAACAGTCAAAGCTAACTAGAAAAGTCTTTGAAAGAAAAAGCGTAAAAGCAAATAACCTTAGGTCTAAAATATAATGGCAAAACTATCCAAAGAACTCAAAATCAGTTTTAGACTGTATTGGAAACACTTAGATTCAAATGTAAAGCATTCCAACTGCTTAAGTATGGCTTTATAATATATATATATATATATACCATATAAAGTTAAATTTCTGAAGTTTTTGTTGTTGTTGTTGGTTTGAAGTTAAAAGTACCTTTCACAACTACACAGTGCACCGAGGTCAAAAGAGCATGTCTGCGCTTCAGAACAATCCAGGGCACCAGACCATGACCACATCTCTACATGCACAGGGCCCCGAGACACGGCCGTTTCTCCTTTTCCTGTAGCCACAGTGAACAGACCTTTTTACTATTTTTAGCACATATTCATGTGTTAAGTGAGCTATACATTTCCATAAGAACCTTGGCCTGATGACATACACCAATACATATAGCTAAGGACTTGGCTAGGACCTTTTCTATCTTCTCCCTGTGTGTGCTTAGATTTGTACCTAGGCCCCTTATACTGAGACTTGAACCTAGAACCCTGCCCATGCTAGGCACGTGCTCTGCCACTGAGTTATGATGCCAGTAGAACTTAGCCTCCTTTTAATGGCCTTTTCTTCTCATTCCATCTTTTATTCTCCCAGAGAGTGCTTTCGTTTCATTGACTTGATCCAAATCTGTAAATCCAGAAAGCAAATTCCCCATTAAAAGACTTCTATTCATTTTTTCATAAAATAAGCTAAATTCCTGAAATGGCTCATTTTCTTGCAGTTCATTTCTAGCCTGATCTCTGGCACAGCTCTGGATACCTGTGTGCTGGTTCTCTCTCTCCTCTCTCTTCCTCTTTATCTCCCCCACTTCCTTTAGAAAAATGCAGGATCACAAATGGCTCAGAGTCCTCATCTCCTTTTCTGATGCTTCTTCTAAGGTCTGGTTCTGAAAGTAACCCCGGTGCAGATCCATGGCTCTACAAAGCATGTCCTGCCACCCCTTAAAATTCAACCTTTCTCCTTACAAAACAAGCTTTCTCCTTTTTTCTTTAAAACAAAATGACCAAAAAAAAAAAAAAAACAAAAAACAAAAAAAACACTCTGTGGACTCAGGGCATATGTCCCTTTAAGGCATGAGAGACCGCTGGGGACTGTTGATTTAGGAGGGAGCCAGATGAGGCTGCCAGGAGGCTCTTTCCCAGAAGACCCCTCAGCTGTTATCCCTCATCAGAGCCCCTCCCAGTCCAGCACAGGATGATGCTGGCAGCTCCTGGCTACTCAGCCACCTGCTCCTGAGTGCCAGCCAACGCGCCAGGCTTGGGGACTTTACGCAGCAGCCTCTTGTTCACCTTCGAGTTCTCCAATCTGTTGCTGTCCACGTTTCCGCCTTGCCACCTGCCTGCTGCAGTTGGCAGCAGCCTAGCGGATGTGCCCATACACCTGTCAATGACAGGCACTGTGAGCTGCAGTTCTCTACCCTGACAGCCACACTTCAGGGTCAAGAGTGACCCGTGCACCACAAGTATCTCCCAGGAACAACACTCTATCCATCAGAAGCACGTCCACTTGGAATATTTTTATGGCAGAAAAACATCCTCAGGGGAGGAGATTATGTGAAAAGACCTCTGACAATCACTTGCGATGGTGGTTCCTGCTTAGGTCTCCCAACTTTCTCTCACCTGGGACCTTCTGAGCAGCTCCTGGAAGAGCACTCCATCTTCCGCAGTCCCCGGTTTTGTGAAGTTAGGTACATTATTTCTTTTCTCGGTGTCTGTTTACTCTTCCAAAAGCCATAGTAAAAGCTATCCCTTGCACACATTAATATCATGAGAACTGAGACAATGTCACAAGACCCTGGGGACAGCACATGGCACATAGTGAGCTATAAATGTCACCTGCAAATAGGTTCAATCAACGTAATCTCCCTGTTTCAACATTCACAGGTGTGTAGAAAAAAAAAATAATAATAACGACAAACCCTGGTTAAAGAAAGTAAATTCCTAAACATCCAAGCCTTTCTCCTGCTCTCAAGTGACACTAACCTGTGGTGAGACATCATTATCTTTATTCTTAGAGGGATTTTTATGTATCTGACCAACAAGAGTCTATTTGCTTTGAAGATAGTTGCCTCCAAGGCCCTCTGGCAGTTCCCAGGTACACAGGCCTTCACAGTATGCAGTTTATGAACCCTGAAGCATTTAACTTCTCTTTGTCTGTGGCCTCTGACTATTCATGAAGTTCAGACAGGTAGCTGAGGAGGCGACACAGTAAGACAACAAAGCAAGCTCTGGTCCTATCAGTCACTGACTCTCCCATCACAGCAAACAGGAAATAGGAAAACTATTTTCCACCAAGATCTAAAGTTTTGGGTCCTAGATTCTTAATCCTTTCTGCAGTGCTTTAAAGGAATCTGGCAGCCACTTCATTCTGACACTTTGAAACAATACTGCACAGTGCCGGGGATTTTCCTGTGCTTTATAGATGGAAACTCATTGAACAGATTCCGCACAGCAGTTATGCGTAATGTTGGCCCAGAAAGAAAAGAAACCAGCTTCCAAATGTCAGGGTACCACAGAGAAAGCATTCGCATGTTGCCTGAAACTCGCACAATATGACTTGGAGAAACTTTAATGTACAATGGCCCATGTAATTCCCAGGGTGCCTCGACACTGGGTCAGTGACACCAGTTACTCTGTTAGCTTTATTGTCCCCCAGAGATCTTTTGACTGCTCCTCACTTCAGAGCTGCAAGGTTAGGATGCAGGTGTGTGGTGTGTTCTGAGAGGGGTGTGTGTGTGTACACTGCCTGCTTTCATAACAGTACCTGAACTAATCTGAAAGGAAACAACAAAATTCACACTTCCAAGATGCAGATTAGCTGCTTCTTGCAAAAATAAGTATTTGACAAGACTTACAGCATGAGTCACTGGAACAAAATTCCAGTAATCAAAAATAAGATGACAAATCCTGCTTGCCATTTCTTCATAAATAATGATTTACTTCAAAAATGATTTATTAAAAGGGACTTGTTTCAAGACTCATGAATTAATAATATATTCTTTTACCATTGGGAAGTAAAATAGTTGTTTCACACACACACACACACACACACACACAAATCACTGGTCTGTGAAGATAAGCAAAGACATACATAATTAGCACCCCAGTGTATTAGTAGACTAACAATAAACAATTATCTCTTAAAAAGAAAAAGAAAAACCAGTTATCTCTCTTAGAGGCTCTAATGCATTCTGTAGAAGCTGGATTTCACACACACACACACATACACACACACACAAATAAAAAAGAAACTCCATTTTATAAAAGAAAACCAAATTACAACACACAAGCTCTCATGTCATCTATAACCTCCTGCTTACTATTTTATTTTGCTCATATTAATATTCCATAAATTTCATCGTCTCTGACAACAGGAACCAATTTCTTACTTCCTCTGTCTTCCTCTACTTTGCTCAGTATAAAGCTTTCCAAGAATTGCTTCAAGATGGCTCCAGCCTCCCTGGACGGCTGTCCCACTCTGCCCCACCCTTAGCACCAAATGTTCTTTCCCATATGGAAAGGAACGATTCAAGTCTTATGGTCTGCTTACCTGCCTCCATGTCAAATAATCTACTTATGTGTATCAAGCTTATATACTGGAGGTTAACCATATTTATGTACAGTTTGAAAATAAGGGGCCAGAATGACAAGGGCTGCCTGTCCACCTCATGGACGGGAAGTGACTGGACTGAGGGACTAGATGGGGAAAAGCCAGAGAAGCTCTCAAGGCAAAGTAGGATCCAGGTTCAGTTTAAACACAGGGTTGCGAAAGCTTTGTCAACTGCAAAGAAGGTGGAAGGAAGATGGCACTTGTCTTAGGTAGGGTTTCTATTGCTGTGGTGAAACACCATGACTGAAGCAACTTGGGGAAGAAAGGCTTTACTTGGCTCATATTTCCAAATCACAGTTCATCATCAAAGAAAGTCAGGACAGGAACTCAAACAAGACAGAGATCTGGAGGCAGGAGCTGGTATAGCAGCCACGGAGGGTGCTGCTTACTGGCTTGCTCCCCCTGGCTTGCTCTGCCTGCTTTCTTGTAGAACCCAGGTCCCCCAGAGCATGGGTCACACCACCCACAATGAGCAGGGCCCTCCCACAGGAAGCATTAATTAAGACAGCCCCATAGGCCTGCATATTTGCCCATATCATGGAAGCATTTTCCTAATGGCAATTCTCTCCTCTCAGATAACTTTAGCTTCTGTTAAGGTGACATAAAACTACCTTGCCCATGGCACTCCAAAGAATACAGGAGTGAACTGATGGTGATGACAATTTTAAGAGTCAAGTTCACATTCCTGTAGGTTTCCCATCCTCTGTCTTGTACACTAGACAACTAATCCACATTCTTTGTGAGTGGACACACTACACCAACTTATCTTTCCTTAATTCTAATGGGTTTGCTGAGATATCTGCCAGCAGGCACTGGAGACTTCAGGCTTCTTAATCTGAGACAAATGTCCCGTTAATGTGAGGGTGACAACCTAAGGCAGCACTGAAGGCTTGAAGGATATTAAAACAACCTTTGCAGGGGAAACCTAACACGCACAGATAATGGCCACAAAGTTCTCATAGTCCTGTACCTCCTATAAAGCAGACTTTTACTGTCTATCCTGAGTTGACCGCTATGGCTGCTTCAAAGGCCACATATTCAGGTCAGAGGATGTTACTAAGCTTACTGTACTGTTGAGAAGACTGTATGAGGCTGTGTAAGTGAAGCTGCTCAAAGCCATGCAGCACAGGTGACGTGCTCAGAATGGAAGGACACCCTGTGACTCTGGTACCTTGGTGCTTAATCTTGGTGATAAATGCTACTTGATTTGTGACCTCTTAGCATGTCCATGAGACCAGTGGACGGTCCTTCTTTTATGCGCCATCCACAGGGACCAGGATAAAACTTAATGCTAGCTCTGGAACTGTACACCAGCTTCTCCGCTCCAGTTGACTTTCTGCTGCTAATACCCCAATCACCACCTCTAAGGCAGCATCCCTGTGGCCTTTCCTTGTCTTAGGTGACCACAGATGTGTGTATATTCATCCACAAGTGCAGACTCGGCTTATTCCCTCCAGACTCTCAGTTTTCAACACGCATTTATGTTCTTCTAGGTCGCCAAAATACAGACCTACAACCTCTATCCTTCACGTTGCGTGTCGGGTCCCAATTGTGTCAGTTCCCTTCCAGGACACACCTCAAACCTTCCTCTTTATTCTGCCTATAGATAGAGAGGAGTAATTGACAACAGGTATCTTGTGAAGCTCCACGGGCATTTTCGCCTGGAGGGACCACAAATGAAAAGGAAGAGCTAAGTGGACTCCTACAGCGAATACGGAGAAGCTAACAGCACTACAAGATTTTGAGAGGTTAAGAAGACAAGCTGGGAGCAGAAACAGCCTACATCATATACCAGAACTCTCGGAAACTTGGTGCATCACGGGCTTGTAGATGGGAAAAGTGTCATAATTAGGGATGCAGTCTCAAACAGCAGATCTTTCTGGAGGATGAGAGGCCAGTGAAAACCCAGGGGAGACTTGAAAGACACAGGCACTGAACAAGGCCAAACTCTGAGTCACACTTAGCAGAAGGAAGAACACTGCCCATCATCAGGGGGTAGGGACAGGGCGCACAGCAGTGGTTCTGCCATCCCTCTAGGAGACTATCTTTCGATTCTTTTGACCTCCCCTGTTACCAGGCTGGGCTGCTGCAGTACCACGCTAAGAATTCTCATTCCATTTTGCTATTCATGAAACAATTACCAAATTGGGACCATCTGAAAGGACAAAGAAGCATGTCATCCCCCTGTTTATGCCTTTTGATTTTCCATTTCTTGGGCAGAGAACTATGTCCCTGAGGCTCCTCATGGGAAAGGCCTTGACTCATCCAGTCACCCAAAAGCTGTAGTTTCTCATGGTCAAATGTTCTTCAACTCCAAAGGGGTAAAATACTAGGTAGAGTTTCTTTAAATATCATCTCTCTTCCATTCTTCCATTCTCTTTTGATTAGTAGGCATGACCATGGATCATGAGTTGGGACTTTGCCAGTAGAGCCTGACATTCCTAATTTTCATCCTTTTTTCTTTAAGGCTATCTTTTGGATGAATTCTTACTTTTGTTCTCTATTACCAATTATCCCTTTAGTTAAACCATTTTGTGTATTTTATTGTTTTAAATAAGTGGTATACTAAGCCTTTTATTTTATTTGCTATTTCCAGTGTTTCATTTCTAAGGTTTCTAGTCAGTTTTTTTCCCAAGCCCACTTGTTCTTGGTTTACAACAACCTTCTTTGTGTTCATTGCCTTTATTTTTGTAGTTATTACTGCCTCTCTTATAAAAATTTTCTCAACACTGACAAGCAAGAGTGGAAGCAGCAGGCTTAAAAACAAGAGATCACAAACAGGTGTGGTGGTGCACGCCTTTAATCCCAACACTCGGAGGCAGAGGCAGGTGGATCGCTGTGAGTTCAAGGTCTACAAAGCAAGTCTAGGACAGCCAAGGCTACACAGGGAAACCTTGTCTCAAAAAACAAAAATAAATAAATAAATAAATAAATAAAATTAAATTAATAAATAAAAACAAGAGATCACAATGGAAAGAAAAACTTCCATAATGGCTGAGTGGGTAGAATGCTGAGAAAGAAGGGAATCTAGGAAAACACACAGTTTCAGGTTAAGCAGAGAGGACAAGGCAACCTTTTACCCAGGGACGAGAAAGAGAATAAAACTTCATAGGAGCAGAAGAAAATTTGATATGAAGAATATTTAAAACTGAAGTTCCAGAGATGTCTGGAAGGGGAAGACAAACGGGCAGATGTATAGTCATCTATATGGACTAGGAGTTTGGGGGTTGACAGCTAGAAATTAGAAGCACTATATGTCCAAACATATGACCACAAAATTGTCCTACAATCATGATGAGAAGACATGCTGTTGGTCCTCATAAGACCTCATAAATATATGTCCTTAATGAGGACAAGGAAAGTGGTACCTGCTGAAAAGCCATTCCCTTTCATGATTGTACTACGTTGTTTATCAATAAAGACAGAACGCTAACATCATCCGTCTCCTTTACTCAACTGACACAGCTTAGAGCTTTGCCATGTGCCAGACACTGCGCAGACACAAGGCACACTCTGGGACAATGTAGAACATCACACAATGGGCTTCAGGGTGGGCAAGGGGAGTCCTTCATAATGTTAGAGGTGCACATGACAAAAGGCCTCCTCTATCCTGTCTGAGAAGCAGAAATGACCTCCTCTCAGGAATTTATGCTCCACCTAAGACGTGGTAAGAATGAATGTCAATAGGCAGGGAATAAGGAGTGTGATTTTAAGTGAAGAAAAGTGGTTTTTATAAAGGTTCTAAAGAGAGAAGGGCTCTGTATTGAGACAGGAAGAACTATAGCATATGATGACAGATATAAGGAAGCCACAGTGACCCTAAAAGGGCTGGCAAAGGCCATAAAGGACGAGTACCCAGGTACCAGAAACTACGGAAAGGACATAGGATGGGCAGAGTCCTGGACCATTAGGAACAAGGCTCTCCAGCCCTGATTTCTTTGAGGAACCATCAGAAACGGAAGGACTTGTCACCATGAGAGAGACAGCATCGACTGAAAGGATGTACATAGCAACTGATGGGTTGCTAGAAGCAAAGAAGGGCGAGCAGGAGTTTACTTCCTGTGACTGCCTCCCCTCCCCAGAGCTCCGGACACGCTTCTCCTTAGTCATATGCCCCTAGGGATGAAGTGCATGCTGTCTTTATTTATAGAGTGCAGGCTTCATCATTCTGGGGACACAGAGTCCTTCACAATGAAGTGTATGTGTGTTCTGTGTGTTCTCTTTCTGTGTGTGTGTGTGTGTGTGTGTGTGTGTGTGTGTGTGTGTTTGTAGGTGTGTGTGCATGTGTGCATGTGTGCGTGTGTGTGTGTCCCACAACACACTAATTTCTAACTGATCTATTTTTAAAAAGGGAAAACAAGACATGACATATATATAACACTGAAGAAATGAAGGACGTTTTAGTCACAAAGTTTCAATCAAATACTATTGATTCAAAACTCTGCTCCAAGTTGCCAAAATTTCACTAAGCAAAGATCCTATGGGAGGAGGCAGGTCAGCAGAACACCCTTTTACCTACCTAGAAATCATCTAAAATATAAACTTTTCTTCAAAAGCAAGAGCAGAATAGATGCTGGGGTTCAGTCTTGCTCAATTAAAGTCTGCTTTTAGTTGAAGAGAGAAATATATTAGCTGTCTTTCTTTTCCTATGCATGTAATATTCTAAGAACATATAAGGTTCTACAGACAATCCTATGAGAAAGAAAGGGAAGAAAGAGGAGAGAGAGGAGGGAGAGAGAGAGAGAGAGAGAGAGAGAGAGAGAGAGAGAGAGAGAGAGAGAAGGAACTACCCTAATCACTTTATTTTAAAGGAAGTTTAAGAAACAGCTGCTACGTTACCAAGACCAAACACTGCAACAATCAGATGAGGAATAACTTCCCCCACAAACAGCATCCCAGCTCAGTCATCTGCTTTAAGGGAGACACTGAAATTTACTGTGGGACCAGAGGCATGGCCAGCAGAGTTAGTAAGTGCCCAGGATCTCACAACAGTCTTGTCCAAATGCAATTCTAACCATGAGATCACTCCCCAAGGGTGTTTGAGAAAAACAGTAATCCATGGGCCTGAGCCACTCATCCATCCTCTTGGTATTTTCAATGGCTCCTGGGCACTCCTGATGTAATGTCAAGCAAGGCAGCTCTCATTTGGTTCATTTTCAACAGGAGGATATTCTATCGACCGCCCAAAGGATATTTGGCACTTGTCTAGACATTTCTGCTCATCACACTGCAGGAGAGGTGCTACTGGCATCTAATGAGTAAATCCAGGATGTCCTTAAAAAGCCCAGGAGGCGCAGGACAGCCCCATACCAAGGGTCATCAGGCTCAAAGCTCCACAGTTAAGCTTCTGACCTAGGAGTTTGAGGGAAACGCTGCAAGGAAATCTATGGCTTCTAGTTTCTGCAGCACAGGTTCTGTCTGATTTTCTTCATGTCATGTTATCTTAAGCGCCCCATCTGAATTCAGATGTTTTTACTTGGAGCTCGGTATCTATTGGTTGCCTTTGACCAGAAAGTCAACACTTAAGCACCTTGGTGGTTTAACATATTCAAGGAGAAGTTTTTAATTATTGGTTCCAGATTTGCCTAAAATATGAGACTCTCATTCTATTCTGTGCTACAGGAGAACGAGAACTGGCTGCATCATTAAGCAGAGAGCTGAATGCTTATCTCACCATACCCCTGCAGGCAAGGAAGGACTTAGGAACATCTCCAGCTCTTCATTACAAAACTGGAAACTCCTCCTGGTCACACCCCGGGGAAGTGCTGGCTTTGAGTCCAATCAGTCCCCATTAAGTCTGTAATCTTAAGAGCCCTGTTAATCTGCCTGCTCAGGAGCCCAGCTCCTGCATAACAGCCTGCCAGGCCCAATGCGGCCTTGCCTGGTCTCTACTGTAATAAGCCAGCCCAGTGGACATACACGGCTTTTGGTTTTCAGGAAAATGTCGTCTTTGCTTTCTTACCTAACAGGTTCCTGAAATTGTCAGGGATAGCAGTGAAGCAGGCACACCTGTGATGGCATGTGCTTCTGTTCAAATCAGACTGGCTGTCACTGGGAAGAATCACTAAGGAGGAGCACAAAAATAAATAAATAAATAAATAAATAAGGCTAAAGCAGAACCAGCCGACAGAGAGACCTAGACTGACTAACAATTGCCTGAGCAGCGGTGCTGAACACTGCTGGATTCAGTGTAGCACCTTCCTAGGAGAATATTTGCAGCCAAATTAATGACCCTTGGCTAAGAAAGAAACAGGAAATCTACATAGCACTCTTAGGGCTATAGAAATGTGACAAAACGCTGCACGCAGAGCACTTACACTGCCTGGCACAGCACATGCTGACTAGATGGCAGCCATTACTAATACTATTGTTCCTGTTATGGGAAGAATCAGCAAACGTCTTGAAACACCGAGTACAAAATGAGAATGCGTTTTACTCAACTAATGAGCTTTTAAATGGCTAACTCATATTTGCATATACGCTATAAAAATATGATTAATGACTGAGGTGAAGACATAGACAAGCTGCACATGGTTACCAAAAAAAAGTATATATTTGTGTTTCTACTGGGGAGACGAACTTCCCATCAATATACGGAAGTGTAACAAATGGGGCCTATCAAAATGTTATTTTTATCTTAGCTGCTCAAAATTAAAGTCTATGGTAGACACACAGACAAGGTATCAGTGTGCTGGGCCCCAGGTCACAAACACCCTACACCACAGACTGACCACTAGTAGCTTCTAATCAATCTCAAGAGACGTGTATACACAAGAGGAACGTAAATTACATTGCATACAGCTAATGTACCAACTGCAAATAAATCAACAGGCAATGAAAATGACTCAAAAAAAAAAATAGAGGGCTGGAAAAAAGGACTGTATTACAACGTGTTCAGAAAAGGGCTGGGTGAGGAGGTGGATCTCAGCAGGAGCTGGGACTCCCAGGAGATGGGAGCAAGGCAAAACACCGGGAGGATTTCCGGGCAATAAGCTGCCAGAGGGAAACTTGGAGAGATGAGAAAGCCTATGAATGCACAGGGGCACACGCCTAATGAACTGGCATTCATTAAATAGAAGGGGACTTCAATCCTGCAGACAGCCTGGACAGAGACTGCTTGGGGAAATTACAGGAGGCAAGGAAGCTGTGCTTAGGATTTGATGTGAGACTCGGGATCACTAGAAAATCCCATAATCAGTCATGAGCTTTCCTTTTCTTTAGGATATTACACTTTTCTCAAACAAAATACTTCTCTAAATCATCCAAACAGAAAAATGGGGCAATATAAATTTGACCTGACAGAAATGAGCAAGGAAGCCCTGAAAATCCAGGAACCAATTAAAAACCAGCCAAAGGAAGTCTGGGGAGCCATGACCATCTTTCCTTCTATTGGGTAGCAGTTTCCTTGAGGTGGGAACATGCCAGCCTACAGGGAAGCTCCTTAAGACAGGAAGTAGTAAACAACTCAAAAGACTTTCAGGAAGTGCCTGAAACTGACCAGATTCACCAAGCCCCTCCCTCCCCAGGGGTAGACACTAAAAGACTGCTTGAGAGTTCTCTCAGAGGAGGCAAGCTGCAGAGAAAACTGTGAGCCAAGCCTAGCAGCCTGGAGGAAGCAAGGAGTAGTCAAACTCCCTAGAAGAAACAACCACAGCTGAGGCTGCCTAGAAGAGACTCAGACCAACTGAGCTACCAGAAGAGGACACTCTCCAACCTGTTGAGCTGCCTTCATGCTGTGCAGTGAGGTCAGGTTTCTAGCTTTTAGGAGCTGGCATTGGCCTTAGTGGTGCAGCGGTCTTTGGGTCAAGATGAACCCCTCACCCATATTCCTATAAAGTAACCCTAATAAAACTTACTGTTGTACCAAGTTGGACTTTGGTGGTATCTCTACTTGGGTCTGTCATGGGTTATCTATCTGGGCTGAGTAGATGTGTGTGCTGTTTCCCCAGGAAAAGTTTGTCACATATCACCACCCTCTGGGCCTCGATAAGTCAGGAAGCAATTCTCTGACACACACTTAGTGAAGATGACTGGCCCCTCACCTGACCTGCACACAAAGTGCGGCCTATGTACAAAGTGATCCCCAGAGATCTTTTTCTTCACTATTGGGGAATTCCATCTCCATTTGTATGTGAATGCCTGGGCATGAAAATCATGCCTCCATCAAACAGAGATTTGAAAGTGGTACCAGATAAGGGCCCACATTGGTCGTGGGAGCAGGTATCACTTAGACAGGGATACTGTTTAAGTATCTAGAGATCATGGAGTTAGGATCAAAATTGTTCATCCAGGGCGAGCATACAAGCCACGGGGCTGAGGATAGAAAAGATCAGGACAGAAGTAGACTGGGATCAAGGTGGGCAAATCAGTAACCCAGCAGTGAAGCCTCACAGTAATCACTGATGTTTGAGGATAGGATTTCAGGAGGATTCTGTGCAGTATTACCAAGAGGAGGGGAAAGCCTTTGGTAAGCCACAGGTCCTACCAGATCCTCAACCACTGTTGCCTTGATCTTGAACTTCCAGCCTCCAAAAATGGGAGCAACAAGGTTCTGTTTATTACTCCATCTAAAGAAGTTTGCTAATGCAGCGGAAACACAAAGCAAAGACTCCTAATAGGTCTCAGTGCTCTTGGTCCGACCCCAGCATACGTCTATACTGCACCACCACCTCCACCCCATGTACTGCACCGACACTCCGGAAGCACCTCTGGCCAGATGCTCAGATACCACAGACATGCAGTGTACTAGGTGAAAGGTAACTTAAAACAGAAAATGTGGCAGCACTGGAGCATCTCTGTGTGTCCTGACAGCCACCCTCCTCGGCCTCACATGGCCTGGCTGGAACAGAGTCAAGGACCAAGATAGTGGATGACATCGGAAATGTGTCCTGTGGGGCAGCAAAGTCCATTCACAAAAAGATGCTAGGCATTCTTCCTGCTGAGTAAGAACACAGAAGAATCTGCTCACGACTTCCGAAGAATGTAAACAAGTCCACTGTGAGCAGATGTCCTCACAAACAGGTGCCCTTACAGGACAGCTGAGCTCCCAATGGGGGAAATGCCTCCTCCACGGCGTACTGGTGAAACGTCCTTCCGTCAAGTAAAGACAGGTCACGAGAGACTTGGGAGAAGCAGCATTTAGAGGCAAGCCCACGCCGGAGTCCCGCAGCTATTTTCCAACATGTAGGAAACCAGTATAGATTTGCCGGTGCTTATTATATTAAGCATGTCCCTACCCTTGTTGACAGACTGCAATTCTCTGCTGTTCGGCACTGCATGTTTGTGTAAACTTCCCGGATGATTCTAGGACAAGGTTCAAGGAACCGCTACTCACAGTTGAGATAACGACAGCATGGTGTGATAGGAGGAAGACAACAAACCAGCCATGCCTAACCCAACCTTTGAAAAAAAAATCCTGTCAGTGAAATAGCAGTTATCCAGGTTTAAAGCAATGTGCTCTCTAATGCTTCTGCTAGCTCCAGTGGGCACGAGGCGGGGCAGACAATGTGGACCTTACCCAAATGCTGCAGATAAGCAAGAGAAACTCCAGGTAGTCATCGCTTCCACTCAGCGCATATGAACATGTGTTTCCACGTCCCATGCCAAGTTCTCATTTTACCAGGAAGCAGCATCTGACAGAAACACTGCTATGTATCTGCTGTAAACACAGCCACGCAGGAAGAGCCTGGCTTCCTCATTCTTCGTCTGCCTCAGTATGGAATTGCCATGAGGACTATGATTTAAAAGTTAAGTCTTAAGAGGAAAGGGAGCTTGCGGTCCTGGCCTGGCCTATCACTGACTGACAGACAGGTAACGTGGCCTCTCTGAACATCCATGTTCTCATCCGTGACACTGGAATGATGAACAAGAATGAAACTGAGCAGTGGGAGATCTCTCTGACATGTCACTCCAAAAAGGACACAGTGCCATTTCTCTGGCGCTTTATCCTAACATGCAAAAGTCAAGCCTAGTAGATAGGGTGTGCCAGGGAACCTCAAGCTGAAGTGCTTTCCATAAAACAGCTGTCAGAAATGACTAAAGAATTATTTCAGACACTGCAGACCAAACAGATAGAATAATCAATGTAGTACATGATTTCAGATGGGGTATTAGACAGCATAGAAAATGGCAATAAATTACTTTACTGGGACAACTGGTAAGATATAAATATTGACTGTATGCTATATTTTATGTGATTATGGAGCAAGCACATTCATTGTCTAAAATTATGTGACGATGTTCATGTTAGGGTATACTAAACACAAAGGAACAGATGTAAAAGCATAGAATCTTTGCAGTTCTTCATAAATCTAAACTTGTTCCAAAATACAAATATTTTCTTTAAAAAGTGTTGACTCTCATGCACACAGTGAAGGACAACTCCAAAGAAGAGACATTACATTGACTCCTCCAGGCTGCTGGACTATGCATCAAAGGTTGTCCTATCACAGAAGACCGCCAATTCCACCAACCATGGTCACATCATAATTACACCATTCATTAGAAACACTAAATGAGACTCTTAGAATAAACCAGTGACTCCTGTGACTCTAATGTGTACCGTGGGTTGGACACCACGCGTCACTTAGCTAGGCTACACACACGGGTACAATGCAAGTCTTGTTATGTTGCATATCTAGGTCAGTGGTCTAGATAAGGCCAGGGACTCTGCATTTCTAAGACCCAAGCACCTACCTGTTCCTGAGCTCCACATGCTGAAAAAGCAAAACCATGAAGCAGAATGGGCCTCAGCCCATGCCTCAGCAGAGCACAGGACTGTGTAAGTAACGGGCCAGCTTTTACCTTGGTTGCCATTCCTTTGGACTGACCACACCTAGTCCCATCCCCATTGAGTCTCTGTCAGATATCACTAGACAGTCTTTTTAAAGGTAAATGGTAGACTGTAACTGGTCCTGTACAAGCCTCATGGGAGGAAGGGTGAGTGCAGGCTGCCTGACACCTGCCTGCATCAGGACCATGCTATGGGGCATAGATACTTTACTTGCAAGAGTTGTTTCTCCAGTGACCTCAGAGGACAGTTAAAATGACAGTGAGGTGCTGGTCTGACGGCCAGTTTTTAACAATCTGCACAATGTAACCTTTCTTACACGCAAATTTAAGCCCACTCATTCTGATTTGACCTGTGGAGTTTGTTTTGATTACTCCTTTGAGTCTATACAATGCCATGTAACTCTTGCAGTGATCTTCAATCTGATAATAAAATCTGAGCAGAAAAAGGACTGTGAATATAATTATAACATAGTACCAAGAACATAATGGTTAAGAGTTGCCAAGGCATTCTAATTAAAATTATAAATGCCACTATGCTTCTTGAACCCTGTAAGTATAAATGAAGTCTCGCTTTTTCTTCCCTCCAATCACTTGTTCTAGAAGGATTTCAGTGAAATGAGAACAGAAACAAATTCCCTGGACAATCTGTAATCAAAGAGTGAGAGCCATATCACATGACTGTCAATCATCCAGGCTCACAAATGAAATGATTCTTATGAACCCCCTTGATAACCAGCACACGTTTTCTGACTCTATTATATTCCAGATAATGTTCCAGACACATGGGGAATTTTATGCCACTAATAAAACTGTGATTGACTGGGATTCAAGACTGAGCTCCTCTGTACTAATTTTATTATAGAGCTGTTACAATATAAAAATACTTGTTGGCCCCTCTGGAGATAAATAAGTTTTTTAAGAGTAAGTTTTATGTTGCCCATATTAGACTTATCTGCCCACCCACGAGTCCCGGCAGGTGAGGTAGGTCAGCCCGTCTGTCCTGATGCTCAGAATCCAATCAGCTTGTTCCTCTGGCTGGAGTCACTACTGCTTCAGACAGGAACCTTGTATTTACACAATCCAGCAGATGGGGCAAGACTATAAAAGCCTCATCCATTGCCACTGTAGATGTACAGACTACACTGCAGCAAGTACTGCCCAAATTTTATAGCCCCTTAGAGTAGGGAGAAGAGGCTATCCAAAGTCTGCAACCATTCAGTGCAGAGTGGAACACTGCTGTGAGCTCTCCAGTCCTGGCGGCTTTACTCACCTGGTCAATCTCCATGAGTTTAGGGTAGGCACCAGGCCATTCTATGGCCACCTTCACGATGTCGGCGGGTGGCGGCATTGTGGGACCAGAGGAAGTCCGAAGCCGGTGGAAGTGGGGGTCCTAGTGTGTGGACGGTCACACGTGTCTATACCTAACGAGCAATGACAAAAAGAAAGAAGTAGTTCAGCGCAGATGCAAGGCGAACTGGCTTCATCACTTCCTGTTTTCACTGGCGTATGAGAAATGCTCCCCTTGGCGCCGTGGGACTGAAGCCACAGGGGCAACAGCCAAAGGCACCACAGGTCTCCAAAGAAAGAACGGAGGCTGTGCTAAAGCATTGGAGGGGTTCAGCTTGCCATGTTTCCAGGAGCCAAAGAGCAGCCTGCTTACCACAGGATGGAACCCAGCTCTCAAATGGTGCTCCGGCCTGAGTGAGCAGGGATCACGCCCAGACTGCATGTAAACCTTGGCGCTCAGCAGTCTCCGGAAGAACACATTGCCCAGGAAGTCATGGTCAGGAAGTAGGTTTTATTTAAAGCATTTTCTGTGTGTCGCAAATAGATCCGCGCTATAGCAACCAGGATATCTTGAGGAAGGAGAAATTCCCCAGGAGTTCACACACGCTTGCTCCCACTCCCTCCCCAAGGCTAGTCTTCCAGAGGGAGCTTATACAGGTGGCTTGGGCAGAAGAGCCTTGAATTCTATCACAAAGGAAGTAATGGTTGCCCTCTCCTGCCTCTCCATTTCTGTATCTCGCTGATCATTTAATGTGTGCATAAATATACAATATGGAGACTCCCCAAATGTCACCCCGCCCAACAGCCCTTTCCTCTAGCCCTACAGCTGTTCAGTTATTGGTTCTTTCTTTCTTTTTCTTCCTTCCTTTCTTTTCCTTTTTTTTTTTTAATGTGCATTGATGTTTAGCCTGCATGTATGTCTGTGTGAGAGTGGCAGCTCTTGGGGTTACAGACAGTTGTGAACTGCCATGTTAGTGCCGGGAATTGAACCAGGGTCCTCTGGAAGAGAGCAGTCAGTGCTCTTAATGACTGAGCGATCTCTCCAGCCCCCAGATATTGCTTCTTGATGCTCATGTCCTTATGGATGTCAAACGAACACAAAATACATTCTGACGATTTCTCCTTTCTTTACACAAAGGCACCAAGCACCCTGGGCCCTTTTTGATTGAGTGCATCTTCTGGGTCTCTGGGTGCTACAACAATGGAGTATACTCATTGTTTCCACAGCTGGTTATCTGGGTGTATCCTCTCTAAACAGCCAGGCCCCTGCTGTGGCTTGACTCCATGCTTTCTTTCCTACCTTTGCTGTTACAAACCAAGCCTGCAAGTCATAAACGTATGCATATGTAATTTTTTTCACATGTAAAAGTTTTTCTCTACATTATAATCACAGATGTAAAATTGCTGCCCCAAAGAGAAGATACTGTTTAAAATTCTGCTAGGCATCTCCAAAGTCCCCCTCCCCCTTCAGGTTCTACCAACTTGCCCTCCCTCTAGCAATGCCTGAGGCAGCCTGCTTGCACACAGCCTCGCCAACAGATGGAGTGTATGCCAGCCTGAAAACCTGACAGGCTGAAAGTTCACACCTCAACATACTTTTTAGCTTGTATTCTTCTCATTGCTAAACACAGCGGTGGAAATTCACAGGTTCCCTTCCTTATCCACTGTCCAAATTCTGCCTGTTTCTATGGATCCTTGGTCTTTTTTTTTTTTTTTTTTTTTTTAAGGAAATACAAGTCTATATAAAGACTTTAATCAAACATGTCTTTGGTTCATTATCAGACCATCACAAGTCTTGTTCATTGCCAATGACCATCACATCACAGTGATATGACAAAGATGACAGAGTTAATGGTGACACCTCAGTGATACCCACAGTTGTGTGCAAAACTACCTTCAGTGGAGCTGACCAGCAAATGAAGTAAACCCAAACAAAGCTCTTGCTCCTGGCTAAGGATGATGAGGAACCCTGTTGTGCTAAGCAGTGTTGCCCAGCAAGGACCAGCCCACAAGGCACCGGTTTATCCTTTCCTTCACAAATCATTATTGGACCTCTGTTAGGTGCCAGGCTTGCTCTCTGTGTTGAGGACACAGTGGAAGACCTGGGTGTTAGATGCCAACAAGATACAAGAAGAGCGAGGCAGGGGTAGGGGCCCATCAGCACACACTGGTGTTGGTGATTTTCAGGTGGCAGGGAGGTGGCCTAAACAAAGGGACCACAACTGCAAACAGGAAATGCAGGGAAAGCCTGGCTGAACCTGCAGTGCAGCCAGTGTCTGAGTGAAGACCTGGGAGAAGTGTGACAGTGGGCCCTGTGGACAGCTGAGAAATCACTCTCCAGACTAGGAAAAAGTACGTGCAAAAGCTCGGAGGCAGAGATATTCCTGGAATATTCTTAAGATAGGCAAGACAGACCCTGAAAGCAATTAAGACCAGGAAAAAGAAGAAAAAGAAAGCTTCAGGGAGCAGTGGGTTCCCTGTGTGTGCTCCTTCACCATTGGCTGGCTCATGACTGCTAGGCAAGAAGTTCATGTACAGCTGCTGAGAAGGTGTTCAGCCAACTATATTGCTGAAGAGATGGCTCAACAGTTAAGAGCACGGTCTGCTCTTCCAGAGGTCCTGAGTTGAATCCCCAACAACCACATGATAGCTCACAACCATCTATAATGTGATCTGATGTCCTCTTCTGGCCTGCAGGTACACATGCAGATACACAAAATTAATAAATAAATCTTTTTTTAAGCCCTAATGGTTTGCATTATGTTTCAGTAACTTTAATTTTCTAGGATACTATCCCGAAGAAATAATTATGAAAACAACACAAAGTCTTCTTCTGTTTAAAACTGCTCAAAGTTGGAAAAACAATAGGGGCTTATTAAATAAGTCCAGTGTCTCAATCTGCACTGGGACTGGCTCTGTAAGGTCTTTGCCCTGCTATACTTGAGACCATTCGGAACACAAACCCTATCAGCACCAAATCACTTCAACTCAGGATCCACATCCAAATACATGCCCCAGAATAAAAACTAAGAAAGAAGCTCTGACGTGAACCCAGGCTGTGTGTGTCTCAGGTAACTCAGTTCAAAACAAAGAGCACCCAATCCTGGCGGTCGGGAGAATAGATCACAGCAATAAAAATGCATTGAGCACCCCTCCACCTCTCCTCAAAACAGTCTACAATTACAGAAAGAAGTGACTTAACTTTCTAGGCATCAAAAGGCGGGCCTTGTTCTCTTTTCATTTTAACTGTTCCTTATTTCTGGGAAAGAAACTTGCTGAACAGGTGAGAACACAATGGGCTGGCACTGCAGAGCCTCCCCTGGAGAGCAGAAGGGCAGCTTGCACAAAGCAGCCATTGAAGGCAAAAGCCAGGCACTTCTCTGGCTCCCTTCCCAGGCCAACCAGGCCTCATGGGCCCTCCCTGTAGTGACAACAGCAGGGCAGACAGAGAGCACCAAGGCTCCCAGGGAGTGGAGTTGGAGGCATAGTGGCAGAGTGAGCAATCCTTCCCACATTTTCCTCCTCAGAGGAAGTCACCCTGGCCTTGAATGCACTGTGTCTCCTGCTCCCAGAAGAGCTTAGGGCAGAATCTCAGTAGCTTTAGCTTTCTGAGGCTTGACCAAGGTCAGATCTCGGCCCTGTATACTGCAACGGGGTTGGCAGCATCTCTGATCTCTCCTCACTACTAAAAGGTAACAGCCCCCTAACCGCCAACCCCACCCCTGACCCCGCTTCATGAAAAGTTCTGAGGCAGCACACACTCTGGGAAGATCACTGGTAGTCAGGGCAGTGCCACTAGAGCTACACAGGTAAATGGTCTTTCTGTATCTGCAGTGAATATTAACACATAGGCCAAACTGGCCCAATTCTTGGTCAGTCATAACAGATAGAAATATACTCTGTCGGGTGTGGTGGCACACACCTTTAATCCCAGCACTCGGGAGGCAGCGGCAGGCAGAACTCTGTAAGTTTGAGGCCAGCCTGGTTTACAAAGTGAGTCCAGGACAGCCAAGGCTACACAGAGAAATCCTGTCTCAAAAAAAAAAAAAAAGAAAAGAAAAGAAAAGAAAAGAAAAAAGAAAAAGAAAAAAAGAAAGAAAGAAAGAAAGAAAAGAAAAAGAAAGAGAAAGAGAAAGAGAAAGAAATATACTTTGAAGACTTTACCCAAAAAGTCTGGTCTCCTGGTACCCTTTGCTTCCCCTAGCAGAACACGTGTGACACCTGCCTCTTGTCAGTTTTTTCCAACATGCCGGAACACCGTAAAGGAAGATGCACAGCACGTGCATCCAGGACCAGGTCAGCATTTTCATTGCTGGCTGTCAGATGACTAACCTTTCATGAGAGCTACCAACAAAGGGAAAACTAAGTGCACCACACCCCACAACTCCCAAGTAATGTGCAGGTTTCCTGACATTGCCTAGTTAATGCAATCAGCCCAGACAGTCTGGTATAATAATTCTTACACAGACTGAAATCTGAGGACTACTGAGGGCAGAAACAATAGGGGAAGCAGCCGGTGCATCTGGCAAGACATCCTGACCACTGCTTTCCAAAGTAACCATAAATCTCTGGAGGCGGGCGGGGGGGGGGGGGGAGAATCCTAAGGTGACCCTGCTTGCCTGCTAGATTCACTTCATCCCATGTATAATACCAAGAGTCTGCAATCTTACTACGATGTTCAGTAGCTTGTTTACACTTGAGTGTATGAGATAAAAGAGGCCCTTTTCACTAGCCAAACAGTTACTAAACTCTACGTCTCGGTTACATGTGGCTCTATACACCCCTGATAGGTCCATTCTACTGCTGAAAGTCTCCCTGAGTCATGTTTCCAAGGGACAGAAGTCGCTCCATCCCTAACTAGATGTCTATCTTGCTGTCCGATTCATTGCAGTGTGAAAGAACCGGACACTGGACCCCACGGTAGAACAGAGGGACAAAACCATGAAACAGCAGAAGGGCATGCCTGATCCCTTCATTCCTTTTCTCTGACCTACATGGATATTATTGCTGGTGATGGAAAATGGCTTTACAGTAAAGCCTATGGGATAGCAGAGAAGGAGCCACTGGCCTTGTTCTTAAAATGTTGAGTAATTCCCATCTCCCTGTGCCTCAGGCTGTGGGAAGAGGAAGGGGCTGCCACTGAAAGCAGACCTCGGGTCACTCTGAGGCTGACCTCATCTTCCTGGGGCTCTCTAGCTTCCATGTGTGAGGTTGCTGCATTAGGTGAGCACTGGACCATGAGAAGGCTCATGGCAGGCCGACTAGGTTGGAGAAATCTTTGTTCCCGGTGTTCCATCATTCCGTTCCAAGCCCACGGATAGAATCTTGTTATCTGCTATGGATTAAATAACCACAGACTTATATGCTAGGGACACTGGCCCCAGCTGGTGACACTATCGGGGGGGGGGGCAGTAGGACGAGGTGGTGCTTAGGGAGAGGAATTGGGTGACTGAAGGCGTGACTTGGAAGTTCATACATAATCTCCTCACTCTCACTCACTTGCCTCATCTGCCCCTTTCTCTCTTCTACCACTCTGGCTCTTAGGGAGGGAGCAATTTTGTTCCACTATGACATTCTGCCAACAGAGCCAAGTGACTGGGAACTGAAACCTCTAAAGCTGTGACTCAAAATCAAAAGGAGAAGAAAAATCTTACCTCATTAATTGTTTAGCTCATGCACTTGTCAGAGTGGCTGAAAGTCTGACTAGCAACATCCATACTCTACAACTGCAGTGATGCAGTGGCGCAGTGGTGCAGTGGTGCAGTGGTGTAGTTATGCAGTAATGCGGCGATGCAGTGGTACAGTGATGCAGTGGTACAATGTTACAATAATGCAGTGGCACAGTTATACAGTGGTGTAGTGGTGCAGTGGTACAGTGATGCGGTAATGCAGTGGTGCAGTGGCACAGTGGTGCAGTAATGCAGTGGTGCAGTGGTACAGTGATGAAGGGATGCGGTAGTACAGTAGTATAGTAATGTGGTGGTACACTAATGCAGTGGTACAGTGATACAGTAATGCAATGGCACAGTTATGCAGTGGTGCAGTAATGCAGTGGTGCAGTGGTACGGTGATACAGAGGGAGCAGAGTCTGTCACCCAGCCTGAGTTAAGGTTGTGATTCCCAGACTTGCTGAGCCCTGACTTTGTTTCTTTTTCTGAAACATATTTCACAAAGAACAATCTTTTAAATAAATCATATGGAAGGGCAGGCCATGGGGACATGAAAGTCCATGTGGAATGTGTCCCCCTGCACTGGAGGGTTTCCCTGAACCACATATGATAGAGGTTGGTTCTGTAGATTGAGTCTATCTCTGTCTGCACCTGATGGCCATTCTTGGGTCCTGGGAGGCCAAAAGGAAACTAGTGAGCCTTAGAGACCAAGGAGCATTTTAGAATATGTAAACATTCAGGAGAAACTGAAGAAAGGGAGAAACTGAATCAAAGCCGCAAGCCCAATGCTTCATTTTATGTAAATACTGTTGACAAACACCAGTCATTTTAGTAATAACTAGGGCTATTTACTTGCCATGAGAGGAAATGTGCTATTTGCTATGATTACCCTGAAATTTGATGGAAACTTGGACAGAAAATCTTTTTTCCAGCATCTTCACTTGTCACTGTGAATGGTATAGGACAGGTGTCAGAAGGGACAGGATGGTGGACAGGATCTAAGAAGAGGCAAAGGCGAAGCCCAGTCTTCTATTTACTCTTTGTCACAACTGTGTGATGGAACTAGTTATTTTCTGTAAATAGTGAACAACTGACATCTTGGTCAGTTTAAATTATTTCGTCCAAATGTTTCCACATTGTGAGGAAGAGAAGCCTCTTTAGCAGTAACTGTAATGGACCATGAACCCTCCATGATGGCTCCTCTGATGATGCTCTCACTCCCACAACCTCAGGGTGTGACTGTATGTGGAGGCAGGGCTTCTGAATAGGTGAGGAAGTAAAAAGTGAGATTTGTGGGGTAAGCTTTAGCCAAGCACGGCTGGTAACCTGACAAGAGAGGACAGGGGCAGGCAACAGGGAAAAGCACAAGAGGCTTCAAGCTCACATGCGAGGCCTCAGAGGAATCAACTCTACAGACACTGTGACCCTAAGGCTGGGTCCTCAAGAACTGTGGGACGTAAGTAAGGACTTCATAGGAAGAAGCTGAAACAGCACAGTATTCAAAACCCACTGTGAGGCCTTAAGTAAAGGAACAATCCGAGAAAACACTTGGACCAAAGAGGACCCAACCTGCCGCAACACTCCTCTATAATAATCTCTCCGGAGTTTATTAGGAAAACACTGGTATAGCCTAAAGACAATGAACAAAGCAATTTCTGAAGGAGGAGATGCATTATTAATACATATACAATAGAAGAAATAAAGGGACGAGAATTAAAATCATGAAGGATGCTTGTCGATTATATTGATTAAAAAGTTTATTGATTGGCAAGACTATAAAAACCTTAAAAATAGTGTCATACATTTATTTATTTATTTATTTATTTATAGGTAAGGTCTCACGCAGCCCAGGCGAGCTTAAATTCACTACATAGCCAAGAATGGCCTTGAACTGCTAATCTTTCCCCTTGTAACCATGTGCCTTGGTGCCGCTTTGGGCAGTGCTAGGGGTGAAACTTAGGGCACTACGGTGCTCAGTAAGCACCCTACCAAGTGGGCGATGGCCCTGTTCACACACTCCTCAAGGGGGAAAAAATCACAAGCAAAAGCTTTTTGAAAAAGAAGTACAAATTTTAACAGCCACACAATTCGGAGTAACAAATTTAGCTTTAAAATAATTTCTATTCTCACAAAGTATCTGCTGCAGCAGGGCTTCGCAGCCACAGCACCTCAGGCGTTTGGCACCACATGACTCTTGATTAAGAAACACATCAGTGCACTGTGAGCTGTTGACAGTGTGCTCCACCAGAGGCCAGTAGCACCTCGGGGGTCATGGCATAACAAAATGTCTTCAGACCCTGACAACTGCCCCTTACAGTTGGGTGGAGGAGACATGAGACTCCCCTGATTAAAGACTAGGCCACTAAAGGAGGTTAAATCTAATCTTACTTTTAAAAACCTCATTAGACAGACTACCTTCACAAGTGGACACTAATAGACTGAAGTGAATTAAGAGAGAGATGTGATGTAGAGAAAGAATTTGTTTTTATGCTGCTAAAAGCCAATAGGAAAATAAATTCAATGTGAAACCATGAACACCTACACAATATGTGGGAACAGTCATCTAAGCAAGCATTTTCTGACACACACGGCTATGAGGAACTCTGCACACCCAATTTCTCTACTGTCCCTTTAGGGTAGTAGGACTCACCCCATGGGCTACTGCCCGACAGATGACGACATGTGGGCCCTATCTTTGGCACCAGGAACAGGCATCCAAACCAAATGGGACCCAAACAAGGCTGTTTCTGGTGACTGCCCACGAGGTATGGAAAGACAGGGTTCTCTCTCTTCCCACTAAGGACTGAAAAGCTAAAGCTGTCTGTAGACTTGTGCCCTTCGAGTGCGTAGGAGTCTGCAATGAAAAGGAAAAAGGCAAGAGGACAGAAGCCAATGAAAGGAGGGCAGGCAAAAATAAAAAAACAAAACAGGTGTGAGGACAGCATCCTAGCAGCTAAGTTTCTGGTTTCTACCACTTTGCCAACCCTGATGCCCGTCCTAGATGCAGGAACAAATGAACTCCCTGCCTTTCTGTGAGTTTAAGCAATGGTTCTCCTACTTGTAATTGAACCACTGTTAATCCATGAACCCTGCCCCGTTTTTTTATTGCCCTGGGCTATTATTATCTTGTCATTAGATGACTGGCATAAAACATAGTCCAGTTGCACAACTGAAGTTTGCCACCCAGTGGTAAGTGACTTCAGAGTTCCAACCTCACCTGGTCCTCAGGGCTCAGGGAGCTGTTTCACTCAAGGATGCTAGCTGAAGTCATGCATGGATTTCTGGAATTAGTCTCACTTAAGCATCTCTTGTACAACATGCCTTCTCTGAGATTTTAATGGATGCAATGCAAAGAAAGAAAAAAGGAGAGCCAAGTCTCTTGGAAAACACTGAATCAAATAGTAGTTACCAATAACTGCTGCACGTACCATATACTTTTCCTAACAGTGTTCTGAAAGAAGTACCGTTACAGAAAAGGCAGCATGTCCTCCATCTCCATATGTAGCCCAGACAGTCAGAACACAGGCCACACTTGCCTGAGTCAACAACCCATGATACAGTCACTAGTGCACTCCTTTTTTAAAGGGGGTAGAGGGTGGCTTTACTGCAGGACATCTCGGGGCTCAAATACAACATGTGTATACTGTGAAGTCTCCATATCCAATGTACAGTATTTTCAATTGTATCTGTCCAGACCATGATCCTATGACACTGGCTTCTCGTGGGATATTAGGAGACAATGAATCGAGGCTGTTTGCCTCCTTGGTTTCTCAATAAAGAGAACTGCTGAAGGTATTTGGGCAGAAATTAATGGAACATGGCAGAGGAAACTTTTTTCCAAAATCCATACTGAATTACCATCCCCTGGTGGAGAGACTGTCTCCAGGAAAGCCTCCCAAATCATCTGTACAACAGTTTCCAATTCTCATAACACAGCCAAAAGTCAGCTGAGTGCAGCTTCTTGGGTGCAAATGAGCAGAAGATAAAATGACAAAACAAAAACAGGATACGTGTGTTAGCATATCAGCAGTCAGCTAGCCCACCCCTAAAATCCTAGAAACCTGTGATGTCATTACCTGTTGCTGCCAGGTGTATGCCAGATGTGCGCCTGATAAAAGGGTCCCATACTCCAACCATCCCTTTCTCTCAGTCTCTCTTTCTCTTTCTCTCTCTCTCTGTCTCTCTGTCTCTCTCTCTCTCTCTCTCTCTCTCTCTCTCTCTCTCTCTCTCTCTCTCTCTCTCTCTCTCTCTCTCTCTCTGTGTGTGTGTGTGTGTGTGTCTCCCTGTCTCTCTCTCTCTCTCTCTCTCCTCTCCTCCCTTCCCTTCCCTCAGATAAACTTCCTTGTATCAGACCTGTTTGTGGAGTGCAATTCCTCACATATATGGTATAACAACATTTACTTGTGGTCTACATGAATCTGAGCCTCTCACATCCTACTTTGATTGTGTGACTGCGACTCGAGACCTGGACATAGACCTTTCACAGACTGCTTTCAAGGAGCCACCCCTGTTCTCCACCGGTACATACTCCAAGGGGTTGCAAGTCAGTGTGCCAGGTAGGTGTCCCCTTAAGATCAACAACAGTTCGTTTGCAGTGTCTGCTGGCTGTGGAGCCTGAAGCAGACAAATCTCTTGTCCAGCCCGTTGGGGTCATTCCCAGGTGCGGTGACGAGTAACAGAACTGTGGCAAAGGTTTGCTGTTTGTATCCCCTTAAGATCAACAACAGTTCGTTTGCAGTGTCTGCTGGCTGTGGAGCCTGAAGCAGGCAAATCTCTTGTCCAGCCCGTTGGGGTCATTCCCCGGTGCGGTGACGAGTAACAGAACTGTGGCAAAGGTTTGCTGTTTGTATCCTCACCAAAAGGCTGCTGTTTCCTGAGCTGGCCTGTTCACTTCCTTTTGCCCTGTATCTGCTTCAAAGAAGCCCACCCAGAAGTCAGCGCCAGAGGTAGACAGCAGCTCCCTGCAGAAAGTGGACTTCACAGTCATTGATGTTAGAAACTGCCAGAAGACATGTTCTCGGGTGCTTAGAAAGACCCATGACACCAGAGCTCCTCTCTACCCTTACTCTGTTTGTGCCACTTGCCCTAGTGGGGGACTCTTTCCTCCTGCACCTCTGCAGTTCTAGGCTGGCCCAGATGGCACAGCTTAGAACCGCTCAACATTTTCCAGACAAACGAATGAACGAATGAATCACTTGCTACTTAAACACAATTGCAGAGACTGTTGAAGAAAATTATGCAGGAATACTCAAGCCAATGATTTGTTTTTAAAATCCAGGAAACCTCCAAGCATTTTTTTTTTAAAAACAGCAGCTATTCCTTGGACAGAAATAGAAAGGGAGCCAGAAGCTCAGGGGTAAGATGGCCTATTCCAGATTCTTTCCTCCTGGAGAAATTCGATGGAAAACAGGATGAGACTGACCCAGGCTGCTGGGCTCTCTTCCCCTCACTCTGGGCTCCCAGCTTTGGGAATCAGAATTTCTACTGGAAAGCTCATTACTCTGCAAACTAATGCACACACCTCCTCTCCTGTTCTGCTTTTTTGGATATTTGCTTTTCACATTCCTTTTCCTCTACTGTAATGCCAGCGCTGCTCGCTTCCTCCCCGCAAGGCCTGTCCCTTGGTGACAGGCACACATTCCCCAGCAAGAGGCAGAGCCAAGGCCCCAATTCCCTATCTCAGAAGCCAGACTGACAGCCACAGGAAATGCTGCAGCCCTTCCATCAGCTCGAAGCCAAACACTCAAAGTTTCCAAACCTGCTGATCAAAAAACAATACATGAGACTCTGCCGTTCTCCGCTTCACTCAGCTACACAGAACTCGAGGGCCAGCCTAGAAATTCGTTTGACTTAGATTGGTGGGGAGGGCTATGTGGACCACAGTGCTGATTAGCCCCGCCCACCCCACACACAAACACAAACACACACAATAGTCTGCCGCAGCAGCAAAGGCAATCAGGCAGCACACAGGTACACTTCGGCTCTGGCCTCACCTCTTCCCCTTCTCCCTCAGGAGTTTGAGTTTCATTCTGCTCATAGGTGCAGGTTTATCCAGGGTCAGAGAGTGGTCTGGGTGTTAGCACAAAGCTCCAGGACTCTAAACAAGTTACACAATGTCTCACAGTCTGCCTCATCGGCAAACTGGACCGGCAATGGCAGTGCTGGTCAGAGATGCACACCCCAAGTATGTTACTCTGCACGCCCTGTGGACTTAGATTCGAAGGCCATTGGTGTACATCGGCACCTGCGCTTCTATCTCTGCTTCCTCTGTCCCCGGAAGCAGGCCACAGAAACCAAGAATCCTCTTCCCTCAGCAAGTCACAGGCACTAGGACTTGTTGCCAGCAAACTAACAGAGGCAATTCTGAAAGTCACTCTTCTCTCCTGTCTCTTTTCTTCCGAGCAATGGTTGCCTTCCTTTGCTTCTTGTAACTGGAATAATAATACCCTGACCAAAAGCAACCCAGGGAGGAAAAGGTTTAGTTCATCTTACACTTCAAAGCGGCAGGTCATTGTCATGGAAGGAGAAACAGAAGCCGACATGGAGAAACACAGCTCCCTGGCCTGCTCTTCATGACATGCTCAGCGTGCAGTCTTGTGCAGTCTACCCACTAATCACAAAATGCCCCACAGCCATGCACATGGGCCAATGTGATGGAGCCATTTCCTCAGCTTGACCTTTTCTCAGGTCTGTGCCAAGTTGGCAACAGCTAGCCACGAAAACCATCATTCCAGAGGGAGGCCTTCCTTAAACCCAAGAGGAAGGGAAGCTGAAGAGAATCTGGAGAGTTCTGCTGGGTCCTGCCCATTGCCAGCAAGGCAAACACTCATCCTCAGTCACATTTCACAAGCTCTCCATCCTCCTTCGAGCTTTCCTTTGGTCCTTGGGTCTAGATTTTTGAACATGCCTATGGCACAGACAAGTTTGATTAAACAAGTGTCATATTTTTTCTCTCTTTGTTACTTCTTTGTTTTTATATGCATGCCAGCTGTGGTCAATCAGAGGTGAGAAAAGGCACCCCTCTCATGAGACAGCTATAAAGATGAAATATTTATAAAGCAATGGAGTAGCTTTTATTTTTATTTTTTTAATTTGCCAGTCTCGGGGAACCTGAATGACTTGTAACCTGGACACATATAGTGTCATCTTATGGAGTCACAGAGTCACCACTGCCCAGGAGCTCTTCTCCTCTAAAAAAGAATCACAACAGACGCAGACATGACAGGGTTGCAAACCACAAGAGGAAAGGATGATGTCACCCTAAGTCCAGGAAGGTTTGTAAGATTTGGAGAGAATTTCTTCAGAGTTTTAGGAGATGCAGAATGTTCTAGGAGAAGAGCTGTACTGAGGTAAATGGGAGGGTGGATATTATGGGTAAGATACTGTGAGGACTACCCCTTTCCTTGCAGAGAATTGCCTGAACAGCTGCATGATAGACCATGGGACCCATTGTCTCTGCTGGTTCAGAACCAAGTGCCTCAGGACGACTCTCTGTGAGAGACGTGACCTGGACACAACATCTTAGAGCCTTCCTCCCTGGGAAATGCATAGAGTCAGATGCAACTGAATACCTGGAGGAGCAACAAGTACACAGAGGCAACCTGCCACACAACTGTTGCACAACTTCCGCAATTATGTTCTTCCGGCTTCCCATAATGCCATCTGCTTTCTTGTGTCAGACCATCCCAACAAGAAGACAGAGGGTAAACATAGCCTATTTGTGCCTGCTTAGTTCTGATGCCCAGAAACTGTGGATACTGCAGGGACTAAAAGTGTCGTGAGTACTCAGCTCTGTCTAGAAGCCATCGAAAACTCTTTCAGAAAAGACCAGAAAGAAAACACAAATCTCCCTGATGCTCAGAACTTGGAAGTTCTCCACTCACGGGTGGTCCTACTGTAGACTGAAAATATTTTAACTACATTTTTTAAAGAAAAAAAATAGAATACAGCAGCTATTTATATGACACATATACTATGCGAAGACTTGTACGTACCTAGAGGTGATTTAACCTAAGTGTGTGTGTGTGTGTGTGTGTGTGTGTGTGTGTGTGTGTGTATAGGCTATATACAATGTCATCCGTTTTTATATAAGAGACTTCAGCATGGGTGCCAGTGAGAGCCCCTGAGACCAATTTTCTGAGGGACAACTGTATTTTATCCACGTGGTTATGAGGCACAACCCCACACCCACCAGAACAAACAGATCCTGTGGATGTCCCCTCTTCTCTCACTATGGGAAGCTCTCACACAAATCTGTGGCTTACAGTTTTGAATCTGCACTCCCTTACCGGAGCCACACTGGTGTAATTTGCCATGAGATAAACCCTGTGAGGGCCTGTGTTACTGCTATACACATGGAGGCATCCTTTGGGGGAGTTTTTACACAAATAGCCCAGTAACAGTGGATTGTGACTGCCATGTTTAAGGCAAACAAAATATGGTTCTTCTAGACTTATGGGAGAGGGAGATGTGGGAATTGATGGAAACCCAGGATTCAGCTTTCGAATGTGTATGAATAGGATTGTCCCTTCCTAGACAGAATCTAGACTCTCAGACAGTATGGTAACCAGCGTCAATGGGTGCAGGGACTTCCTGGGAGACCCAGTGGGAAAGCCCAAGCAGTTAGTACAAGACTGGCCCCTCTTAGTTTCCTGTTCTTTGTTCTGGTAGAGATTGCATGTAAAGGCATGGCCATTTCCTCCTCAGTCAGGAGAAAAGCAGAAGGCGGCCAGTAACAGGCACAGACTACACTCAACCTGCCCTCCCCTTCCTCCTTCTCTTCTGCATCCTCCTCCTTCTCCTCCATTTCTTCTTCTTTCTGTTTCTAAACGACAGAACTATATGTCCTCATGGGTCATTAATCTAAATAGGAAATGAAACTGGTTGATTTCTTCTGAGACCTCTCTTCTTGGCGTACAGATATTTCTATTGTTCCTCTATCTTCATAAGGCATTTTAATTGATCTGTTCAACAACTTCACACATGTATACAGTGCGTTCAGTTTACTCTCACACCCTCCCCCACACACCCTCTCTTGTCTCCTGTCCGCCATTGTCATCCCCTCTTTCTCCCTGCAGGTCCCTTTCCTATGTTCATGCTGTTCTGTTTTAGTCTTTGAGTCACTGATTTTAACTAGGACCATCTGTGTGTATCTAGTAATGTCTGACAGGCTTACTGTTGGGTACCCAACTGAAGACAATAAATGTCATCGTCCCCTAAGAATCGATCACTAGCCAGCAGTTCAGTGGAGACGGGTAGAGCCCCCAGAGTCTCCTCCTAGATCCAGGACTGACAGGTCCAGTCTTATAGGGGCCCCAGTGCACAGCCTGCCTGTCCTCTGAGTTTTACCACCTTCCAGAAAATGGATGCTTTCACATTGTTTTTTTACTCAAATGCAAAATGAAAAAATAAATAAATAAAACTCATAGCATCTATCACACAGGTTCTTCAGGATGAATACTGACGAACACTAAGATGACAGTGACGGAAGCCACACTATATAACTGTTAGCAGCGCACACATATTGCACACTTTGTCCACACAACAGCCAGGACATAAGTGCTGTTCTCAACCTCACTCTAAGAATGAGGAAATGGATTCCCTGAGAATTGCAGTGAGCAGGGCGTGCCAGTCAAAAGCTCATGCTAAACCACCACACTAAACTTCCTCTAACCTTCACACACCACAGTGAAGGCAGCCCTGGCCCAAAGCAAGGACGGCCACCACCCTGAGCCCCACAATGGTGCAGCAAGCCAGCCATCAACCTGTCTCTCAGGAGAGAGGCCAGGAGGTCTGGCACATTTTTATGACATGTCTGGCACATTTTTATGACGTACCAGTCCTCATTCTAATGCAATAGGCATTGCAACCTCTGAACCACGCTTTCTCTTTTCTTTTCTTTTTCCTTTTCTTTTTCTTTTTTTCCTTTCGACATTTTGGACATTTGAAATCAGTTCTGGTGTGGGATTTTGATGCTTAACAACGACTCAATTCTCAATGCTGTGATAGAATTTGCAACTTACTACCATCTCAGAGAGACAGTTCTGTAGGAAAGATGTCCCCAAACACCCCCACAGTTCAGATCAGTTGCAACTGTGATAAAAAAAACAAGGATCATTTCACAACCCCTTCCATAGCACCCCTCTTCACTCAATAAGGGGATGAACTTTTTTTTTATCTGAGTCGAATCTGCTTCCTCACCTGGAGAAAGAACAGAGAGATTCTTTTATAAGCAGATAACATGGTTTTATTCCCACTACTAAGAAATAATCTTAATTGACATCTAGCTCTTGGGAGCACAGCCACAGAACAAGTACTCAAAACCGAAATACCCATAATAAGCATTTAATGAGTTTATTATGGAAAAGAACCTAAACAGCAAATCAATTCAGTGGGGCACAAGAGAGTTCACTGGGAAGTTGCGCTATTTAAAATGGAAGTTTATAAAAAACTGACTGAAATCGGAGGGGGAAAAGACACAGTTGACATTTCAAACAACTACTTAAAATTTTTTCCAAGCAAAAATTAATTCAACCATACATACAGAGCACACAAGTCTCTGGGCAAAGCAGACCCAAGTGACATTTTTAGGAGGAAAAAAAAAAAATCCAGCATCTGCCTGTGGGTATTTACCAGTTCTATTCGAAGGAGATAAAGCAGCCATCTATTAAAAATGGGATCAAATTAGGCTGCATAAATTTCAAAGGGATTTCAGCCAACACCCAGCTCAGCCAACCAGCAGGACCTATGTGATGAACTGCCTGCCGAACGGGCAGAATAGTTGCCTGCTGCACTTGTATGTGTAAGCACCGCCCTGACTTCACCGCTATTCACAACGCTAGTGGCTGCAATTTCTTTCCTAGGGAAATTGTATTAACACACTTAACATTTAAAGACAGGAAATCTGTGTGAAAAATGTACGGTAAAACCCTAAGATGAGATAAGCAAGCATTTTAGAATGACATTAAAAAAAAAATCAATGACTGGGCTGGAAAGATGGCTCAGTAATTAAGAGTGCTTACTGATCTTACGGAGGACGCTGCTAGTTGAATTCGCAGCACCCACATGAGGTAGCTCACCATCTATAATTTCAGCTCTACGGGGTCTAATGCCTCTGTCTCCCTCGGGCACTGGCATGTGGATATACTACACAAGCAGATACACAAACATACATATAATAAAATAAATACTTGAAAAGTCAAAGTAATCAGTGACATCAGACAATAGTCACAACATATTTTCATTCATAATTTGCATCTACTAGTGTTTACATAATCATTCAGTGCAAATGTGCCACAATGACAAGAGCTTAGAATGTTCATATATTACTGGTTTTAAAAAATGGAATAAAAATTTTTACTTTCTAATAATATTAATGTTTATTCTCTGACCTAGAAATTCTACTTCTATGGATTTACCTAAACACAGTGAGACATATGTTTACACAGCACATGTATATCAATGACCTAACCATCCTTACCCATAAATGCCAATAACTAGACACATCTCAAATGCTCACCAAGTAATGGATGGATCAACAAATTACAGAGTGGCAGACACACAATGGACAATGACTCAGCAACTCCAAAATAATGAATTATTGATGAATATGGTGTTAAAAGTAACTTCTGCCCAGTATAGAGTCATGCTGACTCTGTAATAAATTGTTGGGCTCAAAAAATATTACCCCAGGGCTTAGCGGTTAAGAGCACTGACTGCTCTTCCAGAGGATCTGGGTTCAATTCCCTGAACCCACATGGCAATCTGACAGCCTGACACAGACGTACATTCAGGCAAAACATCAATTCACATAAAATAAATAAATGTAAAGATATCACCCCAGCTTCAATATTTAGTTATGCTTATTAGTAGCAACAAAGGGAGCAAGCCAGGCTGAGCGGCCAAGATCTTCTGACTTCACCTATCTTCCTGTCCTGGAAATTAGACATTTTTTTTTCTGTTTTGTTTCTTTGTTTGTTTGTTTCCTTGGAGGCTGCTTATATGTACCAGAACTGCAGTCCTCCCAAATTGTCCTTACATCCATAAATGTCATTCTCTCCCTTTTATATCTTTGAACGTCGCTCACCCTAGAGAATGGAGTCCTACCCAGAAAGAAGCAATGTCTTTCAGAAAGGCTGAGAAGAAACCAAGTGGCCAGCTCACCTCACTGCTCTACCTCTCAGTCTACTGCCAACAGGGTGGATTCTCTGGTCCAGTTAAATGTCTACCCACTCTTCACCAGGCCTGAGCATAAAGGTGCTTCTCTTGTCGTCTTTGGGACATTTTGATGGCTCCTGTACCATGAACATTTTTAGTTAAACAAATAAGCTGTTAAGCCATCTTTTATTCTATAATTTGTACTGCCTGAGAAACTTATCATTGGTAAAGCAAGGCAACACACCTTCCCGAACCACAGTATTGTCTAACTCCATCTTCAGCACAGATGACACAGTTGGAGGTTTCAACAAAGACCATATTTCTATAAGCCTCACATATTTCCTACCAGGTCTCTTTGAGGAAAGTTTGTTAATCAACAACAGAAGCCAGACATACATATTGTATAATTCTATTTAGAGAATACTCTGGGAAAAAAATCAAAATTACATTGCTATAAAGCATATTCATGATTACAAAAGCAACCACTTTGCGTGGAGAACAAGGGACCTCCCCTCCCCAAAATTTATTTTTTTAATTAATTTATTTTTATTTTATGTGCATTGGTGTTTTACCTGCATGTATGTCTGTTTAAAAATGTAGGATCACCTAGAACTGGAGCTCAGAGAGTTATGAGCTGCTGTATAGGTGCCGGGAATTGAACCTGGGTCTTCTGGAAGAGCAGTTAGTGCTCCCAACCACAGAGCCATCTCTCCAGCCCCTGAAAAGGGAATTTTAGAGACTGATAAAAAGCCAGTGTCTTGGCTCTGATGATGGTCATGTAACTATATGTATTTGTTGGTACTCAATGAAAACTGAGCCCCTTTACTATTCTTCGATAAAGCCATCCAAAAATGAATAATGAGATGAATCATAATATGTAATTTATAAACAGCCACCTCCTTCCAGGTGTCCTTTCAGGTAGTAGGGATATAACACAAGAAAAGTGTGTGACATTTTTTACCAAATGGAGCAGTTATGCTTTTGGGGGGCCTCACACTAACCCATAACACATGAGTAAGTCTGTGGGCCCACCAGTTGTTAAGATCACACAGACCCAATAAGTGCTAAGCCAAGCTTAACTAATGTAGATCTCACATGTAAGACCTCAACATTTTCTAGACTGTCTAAGCAATCATGTATAACATATATATATGTATATATATGTGTGTATACATACATACATGTATTTATGTGTGTATATGTGTGTGTGTATATACATATATATCTATATATATACATATATATATATATATATATATATATATATATAATCCTATACTATCTACTTGATTTTCTCCCTCACTTCCTTGTGTCCCTTCTTCTCTCCTACTCAAGTGTCACACTGTCCACTTAACACAGCTACTTAGCATCTCAAATATTACTAATTTTTATAATAAAGACATATTATCAAATATACTATCAAATAGTATCTTTATTATCAGTTTCTCCTTCAGAGCTTCTCACATTAAAAATGGGGGTTGTGATCAAGCTTGACACCAGCCTTTCTGTTTCTCCTTCTCTAGGGACACCGGAGGATTGTACTTCTAGCCTCTGGTTGGCTGGAACATCAGTGAATATACAACTAACTGTGATCAAAGACATGTGAGTAAAAGTACCATGGGCTCTGGAAGGTGCCCGGTGTTTTTGCTTCCTTGGCACAGGGAGCACACCAGAACCTATGTGGAAATGCTGTCAGCCTACACCATGGTGTAGGAGGTCACACAGACCTGCGGTGGATTTTGTAGAGCCTAAAATCCTGTTGTGTTGGCATACAGCTTTGAGAATACTGTTAGCATAGCTGATTTAGCCTTTTAGCACACTCTGGGGACCTCTGGTTCTCATGTCAGTATAAGGAAGTCCCTTTTCACACTCTTCCCTTCCCTTCCACATGACCCCACCACAATCCAGCTACACTCCCACCACCGACTTTAGCAGGCCAAAGCAACAACTCACTCTCATGTGGACTCTCAAAACACTCCTCCCACCTACCCTCCATAGAGACACACAACAGAAACTCCAGGGACTTCCAAATAGCACCCCAGCTAAAATACGCCCACTGCTCTGGGCCTTAAATACAAACAAAGGCCCCCACAGTCCAAGCAGGGCCCCTGTCCAGGCCGCTCTGCCCCTCCTCACCATCACCCACCCTGCTGTAGAGACCTCTACTCAGGCTAAGCAAGTACATGGAACTTATTCTCTTCTCTTATGCTTTTTGCCCTCAACTACTTTTAGAAAGTTTATATCCAGACTTTAATGAAAAAGAAGCAGAAACACCTTAGCTCTCTTGTCTTTTCTCCCTTTGTGTTTTTTTATATTCCTTAGCATACAAGAGGAGAATTGACCTTTGAAAGAAATCTCCTGAAGGCCATGCTCTTCCCTTACAGCCAGAAGATGAAAGCCTTTGTCATGCACTAAATACCAGAATTCCTAGCAATGTGGCAGAGGCAGGCAGATCTCAGCCTGGTCTAGACTGAGTTCCAAGACAGCCAGGGCTACCCAGATAAACCCTGTCTCAAAAAACCGTAAAGAAATAAAAACATCTAACCACACCCATAGTGAAAACAGCAACAGAAGACACACCTCCAGGTCCTGGGAATTCCAAATTCCAGAAATGACTTAGAAATGACTAAGAATTTTTTTTAAAAAAATCAAGGAGCAGTTTTCCATGGAAAATCACACTATACAAAGGAGACAGCTGACCACAAGGAAACAGCTACCCAACTCTGTCCTGGGGAAAGCAGTATCTCCTTTAATTCCGTTCCAACTAAAACCATGCCCTGGACCAGTACACCGTGATACAAGGTGTTGCTGTTCCACAGAAGAACAGGCAACATCCATACAAGCCCACCTCACGTCCATCCATCACAGGAAAGCAAAACGTCCAACTCCCTTTCTCTTTAGAACTGGAATGGGAAAGCATTTTCAACTATCTCTTTATTAACACAAGATAGAACTTCAGAGATAAGGACATCTCACACGGTGGCATCTCTAATATACAGTCTGTCAAATATAACATTAAATATAAGGTTGAATGGGTTCTTGGCTCACATAACAAGCTAGAATGTTGACATACTTGTTCTGAAATCACGACTCTCCTAAACAGCTTTAATTCAGACACAATTTTTCCCTCAACCTAAACATTAATTAATCCAACTAGATAACAAGACTTACTTTCTTCCTTTTTTTAAAAACCTCTAACTACCTTGGGAAAAAAATAACTCATACATTCTATACAACACAATTTAGCTCTGGTTTGATATTTTTCACAATAATTATCTTTGATAATTAAGAGGACCCAATCCAAGTCACACCGAATTTCTTCTTGTCATTTCACTGGCTCAAATTATCTTATGATCTGACAGGTTTAGTTGGAGGAAGAGAGCAGACACACACACACACACACACACACACACACACACACACACACACACACACACACACACCAGAGGGCATCTGTGTTCACACTCTGCCCCTGCAGCCCCTGGCAGCTCAGGACATTCATTTGCTTTCCTGGCACCTTTGATGGAAAAATGACCTACAAAAGGCAGGTCAGAAGCGACCCCTACTGAAGCTCAGGAGGTTTTTATGAGTTCTGTATGTCAAGGCACTTGGGACATACTGAAGATTATCTGTAGATGTTGTTCAGACATCTTTATATTTGACAGGAGTGGCCAACCTAATCAAAAAGGTAAGGCTTGGGGGTGCATACAATTTTTAGGGTTTTTTTTTCTATCAACAATAGCTCTTTGCCATCTCAGGTTTACTCTGAGGTTACATAGACCAGGAAAGCAATCAAATTGTTCTGTCTGCTCCAAACAGGAGTCACAGAAGTCACTTCTAACGGCAGGCCACGTTTCCACTTTATGTCCAATTTTTTAAGATGATCAAAGCCTGGCAAACTTAGCAGACTGAAGAATTTTTTCAAAGGGATGTTGGCAGTGAAAGGAGTTGGTGAGCCGTGGTCAATGCTGCTTGCTACAGGGGACTCCATTCAAGTGTGGCTGAAGTCAGAGCAAAGCAAGAAGCTGCAGATTTTCCCCAGGGGCAGCTGGTACCCAAGCTCCCTCTGGTCAGTGCTGGCCAACCCCAAAGCAGCTGCTGGCAAGAAAGGGCCACCAGCAGCCTGCTCTGCAGTGTGCCTCCCAGTGAAGCTCTCTTCAGGAGTGAGGATGGAGGAAGGACAGACCGACTCCCTCAGACGTGCCAAGAGGGCCAGCCTCTATCTCAGAAATGCCGAAAGGTCAAACCCAGGGGCAAATGCAGCTTCTGAGATGATGCAGCAGGCTGAATAATGCACTAACCAATAGCTTCGCCATGGCAGACAGTCTGAGGAGCCCTCTTTCTCTCAGGAGGAGTTCTCTGCACTCAGCTCACTCCTTGTCTCTCCCCAGGCAGAGACACAGTCAGGTATCACCACAAGGGCTGTCACGCATCGATCTTAAGTGCCATAATATGAAGACGTGAAATGACTAGTTGTCATTATAAGACCTACAAATATCACAACCACTGCATTGGTAAGAACGTATCTGGCAGCTGAGTCACCGAGCTTAGACTACACTTCAGAGGGGGATCCAAAGGTCAACAACCCACAAGCTGCCAAAGGATAAGACATTCAGAGGATGCTTTTCTTTCTACCCTTAGTGTCCCTATGCTATTCTTCCATGCTGTTTGTCGAGGGTTTTTCTCTACTCAGAGGAAAATTATGTTGTATATCACAAAACCAAACACTATTAGTCAGCATCATCTGAAAAAGAGTATAATAAAGAAACCCCAGAGAACAGAAACTGCGCGTAACATGAGAACCCCAAGTGCCAGCAAGCATCGAAAGCAACAGGGACTCCTGTCTACTCCTAGTAAGAGGGAAACTGGCACAACAGTTCTGCTGGAAATTGCTGGCACTGCCTAGTGGAACCAAAGTGTGGATGGTTTTCATGGTCTCTGGACAGAGCCCCATCCCTTGTGTACACATAAGAGAGACACTGTACGGCCTGGGCTCTAAGGTAGTGGTTCTCAACCTGTGGATTGTGACCACTTTGACAGCCCTCTATCTCCAAAAATATTTACACCACAATTCATAACAGTAGCAAAATTACAGCTTATAGTACAAGAAAAATGTTTTTATGGTTGGGGGAGGTCGCCACAGCATGAGGAACTGTACTAAAGGGCTACACGTCAGGAAGGCTGACAAGAACCACTGCTCTAGGTGGCAGACCAAGGAGTACCCATCTCCAGCAGCAAGAGACTATACAAGACGCAACTGTAGGAGAAATGAAGCATTCTCTGGTCATACACACGGTGTACGCTTTAAAGAGTGAAAACAAACCCTTGGTATAGTCACACGAGTGACATCAAAAACAGGATGATGCTCTTAAACCACTGGAAGTTTCAGGAGGAAAAAAATGTATTTTTATGAAGTTAAAAAGTATATTATTTATATTTATGTAACATTAAAGAAAATAAAGAAGTCACTGAGAGTATTCTGAATTAATTTTTACTAGAATGAGGAATAAAAATGAGATCTGTGCTTCACTGACTGGTGATAATCTATTTATTAGGCTGAGTGGCTAGAATCTGCCTATGTGTTTCTTTATTCTACTGGGTACCCACTGAAAATTCAAATTCCATCATCATTTATTATCAGCTGTGGCTTTTGGTTTTCATTTGCCAGAAAAGTTTACTTATATAAAACACAGCAGAGAACAAGGCCTCCCTACACTAATAAATACGAAAACCCATGAAATTTCCTTGAACATACTTAAATTAGCAGTAGCATTGTCTTAAGGGCACTCTGAACCATGCAGAGGACTCCGTAATGGGCTAAAGCGTCACTCCCTTCCTAAAGGGGTGAGGTGCACGGTTCCTAGGGATGTACAGCTGCACAGCACTGGATAGCTGCCGTCTCTCCAGGCACATCTCCCTGTTTCTGTCCCTGAGGTGCCCTTACGGTCTACATTCAGTCCTAACTGCCTTGAGGAGTTACTTGGAGCACCCAGTCCTTGGCTTGCTTTGAAGTCACTGGGTAGCTCTAGGGAGGTGACAGTGATGGGGACTAAGGTGTAGTAGGCCCAGAAATGTCTTCTCTCCAAGCCCCTGTTACTAAAACTAATGAAAATAATTATCAAAGATAAAATGCTGCAATGACTTAAGTTGCCACAAACATGAGCGGGGATCATCGCTCAGTCATCATCCTCATGACCTTTATAAAGGGCGTGTAAAGAACAGTGGCTGTGGGACTTTCCGTTTAAAAAGAAAAGGGAAAAGGCAAGGGGCTGCCTCCCAAGTTCTGAGTTATTACAAGGACGCTGTTCCTAATACCACATTGTAAAAATTATAATAAAGTTATACAATGAATGGAAATGAAAAAATGAGGGGATGAGCTCTGGGGTGAGAAGGCCTCGGTATGCACAGGTAACTGTGTAAGTCCCTTAGGCTTAGTTTCCCCATCTGTACAATGGAAGCAAAACTGACACCTCATAAGGTTGTTCAAAGAACAACTGAACCCAAGTATTTCAAATGCATCCTTGAGGTACAATAGCAACTCAATGCATGATTGCTTTTACTTTCTGAGATTACAAAGCCTAGCGGGCCTCAAGCAGAATGTTCCAGAGATACATTTTTGTATTTACCCATCACCTACACATCTAGTCTTGAGTGTCCTCCCAATTGAGTAATTAGCCCTCGGTATGCCTTCAAATTGTGCTAAGAAGCATCTTGCTTCTCCTCAGAGCCGAGAGAGACATATGCAAGCATCTTTCAAAGTAGTAAGAACACAAATATTCAGCAGAAAACTGTCCCTCTCCCTTCTGCTCATCAGATCAACTGGTTTGCACATTTAATCAAAAATTTCCACTGTAATTCCAGATATACCCCTCACTCATTAGGGCATCTGGCACGTGGCCCTCCCCCTACCCCCGCCCCGCCCCCAGCTTGCTTTCTTTCCAACCTGGCATGGGGCAGAGCGGAGTGACTGGCATGAGACAACATCTTTCCCACTCAGGCAGGCTGGTAATGATGCCCAGTTGATGCTGGAAGCAACCATACGGCCCGGGCTTGTAAAGGCAAGAGCAGGCAGCCGCACTGGAGGAGCAGTGGCATGCGAGCCTCGACACCTGTAGGACGACATCACCACACAAGTAGCTCCTCCTGAAAGACCACACTTGCCTGGACCTTAAAAGTGCAGCAGGGGACCGGACCAGGTGAACAATTGAGACGCTCCTGGTGGAGATGTGTGCCAAAGCACTTACCTCTCAGAGGCCATGAGCAAGCCATCTCAGCCATCCAACGGGCAAGGCGACGGAGTAAAATATACACATGCTTGTTCATGTGGAAAATCCCTATGCAGAATATTATGTTCCCTGCTTCATTAAAAGAAGTACAAGGTATATTATTTCCTGGAACTTCTTTCACTTAGCAGGGTTTTCCTCCTAAGAGGCTCAACATGTTATCAAAAAAACCCTTAATGGCTGTGCAAACAGTACTTGCTGTCAGCCAACACACCTACTGATATTGAGAAGCCCAAGATGTAAACAGAATCAAGCCAGAATTCCCAGTGCCTTCCTCTGCCAGCTGCCTTCGGAGGCCTGCTCTCAGCTCACCCGCAACACACCGGAAGCGGGAGCGCCCAGTCAGTGAGTAAACAGCACATAAGTTGTTGCTTAGTATTTCCAGACCCATACTGAAGCCATTATCATGGGAACAATCGGCACTGCACTGCGCTTCTTTACGCCTATTTTCTAATTGTTTTTCATTTTACTAATCTGTGGGTAAGGGCACGATGCATAGTTCCCAAACAGCTAATGTGGCAGAGGCTCCGATTCCTTCTGCTTTTCCCACAAGTTCTGCTTTATTGTTCTCTGAGACTAGCCCAGCTTGGCGCATGCAGTGTTCAATCGGAATGGATGCTGACAGGTATATTCCAGTTTGTTCTGACTGCACACTAGCTCAGGACAGAGGAGGGCTGTGCCTAAGTCTTTGCGGTTGGTAGACATTCATTTATTCTCCCATTTCTGTGTGTTGTCCAAAAACTACCTGTGAATTCCTGGTAGTCTCTCTAAGAACTCAATATACTATCCCCAAAGCATCACCGCCACCAGACACATGAAAAGACCGCGTTCGCTAATGAAAGCCCTAAAGCTACTGCTGTTTGCTCTGTGCTCCCATCTCCCTGGCTCCTGACATCTCCTTTCCACGAAAGCATAACAGCGCTCAAGGCAGCAGCATAACAACCTCCACACAGTATGTTTAGTTCCCTGCTAAAATCTCAGTTACCAAAAATAGCAGCGAGAAGTTCCCATCCTATGAGCCAGGAAACAAACAGTGAATGTTCCTTACCCCGAAAGCCCCAGTTCAGACCACACAGAGGAAGGCATGAAGGGACTCTGAGCCACTGCGGGATGGTGGGCCCTTCCCTTGTTTCAGTTTGGGTGCCTGGTCATTTTGTTTTTCTTCCCTTACTGATTCTCAAAGATTTGCATGAAATCTGTGAACCAGGGCTCACAGCACCCCTTAAGTGTCCCTTAGCTAGAGATGCCCGTCCCCACAGCACGGGGCAGTTCTTACAGTTCTGAGTGCCCATCTTAGGGTTACCAGGAATAATTTCGCAGAGCTGGCCTCACAAGGCTGTGCGAAAGCGGTGAACAAGAAGCCCCGTAAGCCGAGAGGGTAAATCCCTGTCTGCTTAAACCAGTACTGCCTCTTGGAAAGCCCCACCCCAGGGGATACAGCAGGTTCTGGAAGAGAGCCTGGCCTACCTGCACAGGACAGATGAGCTCAGGAGACCCTCCCTTCCTTTTGCCCTTTAACCTGATTTGGTTCTAACCGGAAGGGAAACTTGAGCCTTGAAGGGACTGATGGCTCAGTGGTACGAAGGGCCCTTTAAACTGAGAAGGTCCTAACAGGCCACAGGAGGAAAGGCGCGGCCTTCTGGGCTTAAGTGTAGACCCTGAGAAGCACAGCAGCAGGTTCTCAGGTTTGGGAGAGGAGCACTCCCACTTAGCACCAGGAGGTACTCACAACTCAGCTGTCCTCAGCATCAAAAAGCCACACCTGGCCCTGGAGACACAGTAGGCAATGCTAGCTACTCAGGAGGCTGAGACAGGAGGATTAGAAGTTCAAAGCCAACCTGGGCAACGCGTTGAGATCCTGTCTCAAAAGAAAAGAGGAGAAAAATGTTCCGGGCTGGACATACTGTTGAGTAGTGCAGCAATTCTCTAATAATCACAGAGCCTCGGTTATGTTCCCAGTACTGGGGAAAAAAAGAGTAAAGAAAAAGTCCATTGGGACCTTTCATTCTACTTCACAAAAGCCCTAAACTATGTGGGTTTGGTTTCTGTTTGTTTGCTTAATTAATTAAAGGTGCGAGGTTGAGAGAAGGCTCAGTTGTTGGTTCCTGCAAGGACCCAAGTTTTGTTCCCAAGATTCACAATTAGCGGTTCACAAGCACCTGGAAATCAGGGCTTCAGGAGGTCTCACAGTCCCCTCCTAGCCTCTGAGGGCACCTGGCCCATGTGCACATAGACACACAAATATAATTAACAATAAAACAAAAAATTAATAATAAGCCTTTCCCTCTGGCTCTTGAGCTTGCCCTCACTGAGCATTCTAGTATGTGTGTACAAACAAACCTGGCAGTTTCGTTGGTCAGTTGGTTTCCTGTCAGTTGATTCAGTTCCTGTGTCCCAAACCATTGACATCTATGGACAGAGAAGAGTCTCCTCCTGGCAAGTGTCAAAGGCCTGAGGAGTTAGCAGTACAAGCAAAATTCAGAGACAACACGTAGGAGCACGTGTCGGCAAGTGGGTTTGCAGGTAGTCCAGCAGGGGCCCAGATCTGCCCAAATCCCAGCGGGGCCATGGTCCAGAGCAGAGCCAGCTCTGGGATGCTCTCACCTCAGGAGAAGGATGCTTGGGCACTGTCTGGCCTTGCAGGGACCAAGCACAGAGGAGGTCCACATTCCTCTTTCCTGATACCCTGAAGCGAATGCAAAACTTGCACCTCAAACCCTGAAGAAGCTTGCAAACAGGCAAAACTGTGAGGCGGCTGGTATCTCCCTAGTCAATGATGAGACAAATATTCGGAAAGCTGATGGGAGAGTGAGCAGGTATGTCTTCCAGTTAACACAGATCCACCGGGGAAAGGACAAAGAAAGAAACACACATCAAGGGCAAAAAGAACCCCCCACTGCCAGGACCAAGCGTCAAACCACCTTCTAGTCATGGATGGGTTTCTGTGCCAATACATGTACCTAATTTGACAAAGTGTTGTTGCTGCCTCTTCACAATCTACTTCTCCAATATTTCCCCTTCAGAAAATGGCATCCCTACGCGAGCCGTCTCACACTCAAGCCCAGTGTGTCTTGTCTCATCCTGAACATTGATGCTTGCTGCCAAGACCCTCAAGTGCAACATCCTATGTCCTGTCCAAACCTGTCAATCTCTTCTCACCTCCACTGACACTGTGTGCACCCGGGGCCACCAAAGCAGGCTCCAGCTGGTGCCTCACACTTCATGTCCTCCCTCCGCTCCCAGCCTCAGAGACTGCACAGGGCGAAACAGCCCTTCTCCCTCAGTCTCCCTGTGGGTTTCCAGTGCTCTCAAATCCTCCACAGGCCCCTGCCTTCCAGATCGCCTGCTCACACTTGCCAGGCACTAAGGCCTCCTCTGCAGGCCAGCCTCTCAGGACTGAAAAGCTCATCTGCCCCCTCAGAGTAAATGGCATCTTTTCAGAGAAATTGTCCCTGATTCACCTGCCAGGTCCTCAGACACCCATTCTGCTTCCAGCTTGTTCTTTTCCTTTCTAGAACCAACCAATATGCAGAGCTCTATATTTCATTTGTGTGTCTGATCATTTTGTACCCTCCTTTTCTAATAGACTGTAATCTCCATGAAGTCAGGGTACGTGCTGGTTCTCTCTCCTTCTGATATGCACTGCACAGCACAGAGCCCGGAACCATGGGCGGTGAAATTATTTGCTGAATGCTATTAAAAGGAAGTAATTTAACTTCCCTAACAGCTGTGACAAGAAGATCATATGACCAACATAACCAACACAGTCCTTAACTGTACCTAGGCCCTGGTATATTGATGACAAGGTCTCACTTTGATTTTCCTGGGCTGTATGATAATTAATATAGTCACCATGCCTCTCAGGAAGCCATGACTCAGAGACAATAAATACAGTCTGTCCTCACTCATCAAGACAGGTATGGACAACTGAGTTCCCAACAACCCTGGCCCGATTCGCTAAGGCAAGCACAGAGCTGGCCTCTGGAGGAGTAAGGACACAGCATTATTTTTTAAACTAATCAACATTCAACTTTATGCCCATGCTTATGTAAATGTTGGGATGGCTAATCATAATTGTCTGACAGGGCATTTCCAGGGTGGAGTAATCAGTTAGGGGAGTCATCCCCCAGCATGAGTGCCACCTTCCAGTAGAGACCCAGGCCCAGGCAGAAAGAGCTCTGAGGAGAAAGCCGCATTGCCCACCAGACTGCCTTCGGTTCGCTGTGATGATGGTGGATGTGAGGAAGGCATCACTGTGCCTGATAGCGTTCACAGTCATAGGTGTGTTTGGGTACCAATATGGTACCCTCCATTGCCTATGCATCCGATCCTGCCTCCAGGTTCCTGCCCTACTTGAGTTCCTGTCCTCACTTTCATCAATGATTAGCAGTACTGTGGAAGTGTAAGGTCCAGTGATTCTTCCAGAACCTTCCAGGACAGGAGCCCCAGAGCAGAACTGTTAAGCATCTGGTTCGATGTACTGAGCAGCTACTGGAGTCTCAGCCTCTCCAGCGTGCAGATCTTGACTATTGGACTACCCACCCTGAATCATGTAAGCCAGCCTAGTAAATCTCCTTTTGCAACATATATTCATTCTATTAGTTGTGATCCTCTGAGAACCTTACTAATACAGAGACCATATATACATGAATTGATGACCAAGAGCTCTGCAGCTCATGCTTCCATCAATGTAACACAGCCTTGTGTATCCAGGAGCATTAAACAGTACTCCAGAACCACCACTGTGGCCCTTTTACACACTCAAATCACAGGCTGAAATATAATTGGGTGTTCATACACCTGCTATCATGCATGGGTTCAATTTCCAGTACTGAAGGGGTTGGGGGGATAAGAGTTAAAACTAAATACAATACATGTCATTGTGCTGAATAGTTTCATGTCAACTTGACATGGCTAAAGTTATCTAAAAGGAGGAAACTTCAACTGAGAAAATGCTTTCATAAGGTCCAGCTGTAGAGCATTTCCTTAATTAGCGGTTGATGGGGAAGACCCAGCCCACTGTGTGTGGTGTCATGCCTGGTCTTGTGGTCCTAGATTCTTTAAGAAGCAGGTTGAGCAAGCAATGGGGAACAAGTCAGTAAGCAGCGCCCCTCCATGGCCTCTGCATCAGGTCCTGCCTCCAGGTTCCTGCCCTGTTTGCATTCCTGTCCTCACTTTCATCAAGGATAAGCAGTATTGTGGAAGTGTAAGGCAAACAAGCCCTATCCTCACCAAGGTGCTTTGTCCATAGCGGTCCATCGCAGCAACTGGAATCCTAAGACAGTCCAAATAGGCAAAAACACCACTTGCTTGGTACCTAAGGGACGAAACAGGAAGACCAAGTACAGCTCTGTTCAGCCTCTGATGGGGATCAACTATTAGGAGATACAGACTTGTGGCTGCTCTGTTCATGTGCACGTGACTACAAGAGCACAACAGGCACTGCTTTGATGGTTACAAGTAAATAATAAAGGACTTCTTCCATCTGCCTGTCTAGCTTGCAGGTTGCTGAAGGAAGCAGCAGGCCGAGACAGAGTGAAATTCAAGCTGGTCCTGGGAGTCCCACAGACAGTAAGTTGCAGATGAATCCATTTTGTTGTAAATGGTTTTAGTTATCGAAGTTCACAATATTTAGTGCACAAATAAGAATTCTTAAGACTTAAAGGAAAATACCAGCAAGTAGTGGAATTCTTAAAAATACAGGGCTTTCATAAATACAGAGAGTGACTTGTCTAATGTTTGTGGTTGATGGAAACAGAGCCCAGGTGTGAGAATTTCACAAACAGCCCATCCAATAGACAAGTCTTATCAAGAAAACGAGGGCTCTTTCAAATGTAGTGTACACTGTTTGGTAATGTTATCATTACTGTGAGGGGAAAAAAACCAACCAAACCAAATCACTAGTCTACCAAAGATTGAGGAGAAAGTAGAACTTGGGAAAGAAAACTTCATGCAGTGGGCAAAAGTCTAATAAGTCAGTACGCATTCTATCACCCTGCACTATTGAAGACATAAAACACAGGAACCAGCAGCTAACACCTCTTCTGAGGTATCATTGCATCCCTTGATATGTATGTTAGAGACTTACATCCCTATGAGCATTGGGAGGTGGGGACTAATGTTTAAGTCTTTAGAACTCCACCGTCAGGAATGTGTTAATGTTAAATTGTAAAGGGGACTTTGAAGTTAGCCACTTGTCTCTTACCCAAAGATGCCTTTTACCATGTCACATGCAGAAAGATGGCTCCTCACCAGGTGCAGCCCTCAGTCTTAGATATCTTAGGTTTTTAGAAATATAAAACAAACTACGTTCTTTAAAAATGACTGAGTCTTATGCATCCTACTTTAAGAACTGTGATGCTTCATCTTGACTGTCAGCCCTATGGTATTTAGAATCACCATGGAAACAAACCCTTGGGCATGTGAGGGATTTTTCCAGATTTGATTCATTGAGGTGAGATGATCAATCCTAAATGTAGGTAGTAGCACCTACCTAACTACAGTGGGTTCAAGTCCTGGACTGGATGAAAAGGAGAAAGGGAGCAGAGAACAGCACAAGATTCATTATTGCCTGCTTCCTGACAAGGTGTCCACTGTGACCAGAGGCCTCACATGCTACAACTACTATGCCTCCCCCCCCCCCCATGGCAGACCCTATACCTTCAAACTGTGAGCCAAGGTAAACCCACCATCTCCCCCTGCCTCCCTCCCTGCTTTCCTCCCTCCCTCCCTCTTTCCCTCCCTCCCTCCCTCTCTTCCTTCCTTCCTTCCTTAAATTGCCTTTGTAAGGTATTTTGTTAAAACAAGAAGTATCTAGTATAGTAACACAAAACAGACTAAGGCAACACCTTAAGTGATGATTAATGAGGTAACACCAAATTGAATGTAACAATGGGATCTCACAATAAAATGGAAGCTCTATTAGCACAGGGGTAAAAACAAGAGAAAATGAAATTGTTTAAGAGTCAACATTTGACCCATCTACAAGTCAATCTCCAGGCATGTTTATAGCCATACATAAGAAATGCAGAATTTATTCACACTTTTTCCTGGGAATTTCTTCGCAAGTGAGTTTCTTCTTAGTAAAGTTTTGTTTCTTCTTTTAAAACGTGTTCAATAATAATGGTTTGTAACCCTCTGCAAGTTGCTGAGTGCTGTGTATTAAATATTTTAAATTGCATATTAGCTTTCTCTACCAACTGAGTGAATTATGCATGTAAGCTTCCGAAGCCCCACTGTATTCCACAGGTTCTTTAAGTGTATCAGAACTCACATCACTCCAAGGACAAAAGATAATGTTTGCAAGTATTTTTAGGTTCTTGGTATAATGAATTTAAAACAATTTGAGAAACACTTGCCTTTCTTTACAAACAAAAACAAAAAAGAAAAATTACCCTCTTCTATTTAGAAACTACTAGTTTTTTTTGTTTTGTTTTGTTTTTTTTTTGTCTGAAATTTTAAGAAAATAAAATGTCCTGTTTTGAACTAAATTTAGAGCTGATAAATGCAAAATAACTTCAGACATACAGGAGAAGGTGTTGTGAAGGGTACCTGTCCCAGGTGTTGCTTCCTGTTGCTGTGATAAGCATCATGACCAAAAGCAGACCAGGGAGGACAGGGATCCGTCATCTTACAGCTCAGCACTCAGCACTGACGGAAGTGAGAGATGCGCTCAAGGCAGGGTCCTGGACTCAGACTGTGGAGGAACAGTGCTTATCGGCTTGGTCCCCACAGCTTGCGCCGCCCGCTTTTCCACACAACCCAGGACCACGTGCATGCCCCGGGGTGGCACTGTCCCCAGTGGCTTGGGCCCTCCCTCATCCATCATCACTTGCCTACAGCAAACCTGAGCCTAACAGGGACATTTTCTCAATTGAGGTTCTCCTGTCCCAGATGGCTCCAGCCTGGGTCAAGTTGACTGAAAACTAACTCCCACAAGACTTCCCGACATTTCCCCTAGTTGCAGCTTTACCTCCTCCTGTCGTGTCAAGTTTCTCTGAACTAGGAAGGGGTCCAGAGTATGTCTTCCTCAAATACACATGGCAGACATAAAGACTTTTTTTTTAATAGCCACAGGACAAGCTTTCTTCTCTCCTATGACCTGCCTGAAAACAGAAGGTAAAGGCCCCCTCTTAAAATCTCCAGGCATCTCTCTCAGGAAAAAGATCACCTCCTTATCATGTGAGATGAGGTGGCTTAAAGACAGACTTGCGCCAGCTATTATTATTTCTAGACTAAGCTTGTCTTCTGTTCTCACCCCACATACTTCCCTTCCCATAGCCTCCACGCATGGAAACCTAAAGTCTCCCCTTTGTTTTGTCCCACCTCCATTTATTGTCCCATGGCAAGATGCTCTATGGGCCAAAGTTCTGACCTGCCCTTAGCTGTCATCACTGAGGGTGCCCTGCAGGTACCCACATGGCTGACCTTAATAAGCCTTGTGTTTTACTCTTGTCAATTGCCAGGTACCTACAGAGAACCTGCAAGGGTAATAGGAAGCAGGATAGCTTTCCCTCCCTGCAGCGGGACATACACAAGTTGCGGCTGTGGTGCCCTTTGCTCTCCTAGCTCCTCCATGTCCTCTTACAGCCACAGCGCCGTTGCCATTGCCACAGCCGGACCACAGTACCGTTGCCATAATCAGGAAATAAAGGTTGATGCGTGCTATTACAGGATCCTTCTAAGTTTCAAAAAATTGTCACAATAATTCCCTTTCTTATAGCAGAAAACTAATTTGTCTGAATGTTAACCAACATGGAGGTGCACACCTAGAATCTATGCAATCTCGTGGGGCTGAGGCAGAAGGATTTTCAGTTCAATCCAGTCTGGGTTATCAGTCAAGAGCATGTTTAAAAAGTAACAAAGATAATTTGTTTCCCTGGTCCAGAGCAAATAATCCAGGGTTGCTTGTGGCCTTGAGCAGTTAACATGTATCTTTGATTATTTTTTAAAGCTTTATTTTATTATTTATTATGTATACAAAGCTCTGCCTGCATGTGTGCCTGCCTGCCAGAAGAGGGCACCAGATCTCATTATGGATGGTTGTGAGCCACCATGTGGTGGCTGGGAATTGAACTCAGGACTCTGGAAGAGCAGCCTGTGCTCTTAACCTCTGAGCCACCTCTCCAGCCCCCCTCGTTGATTTTTTAGTGAGACAATTCATCCTTTCTTGGGGGTTGTTGCCTTTATTTTTGGTTTGTTGAGATAGCCTTATCTCTATGTTGCCCAGGCTGGCCTTAGGATCCTTCTGGCTTAGTTCTCTGAGTGCTAGGATCACAGGTGTACACCACAATCTGAAATTCACTATCCCCTGACGCATACGTTTTCATAATCTGGACATACATGAAATACACTGGGAAAACCTACTAAGATTATTTTATAAGATGCCCCTCCAATCAGGGTAGTCTACCAGCAGTCTGCAGTGAGATTTTGGTTACAACTTAGGATAGAAATATCAGAAGAGTGACAGTACACCTCCTATCAGGAGGCACAGTTTATTGGTTTATCTTATTAACGAAGATATAAGCTGTGAACACTTTGTAAAGAAGTGTTCTGTCTTGTGTGTACATGAACTTTGACATCTCATTTAAATTAAATTTACATGGCACTCCAGACCTAAAACTTAAGACTTCACTTATATAGTTTCTACTGTTTGCAGTCTGTATTTTTAAAGATTTTTTTTTGGAACTTTGATTTCCATTTTCTGCTTACTTAATTATTCATGTCTTTTCACAAGTTTCCTGTCTCCTGTTTATCTTATGCCATGTGTTGCAAGAATGAGTCTAATCTTGGATTCTTCAGGCAACATTTAAATCAGTGCAAGTGTGGAGTGGATTTTCAAACATGGATGTATTGGTGGCTTCTGTGTTTTCCTTGTAGCATGGAGTCAATTGTGGAAACACTGTCTCCTCAGTGCTACTTGAGTAATATTTCATATTGAGTAATGTCATATCATTCTCTTGGATCGCACAATCTGAAACCTCAGGGAAAGATTTAAGATGGTACTATACATATTTGATTACTTAGAATCAAACAAGATCAATGAAGTGAGACAGCTCCAAATAAGAGCACGAGTCAAAATGACACAACAATTGTAGGCAACAGTGATCAAAATAATTAGAAAAGAGAAAAGGGGAAGAGTTTCTATTTTATTGCCAGGAAATCACTAAGTTCAAGATCTATTCAAGCACAGGTCTCAGAAATTTGAGCCTGACAAATGTCCTCTTCCATGCCTATCTCTAATAAACTTCAGAGGTTGTACACAAAAACACAGGAATAAAATATACACAGAAACTCATTTGAATGTATGACCATGTTCACGTGGCATTGCAAATATTGTATATGAAAACAGACAGCAAAAAGCATTGGGCTCATATATTGTGGGGGGCTTGGCTTTGAGGTTTTGCTTTGGTTTGGTTTGCTGTTTTTTGTTTGTTTGTTTGTTTGTTTTGGTTTATTGAGACAGAGTTTCTCAATGTAGTCCTGGCAGGCCTTGAACTCACTCTGTAGACCAGGCTGGCCTAGAACTTAGAGACTGCTATGACTCTATCTCTCAAGTTCTGAGATTAAAGGCATGCACTACCACACCCCACATTCATATATTGTTTTTAAGTTCAGCATAATAAACATGGCCTTGGACATACTCTGAAGGCTATTTTGACTTACTATTTACCTGGTGTGGTAATGGGGCCCCTTGGCTGACTCTTGAGTCTCACCCAAAGCCACTAATTCTCCAGAGTGAACCATGGAAACATCAGTCAGACCATGTCATTCCCTGTTAAGAGTCTTCAGAGGCATCCCACCCCATTCAGAAAAATGCTCACAGCCCTGCTGGCAGCCCACTGGCCTCTGTGTGCACTCCTCATTGACAATCCTCTGGCTAACTGCTAAACTCTCGTTGGTCCCCTCCATCGCCACCACAGTCCCTTGCCAACACACACAGCTCAGTCCTGCTTCTTTAGCAGCAGATGGAGAGATTTTAAAGAAAGTATCTAGGGACTGGAAAATGGGTAAGAGAACTCACTCTGCAAACATGAGGACCTACGTCCAAATGCTCAAAAACTCCTGTAAACAGCTGGACACAGCTAGACATTTCTGTAATTTAAGCATTGAGAGATGGAGACAGCCAGAGCCAAGAGGTCACTGGCCAACCAGCCTAACCAAATGGCGAGCTTCCTGGTCAGTGGCAGAGCCCATCTCAAAACAATACGGCAGTGAGCAACAGAGGAAGGCACGCACAGCCTATGTCCTCTGGCCTTCACATGCATACACACTCACCCACTCCTTGTTTGCTACTCCCAGAGGTTAACCAAGAACTGGCCTAGGATGAGATGAGATATCTGTGAGAAAAGCCTGGTTCAGAAGCATCTAGAACAGGGATATGGTCTTGGCCCGCTTTAAACTCAAGCCAAGAGGGAAAGTGTGTTTTCAGGGACTGACCTTCAAGACACCACAGCTGTGGCTTAAACAGCAGTGCTTTACTGGTTTACGTTGGGTGGACCAGAGCACACTATTGAGGTGTCAGCAGGGCTGAGCTCCCGCTGTAGGAGCTAGAACAGACCTGCCTGGGCCCTCTGCTTGGTCCTTTCGGCAGGCCAATCTTTGGTTCAACCCATACATGCTTCTATTTGTCTATTGTTTCCCTTAAGGACGCCAATCAGAGTGGATCTGAAGCCCGCTGAACGCCAGGACAACACCACCTTAAATAACTGCAATGACACAAGTAATCTACAATCACATCCTGGAGAGATATTCATTCATACAGCCCTTGTGTGGGACACAACTCAAACCAGGAATGGCAAGAAGAGCCAGAAATGTCCCCCCAAGATGTACTTAGTTTCACAGAAAGAGAATAGGAGAGGGAATAAGGAGAGAAGGGGGGAATGGGGGATAGAAAGGGAGGAGCAGAAGGAGGAGGCATAAAAGAAACAAAAATGATGTTGAGGACAGATGCAACGGAAGCCTAGCAAGGGCAGCAGTACCAGCCATGATGGCTTCGGAGTGAGCGGTTGGCCTGGAGGCTGAACAGCATTCAAGGATACTCAAAAGCTAACTCACTGCGGCCAAAAAAAGAGTAATTTCACAGTGCTGTAGCAAACAGTACACCCAGTTGCTTTCTACTTGGGGTTTTGGGTGGGTGGGAGTTGTTTTGTTTTGTTTTGATTGACCCCCATAGGGCCTGTTGCCTGTTAATCGTTTTACCTCTGACTCACACCCAGCCCAGATCCTGGCTTCTGATACCCACTTTGGGAACCTGGTGTTTTGTGATACTACAATCCGTGTGCCAACACAGCATCAGAGAAGGCCACTGGAACTCTCTGAGAAGTTAAGACAGGAGAAAGGGATGCTGGGGTATAGTTTGGGGCAGAGCATGCTGTGGTTGAGGAAGCCAAACACCATTCCTGCCCTCATCAATATCAGACCATCATCGGGAACTAAACAAACTCTGAGAAAGTGACTCTGATCTCATTCACTCCTCTACACCCATCAGGAATGTTCACACAAGGTCCGCAATATGGCGCCTCGTGCCCAGAAGAGACGGACAGCAAGCACACCGCTGCCAACTGTGCACACAGTGCCACAGGAGAGGTACTTAAAACCGCACACGAAATAGTCTGATGCTGGTTTGAGAAATGTGACTCCCAAAATAACAGCATGTCATTTACATGTGTTTGAGGCAGGACTTCCTCTAACAACCCAAAGCACAGGGAACTACCGGAACACTCCCATACCACAAAGTGTTTTTTCTTCCCAGGTTTTTCTCTTTTCATGAAAGTATGTTTTCTTTTTAAAACTTGAATTCAAGGAAAGAACTTGGAATGCAAGCCCAAGGCACTACTTTCCACAGCAGCAAATTAGAGAGGGCTAATCCGTGGCCACACGATGCCCTGTTATCTGTGTCTTGTCACTTTAATTTAGCACAACCCAAGCCCAGCAATGCCATTTTTTTTGCTTCTCCACACAGTAGAATTTTAGCCTTCATACTGAATTTCAAAGAGTCCAGAATAAAACAAGCCCACATTAAGCAAAACAGCCACATAAAACCTTCCCTTTATATATGGAGAAAAATACTTTCAAGGTTCAGAAGAGAACTTTTTTTAAGCACCAAGCGGCTTTGGTGACATTTTAAAAGGGTATACTTCAAGGGGTTGAATTCTTGCCTCCACCAGCACGTGTGTTTCTCCTCTGTCAGAGCCGAGGTGCCGATTACTGGAAGCGTGCACACTATATTACACCGCTAAGACATCTCAGGTGTGGGAGAGTCTCCAAAGCAAGAACTGGCAAGCCGGAAGACTAGCTCCTGGTTTTGCTACATTATGGAGTGTTAAAAGGCACAAGTGGCGGCTTGGACCCTGGGACAAGGACATACTAGTTTCAAGATCCTAAAACCCAGCCTTTGTAATTGGCAATCTAGCTATCCCTCGACCATAGGAAGCAGGCTGTCCAGACTGTAGCTGAGCCAAACACATCATGTCCATCTATGAGGGTGCATCAGAGCACCAAGCACAGGCATTTCAAGCTCACACATTACCCCTCAGCCATGTGCAAACTCCTTAACAGAGAAAGGCTCCCTGGAAAAGAATTCATCATTATAAACCATCTCCCGGGTGTCACCCAACTTGCAAATTTTCATAGCCTTCCCATCGCACTTCCTGCATTCATCTCCTAAAATTGAGAAGAAATGCCCCAGCGTTTCCAGCTCCTACAGAGCTGCATGTTAAGTACACAGCTGAGCTCTCACTCTGCAAATCATGTGGTGGGAAATATCAGCGATGGGCTAGCTGTACGGAGTCTATCACAGCAGCGAGCAGCACCGGCACCACGCCAGCATGAAAATGCAGACTTTAAAGATGCAAACGGTGGTTGGAATTCAGAACTGGTGGTCCCGTGCAAATCAGCACTTATCAGCTGTCACCGGGAGCAAGAAGGTGATCCTTTGACTACGCTGAACAGACGCCCCTTTCAAGGAGCAAGTCCTTGCAGCGCTGTCAGCTCCTGGCCACTTGCATGAAGTGCACACACTGCTGGCATCAGACAGCAGAACTCCTTATCCAATGGCAAAGGAGACTGGGCAAGGAAGAGCTGAGCCTCAAGAAATACATCGCTTATTACACCCTGTCTTGATTTGCCCCGACCCTCAAATGCACAGAATCCCAGATAAAAAGGAAAGTGACAGCCACAGTCCTGACCTCAGGGCCCAACTACTCTGAACAGTCTGTGTCTGGCGACTCTATTTCTAACCCTGTTCACAGGTCCTAGGCTTGGGACTCACCACAGTCCCCAACTCAAGAAGAGACAAGCAGACGTCAGAGACTCACTCCAGGGTCCACACAGAGCCTGCTGTCTTGTTTCCTTCGCAAATGGAAAGCAAATCTCTAAGGATTGAGCCTTGCCACTGCTTACTGTCCCACTCTCTAGGCCAAGGCTCTATCCCTGGATGCCCAGGGCCAGGAGCCCCTCAGGAAGGGGCACTGTAAAAAGGAGATCAGACTGTTTGCCAGCACCAACCTTCAGAGCCCAGGCGGTCAAAACGTGTTACCAAGCTGAGCTAGTGACCTGGACAGAGATGCTGTCTCCCTCTACAACCAAACAGTGGAGGAGAACGGGGGTGCCTACTTCAAGTTTGGAACTTGGGGTCAAAGTACACAGCATAGAAAGGCCAAGCCAGGCACAGGAGCAGCTACCTGTAAAGGCATTGGCATGAAGGTATACAGTGATATACACAGGGCAAAGTTCTCTCTCTCTCTCTCTCTCTCTCTCTCTCTCTCTCTCTCTCTCTCTCTCTCTCTTGCTCTCTCTCTCTCGCTCTCTCTTGCTCTGTGGCCCTCCTACCTCTCTCTGTGTGTGTATGTGTGCATGCCTCTCTCTCCCTTCCGTCTCCCATCTCTGTCTGGTCTCTAACCACTGAGCCACACCATGCCCTCAGATGCGGGCTCACTTCCAGGTCACAGTTTCCATTATCAGGCTCCAAATCTCCAGCATCCATGGAACAAATGGCTTTTATCTCAAAGCCCTTAGGGGACCATAGACTCCAAGTCTCAGTACTCAGGCCTAAGGCAGGAGATGTGGCCATCTGTTCAGAGAACACAAGAATCCCAAAAGAGGGGTCCAGTGGACTGCTGGAGGGTGGGGGTTTCAGCTGAGAGAGCACCAAACTACAAAAAGTACTGTAATCGCCACACACAAACATCAAGCAGCACAAACTTGCCACTGGGGAATTGACAACCTCAGGTTATCAGGGAGGGGCAGTGTCCCTGATAAAGGTATTTATTTTGATTAAATCTCTCAAGATCGGGTGAGACCCAAGAAAATTAAGGGTTTTTGGAGGAAATAAAATATTTCAGTACAAGAAGAAACAAGTTAGTCGTGGCCCCAAAGCCAAAGCTCTCTATAACTGAAGCCCCCACTGAGTCAGACAGCCGAACATGGCAAGGAGTAACTCCACAGACCTAGAAATAAGCCACCTCTGAGAGTTAACACATACCCAACTCAGAAAGAGCAAGGGCACAATTGCAAACCCGCAAAGACATGTATGTGTCTTACCTAGGGTGACTACTGCTGTGGTGAACGCTGTAACCAGAGCGTTTGGGGAGGAAAGAGATTATTTGGCTTACACTGCCACCCCACAATTCATCATCAAAGGAAGTCCGGACAGGAAGTCAAGCAGGGCAGAAATGTGGAGGCAGGAGCAGATGCAGAGGCCATGGAGGGGTGTTGCTTACTGGCTTGCTCAGGCTGCTTTCCAATAAAACCCAAGACCCACATCAATCGTTAATTAAGAAAATGCCCTACAGGCTCCAGATCTTTGGAAGACTTTGGGGGGGGGGGGCAGAAAAAAGGTTTCTCTGTGTAGCCCTGGCTCCTGGACTTGCTTTGTAGACCAGGCTGTCCAGGAACTCACAGTGATCTGCCTGCCTCCCAGAGTGCTGGGATTACAGGCGTGCACCACCACACGCAGCTTAGAGGCCTTTTCTTAACTGAGGTTCTCAGATAAGTCTAGCTTGTTTCAAGTTGACATAAAACCAGCCAGCATAACCTTTGAGAGACGTGGGCACTACAATCATCAAACAGAAACTGTTAAGAGGTACTGCTCTCTGAGTCTATGACCACACCTAGACAAAGAGCATGCAGAGAGAGAGAGAGAGAGAGAGAGAGAGAGAGAGAGAGAGAGAGAGAGAGAGAGAGATGGCCATGAGTTAAAGCAGACAAAATGGGAGCCTGTTTGGCCACCCCTGCTCTATCCCAGGTAGGGTGAAGCCCAGCATCTCTTAATTCATGCCCAGTTTCCACATCCCATAGGCAAGCTAAAGCCTATCAAAATGGTGGACTCCAGCGGCCCCGGCTCCATGCCTGTGTGTTCCTGACCACCATGGTCAGCTCCTGTTTACCCAGCAGTCTCCAGGCTTCCATTCAGCCTCGTTTGAAGGTGGCCTAGAGGCAGAAGATTTGCCAGCTGGAACAATGAGCCATCCGTTTGTTTCTTGTTGCCTAGTTCCAGGAAGCATGTGAATTACACCTGATCTTGGAGTTGCCGTGCTCCGGAGCGGCAGTACTGTCTCAGAGCCTGATGCAGGCCGGTAGTAAAAGTTGACTTGTAACTCATCCCAAGGTCTACTCAGGCCCCAGCTGCACACAGCCCATGAGCATAAACGCAGGACATCCCACCATGAGGACAATCCACGTCGATATATTGATTTTTTTTTCTTTAAAATTCTTTGCAGCGGTCTCAAATTTAAAAAAATAAAATAAAATAGAATAAAAAGCACAACTACAGTACAAAGAGCCATCATTTATCTTGGACCATGTAAGAGTAACCTGCCAATCAGATGCCTCATCGGCCACAAGCACATTAATGCACATTCCATTAAAACCACAACATGGCCATCAAAATAGGAAAAGAGACATTACTACACGTTCCATTTGCTCCTCGGCTCCCATTCAAATTCCACGCAAAGCCTGCAACCACACCTGGCAACAAAAGGATGCAGCTTAGATCCACCTAGCGCTTTTCGCTGCTTGGTCTCTAGCTTTGAGCCGAAACATTTCTCTAGATCTTCCTTTGGCTTTTCTGGCCTTGACATGTGTGAAGGCTGGAGGCTGGTTATTTTGCATAATGCCTCTCAAGTTGAGTTTGTTGAATGGTTTCTCCACGCCCCCCCATCCCCCCTGCTCCCGCTTGGATTCGGAGAGTGCATTTTGGGAAGGAACACACAGAAAAGGGAAGTGGCGAACTTTTCCTTGCGTGTTCTCAGGTGGTGCCTGGCTTTGATTCCCCTCGCTGTGGATAGTGTTCGTTTGCTCTCCAGCTTTTGCTATGCTCAAATTCTGGAAAGCCCAAGGAGCCTGGCCATGAGCAGATAGAACAGAGAGGGCCTGCGGTATATATCTTGTCTGCATTCCTCTGCCTTGGGTGATGCAGATCTGGGGAGGAAAAATTGACAGAGCATGCTTTGGGAAGAAGATGGAGGAAAGTTATACTCCCTTCATATTCATTTATTCATACCACAGACAGGTGTGTTTTTTGATCCCTTAGGTACAATGACACTAGTGCACACTGCAGAGCCTGCTGAACCTAACTCGCTGTATGGGGGACAGCACTGAGAAAGGGTGCTTGACCCAGACCAGCTTGAAAGAGAAAGAGTCCAACACAAGGGAGAGTCCAATGCTTTTTAAATTGAAAATGGAACTGGAATATACACAGGGACCTGAGAGGAGACATAAACAGAAAAGTAGGTCTGACTATGCGCAAAGGTAGGCCTAATTCCATCTTCACAGGAACCTCCACAGGGGTAGAAGCAACATGCCCAGGCCACGTGTTTGTAGTCTGACTGAAGAACCCAGCAGAAGAAAGTAAAAGGAAAAGCAAGGTTTACAAGCACATATGTGAATGGACGTCTGAATGGATTTCTTCCAGGTCAAAGGTCAACAAGGGTTAATCGGGGATAGGAACAATAGAGCAGAGCCAGGGCCCAGCATCATGGAAATGCATGATCCACAGGCTTGTACAGGGGACAGAGAGACATCAGGAGAGCCGAGAGGGCTTCTGTGCCAACTACCTAGTGTGAGGAGCCTTGAACTACAGAAAGAAGAGAACATGAGAATAATTTAATACTTCCATATATAAAAACCAACCCCTCCGTCTCTTAAACACAGGAGTGGCATCTCTCCCTGACAACTAGACTACCTCAGGGTCAAGTCTGAGCTATGGAGGGACATCCTGGCGTACTGGGTGCTTATGATTTCATTCCATCTGTGTCCCTCGGCGACATCATTGCAGTAAGTACCTTGGGCAGAGCTAGACGCACTTTCATAACACTGTAAAAGGGGAGAGTGCTGAGAGACATGTTGACCCTTGCTGTCCCTCTCCCCCTGCCATCTGCTTGTATTTCCTTAATAGTTAGTTCCAGCAGCACCAGAGTTGAAGCAGCCTATGGATGGTCAGGTTTTATATCATCCACCTCACATATTTTCTTTTGAGCAAAGTTATGTTCAATTTTGCATGATTTTACAAGATCCCTGTAAAATACCTGCAAACACACTAGGGTGTTAAAAAAAAAAAAAAAAAAAGCTAAAGTGGCAACTCTACATATTTTCATTTTGATTACTTATTGGAAAGTGAGAGTCTCACATTTGGTGAGACTCCAGAGGCACTTATAGCTCCTCTCCTCTCCCGGCATAATGTGTGTGTGATTTTGTTCGTGGAAAGCAAGAGCGTCTGTTATTTCTTATTTTAAGTCACTTCTCTTCACACACCCAATAATCATATATTTAAGTCTGAGCCTGAGAATGACAGCATTCTTTTCAACTCTACATGAGATGTGAAAGAAACAACCATGTGGACACTTGCATGCTGTATTTGAACTGGACGGAGAAAAGCACCATAGGATCATACATAGTTCTTGAGCAATTCCAGCCTTTTCCCTCCTTGAATTTCATCCTTTGAGTCTTGTCTTTTCACATGTACATGATCCGGAGCTGTAGTTTACCACTGCAGATGTGGGGGTGAGGACACCTTGTGCTTTCACAGTTCTGCAGCACACGGTGGCCAACAGGGGGCCTTGCTTCAGCTAGGACTGTCTATCTCTCCTGCATTAAGTCACCTGAACACCTTTCGGCTCCCACTCTCCCTAAGTACAGTGGAGGCCACGCTAACTCTCCCAAGAAGACTGACCAGAATATCAACTGCAGGCTGCAAATGAAGGCTTCTAACCTGGGCCTAAGTGCAATTTTACAATTCTCAAAAGTTAAACACCTGAGGCCAGGTACACCGGACTGTGACAGGGAGAGCATCTTTAATCTCTACACCTCAGGAGACAGATCTGTCTCTGGGTTCGAGGCTAGCATGCTCTAGAGAGCAAGTTCCAGGACAGCCAGGGCTACACAGAAAAACACTGTCTCAAGGAATAAAACAAAACAAAACTTGAGGCCAGGAAAATTGCTCAGCAGGTATAGAGGGTCATGCTGGGCAAGCCTAGTGACCTTAGTTCAGTCCTCAGAACCCACTGTTTAAAAGAAAAAAAAAAAAGCTGTGTGCAGAGAATGAGCAGGAGTGTGTATAAGCCCTGCAGTGGCAGGAACAGTAGAGAAGCTGCCTTGAAAACCAAGATAAAAGAATCACCAACTCCCAGGAAGCTGTCCTTTGACTCCCACATGTATCATGGCACGCACAAAGGTGAATTTACACAACTGTACACACCACACAGACACACAAACACGCACACACACGCACACACGCGCATACACACACAAGAGTTAAAGGCTTAACTCATACAAACATAAAATGAGCACTCATTAAAGACCTATTCAGTTCAATGAGATGGCATCATTGGCAGACTAGAGAAATGGGTTGAAGGCATTACAAGAGAAAAGACTGTTTTTAAAAGAAAAAAAATGATGGAACCAGATTATTGATGTGACATAAACAAGGTGTTAGACCTGCACTTCGTGTCTCTTCTCGTGGACAAGAATGATTGGTACTGCAGATACTCCTTGCAGACTTACAACTCAAATCAAGGACACAGCCAGAAAAGTTCACACTGATGGACAAATAGGAAATCTTGGGAGAGCGGTGAAGCGATGTTTTATACAAATACAAAATCCCATGGGTCAGACAAGGGAGTAAGAAGAGGGAAAATTCATAGCAATGGATGCACTACTATGACACACAAAAAAGGAACTGATCGCATCATGTTCTAGAGAATCATTATCCATACCTAACAGCTGAGCTGAGAGAAAACAAGAGGGTACTGCTGAAGACAGAGCAGTGCCTCAGAAGACAGAGCTGACTGGGAAGTCAACCATGACACTGACTCTAATGAACAAGCTAGATTAGCTGAAAAATACAGTCATCTGAATTAATTGATTTTTTTTTTTTTCTGTACATGAAAATCTGAAATAGTACAAGACCCAGGAGAAGCTTGGAATGCTTTTTTCATGGCCTCCTTGAAAGTACTTTCTTAAATTCATTTGTCTTTTGTCTTTCTGCTCTTTAAAACCAAAAATGCTTTCGAAAGAAATGCTTTTTAAATATCCCACAGTGAAAATGGGAAGACTCAATTATCAAAGATTTCACAGAAATGCCTAGAAAAGGCCTCACCATCCTTGACGCACATACACCAGGAATATGAAGGGGAAGAGCAAATGCCATCAACAGCATCTGTAAGAAGACTGTTGGGCACATTCCTGCCCACACAGTGACACAGCAGCGTGGGTCCTGATGCCCAGCGACCTCCCTGTGTACAGCCCCATCTCCTCTGAGAGAGCACAGCACACAATACACATTCATGAGGGCTGTCAGGAGAATTAGCCTCGGATTTGCAGTGCCCAGCACAGTGTCTGCCAACACAAGAGAGGCATTGTTTACGGCCCTTTTCTATTGCCAGGGTTATTTTTTTATTAGCGTATATACATGTAAAATATAGTGAAAGGCTTTTGAGGTCAATTCTCAGACACCTAGAAAGTAAAAATATTCGTATTTTCTTTGCTCTCTGTCAGGATGTTAATCTTTCCTCTGTAATCTCAGTCCATACACCATTTAAAAGCAAGCACCCAATTACTGCGTCACTTCCGAAGCTATCTTCTCTGTTTCCGTCAAGAAACAGGATAAGAAACTGAGGTAGGGAATAAGAAAGGACCATTTGCTGACTCTGTTCACATTTCTGCCACGTTAGTTTCTTCTGTGGTTCCCTCTCAGCGAGCGTTTCCTGGATCCTTGAAACAACGGGAAACCTTGCTAGAGAGCAGTAAGGAACCAAGAACACACGTTCCCTCCTGAGAACAGTGAGGGCTCAGAGAACAGGAGGTCCTGCTACCCTGTCGCAGCCCACTGTGTCCACCTTGCTGCCACCTGTTGTGTCAATCAGCCTCCCATCACTGACACAATAGATGAGATGGTCAATCTAAAGGAGGAAGGGTTCAATTAAGTCAGGGTTTCAGTCCCTGGTTGTTTGCCTTCCGTCAAGTTGGGTCCATGGAGAAGGCAAACAGCATGGTAGGGGAACCCATGTCAGAGCAAAGCCGCTCACGTCAGGACAAGGAGTCAGACAGCAGGGAAGGTAGGAAGAGGGCACACCCACAATGACCTAGTCACTGTCATTAGGCCTCACCTCCCAATCGGTGGCGTCATCTGTACCCAAGTCTTCACCATGGGTACTTTGGGGAGACATTAGTGGTCCAACCACAGCACCCACCAACTCTTCTTGGATGATAGAAGGAAGACCATGGACAGTTCACTTTGATAAACTCATGTGTCACTACATGCCAGATGCATTCTAAGATGGGTCACTAGGTAAGCTGGTCTCTATGGAGTATCCTGGACATACATACATCAGACATGCATACATACATACATACATACATACATACATACATACATACGCCTCCACATAGTCTCTGAAGGTGATGGAGAGACTTGGTATCCAAGACGCACACTATGAGTGCTCTCTAAAATGATGAGTGAAAGGATAAGATAGGAAGGGCTGGAGAGGTGACCCAGTGGTTAAGAGTGCTTGCTGCTCTGTCAGAAAACCTGGATTTGGTTCCAAGCACCCTCGTGGCAACTCACAACTGCCTGAAACTCCTGTTCCAATGCCTGTTTCTGACCTGCGTGGGCTCCTGCACACGTGCATACATGCACACAGGCATAAGGAAAGACAAGACAAGGAAATATACTACAGTAAATATTTAACCAATAATGTAAGTTTCTAAAGTACTTTGATGCAACTGTCAGCACACAGTCTACTGACAGCAACATCACAAGCACGGTGACCTCAGACTACAACGTCACTGAGGCAGAGGAATTCTCAGTACCAATCTTATATTTCAGGCTCACTGATACATATGCATTCTGTCACTGGTCAAATTGTCACATGTGCAGATAACTGTACCTCTAGACTGGGTCTTTGCTCAACTAGATAAACAGGTGTGCACTCATGTGTGAGGTCTTCGCCCCGTCACAGGAAGGCTTCCTTCCTAGTTCCTGTCTTCTTACAGTGCCTCCTACACAGCACAGGCTCAAAGGACAGGGACCTGCTGTAACATGAATGATGAAATATATTCACCCATTCAAGTCACACGCCCACGGGAAAGCCTGTAATGGCGACCTCCAGTCAGGATACCCAAGCCTGTGTCTTGACTGAACAAAGATCTCCCCTTCAGAGTTTGACCTGAGTGTGTTCTCTTAACCCAGAAGTTCCTTAGACCAAGTTGATGTTCCAGGTTCTGACTCCTGCTTTGATACCCTGTCTAGAGTCGGCCTAGAACTGACAGATACTGAGGGCTGGTGTCAAGATCTATATTTAACTCACTCAGCAAATTCTTAGGGTGAGGGAATTCCTCCCCCCTCCCCCCCACCCCCCCCCCCAGAGGGCTGTGATTTTCTTGCCTATCAATCTGAATCCTATGTAAATGCTTCCAGGTCAAGAGCTCCTGCTGGAAAACCACCAGGGCTTATGCAAAGCCACTGCACACCAACACAAGCGCCTCCTCCATCTAACACCTAATGCTTGCCCAGCCCAGGGAGAAGGGGAGCACAGTACAGCAGCTTCCTTACCCATGGGCTCCACTCCAACCAACTGCTGTTCACAGTATTGGGGGTTAAAACTGTGACTGTGCTGAACTTGTAAAAAAAATAATCGTATTATTATTACCTAAATTATACAGTGCAACAACGATTTACATAGTATTTGCATTGCGTTAGGTATTACAAGTCGTGTAGAGATGATTTCAAGAGTCCCAGAGGGTGTGCATAGGTTACATGCAAATTCTCCACCATTTCTAGGCACGCCCTGGAGCATCAAAGGCCTTTGCTATCTGAGGGGTTCCTGGAACCAATTCTAAACATGAGAGATGATTGTGCTTGCTGTTGGCCACTAGGCAAGTACACAGGAAAGCAGGGAAGAAAGGGCCTGCTCTGCTTTCTTCTGGTAGACAGTCACCATCCTTTCCGATAAGGCATGAGACTGTCACAGCTGAAACAGCAAGAAGCTACTCGGATGAGAAACGTACACATTCACAAAGAGACCAAATGCACCAGTGGTAAAGTCACCTGCAGCGCCACCACTCTATCCCACTCAGGAGCTTCCGGCAAACCCTGAAAGGGCGCTCATTCTTGAGCTTTCAACCCTCAACCTTCTGTGTTATATGTGGGGATAATAAAGTCCTTTCTGCCACGCACCGACACATACCCACGTAAATCCCTTCGTCCCGGACTCCTCAGAAAGATTAAGTAAATGCACATCTGCAAGCTATTTGATCCAGAGTATGTGTCCCCAAACTTGCTGCTCCCTTCTTCCCACGTCATGTGCTGAATGCCAAGTAATTGTACAGAAGCAGAGCTATTGATTTAGTGACAGACGCATGGGCTTCTGGGGACACTAGCTCCAACCCTGCCTCTTCCTAGCTATTTAATATGGCACAAGTTCAGTGTGTCACTGTCTTCCACAGCAAAACGGGATAGCACTCAGCTTCCGGGGGAGTTAGGTGCTGTCAGCGAAGAACATCAGACAGCATACGCTCCATGAGTTCTGAGGCCCTTTAGCTGTCACTCGGCAAGATTCTTGACTTAAATATGGCCCCAGTGGGCCTGGGAAACCATCATTCCGCGCCCCCACCCCATGACAAGATCAGAATGACTGTTAGTATATTGCCCATATATCACAGATGCCGTGTAAACAAACTGTGAAGCCACTGGGGTCAGCTCCAAAAAATAAAAATAAAAAAGGCTTCCGTTCCACACAGCCGCACATTCACCCTTAGGAAGCACATCGCTAAGTGTTATTTTTTATTTTCGTGTGTTTACCTATTCCTAAAAGTTCATAAAAATCACTTTGGGGCATAAACACCAATTACAAGGCATTTTAACTAAAATATGTTTTTAAAGCCACAGGCATTTCCTAGCACAAATTAGATACTACATCAAACGCAGAGTGCTCATTTGGAAAGTCTGCAGATTTCTCATAAACGTACAAGAGAAGCGGGAAAGGAAGGAAGACAGCACAAACCCCCCGCTGCCAGCACTGGATAAGCTCCCTGTTAACAGACCCCAGGGAAAAACAAGACTGCAACTGGCACATGAACTCAGTCCAAATCCTTATCTTGCCTTCCAGACCAATGCCTTGTCAAGGAAGAGCTATGATTTAAACCACTTTAAAGATGGCACAAAATCTTCTGTTTTTACAGTATGAGACAAACACAGTCTCCGTTGGGTTTCAGCACAGGACTAATCAGACCTCATTTCCCGCAGCTGTACAGAGGCTAAGCCAGCACCCACGCTGGGAACGGGTCTGCGAAATTGTCTTTCCACCTGGGCTTAAATGGGCAAAGTCTTCCAGAGAAGGCTCATAAAGATGTTTACAAAGACTTAGAAGAGGACCAAGAGCCTTGGCACTCCCCCTTATCCAGAAGGTTCCACCTCAAACGGGACTTCCGTCTACCTGGAAGCGATAGCTCTAGCTGGAGTTACAACAGCCTCATGCAGAGGAGATCAAGGAGCACCGCGGGCTGAAGAGGCAAGGGGAGCAAGCATGACCAGTAGGAAATGGGGAAGCTGAGCCTAGCGCTCTCTAGCCATCAGAGACGCTAGAAGGTAGGCACATTCCCTGGTAGGAAGGCAGACAGGGAGAGGAACCCTGAGTAGGTAATAGCGGCCATCCTCTTCATCACCTTCCTGCCTTGAGACAAAAGCCTATTGAATGAAAAAATAAAATAAAATAAAAAGAGAGACACGGCTGTTCCTAGATATGGTGGAAGAGAAGGTTTATTGTAGATTTTAAGAAGACTACAGAAAGGTACCCAGGCAGTGACACCCGAGTGTCCAGAGTTAACATGGCCAGACTGAGCCAGGCCATGTGAGGAGAGAAGGGTCAGGAGAGCAAGAGAGGAGCAGCCAAGCAAGATGGAGAAAGGATTGGGCCATGAGACTGGGCAAGAGTTAAAATCTCATGGCCAAAATGGCTGAGTTATATAGGGGTCAGAGCTGGGCAAAGTACCTGGGCTGGAGAAGTTCAGGGGGGCGGGTATGGGTATGCCAGCCAGGAGGGCCGGTCACTGAAGGATGCTGGGAGAACCTGGCCATCAGGATCTGCTTTGATATGTTAATAGGCATCTCAGCCGTTTGTCCTGAGTTTGAGACCTAACACCTGACAGCTGGAAACAGAGATCTGGTGTGCTTAGTCCCAACCAGCAGGCTGGACTGGCTCAACAAATTCAAGTCCTGACCATGCAGTTGTCAGCCAATCAACCATCCTGCCTTTCTTCAACCTGACCAACCCTAAATTATGGAGGGAAAACTCTTCAGAGAATTTATAAGTAAACAAAACAACAACAACAAACAGCCTTGGAGAAGAGACTGGAATTTTTGGTGTCCCTGTTCTTCTTTGCAGAGGGTCTTTTTCTCTGAGTACTTCTGTATCCTTCTGTCTCCTCACCCCGCCCCCCCTACTCCACCCCCCACCCCCGGCCCTGAGAAACACCTTTCCTTAACTGCTGACTCCAGCAGCTGCAGTGTTTGAGGTTTCTCCCCTGCTACCTGTTGCTCTTGAGATTTTCCGCAGCCTTTTAATTCTTTAATTAGCAGAGAAAGCAAACCTGATCCAGACCCCTAATCTGTACCTTCCGCTTACTTCCTGCAGGAACCCCTAAACTCATGCATGTCTGAAACATGAGGTGATGGGTTCTGGACACACTGCCCCAAAATTGTCACAGCAGAAGCAGGAAGGTCACTCACACCCACTGCTCCTGAAATGGGCCATAAAACTTGGAAATACTTTTCAGACCTCCCTTGAACAAAGTCATATGATTCCCCCCAGTGGGAGGGGCCTCTCTGTGCTCAGGGGAGGGGCCTGAAGCTGCCCAGTGACAAGAGACTGAACAAACAGGCCTGGTGAAGTCTCCCCAGTCACTACAGCTAGATCATACTCCGTGCAACCACAATCCATAGGCTGTCCAGTCACTGGTGTTCGAGTCTAGCCTCTACTTATCGGCAGCAGCTGTCCCCCTGACACATACCACAGGCACACACTGGGGGTCCCTTGCTAACAGACAAGCCCAGTGTCAGGATTTCTCACCTGGGAAGTGAGTGAACATCAAAGGAGATGCCTGCTCTCTTGCTAAGGAGGACACACCCTGCTCCCAACTCCTTCCAGCCTGGGGCTCAGGGTTTGGCTGCAGGCTCTTGCTGTGAAACCCCCCACATTCTCACAAAGGTCTAAGATCAGTCTCCCACCTTTGCCATATGGGCTCTTATTTCTCTCTTCAGAGACCCATGGCCAAGCTGGCTGTCTCTGAGTACTGGAGCACCCCCAACACACACACACACACACACACACACACACACACACACACACACACACACAGAGTCATACAGTTGTCTCTCTGTCCATGGTGTTATTACGTCTTCTAATACACACCTTAGTCCCCAGTAGCCCACCTCAGTGACCTCTTAAATTCCCCCTGCCATCCAAAGCTTAACAATCTGTCCTCAAACCTATTCACAGACTTGCCTGCATCTTCACGTCATAACCTAAGCCCACAGTAAATAACTATGATTAGTCGGCCTCTTGTTGCAGGGAGTTCTAACAGAAAGCTGGAGGCAGGTGTGAGAAACCTGTTTTCTCTCTGCAATACCGCCCTGGTGAAAATAGGAGGCGAGGTTGTTGGTGAAAATAATCTTTGCTATCTAAAATGGTCTCAAAAAGGCGCATACACTGACCAAAGCTTTAAGAAACCTAATGTGAGAAAAGTGGATTAATGCAGATGTGTGCTACCTATGTCTTCCTGTTCCTGGAGTTTGTGTTTACTTCTCTATGCCATGAGGTTGGCAGGTGAATGCTGAGCAATATGCTGAGTGCCATAAGGTAACTGTGGTAACCAGCGTCCTCAAAACTAGCCATGGACTGAAACCTCTAAAGCCATGAACCAAATAAACCTTTTCTCTTCCCAGCTGATCATCTCAGGGACATCATTTGAGTAGCAGACTGTGGGCTAACACATCCTCATAGTGAGAAACTGTGAGCAGACACTAGAGAGATTCAGAAAGAACTGCTGACGGCCCTCTATACAGCTAGAACGACCGTAAGACCCATTTGAGTGGAATGTGGCATCACAAGATAACTAGCTGCTGGGGAATTTTGGGTGGGGTTTCCACTTTCCTCGTTAAGGTGACAGGCTAAAATGAAGCCCACTGGTATTTCCTTCACGTTAGGTATATAAAGACATGACATGTGATGGTAAACCCTCATACAGTGGGAGGACAGAAGGAAAAGAAAGGCTCGCATCTTTGATGACATCCTCCAACTACTTAATGTATGTGCCCTGGTACTTCTGGTTCAGTTAGCAGTAAGAACTGTATAGCAACAGACACCTCGGGTCTTTGCTCACTCAGTCTTTCACACCAGGGTGCTAGACACTAAGCGGCACCTGTGTTCTTCCACAAACTATATCTAAGGCTCCTCGGTGAAAGCCATCAAGAGGCCAAGGGGAAGGAAACAGTCATGCTGGAAGACAATCTGGCATTTCTTACACAATAAATATGGTGTACCCACAGCCCAGCAATTGTGTTCCTAGGTGCTTACCTAAATGAGTTGAACGTGTATGTCCACAAGAAAACAACAAAAACAAACAAACAAAAATCTGTTAGGTGATGTGTCTAGCACAAGTCCCCCAAACTAGAAGCCACCAACATGTCCTTCAATCGGCAGCTGGATGAGCTGTGGAACAAAGCACCCCTCTGGGGCTGGAGAGATGGCGCAGTGGTTAAGAGCACTGTCTGCTCTTCCAGAGGTCCTGAGTTCAACTCCCAGCAATCACATGGTGGCTCATAACTATCTATAATGAAATGTGGTGCCCTTTTCTGGTCTGCAGGCACAATACTGTATGTGTGATGAATAAATAAATCTTTTTCGGGGGAAAGGGGGGTTGGTTTTTGAGACAGGGTTTCTCTGTGTAGGCTTGGCTATCCTGGACTCACTTTATAGATCAGGCAGGCCTCAAACTCACAGAGATCTGCCTGCCTCTGCCTCTGCCTCTGCCTCTGCCTCTGCCTCCACCTCTGCCTCCCAAGTGCTGGGATTAAAGGTGTGTGCCACCACCACCCAGCTAAATAAATCTTTGAAAGAAAGAAAGAAAGAAAGAAAGAAAGAAAGAAAGAAAGAAAGAAAGAAAGAAAGAAAGGAAGGAAGGAAGGAAGGAAGAAAGAAAGAAAGAAAGAAAGAGAAAGAAAGCCAGTCTGAGAAAGCTGCATATTGTACAATGCTGAATGTTTGGCATTCTAGAAGACTCAGGAATGGTCATTGCCAGGGGTCTAGAGGCCAGAAGGAAGGGGTGTGAGCAGACAGAACAGAGACAATGTTCAAGACAAAAATATTCTTTCTGACATTGTACAGGTGGACACGTGATACACAGCGTGAGTGTAGAAACCCATGATTTCCCTGTAACAGGAAGAGCAGCCACACCTCCAGACTCATCTCTGAGCTGATGGCTTCCTGTTCCCTGCTACCCTTATTGAAGACCTCAGGAGGAGTGTGGGGGCTCCCACAGCTTCCTTTCTCCTGCCCTCTCACTTTTGCTTTCGGCCATTCCCTCAGCTGGCTCGCACATCGTAAGGGGTCCCACCAATAACGACAAGGGCTGCAGGAAAAGAATCCTTTCAGAGGCTTCTTTGGTTTCTGGAAGTATAAACATCCATGATGGCTTCTGCAGAGGTCCTGAGGATGCAGTGCCTATTTCAGCACGCCCACCTGTGAGGCCCGGGGCTGCACAGGCCCAAGGCACTTCCTCTGTTGTGGAGGGTAGCTAAGTCTTCAAGCTCACTAAAAAAAAAGAAGGTATCCTGGTTCAAAACGCTTCGTGGACCCTTTCTCATGTACTTTTCTTTGGAATTCAGAATGCAGCTGCAAACAGTTTTAAAAATGAATTATTGCTTGGCTATGTCTCCTGTCCTTTTTTTTTTTTTTTTTTTTTTTCCTGAATAAAAAGCAAATGGCATATGACCAGGAGACCTCACTGAGAGTCACGGCTCCTTGAGATATGCCGGAAGAAAGCATTTGCTGATCAAAGTTCTCTGAAGAGGCGTCACTGGGGCCTGATCAAGGAAGCAATGGTAAGGGAGCTACCAGCGGGGCACTGACATGGTTTGAGAGAGCATCATTCTGAGAAATAATGAGATTCTATTGCCATGAATCACCCCCAAGAGTAGGGCATATGGGTGTTCTGAGTACCTCAGACTAAAGGATCACCCAAACCCAGTAAGACACAGTTTCTCTCCTAAGTCAGCAGTTGCCTCACCCCCTCCACCCCCACCCCACCCCACCCTCCCCACCCCCCCAACCCCCGCCTTTAACAGCCAGCCTCTCCCTGCTCTGTCCTCCCCTACAGGCCTCACCCTGCCCCCACTCCGTGGGTCACAGCCACAGGCATTATTCGGGATACAGCAGGGGAGTTCCTCCAATTGGAAGCCTTTCCAGTTTCCCCAGACTGCTTATTCAGTTCTTCCTCTCTGCCCGAGACTGCCTGGTACCTCCCTTCTCTGTTTGCAGGGAGCTGGCGAGGACAGGGCCTCTCTGTGACAGTATGCTGCAGAACATAGGTCACCCGCAGATGTCTGCTCAATACACAGATCACAGAAGCAACACAAGAAGCTCTCCAACAGGCCCGTGTGCAGCAGGCTTTAAAAGTCCATTAGGAAAGTCCTTTTCAGCAAGAAATATTTTTAAGTTTGATAAAATATTTGCACAGATCACATCTACCATTTAGCACAAAAATGAGGCCACAAAGTTTAGAACTATGAAAGGCCTGCTTATCGGTCCCATAGAAACTGAAGAATAACAGGTCTTTCAAGTAAAATAAATACGCTTTTAGTTTGCTTGGACTGACACAAATGCCAATGATGAAATAAAATGCTCAAGCTCACTAAGGCTGCCCCCTCAGCATTGTATTCCTTTATCTCTCAGCTTTGGCCACCATAAACCAATGGAGCATGAGCGTGTGCCCAGGGCACTGCAATCGAGTAGGGAGACTGGCTGGGATGAAGGGCAGCTTCCACAGCAGTGAGGGTGGAGAGCTGGTGGCACACGCAGTGTACATGCAGACTGGCTAACTCACGGCCTGCCAGCCCTTGCCAATATCCAGAATCTTTACAGAGAAAAAAACCAAGTGTCCCGCTAGCTCCAGCCATGAAAGTTCCAACAGCTGGCCTCAAGAAGCTAGCCTCCATCCTCCCAAGGAAAATATCAATCCTTTGTTCTCTTATCAGTAATTCCAGTCTGCTGCCGCTGCAGGTGAGGAAATCACGAGCTGCTATGAAGCCGTGGATTGTAGGTATGCTCAAGCAGCCTTCAGGATGGCCCTCCTCCACCTGCTGCCTCTCAGGACTCATCCCACCCTTCACGCAAGCACCAGGGTCCGGGAAGCAATTGGGAAATGGACCAGAGAGATGGCTGCAGAGTTGAGTGCACCTGCTGCTGTTCTTGATGAGGTTTGGTTCCCCCACTTGAAGGCTTAGTTCTACCTCCGGGGGATCCAACTCTCTCTTCAGGCTTTTATGGGCATCAGGCAAACTCACACACGGTATATATACATGCAGGCAGGCAAAACACTCATAAAATAAGAATGTTGAAACCTTTTTTTTTTTAATTGTGAAAGGGGACAGATTTGTGCTGTTAACATTCTTCATCATTTTTTTTTCTCTGCTATGACCCTTGTTGCACATGTCTGTTTTATGAGATGTCAAATCAGTGTGATGAAACAAAAAGGGACAGCAAACAATGAAACAATGGCATTCCAAAGAAAGACAAGAAAAGAAAAGAGCGAAAATAAGAAAAACATTCTAAAGTTTTGGTTTTGGGTTGGTTTTTCTTTGTTTGTTTGTTTGGTTGGTTGGTTGGTTGGTTGGTTTTTGTTTGTTTGTTTGTTTGTTTGTTTTGATTTGTTTTGTTTTTTGCATGTTTAAAATGTATGGCTGAATATAAGGTCTCAAGAGTCCTTCTCAGAAGACAAGATGATGATGGCATGCAGTAGTCATCAGAAATCATAACAAAGCAACAATAAAATAGCATGTCACTCTTCAAACAGGCAAAGAGTGTGAAACACCAACAATGATAAAGAGTCAACAGGGCCACACACACACACACACACACACACACACACACACACTGCGGGAGGGAAGTCTAAAAGGACAAAGTTTCAGGAAAGCAACACGCTTGGTCATGTATAATAAAATTGAATAAATCTTACAGTGTTTCTTCTTTCAGTATCCAGAATTATCACACATATGTTCAGACTTCCGTACAAAAGAAATATTCATTGAAGAATGATGTTTTTATAGGGAAAGTAGAAGCGAAGGGTGTGTGTGTGTGTGTGTGTGTGTGTGTGTGTGTGTGTGTGTAGCAACAGATAAAGTATAATGCAGTCTTGAAGTGTCTCAACTTGTTAGGACACTAACAAGCTGTCAGTTACACTAACAAATACCAGAGATAAGGGCTGAAGGCCCTGTTGGTTGGTCCTATTATCTCTTGGTGCTTAACAAGGCAGTGGAAGTGGTATGTTTTGATGGAGCATGGAAGACAGAAGACTAGGCTAGGCTAGGGTCTCAAGAGATCCTTCAAGGCACACCCAGTGACTTTCCCCTCCTAAAGGTTCAGCTATCTCCACAGAGTCCACCAGCGAGAGACTTAACCTTTGCTACATATTAAAGGACAATTCAGACACAAGCTAGCACCTAGTGCAGCGCAGCTAAAAGTATAAACTATACTATACACATGACTGAATCACAAATACAATGAATGGACAAAACAAGATAAAGAACGCCATCTAAGCACCAAATCTTTATTGTAAATTTGAGGGGAAAAAAAGTCACTTACTGCACACGCATACACACACACACACACACGTGTGTGTGTGTGTGTGTGTTAAGTGAGTGGTTCCTACACAGAAGTGATTTTTCCTACCCACTGGGGAACAGTTGATAATACCTACAGACATTTTTTTCACTAGAACTCTGGCAGAGTTGCTGGTGGAAACCAGTGCATATTGGCCAGCAACGCTGATAATGGCCCTATAATACAAACAGTTCCCACTACAATGATTGACCTTAAATATCAACTTGACGAGACGCAAAGATGCCTAAGAGGTGACTAAAGGGCACTTTTGGGAGCCCAGTGAATATGTGAGCAGAGACAGCTGGCGTGTGAGACAACCCTGAGGTTGAGACTCACTGTGCTTTGAGGCCCCATCACCTTACAGGCTGGAACATGGCTGGAGCAACAGAGAAGAGGAAGGCTATGGAGTTTCTGCTTCCTGGCTGCCCTGCGATGAGCAGCCTGCTCTGCCGTGCACTCCTTCCAAGGATGCTCTACACCACCCAGCCAGCCACAGGCTGGGACCTGCAGAGCAGGAGCCAAAACACATCCTTCCCAAGTTTTCTTAGTTATTTTTCACACTCACAGAAGACTAATACACTCACCCAAAAAAGATCTATCTGGCCCAAAGCATAGATAGCACTGAGGTTGAAAAACCATGCTCTAGAATGCTCTGGAGTAAAGTTGCTCTTGACAATGTAACTACACAGTTTTCTGGCATGAACATTGCCTTCCAACATTGTGTTTACACTATACAAGCTGGAGGATGGGCATGTGTGGTACATCCTCAAAGTGCAGCGGGCCACTTCTACTCTTCCTTTCATAGGCATGTCCTGTTGGCACTCCATGTGCATTGCTATGCCCTCTGAGCACCCAACAGTTAGAATCATCCTGGTGTCCTATGTCTTTCTTGCCTACACCATGACGATTGAATGAATTTCGTACTTCCAAATGCACAATGGGCGCGATCAACATCTCAGTGTCCCCCCCACCACCCCCACCCCCCACCCCCCACCCCGCTCCCAGCTCATTTATACCTTCTCCTTTTTCTAGTTCTTAACCACATGATCATTTGCTGGTTAGTGAATACAAATTGCGATTCCCTCTAAGAATTTATTTGCGCATTTTCTTTTGGTACATTGAATCGTGTTTTAAATGAACTAAAGTGGGTCATTCTTTAAAGGAATTCGCTAATGAACCTTGTGCAAGTTCCCTATCATATAATAATCTCAGACTCAGCTATCTGCTGCATTAACACTAATAACTGCGTGTCAGGTTCTGCAGGAAATATACTCAGATTGCAACTTCTTTATAACCAACTTCTGGTGGGTGGGCGTGATGGGGGGGAGCTCCCTGTTTTACAGATGTGTGTGCTCATTCAAGCCAACCTGAGAGGAAGGAGCCTCAGAAACACAAGAAGCATAAAAGAAAAATCAATAAATATCCCTCAGATGATGAAGATGATGAGGAACAAAACTGGATTAGTGGCTCCCAAGACAGTTTTTAAAAACATATGTCACCAGTGTAAAAGGCCGGGGCTAGGGAGCATGGGTTCTGAAGGGGCAGCTCCAGCCAGTTTCTTTGTGGACTAAAACAGCTCAGAATCTTGATTAGGTTGGCAGTTAAGAAGAGCACACAAATAGTAAAATTTCATACAACTACAAACACTCAAATATAGAAGAGGTATGGGTAAAAATGGATGAAACACTAGTAAGGCTCATAATCTGGCTGATTATATTGTGAAGTGTAACTTTCCTGGTCTTTAAAATGTTATGTAAAATGTCATTATTGCAAAATCTTGGGTTTAAGGGATATTTTTCTCTCCTCCCCCACTCTCATGTGAGGAGTGTGTGTGTGTTTGTGCGTATGTGTGGAAATGTTTACAGCAGCCTTACCCATAATTTCTCAAACTCAGAAGTGACCAAAGTGGCCTTCAATAAAGAAACAAACTATGGGTACCTGCACACAATGAGACAGTACTAAGCAAGAGAGAAGAAGCTATCAAAGTGCGGACAAAAACATGAATTAATCTCAAAGACCCATTTCTGAAGAAAGGAAGCAGTTTTTCTACAAAGTCTGTGGAAAGTCTGATCATAACTTCGCTGACAGGGGGATGCACAGAAGGCAGCGGAATTCCCCAGCACTAGGGGTCTCTACAGCACCTGAGCTCTCAGTCCTGAGAATGGATCTTCTAGAAAGGGCTGACTGTCATCCTGGTCAACTCCATGTAAGCACAGACAGGGAATGCCCACCCAGTCCTGCCCAGAAGTACAGTTTCAGGAACAAAATCAAACCTTTGTTGCTGGGTATGGTGGCTGACATCTGTAATCCAAGTACATAGGAGCTAAGGAACAGGAAGATCAAGGTCATTTACAGTTACAAAGCAAGTATGGGGTTAGCCTGGGCTGCATGACATCTCATCTTCAGAGAGCATAAACCAAACAGATGATAAATCAACAAACAAACATGGTTGGTTTAGAAGCCACTGATTTTCAGGGTTGTCTTTATATATCGACAGGTCACTAGGAAAAGTTGATACATCGGCACACACTAGGTCTCTACCCATGACAACTCAGGGAAGCTATTTCATGGAGACCAACATCAGTGCACTGTGAGATAACATGCACCCATGAACTTCTTGTGTCCGGCAGATTTCAGGGAACTGGTACAGTGCGGGGGTTAGCTTTCAATCAGGGAAGCCCGTTGTGCTGACAAACCCTGGAGTTGCCTTCCACGGCTCAGTTAGTTACTTAGGCTCATGCTGAGCTCAGCAGCTTCAGCAAGACCAGGGATTGCTGGCCTCCCAGGCTCCATCTAGTTCACAAACTTCCAGGCTGTGCTAGAAAAATCACAAATCACACCCTGCTATTATTTTAATTAAAAATATTTATGTTGCTGTGTGTGGTGGTGGCAGTGGTGCTTTTAATTCTAGCCTTGAGGAGGCAGAGGCAGATGGATCTTTGCGTGCTCCAGGCAGCTGTGGTCTACATAGCAACTTCCAGTTCAGCCAGGGCTACGTAGTGAGACCAGGCAGGCTGCTTGTTTTCCTTTCCCTCTTCCTTCGTTCCATTCCAAACCCCTAGTCCTGGGGAAATATTGAAAACCAGTGGGTCACATGGCAAGAGAAACAATAAAAATACAAATAAAGAAGTCTGAGGGAGTTTTGAACTCAGTGGAGCCAAGGGTGCACTTCCTGAGCCTGAGTACCTGCTCGGATGCCGAGGTCAGAGTGTAAAGGAAGGACAGGTGCCTGGCCCATGTCTGCTTTGGCTTCACCTTTTTTTTTTTTTTTAAATAACAGAACACTGGCAGCCGGAACAGGAAGTTGGAGGTGTAGTTTTTGGCTAGCTTTAGAAAACTGCTTTAAGAAACAATTACCAAGATACAGGAATTCCACCTGGCTAATAATCTAAGTGAGAAATCCCACGGGTGTGGTGGTAAGTTAATGGGCAGCCTTCCCCACACACCTCTGTAAGTAAGCTCTCTTTTCCACCAGCCACTGCCCGTCCCCTCCCCCCCCCCCCCCCCCCCCCCCCCCATGCTTTCCAAACACAGCATTGTGGTTTTTTTTTTTTTTTGCAATTTATTCTGATTATGGTTTCTTTTTATTAATTTATTCATATTCCATCTCAATTGTTATCCCATCCCTTGTATCCTCCCATTCCTCCCTCCCTCCTGCTTCCCTTCTACTCCCCTCCCCTATGTCGGTGACTGAGGGGGACCTCCTCCCCCTGTATATGCTCATAGGGTATCGAGTCTCTTCTTGGTGACCTGTTATCCTTCCTCTGAGTGCCAGCACGCCTCCCCATCAAGGGGACATGGTTATGGTTTCTTATACCCCAATTCCTCCAAGATCCTCTCAACTTTCCCAACCAACCAAGTCCACACTTTCTTTCTCTCTCTCATTATAAGGTAAATATGCACCTGAAAATATTAGTTTTATTTCCCCAGTGAACTTACACTCGATATAAAAGCCACACTTAAGAGAAACTTGAGTGCAGGTCCCATGTCTAATAGTTAATGACCAACACAACACAAACTCAATGATAATGATGGAAGATGTTTTTTCTTTTGTCTTATAATGTTTTTTCTGGGCTTATTCTTGCCTTTTCTTACAGATTTTTTTTTACTTACCTATTATGGTAGCTAATTTTGTTTGTATGGTGCATGTGTGTGTGTGTGTGTGTGTGTGTGTGTGTGTGTGTGTGTGTCTGTATGTGTTTCTTCTGCTTTTTCTTTGTTTCTTTGTCCTACCTATTGCGTGTTTGTTCCTTCCGTCCTATTTTTGATTTGTTATTATTTTATTTATTTGATTTTGTTATTTTCAGATGCATATTTACCTTATAATGAGAGAGCATTGTGTATTTAAAGGGAAACCACCACAGTGCTTTCTTTCCCAGGAACAAGTGGGCACCGTGAATTGTCGCAGTGAAAATACAGAAAATGATAGTGGCAGAGACACTAACACTCTTACTCTTTTCAACCTCAATACTCTTTAAATAACGTGCTGCCTTTTTCTGCAAGTGTGTTAAACAAGAGAGGCAACATGCGCTAGAGGATCATTTCTTGTATTTCAGGGTCTCTTCTTTTTTTCATTTAAATGTATTTTTTGTTTGTTTCTTTGTTCATTATGTGTATTGGTGTTGTGTCTGCATGTATGTCTGTGATGGCATTGAGTTGCTTGGAGCTGGAGTTACAGACAGTTGTGAGCTGCCTTGTGGGTGCTGGAAATTGAACCCTGGTCCTCTGGAAGAGCAGGCAGTGCTCTTATCCACTGGGAATGTTACTCAGAAGAATACTGTTATTCTGAGAGAATTTATATTCATTTGTGAGATAAATGAACCTATTTCCCTTATCTGGTTGATAAAATTTTCCTCTTCCTTCTGGTTATTATGAAAGATATTTATGCAAAGCATTTGTTAGAACACTGCCTTCCCGCTCCACACACACCATAATGCTGTGACACAACACTCACGGCCACTGGAATGCTACCATTACTGACAGGGCGGGACACAGTTTTCTCAGCCACAATCACAGCTCTGTGATTCAGTCTCATGGACAGTCATGAGCTGAGCTGCATGACAAATCTACTGTGCTGAGCTGGCATAAAAACACAACACACATAAAGAAGCACATTACACTAGATAATGATACACACACACACACACACACACACATACACACCCCTCCCTGACCTTACTGTGTACCTGGGCTGTCCTCAGACTCATTCACAATCCTCCTCCCACTATCACCATGAACTGGGATAAGAGGAGTGTGGCACCATGCCCAGGTTCCTGCCTCCCTTGATTACATCAAGAGGCCACTTAAAGTGACTGACTTATGTCACCTTGATTCACACAAGGACATACTATGATGTTCACACAATGGCACCAATGCCTTATGCACCATCACCAAAAGTTATCCCGTTGTGACGTGAGGTATGACCATGTTTTTAATATGTGCTCCACAGAAGAAAGCAGCTCACCGAACTTAAATCCCGGCATCACTCTCAACTGCTTCTGTTCAATAAAGAAACACTGTCGACAATCATTCAAGGCTATGGCTCAGTGTGCTATCTAAAACAGCGGAATTAATTGTTATGACAAGGATAGGGTGTGGGAAAGAATAAGCCTTGTCACAGGTGGGAGCAGTCTTGGCGGGTTTTACCCTTGGGGCACCCCATGAATACCTTGTGACAGACTGAGTGGAGCCATCCTGGGTCTGGAATTCAAGAAACAGACCTGGGAACCCCACCTGAACTATTGTCTTTCTAATGGACCCTCAATGGGAGAAGGAGACAGTCCTTCCCATGTGACTCAGGGAGTTGAGAAAGAGAGAACAACAAAGTCAGCTGGGCGAGAGAGCGTGAGAGCAGCGGGCCAGCTGGACCAACACACAGGCCAGAGAGACACCTAAAGACCTGTCCCGTGGAACGGCTACCAGAAGGTTGACTCTTTTGTCCCTTTAACCTTTTTACTCCTTGTATAAGCTAGTTGGGTTGTATAATAAAGTTTAATTGCTAAAAAACAGAGTCAACAATAGGGTTTGCAAAGCAGCATGATATCCTTGAATAGGAATGAGTTCTTCAGAAGAGCAAGCCAGGCCCCCAAGGAGAAGCACCAAAGAGATGCATGCATGGATCCACAGAGTGCCTTTTAGGCAATCCCAGTCTTGGGGCTCCAGGGGTTTGTGGCACTAAGCTGGGCACTGAAGAAAGCTCCCCTCAGCCCCAACCATGTTTCTAGTATGTACTACAGTGCCACGTTCCCAGCCTTACAAAGCTTCAGCTGTAAAATGTTTTAATATATTATCATTTAAAAAAGCAAGTAGTTTGGTAGATGAAGACATTGTTTGTACCATGGTTTGCCAACCAAAAAAAGCCACAGTACTGAACTAATTATGAATATCCGTGTAGAAACAGTTTAAAGAAAAAGCAACTGCGGGTATTTTGTTTCTGTCCTGGTGCAAGGATGTTTTTGATTTTGCAAGGTGTCTGCATTCTTTCAGGCCTGTCCTTTTAAAAGGAAGTGCTAATTCCTTGTCTTCCTCGGCCTACTTTAGCAGCTGCTGTGTCTGGATATTAACTGACCCCATAAAGGCCCATAGTGGAAGGCTGCAGACCCAGCCACGGCACCGCGGAGGGTGTGGAATCTTCCTGAAGTGGGACCTTGTGGAAAGAAGTTCGGTGCCTGGAGACACTGGCTCACCCTTCCTCCCTCTTGGATCCTCGGGCACTGTGGGTCTGCACACTTCCCCGCCCCATGCACAGAAGCAACAGGGCCAACTGACCATGGACTTGAACCTCTACAACTGTGAACTTACAAAATTGATTGGTTCGAGTATGGTATCAGGTGATAGGAAGGTGGCTGACTCTGTGAGTCTTTCCTAACACGTGGGATGTTTGGGGAGAGATCCCTGTGATCCCCAAGACTAAGGCAGTAGAGTATACAGTCACCAACAGACATTTTCTTCTCCAGAGAAGGCAAGCTGCTATGCCCCAGGATGTTCAAGCAGCGACTTCCGTCAACACAGCTTCACAAGCACAGCTGTGAGCCTCTCCCTCGGGAGTGACTCTGCAATCCCTGGACCACCTACCCTTCAGATGATTGAGCCCCAGTGACAACACACTGCCTCCTGATAAGTAAGAGACCCTTAGGGGGAAGCACCTGGCTCAGTTACCCCTAGATTAATGACCCCCTAGAGCTGTGAATACAAACAGAAGCTGGCTACTGGTTAAGCCGCTAAACCTTGAGGGTGACTGGTTCTATAAGGATAAATCACTACTTGTATAATCATTTGATTATTTCCTTTCTGTTTTAACTGCTTTACAACATTTGGTCTCTAGCCAAACAAAGTTACTCTTTTCTGAAAAACTGTGACTAGGATGAATGACCAGGAAGATTACAGTTCTCCTTCGACTTTGAACCCACACAAAATACCTCACCCACAACCAGGATTGAACCGATGCCTTGAACAACCGAGTTCAGAAATACAAGCAGCCAAATGAGGTGAGTGATCTGCAGACAGTATTCACTTCTCCAAAGAAATCCCCATGGCCAAAAGCGAATACTCATATGGCATGCAAACTGCTGCTGAAAGCCCCAGCCTATGGTACAGTAAAGCACCCTGCAGCATTTCCCTCAGATCTGAGAAACACTGTGCCAACAGTGGAAGATAATAACAAAAAGTCAACTCATATCCACTAAGGTGCTTTATTAGAAATTAATAGCATGTACAAATACCAATGACACAGCAATGAGGCATGACACTCATTTTACTAAGAAAATTAAAACTAAAACTTGCTTCTGGTGTGAGGAACTGACACTAATTGCCTTACAGTTGCTCATGGCAGGCTGAAGTGTGCCCACTGGCAACCTGCCGATCCCACCAGGAATCACTTTGACACGGGGTAACCACTGAAAGATTCACCAATAAACACCTCACAGGGATGGGGGAAGACAGAAATCTGATACAAATCACATGCAGTACTTTCTGTTGTTTGTGATGGTGATCGTTTTGTTTTGTTTTGTTTCAGATTTTGGTGGTTCACTTGATTGAACGTAGGGCTCAGTGGGCAAGGTCTTTACCAACGAGACACATTCTCAGCCCTACATGGAAGATAGTAACTGTTAAACTTGAAAATTGCAAGGAGAAAGACCAAATCCATAATTGTCAGATAAAAGCAAGCTTTATTAAATACTGGCCAGGAATATGGACCCTCACTAGGTCCATACCTGGGGTTCCCAGAGAGTGGTGCTGAATTAGGTTACTCAGGTGCTCAGAGAGGCAAACCCCACAGTATTTCCCATCTTCACTCAATGAGGACATGCATGCGCATATCCTGACGTACTCTCTGCCTACGTACCTCCCACCTATGTGTGATGGTGCACATCCTTGTTCACTGAAGTGAAACCAAGTGACTTGTCATCTTACATGAGAAACAGCCTCCAGCACTACAGGAAGTTATCTGTCCTTAGGCAAGTGAGGCTTATGGGTTAACGCTAGCCCTTACAGTGGCAGACATAAGACAGAGGAAAGGGCCATTGGTGCATCCATTTATCTAGTTTACATTTATCCAGAATTGGGAGTCAGCTCAATAAGGGAAGTGCTTGCTGCAGAAGCATAAAAACTTGAACTCGGATCCCCAACACCCATGTAGGAGGCATGCACCAGTAAGCCTAGCTCGGTGACGGCCAAAATGGAGGTAGGCATCTCTGGAGTTTTCAAGCCAGTTAGTTTCAATCAATCAGTGAGCTACAAGCTAAAAGAGAGACCCTGACTCAAATTGAATGGTGGAGTGAGAGGAAAGCATCCAAAGCCAGTCTCTGGTCTCCTCACATATATGCGCACACATACATATGAATACACCACACACAAATAAATTAATGGCTCTTATTCAAGTGACCAGCTATCGCAGACACTTGCTGCCACATCTCCAACAACCATGCAACATCTGTTCTTCCAAAAACGTATCAGACTTTTGTTCTGGCAATAAACTACTTTGCTTATTTGCTGGGAAATTTACCCACGATCAGCTCCAAGGTTCAACCTTGCCTGGCAGAGACAGAAACTCAGAAAGAAACCAAACCCTAAACGACCTAGAGAGTGGCTGAGCCAGCTGATCCTGCAGCTTACCCCGCCTTTAACCTTTTCCTGTACAAACTTCTATTGCTTAAGTCAATCAGCACTGGGTTTCCTGTCAGTTACCTTCAAATGCATCCTAAGCACTCTGCTGGAAAATTCCACAGTAACACCTTCCTAAGTGCAGACAATGAATCTCATCCTGCCAGAATAAAGAGAACAATCAAACACACAAACAGCCATCAGAATCACTTGAAAAAACATAGATGCACCTTTTGTTTTCTCTCTTGGGGCCTATGTAGCATACAGCATGTATGAAAAACCTTGAGAGAGGCCTGCAGCTAAAAAAAAAATTATTTTTTTAAGCTAGTTATCTAAATTGCTTTGACCTTAGTGTTATTTACTTCACAAACTCAAGTACCAAGTGACATTCTGAGACAAACACTCTGGGCCACAGTGTTCCTCTTGGTTGCAACTGAGTCAACTGTCCTTTATCTGGGTGTGTGGCCTGTGAATCGTTCTAAGGTCACAATAATTTCTCTTGCAACCTGGAGGCCTAGTGGACTAATACCCACTGATTTTTAGTCAGTGCCTAGATAAATTAGCACAAATGTCCTCCCTGAGCCAAACAACTTTGGCTAAAAACAAAACAAAACAAAACAAAAAAAGAACATGCTCTAAAATTCATGCTCCACAGCAGTGCAGAGCCGACACAAACCGCTGAGAAGCTCTGGTTTACACTTATATTTCTCCCCTGAAATACAAAGATTCACCAGGTCTACTAAAGTACAGAGTGCGGGAGCTAAGGGGTCAGAATCGCATCAGCTATGCTCACGTTCTGGGCCGACCATTTATAGACACACAGACTAAGCAAGCTTGTCCAATAAGACCAGGTCATTATTGCCAGATCCAAGGACTGCTTCCCCAAAATGGTAGTGCTGGCGACACGGTCCCAAACAGAAGGACTCTAGCTAGAAAATTGAAAGATTGCTATCAGGTAAACAAACCTAAAGTCTTCTTAGAAAAACATGTCTCTTAAGGTAGTTTCTGTCACAGAGAACCTCCCTTTATCTAGGACAACGCCGCTCTCCCCACCCAACCCCTGAGCCCCAAGTCTTCCCCCAAAGGTCAACTACCTCTGACAAAGATAACTAGTTCTGAGTCAGCCCAGGGTCTGTATCACAGCAGACCCAACCTCGCTGTCATATAAAATCTGCTTGCTTTCCTGCCATTATGCTCTTCCCTCTGCCCTACCCTACCTCCATCCTCTCTGCTCCTCTGAGTTTGCTCCCCAATAAATATGTCTTTCTGCCCACAGAGCAGTCTAGTCCAGTTGTTTCTCTGCATCACCACTTATGTCCATCACATAATGCAAGTTACAAAAGAAATGCTTGAAATCTGTCAAACAATAGGACCAGGCTTGGTGACACACGCCTTTAATCCCAGCACTTAAGGTGCAGAAGTTCAAGGCCAATTTAGTCTACTTAACTTTTATAGTTTCAAACTAACAAAGGTTACAGATCCTGTCTCAAAACAAAAATTAAATAATAATAGCAATCTATCTAAAATATTCTATCAGTACTAACACACAATAAGCGCTAGGACTGTACCATCCGAACTGAGAAGGAAAATAATGAATATGTTAATACATGAGCAGTATATCTTCCAAAAGATCAGAAAGACTACAGGAAAAAAATACAAATTAAAGTGATGATAATTCTCATGTAGAGTGAATGGATACAACTTACACATTAATTCTTGATTGTTCTCCTGGGGAAGAAAACAAACCAGAGTGTGTTAGCATAAGTAACACTTCAATAACTCATAAACTATGAGTTTCACCTCTCCACCATGTTTCAGAATAAAATTTCCAGAAAAGAAATAATCAAGTTAAAATCCATCTCATAATGAAATCTATACTCCTCTTAATCTAAGGCCCTAGATTATTTGTTTGTTTGTTTGTTTGTTTTTATGCATACAGTGCTCTGCCTGCATGTACACCTGCAGGCCAGAAGAGGGCATCAGATCACATTGTAGATGGTTAGGAGCCACCATGTGGTTGCTGGGAATTGAACTCAGAACCTCTGATAGGGCAGTCAGTGCTCTTAACCTCTGAGCCATCTCTCCAGCCTCAGGTCCTAGATAGTTTTCAATGAAATCTTCAAAGTGCTGTTCCACTTCTCAGCACCAGTGAATGAGCATGCAAAACCGGGGCTCTGTTTTAAGATCTACAATTGATTTCTAAGGAACACAAAGGAACTGCTGAGAGCTCCTTAACTAGGCTCCAGTAGACGAAGTTTTACTTAGGTCTTCAACTGTAGCAACTGTTCTCGCCATCGCATATGCCATATTTTTGTCAACCATCTGTAAAGCGGATCATGTGAGCCTCACCAAGACAGAGCAGGGAAGAGGCTAGCCTGGCCCTCGGTAGGTGCCTAGGCTTAAACAATGCTATGGAATATGTGGTTTCGAATCAGGAATCTCGCTCCCACTACATAATTCAGCAAGCAGATCACCACTCACGGTTCAAGAGCTGCACGGTAACAAGCCCACCCTTAACCTTACTGAACCCCAGGAAGGACCCCTACAGTCTGATCTGGCAGTGCAGCTGGGGCTCCACACACAGAGCAGCACTTGAGTGGTAGACCTGCAATAAGAGTGCACAGTACACATGCCAGATTCTCTGGCATCGACTTTAAAGAGAAGCTGAAGAGCTAGATCCCTAACACCCAAATGTATGATAAGTGCTGACAATAAGCTCGTAGCAGAATTTGAGTGCAGAAGAGAAAAAAATAACAACTGTGTCATAGTATGGAAAGGGTTAATGTCTGGCTCCGTCTCAGCATTAATGCTTGTGTGTGGTCCACTGACTTACACATTCCCTTGTGAAACCAAAAGACTAGAAGGGTGTGGGTGCTAAGGCCCGCCTTCTTAACATGACAGCCACTGAGGCAAACATGATCTCACTTAAGTCTCAAAGCAACCCCTAAGAAGACACCATTATTACCTACACATATAGCCAAGGAATCTCTGTTTTGCTAATGGCCATACAACTGAAGATGAGATAAGAAGACCAAGTCACAGGCTGCTGATAGGTTAAATTTTGTGTAAGAAAAGATGTCTTCAAGTCCTAACCCTCTATCTGTGAGCATGACTCTCCAGACACTATCAGATTAAAATGTGGACAGGAGGGTTGGTCCTATCCTACCCAGACAAGTGTGCTTATTAAAAACAACTGGCACTACATAGAGACACAGACACACTGGAGACAGCCGAGAGGCCTCTGCATAGCCAGCAAACATCAGAGGCTCCCGGGGATGTCTCACCTAGCTTCCAGGGCTGTGGCAGTTGCAATTTCTATCAGGTTAAGTTATTCCATTTCCTGCATTTTTTTTTTTTATAAAGGTGAATGTACTGTCCCAGAGATCTCATCAACTAGCCTTTCCTGTTATGTGAACCACTCAACATAATCTCTATACTACCGGAAACTAAAGCATGTCTTTCCTGCCTGCCCGTTTTCTGGACTCCATCTACAGACCAAATGCTCAATGCACTTTGAACTGTCTGTGACATTAGTGGGTTTGCTTGAAGTGTTTGACTCCTGAGTGTAGAACAGCTCAGTCACCCCTGCCTCCCCACAGCAGCCTATAACTCCACCAGTGTCTAGTGGCCTGGCCCAGTTCACTGTAATGAGGTGAGGCCCATGGGGAGATTTCAGCACCTGGAATTGAGTCTGTTCAGGTCCCTGAGCTGGGCCTCTCACAAGGAGAGTGAGCTCCACCATCTGGGAGCACATATGCTGCCCCAGTGGAGCTCTAGATGGAGCACATCAGGCCCTTGGACGTGCCAGAGTCAGCTCAGTCAGTAGCCAAGCCAGCAGCAGTAGGCCTGAAATAAGAACAATCGGTCAGAGTCAGGCATGGAGATGGCAGATCCAGCAATATACTGTATTTCCACACACAGGCAGGAAGAAGATTCATGAGTCTCCATGGAGGCCCTACAAAGGTCATTGGTTGCCAAGCTGAGATTCAAGGTCAAGGGTTACTTACCGGGCAGAGAAATCGGTAAGAGCCAAGGGCTCTGATGCTAGACTTCTAATATTTGGCCAAAGACTAAGCAAGGGACAGAGTGCCAACCAAGTTTAGTAAGACATATAGGGGCATCAGAGATATCTCTGGAGTTACTACACAGTCCTACAGATTTCCCAGAAAGTCTGTTTTTCGATGGTAGAGTTGAGCATACTGGGTAGGGTAGGAGGAGTAGGGTCAGACACTCAGAAACTAGCATCCTCTGCCCCATCATGCACTTCTAAAGCATTTCAGTAGGCTTTGCCATCACTATAGTGGAGTACCAGAGGTGACTTCTGTTATACAGAGACAATAATTTTAGTTATCTCACAGTTTTGGATGCTAGTCCAAACACCAGGGTACAGGCTCTGACAGGGGTCTGCCTCGATCATATTTCACTGTAGTAGAAGCACGTGTGTCTCTGTCTGTGGTCTCTGTTTACCAGAGCGTCAGTCATGAGAGCTCTACACAAATGGCCATCTAATCTAGTCACTTCTGAATGCTACCTTGTCTTCAAGTTTTAACCCTTTTGGTGCCACTAATAATAGACTCTAGGGGAACTAAACTTCAACCTGAGTTCTGGGGAACAAACCATCTTCAAACACAGAATGCACTAAGTCATCTTCTAGAACCTGCATACAAAACAGGCTGAATAAATGCTGCCACATTCCCTGGACTTAAGCTCTATTGAAAGGAGACCCACACTGCCCTGTGTTAGGATGCTTGGTGAAGAACAGGTTAATTAGGGAACAGAAGGAAGAAGAGGTAAGGTCTACATTGAAGCTTCCTGGGGATTTCAAGTCAATGTTTTTAATGGTTAGATGAGTCGGTTTTATCCTCTTTTTTTCTATTTTAAAATGCAATGTTTGCGCCAGGCCCTGGTGGCACAAGCCTTTAATCCCAGCACTTAGGAGGCAGAGGCAGGCGTATCTCTGTGAGTTCCAGGACAGTCTGCTCTACAGAGTGAGTCCCAGGACAGCCAGAGCGACACAGAGAAACCTTGTCTCAAAATAAAAACAAAAAAAGTAACTAAATAAAATACAATGTTTTCCTTCTTTGTTGTCTTTGCTGGGTCTCTGTAAATATGGAAATATGACGATGTTCTAGCACTTTATAAGTAGCGCAGTTGGTCGTTGCATGGTTGGCTTCACTTTTTCCTATACGACTAAATGCAAAGCAAACATCTTTGAACATAATCTTTGTCTAGAGCAAGTGATGACCCAAGAAGTACTTGTTAGGTCCCAGGCACTCCGTTGTGCCTTAGGTCCTGACTATGCAGATCCCAAGCATCCTAGACCCCAGCAGGGACATGCTCTGGCTACATCTATTCCAGACCGGAGGGGAGATTTGTGTTTAGAGGAAGGGAAGGAACTGTGGGCTTCACATCTCCTGGGGCACTGTCTGACATCCCCCCACAGGCGACCAGAGCAGGTAGTCATGACTGTTCAGACACACTCCCAAATTGTTTCCCAGAAAAGCTAGAACAGTTTTCACTCTGAAGGACAAAGTGAGATGGCTGTCCCCAGCATACCCTGCCAGCACTGAGTGCTCTGCTGGGCCACCGGGCAAGGACACTTTTATTAGGGTATGAATCAGGGAAAATGAACTTTATATTTGGACATCAAGAAGCAGAGATGCATCTACCAAGCAGCTAAAAAAAAAAAAAAAAACTTTCACATGACTGAGCCCAGCTCATCCTCATTATAAACAAGCATTGGTTTTTAATACCTACTTTCTTTATTGTCTTTATTAAAATAACATTTTTATCATATTTATCACTCCACCTTCCCACAACTTCTCTCAGATCCATCCCCTCCTTCCTATCCTCCCCAATTTCCTGTCCTCCTACCTTTAGTTTTTAGAAACAGACTGTCTTAAAGGGGGCTGGAGAGATGGCTCAGCAGTTAACAGCTCTGGCTGCTCCCAGGCTTGAGTCCTAACATCCACGTGGTGGTTCACTGCCAGCTGTAACTCTGATTCCAGAAGATTCAATGTCCTCTTCTAGGCTCTCACACATGTTCCAGCAAACTGATATGGTACCCAGACACACATCAGACAAAACACCAATACGTACAAAATAAAAATAAATACATCTTTAAAAAAAAAAAAAAAAGACTATATTAAAGTAGATGTCCTGGTCCTCTGGCTCTTACAGTCTTTCCACCCTCTTCTGTGATGTTCCCTGATCCTCAGGCATAGCGGTTGTTTTGTAAATGTGTTATCCAGGGGTGGGCACCCAACAGTCACTTGATCTCTCCATTTTGACCACTTATGGCTTTCTGCAGTGATCTTTGACCACTGCAAAAAGAAAATTATTTGATGAAGGGTGAGAGCTACACACCATGAATATAAGGACAAGCATTTGTGCTGTTTCTTTTCTTTTTCTTTTTTTTTTTTTTTTAAGATTTATTATGTATACAGTACACATTAAATCACATTATAGATGGTTATGAGCCACCATGTGGTTGCTGGGAGTTGAACTCAGGACATCTGGAAGAGCAGTCAGTGTTCTTAACCACTGAGCCATCTCTCTAGCCCCTTGTGCTGTTTCTTTAAGTGAATCAACAACCCCAGATTCACTATGGTTTAGAAAAATATTTGCAGTGGGGCAGAGACAACAGGACACATTCAATAGATCAATGGCATTTTTTACAAACATACTGATAAACTTTGTTTCCCAGCATCATCTTCATTTGCCACAAATGTGATTGACTAAAAGAGCAGAGGGTGGAGTGCACGTGAGCATCGTTACCCAGGGCAAACCATCTGACTAGCAGTAGATGTTAAAGAGATCAAACACTGCATCCTACTGCATTACCATATTCATATTTGGGGGTCATTTATATTGAATAAAATGTTTGGGAGACCTCTGCATGAAACCATGATCCCACACTGGCCCTAACAGATCAAAACAGTAGGTAGTCACTCATGCTAAATAAACTTACTAAGTTAGGAATAGACTTTAGTGAATGCCTATTTTGGACAGCTGTGCTTCAGTTAATTGCAGAAGGCCAGCTAATTTGAATAATGTAAAATAGCGAGCTATAACTAATTAACCAATTTTGCTATAACCAATTAGATCTTCTCTGTGTCTAACTTCTGTTTTCTGTCTCTAAGCGTGGTCTGATCGTATTGGCCTGAATTCTCCTCTTGTTTTGCATCTGAGGACTAACCAATTCACTAATCGTTTTGTTTTGCTTTGCTTTGCTTTTAATTGCTCTGCACTACACTCTGTTGAATTTAATTAGTCTAAGAGATTTTCCTTTTAACATTCGTAACAGCATTTAGCATTAACTAAGTGACTAAGAAAGCAAAGGCTTCCAAGAACATGTCACTCAAGTTTTACATATCCTTATGGCTCCCTCTGCCACGTCTGCACCCCAATTACCTTGCTAACTTGGCATCTTCTGTTCTTATTTCCAACCTAGGAACAGAGTGTGCACACGTGAACCAGTGGTTTCGAATTTTGCTGTTGGAAACTAGAGTTTGCTGGAACACGCAGTAACAAAAAATAAAATAAAATAAAATAAAAAGCAAACAAAACCCCACAGCATCCCGGAATGCTTGTCACCCATCCCTTGTAGGAGTCCACTTTGAATAGAGGCTTGGCTCCTCTAATGAGGAGGCAGAGTGAGTGGTGGCAGCATTACACCATTTCTACCACACAGCTTAGAACCTCGAGCTTTCTGCAAAAAAGCACAGATGTTCATATCTCTGACAACAGCCAGAAGCGGCTGCCAACACATCAGCCTATTTCAAGAGAAAAACAGACACAAATACCAAATGTATGCCAAGTTCTCTCCCAAACAGTTTTCCCCCCTATTTTCTTAATCCATTCAGCTTGACTCTCTTTTTACCTTGCCCACCAAATACTTTCTGATCTCCAGGCACACATATTTAGTAATCACCAGCCGTCAGGGCTCAACTCCGTGTGCACCCTTCACAAACCCACTCTGTTCTATCTCCAAGTCTTAGCAAAATATCAAGGTTCATTTGGGGTCACACTCCATGTTCTCGCCCCAGATGAGATCCATCTTTGCCTATGCAGACAGGCCCCCAGATATCAAAGCTGAGAACACTTGAGCCGAGAGCTTCTGGCATATAATCAGGACTTCTGAACTCAAGGCCGTTTTGAAGCTGCCATCTCACTTCAGCCCTGGCTTCTTTGGGATTTGAATATGAAGCAAGGTGGATGAAAGCTTCAAAGGAAGAGGTGGTAAATTAAAGTCTTTATTGAAATAGGGATTGCTCTGGGTTTCAGTGAGTGTTCTTCCAACAGCGAGGATGAGAACACCCTTGTCTCTTCAGAGGCGAGGGATAGCCACAACAGTCAGCCAGTTCCTCTGGCCCAAATCACTTCCACTGCTCAGAGTGGACATCTGCAATGAAATTAACTTCAAGGGCACGGAGCCAAGCATGGTGTTTCTGCAGTGTCCTGGGCGAGACCAGAGACCACGTGTCCCCCTCAGATGCCGGCATGTGGTGCCTCTGTCCCCATAAAAATGGTGACCTTTAAAGAATGAGGGTCACAGTCCAATTGCATTGTGCAACAGAGATAACTGTGGCTCGTCGGGCCACTCGGCTCTGATGCTCAGAACATCTGGCAAACAATGCCGGCATGAGAAAATCAGCTTCCCTCTATGTCAACACTGTAGACTTCTCACCCCAACTTGATTCACTAAACAGGCACACAGTATTTACATGCTCAACATGGGGAAATACAAATGTGGCATGGAAACAAGCCGGCATTACTCATCAAAGTCGTTTTCAGCCCGGGAAGAGTCTTATTTATGAGTTTAAACAGAGAATTTACATCTTGCTGGCTGTGGAGCTGGATATTATAGCCTTAATTCATCCATCCCACCCCTGCTTCCGATCTGTGCTTTGCTTTGGCCTCGGGGACCAGGGTACAAGCCACAGCCCATGAGCGGCATTAATGCAGATGCTCTCGTAACTTGCCTGGTTCTTTTGAAGGGTCCAGCTGCTGGCAGGAATGTGCCAAACAGGATTTTGTTTACTCATGAGGCTTGGCTTTCAGCATTTTAAATGTTCTGTTGGGTTTTATTAGCAATGCAGCGGGTGTATAAGGACAGAGGGGGCTGGCGACATTTATGAATCTATGAAGAGTTTTAGAATGAGTAAAGAGGTTCCAGAGTCATGGGCCCCGGGGCAAGAACCAAAACTCACTAAAGTATCACGTCACACAGGCGGAGGTCACTCAGCCTGGGGGCAGCTCAAAGAGCTTTTCAGAGCTCCTTTGGGGAGGGGGCTGGCAAGGGCCTGACTGCCTAGGCTTCATAGTTAAAGCTACCGTTTGTTGGACCCTCCCATAGGCCACATATGTTCAGCACTGCATGGCCAAGTCTACTCTCCCTATTATTACCCCCACTTTACAGGGGAGGAAAGCGAAAGTGCACAACACTCCGTAACTCACTTAAACCGACAGCTAACTAAACTGAAAGGAGATCCAGTGCCAACTCTCTCAGGCTCCAGGTCCCACGCTCTTTGTCCTGAACCTAGCCTCCCCCATTACAAGTTATTTCCCAACTGTACATAACGAGAAAGCCTGCACTGGTCCTCTTCAGTAGCGCATGGCCCCCATCTAATGAGACAACCCGATACAAACCACAATTAAGACCAAACCCGCATCTCTCTTCCCAACTTCTAAAAGCTCTCCATGCCGAAGCTGGCGATAACTGACAGCTTTCCATTCACTGCATCATTTAGACATTACTCCAAGGATACACATCTAATGCTCTATGGTCTTTAGAGCCGTGAACGATGAAACTGTTCCTCCTCAGGGAAGTCCCCTCTTGAGGAAGGAAACTTCCAAAAGAACCCTAGCAACGATTCTGACAGCTGGTGTCAGGTTCGCTTCCCTCTCTCTTCTAAATGATAAGTGTCCTCTACCAGAGAGAATGCACTGGCAATCTCTAAAATACCACCCTCGGAAGCTGACGGCACCTCTCGCTCAGCTAAATGAGCTGCTTTCCCCAGTTTCTGCCCAGGATTTTACCACTCTGCTCTGCTGTGTGGGGATCCATGGACCTTGTGTGGAGAAGACTTGCTGAGGAAGAGAGTCCCCCGTAAAGTGAAGACCAAGGTCCAAGGACGACGGAAAAGGCCACTTCACGAGGCAACGCAACCTGTAGAGGACACTCAGGTTTATCTACTTTTCCTGCTAGCACCGGCCATGTGGGATGCTCAGAACTTCTAACACACCAGCTAGCTCACAGTTCTCTCCTACTGGAATAGCATTAGCATTTTCCTACCACACACAGGGGAAGGGGATGTGCAACCTTCTATGAGTCCTTAATATTCATGGGGAAATCTTCAAAATGCACTTTCAGAAAAATTGCCAGCTGGACGTAGTGCCTAGTATTCTGTAATTTAGCCCACAAAAGACTGGCTTCCCCTTAAGTTTCTGGCTTCCACTGACATTTGAATAAATTATATTATACTCCCCACCAACAGGTTGATATCAGCAAGTTGGGTGAGGCCTTGAAGACTGATGATTTAGCAATGTGGCCAAATTCTAGGAAATAAAAATAAGAAATAAAATGTGACCTAAAAGTAACACAAACTAGCAATCTAGAGAACTCTATAAAGATGACATTCAAATATAACTTGTTACACAAACAACCTGTCCTCCAATGAGTTTCTAAGGTCAACACTATTTAGAACTGGGCTTCTCAAAAGTTGTGGCCATCAGACTAACCTATCTTAATATGTGGGCCTCTAAAATAATTTGTCTCTTCAATTTTCAAAAGAATAACACATTCTCAAACAAATACCTTATTATCGTTACTATTAAGTTCACTTCAATTACAGAAGGAATGGAAGCAGATCCTACCTCATCAACAGATTATTAATTTATTCAATAAATATTTATTCAAGCTCACACAAGGGGCTGGGAAATGAAGATGAAAGATGAGAGGGCACAGCCTCCATCCTGAGAACGTTAAGTGTGGCTCTTTCCAACCTCTCTCTCTCTCTCTCTCTCTCTCTCTCTCTCTCTCTCTCTCTCTCTCTCTCTCTCTCCTGAGTGCCTGTGTGGTCAAGTTCCAGAGACTCTCCTACAGTGTGAGCACTAAAAACTCCAGAGAGATAACAAGGGTTATCTGGGATCCCTCCCTGAAGGGCCATATCACCCCCCAAGCCCCACCTTCTAACACTGTCACGTCAGCAGTTCTGACTTGAACTAGAAACTGTGGTAGTAGAGAGGCCGTGGCGCAGCAAACACCAACTGCAGCTATCAAAAGCCAAAAGGTTTCTATATTTTTCTTGTTTGTTTTTTCATTGTGGCTCCTAGAATATCTGGCACATGGGAAACAGTAGATGTGGATCTGCTGGAGGGACAAACAATGAAACTCTGACAACAGCTAGGTGTGATTGTCACCAGGGTATCCGGGCACCTTTGATAGTCCATGTGTAAAATGAGTTAAAAAGGCTAGACTGTCCTAAATGGATTTGTCATAGAATATAAAGGCTGTGATCACACCAAGTTTAACTGGAGGACAAAAGAAAGGCTAGGGTTAAACAAGGTTGAAAACTGTAATTATTGCAAGAATCGTGGCTGTAGGCAATCCCCACCGGCAGCATGCTAATTGATAGAATTCCCCTAAGGGTGCTTTATGCAACCTACCACTCTGATTGGGTGACAAGCCCTAGTTTCACAAGAGGCTCCAGCACGTGTCTGAGGTCTCTAGCACCTGTAACAGTTTAGCACACTTTGTAAGCCCTTAATAAATATTTGTTCCCAAGGGCCTCTCTAATCACTTAACAAAGGAACCATTCTTAACGGTCTCCTTTGATGTTAGCTGCTGCCACTGAGCTAGGGTGGATGTCTTTCCATTCCACCCAGCCTCCTCCACAACCTGGCCTGTGGAAAGTGCCTCGCTGTCTCTAGCCTTCAGTTTCCTCATCTATGGGAACAAGAATCCTAGTAATTAAAGGATAGTGATGAGGAAAATGGTGCAACATAAAGAGATCACAGCATCCTTCCAACAAGGGTGCCACAGAGGGCGGTCCATGCTAATCAGCAACACTGTCCCTCTCCGGCTTCCCAGCTTTGGCTGACATCGGTGCCTCCCCAAACTCTCCTTGAAACACCATTTTTCCAGACCAATTCTACTTAATACGTCTCTTAAAATTAGTGTAGCCTGGTCTCATCTCACGCAAGAAGCTGATGAAATCACAGCTTTAATGTGCTTCTTATACTTGTTCAAATGCACATGACAATGAACACAGAATTACATGATCATTCCTTTAAAGCCAGTCTCAGTGCCTAACTCTTTCCTGACATATCCTGAAAAGCATTACCGTGGGGTTCCCATCCGCCATCTTGTCTCCAGGGTGTCTGTGTCTTCTCTGAAGACTCAAACTCACCTTCGAGAACACTCGCATGGCCCTCCCCTGTCAGCACAGTGGTCCTCACCAACTAGGGGTTCTGGTTAGAAGATCCATGAAAGTCATTTACTATCTAAGAAATACATCACTATCAGTTAGTTCTTGAATGTCACCATAGGCCTATGTTGTCAGCCAGTGACATCACGCGGAGGCACCGGAAGGACCATGAAGATCTCAGCCTTGTGATTGACAGGGACATAGAGACTCCAGCAGCTGCCGCGGTCCTCTCACCCACCCCTCCTCCATCCCTCCCCACTCTCGTTCTCTGGCTGCCATGAGGTAAACGGCTCTGCCCTGTTCTGTGTCCCCAACTGTGTTGTGCTGCTTCTCCCAAGACAAAAGGCAACAGGTGCCCGGTCCTATGGACACCTCTGGAAATGTGAGCCACAACAAATCTTTATGCCTTTAAGTTGACCGCTACAGGCATTTTGTCACAGGAAGGCCAACTAGCACGGTTCCAGAAATGACTCATGGATTTCCAAAGAAAGAATGCCATGCCTAGTTCTCCCTTAAGCTCAAATGCTTAAAGCATTTTCCGGTCAAGCAAATTAGCATAGGCAATTACTTGGATTAACTGGTTTGACTAAATGGACAGCTTTCCTGACGTGAAATTGACGGAATAAAGCAACATCTCTATAATGGGCTAAATTAGCTGAGAGGTAAGGCATTTTTTTAAAAATTGGGTATGTGTGCATGGATGTTCATGTGTGTGCTCTCCAGTGTCTGCCTCAGTCACTCTCTGTGGTAGTTTGGGTGGGAACGATCCCCCATAGATAGGCTCATGTGTTTGAATGCTGCGGCAGTTGTACTGTGTGAGAAGATGAGGGGATATGGTCCTGGTAGAGTAGGTGTGGCTTTGTTGAAGAAGCATGTCACCGGAGGTGGGCAGAAGTGTGTCACTGGAGGTGGGTTTTGGGTTTCCAAATGCTCAAGCCAGGCCCAGAGCCAGCTCCTACCCCAGAGCCATGTCTGCCTGTGTGCCACTATGTTCCTGGCCATAACAGTGGTAGACTAAACCTCTGAAACAGCCCCACTAACATGCTTTCCTTTATAAGAGCTGCTGTGATTACAGTGTCTATTCACAGCAATAGAACATTGGCTAAGACACTCTCTTGTAAAAAGATTTCCTAATTATAATACTCATTATGTAAGTGTTTTGCCTGCGTGTACGTATACACATCACATGAGCGCGGTATTTGAGGGACCAGAAGAGACCGGTCACTAGAACCCTGTAAGCAGAAACATCATTTTTTTTTCAAAGCTGGAGTTTGAACGCTTTCACATTTTAAAAGCCTCAAAATGCATGTGGCAAACATAGTGGCACCTGGACAAGAACAGGAGACCTTTCTTGCCCAGCAAAAGCAGAGGCAAACAGCCCAGCCACCTCGGGTCCGCAGTACTCAGACTACCAGAGCCTACACCAATAGACGGTCATTCTGCTTCAGACGTCCACAAAACAGCAGAGAAGAACAGTTACTACTAGTCACGTATGAACTGACTTAGAATGATATTTTGCATGCATTGATGGACTCCAAATATTTAGCCCCTCTATCGATTAAAAAAAAAAAGAGTGTAAGTGTAGTTGATAATATCTTCGCTTTTAACGGCAATTATTCCAGAGCCCTTTTAATAGCTGCCACTTACCCATTCCAGGCTGTAGCAAATTATAGTCAGAGGAGACAGAAGCTGACAGCTCTTTTCTCCTGTGAATGGCAGGCTCTTCCATCGCACGAGGCCCCTGAGCCTCCATGTAGGTACATCCACCCTGGGCACACACAAATGCTGCTACAGGAAACAATAGTGACAATACCCAGACCAGTCAGCTGATCCAAGGACACACCCCCAGGTGTTCCTAAGGCATTTGCCAACGTAAAGGATACTCATAGTGTGTGGGTGGGTGGGGGAAGGGTTCATTTGAAAGGAATTAATAAGCAGACATTATTAATATTATAAACTTCATCTTTTGAGGACACACAGCCCAGGGAACAGAGAATTGGGTCAAAGACACACAGTAACCATAAAATTTAAATTATTTTTCAAGCTAAATTAGGGCCTAATGAAAGAAAAAAAAATAGAAGCTAGAATGATCGCTTTTAGCACCTGGAAAGTGGTACAGCCTGTCCCCAAATATTAAAATTGTATGAACACAAAAATAACTTGTAAGAGCTTGCAAAACTCAAAGTAACGAAGCCCGTTGTGTTGCTGGTTAGAATTGTGACTACAAGGAACATTCTATTCCAGACAGGGACCAAGCAGAACCAGCTAACAAGCATGTGTACGCTCAGAGCCCAGGAGCTCCTGCCATGTGAACAGTGATCAGGACCCAGAGTCTCTGGATAAATTCCTTCCTACAAGGCTGCTCTTTTTCAAGCAAAAGATCAAAACAATAAAATAAAACGGCGCATTAGAAAGACCCCTAGGAGATACATTTCACACTTTGTGTTTTCAAAAATTCAACAATTCAACAGACAAAAGGAGAGCAACACACAAATTAATCGCTGCTCAGAAGCTGTTTTTTAATTAACATTCTGTCCTTAATCCAAAAGCAGAGGCGAAACACAGACGTGGCACTTAACGCCTCTTGCAGGGAAGTGTTACCTTTCCCCCGAGGCTCTCTCTATTCTTGTTCGAATGTGTTTAAATCTTAGACGCAAAGCCTCGGCAGTGTGTGGAGCTCTATTACGCAAACAGCGTGGGATGGTGCCACCCAGAACTGTGCTTGTGGGAGGACACACGGAAGTCAGTCTTCCCTCTCCCGGTGAGGTTCTGACCATCTCGGGGAGGATGAGCGCGCGCACACACTTAGGGCTCTTCCTCAGTGGGAACGAGGGAGGTATGGAGAAGGGACTGCCAAGAGATAATGTAGGAGTTGCAAAGCAGCAAAACGCCTAATTTAAAATGTTGGCACTTCACATGTCTTGGTCCCCAGTGGCTTTGTGATTGTACGTCCTTTCTGGGGGTTCTGATAAACAGATGGAATGCGGTTGCTTACCTTTGTGACAGTCACATATCGAGGAAGAAGAAGAAGAAGAAGCAGCTAGAAGACAGCACCTCTCAGTGGTCAGTAGATAAGAAATTTGAGATGTTTCTTACTTGATCGCTTGTTTAGTGAGGTCAGGGTCCCCTGCTAGAGAAGCTCTCCACTGAGCTACAGCCCTTGTCCTACCTGGAACGTTGAAGTCTTTCCTAGAGGCGATGCTGTGGTGTAGATACGGTTTAAGTCTTCTAAAATGCCCATATTGGGAGCTTGGTGGCCCAGGTGGTGAGGTTAAACAGTATTAAGACCTTTAAGGTCTCTGGGGTCACTGACCTTGGAAAGGTTCTCATGGGTGAGCTCTGCTTTTCTGTCCTGCCGTTCATTCCTGCCACTCTTTGTGACTCAGTAGGGCCTAATCTAGAGACTAAGAGGCAGCGAAGGGGCTGATCAGTTGCAGCATGCTCCCATTTGGCCTTTGAAAATCCCTTTGTGGTTAGATGCTCTGTGCCAGGAAGTGGGCGTGCACAGCAGATTAAAAGATGATTGACAGGGCACCATGGTTAGGTTCATGTGCTCCAAGGCCAGCTGCGGAAACGAGGAAGAGGCCAAACACATGAACTGCGCTTTCTCTTTCTTTTTGTTTCCCTTCTTTTTTCTTTTTTCTTTTTTTTTAATTAATTTATTCTTGTTACATCTCAATGTTTATCCCATCCCTTGTATCCTCCCATTCCTTCCCCCCCCCCCCTTTCCCTTTCCCTTTCTTTACACAGAAGCATGGCATGATCCATTAGGGAGAGCTGCCTATCCACGAGGTCAGCACGGCTTTAGGAAGAAGACTCCAAAGACAGAAGTGAGTAGAATAAAGGATGAGGAAAGATCTAGAAGTCATCCAAAGATCTGCAGAAGGGGCTTCTTGCCACAATCACCTGGGGCTGTGCATAAACACGGATTCTGGGAACTCTCCCGGCATCAGAATTTCTGGTGCCAAGACTCAAGCTTAGTGTTTTCGTACTGCTCGGTGGCTTCTGGCGAGCTCTGAGTCTATTGGTGGCTTCATACTCCCAAGCATCTAAGCAATCTACTGATCCCTCCTTGCTACGCACTAGCCTCGTCTAGCCGTCTCTCTCAGCACTGACCGTCAACATGAAGCAGGACACAGGCAACAGTCAGTGGTGGCCCTGATTTTAAGTCATCTTTATCTCTTATTTATCTCTTAAGCACTAGACACCACAGGGCTCCATCAAGAACACCTTTGGCCTGCAGGAGAGCATCAACCACAGACTCTAGCTGAGTCCTCAGGGCTCCTTCTTCCCCAGGAGGGCAAATCACTCCCATATCCCTAGTTCTCAGCTTGGCTTTCAGCGCTCAAAGAATAAGTTGGTGAACGAAGTCCATAAAGGAGGCCACCTGTCTGTCCCACTTAGACTCAGGGAGCAAGTTCTGGCACTAGAAAAGCCAGCAATCTTGAAATCTGAACCATTGTGCAAAGAGAAGAACATGCTATGAATTTTTTGATTGTCATGAGCTTCCAAGTGATGACAGCATCGTTTTCCTATGGAAATTAAAATAGCATGTGTTTAAGACTGTCAGAAAACTTGAAGAACATAAGAAACAGTCACAAATGGTCTGCACTGTAAGGCCACTGGTGACTTATAACCAATAACGGCCTTAGACACAATTTTATAGGACAAGTAAAAAAATATTTTTTACATACATATCGATTACATACATACACACTTTTATATAAAATGTACCTTTGGCAAGGCCAAAGAACTCTCCTATTAGGTAATGACATTTTTCTTTTATCTTGATCTCACATGGGCAAAATTTTTACTTATACACTAGAAAACAAAACCTTTAAGAGTTTATAAATGTACCCTAAACAACTGGTCAGCAATTACAACCAGGATCTGTATAAGCCAAGACCCTCAAATACTTTTAAAGGAATTACACGACAGAGTCATGGGGTCAGGGCTCACAATTGACAGTTACAACATGGATGGTAGTGTCACCATAGCCAGGAGAACAGTGTTAAGTCACACAGGCCTGAAGGTCTAGCTGGTTCATCACGCTATTCTACCATCAAAAACCATGAGAAGCTCCGGAGACCACTGCTATTTGAATATGACTGGGGACTGTTCTAAGGGTCCTTTTAAAATGTAACCCCACTGCAAAGTGACAACAGTGTAGAAAGCTAATCTAACTGTAGTATTTAAAAGCAGAGATAGTGGAAGATCGTTAGCATTAGATAGGTCACAGGGTGGAGCTCCCATGACTGAACACTGGTTGTTTCTTAGAAGGCGAGGCCAAAATGGGCACGCGTGTACTCTCTTTCTCCTCCCATGTGATGGCCTGAACCAGCATGGAAATCATCGGGCATACCAGATACAGGCCCTCTGCCCGGGACTCCAGAACAGGGAGGCAAAGTAAACTTCTTCATAACGTTACCTAGCCTTAGGCATTTTCTTACAGCACGCTCACTTGGTCTGTATGAACAGAAGTGTTTCGGAGCAACTGAATGAAGGTAAAGTCTAAATCATAAGAACAAAGTTTTGGCCTCTCAACCAGTTCCCAGCCTACAGACCCAGAATAAAGACAAGGTCAGTTTCCTTTGGAAGTAAATCCTTCTATACTGCCAAAAGGGTAGCCTGCCAATGTTTCGCTTCTCCTAATGCACCAACACACAGCGTTTGTTCAGAGTGTCTGTTTAACGGAGAAAGGGAACAAGTCAGGCGCTTCAGGGACTGCTGGACAATGGTTTTGATGACACCAATTCCAAGAGACCCAAAAGTCTATGATAGCCCCAGCTAGAGAAGGAGCTCATGGGTGCCAAGTGGTCTGTGGAGTCTTGGGCTCCTCTCTCTCTCTCTCTCTCTGTGCCCCTGACACCATCCTGTGGCTATCTCTCAACGTCTGCGGTGGACAACCAGAGCTGATGTCTACAGCGACTGGCGGTGTCCTCCCACTGAGGAAGCAAGGGGTTGTCTGTTTTTCCTGCAGGGGAGAAGCTGGCTGGAGAGGGTTGGAGCATATGGTTCCCAAGGCCCAGTTCTGCTTCGTGACTTCCAAAGAGAGCTCAGCACTTAAGTTGAAAGTGGCTATGTGGGCATTATTTGCTCAGCTCAGCACTTGGACATCAGGATAAACCATTCCAACAAGGAAGAGCGCAGGCACTATCACATTTCAATTGCTAGCTGAAAAACCCTGATAGCTGCTCCAGATATAATATGTAATTATAGCCCAGAAACATAAATTATCAAGGTCACGGTCCTTCCATAATATAATAAATGGAGTATGGGCCACCACATATGTGGTCACGATCCCCACCCCACCAGTGTGTGTCACAGATGCCTGGTCACCCACAGGAGCTGGGGGAGAATGAAAAGAGAAGAAACTGGACTCTCCAAGTTCAACACGGGCTGTCCTGAGGACAAAAGTGAAGGGGACAGAAATGCTAAGGGCTGACCCATAAAAAAGCTTCGACATTCTTGCCAGATGCAGCCTTCTCTGTTTATGCCCCAAGGGTTCTGTGTGGTAGGAGATAATTACAAGGAGGCAGACAAGTACTGAACCTTCAGCAGACTATAATACAACCAGAGAAGGGCAGTGCTCTCCTCTGGCAAGCTCCTCAAGTCTGAGGTAGATCTGGGCCCAACGGAATGACACCGAGACAGTAACTGTTGCCTCCAGGGGATGGGATACTCCACAGCCAAAACCATGTGCCTTCCCACATCTGACACAATCTTTGACCCACAGCTAGGAGCTCTTCTGTCACAGTGACCTCAGGCAAGGGTGGTTGGTCTTCAACAAACTTTGGGGACAAGGAGAGTCACATGTCAATCATTACTGAATGTATTGCCTCTGGGGCCCTGACTCAGCCCATCCAAAAAGGGCATTTGGAAGTCTCTCCCAAAAGGATTGTAGAAGAACACAGAGCAAGCACACATGGATAACAACGCCTCTACACATCACCATTGGTGCCCCTTATGGGCTTAGTGTGGCACATCTACTTAAATCTTAAGGACAAAAGTCATTAAGCAGAAAGTAAGGTGACATAGGCACTGCCAGCACGGGGACAAGTGCATCCTGGAAGCCAGCGCTGGGGAATGCCAGATGTCTCCCACAAGACAGGACCACCTAGCGGCACTATGTGTACAGAGGGAGATGTGTGCTCAGGCACTTTTGAGTCCCTTTCTGTCACCAGCCCTACAGACTACACGATTATTTTTGTGTGATTTCTCTTCTGCCTGGCATTTGCCCTTCACATTCAACTTTCCCTGATTGCAGCTAAGCAGAAACTCTGAGCTCTGTTATCTGCTTGCTGGAAAAGAGCTATGTGTAGTCCCTTTCTGTCCCTCTGGAGACGAGCATAGGAAACAGGAAAGTAAAAAGGAGGCCATACCCTCCCCAGCTAGGTCTCCCCATGTCCCTTCTTGTCTGCACACAGCCCTCTCTTGTGGCGGTTGTGAACTGAGCTCCTCCTGTACACTGAGAGCAGCCTCCAGCTGCAGGGCAAATCAGGCCACAGCCAGAGAGATGCCTCTCCACATCACACAGGCTACTTCTCACACCTACCCGCCAACTGAACCCAGGACTCACAGAGAAACGGTCTCACTAAACACCGACAAAATGAAACAAGACAGCAAACACAGACTGGGTGAGCCAGTGTGGTGCACAGAGCCACATATGAAAGGATTAGGAAATAAATTAGACGAAACTTGAAGGATTTAGAATCCGTTTCAAGTGCACTGGAAGAAAATCCCTCCAGAATGGGAGACGGAGCTCAGGCTGACACCTGGGCAGCCTCTGGTCCCACCCTCTGCTGGCTGCCTCCTGAGGTTTGAGGCTTGCAGTTCCTGGTTCTCTCCTGGCTTCCTACCAGAAGACTGGTCCTCTGGTTCAGAACCAGCCAGAATCTGGCCAAGCAGCAGTCTTTGGATCCCCAAGACTCTGAGGCCCTCTCAAAAACTGAGCACCACACATCCAGGCCCTCTGTCATTCCTAGAGGCTGCCAGACCCGCAGCAAATCACTCCTTTAAATTGCTGCTTAAAACCTGAAGGATTTAAGCTAGGCACTAAATGGATTCTTTTAGAAATGGCTGCGTCTGTCTGTCTTATAGAAATTCTGAAAGTAGTAGTAGCAGCCATATTGTGCCTAATGTGAAATGACGTGTGATTTCCAGTTCAGGAAGAGCTTTTCACAGCATTGATTCTGCCCTGTCTGTCCTTAGGGTAAAGACATGGGTGAATTCTCATTGCCCATGAATAAAGGCCCAGACCCATGCTCCCTGTCAGCCTACCTCCCCAATTTAACACTGGGCTACAGAGCTCTGGACTTTACATCCTTCAAAACCGAAGTCCATCCTCCTCACTGCCTTCGGGAAGACCATTTCTTCACCACTTCCCCCAACCCCAGCCCCCAGGAAAATCCTTTATATATTTTTTCATCATCTCATGCTGACAACATTAATGCTTCTACTACAGGCCCTCACCGCACCAATAATTTCACATCACATGCCTCAGACCATTTGAAATGCCCCACGTAGGAGCTAGAGAGATGTTTCACTGGCTAAGAGCAGTGGCGCTGGTGTTCCACGGCCAGCATACATATGGTGGTGCACAACCAAATGCAATTCCAGTTTCAGAAGATGCCGGCACCTCTTCTAGACCTCGGCAGGTCTGTAGATGGTGCACTGGCATGCATGCCAGCAGAACACTCATACACAAAGAATAAAATAAATAAATCTTTTTTAAAAATTATTTTTAAGAAACACATATATGTAGTTTTGGAACTCCATGGTGAATGCACATTTCTTGCCTAGAAACTGTGTGTGCAAACTTGTATGTGTGTGCTGTTCTGGAAGCTTCATAATGATGCAGAGCTGGGATTCAACATGTGTGAGTGAACGAATGAATTTAAAATAAACTCCAGTCAAACCCTGGGGGCAAATCTGAATTCAGAAACAATTAAGAATTTAAGGTAGCCAGGCCTGGCGGCACACTCCTTTAATCTCAGCACTCGGGAGGTAAAGGCAAGCAGATTTCTCTCTGAGTTCATGCCCAGCCTGGTCTATAGACTAAGTTCCAGGACAGCCAGGGCTACACAGAAAAACCCTGTCGGGGGGGGGGGCTGTTTGTCCCTTTCCTGAAAGTCAAAGGCTCTGATGTCTTTCTAGCAATAAGGGCTGGTGTGCCACAGGGGCTTCTCCGCCGCACACGATCCTAAGCACTTTCTTTGGCATGTGTTTCAAATGCATGGACCCCTTCTTTCCACACTGGTTCTTCATTTGAAAAGAAGAAATCCATTATTAGGCCTGTTATCAGTCCATTTCTCTGGGCCTTGGTTTGATCTGGTTATGAATCATTGCCTTAAAGTCAGCTGTTCATTGTCTGACAGAGATATGTACTTTGAAATAAAAACTGACCATGAACTTTTCACAGTGACCCTCGCAGGCCTTAACTGACCTCAGACTTTTTCATTGTATACTTTCATATGCAAGAATTATTAGCAGCGCATTTGAAAAGATTTTAAATGAACCTCAGTCAGCAATAAATACAACAAAATGTCTACTACACAGAACGGTGTCTCCTGTAAATGGGATCACCATTCTGCTCTCTTCTCTCTGCCTTCTTGCAAGCAGCTAGCTATAGATTAGGCAGCCAAGACTGAGACTCACATGACTGCCCTTCCACATGCTCCTGAGAGGACAAACTGCTCCTCATCTGTGCTCACCAAGTACTGTGACCCACTCCACACAGTGTTCCAAAGCCACACGCTCAACCGAGGCAATCCTGAGCATCAGAAACGGAGGGCACACTGACAGCTGGAGGTGTCTCCAAAGACAGAGCTGCAGAAGAGGGCATCGCTGTGGGGTGGGAAAGGGAGGCAAAGCTCTCGGGAACTTTGAACTGTTGGTTTACGTGGTGCATGAGCACAATTATCCGGTTTCACCAGAACTCTGCATCCTAGGACACAGACATTTCAGAGACTCTTTAAATATGTCTGACACTGCAGGCACCAAGCCTGATGGGCAGGAAGGAGCAACCGCTGCTCATTCAGAAGCTGAAGGTTCACACCACTCTTCTTATAGACCAAGGGTAGTTTGTAATTTGTTGGGTCCAACCAAGATCTTCATAAAATTGGTGCTCCGATGAGCGGCCATTCGTGACTGCAGCAATGGTCTTGCATCCACAGTAAAGTCCGGAGGAGTCCTTTCCACTGGCACTCACCCCCCCTCGAGCCTAGGTTTCCATCCGTGATAGTTTAGTGTCTAAAGCTGTCTATCTTTCTTCTAATCCACTCGCAAAAGCCATTACCAAATGACCATTGGATGGGCACCTGAGCTACTGTGTAAGAAGTTAGTATGCCTGTGTGCTAGTTGCTGCCTTCCTGGAGGAGCTTACAGAGCAGAGCAATTCCCCCAAACAAGCAATGGCCAGAAATAACAAGCAGAAATGGGAACAGTAGCATGGCTTCAAGTGGACATGGAATGAAACGTCTTACATGGAACATTTTGAAAAGTGAGAAAGTTGGTACCGTTAACTCTGCTAGAATAGTGAAGCTGTTATGGGTCCCTTCCTTCGGGCCATGACCCTCCTCTTCTTCCCTTTCTGTCTTACGCTTAGAGTAACTTTGAATCTGTCTGGCAGTCTAACGAGCCAGTGCAGGTTAAAGGAGAAAGTTGAACACTTGACACCCACCCACCTTCCACTGAAACTTTAAGCAGTCAGGGACTTTCAAGAAGGTTCTAAGTGATTCACAGGGGATGTTTATGAAGTGTTTGGGGACCACTGAGCTTCCTTTACAAACAGCATAATTTTTTTTAAAAACATAGTGCATCTGAAGTAAATACCCACACATTGCTACACACTACTTTAGGGGTTTCTCACAGAGCTCACATCTGTAGTTGGACAGGTATAAACAGCTCTTTTCCAGAAAGCTAGGACTGAAGGACAGGAAGAGCCCTGAACAGCAACCTCCATTCTCTTTCCCCAGTGGAAAGTAACCGTAAAGGGAAATTCCAGGCTAGCTGAGATTGAACTAGGAGATACATATGGACTTACATGCGCTTTCATTGGGCACATCAAATTGGTAGCATCATCTATTATATTGGTTCACTGAACTTACAGCTGATGATATTTATCCTAATGTGGCTGTTCAAGCTTCTGTTTCTGAAGCAAAGGTGTGTGAAGCAAAGTCTAGTTGTGCTTTTAAGAGGAATGAATGGCTCAGGCCCCTTAATGAAAATTAAATAGCCTGGCGTGGTGGCGCACACCTTTAATCCCAGCACTTGGGAGGCAGAGGCAGGTGGATCACTGAGTTCGAGGCCAGCCTGGTCTACAAAGCAAGTCCAGGAGAGCCAAGGCTAACACAGAGAGACCCTTTCTCAGAAAACCAAAAAGAAAAAAGAAAAGAAGAAAAGAAAGAAAATTAAACAATCAATGTTGACTCTTTAATGAGTATAACAAGATGACGGTGCTAAAATACCTCCACCGAAAACACTGACAATATCAATGACATCAACAACAAGAACAGCGAAACTGAGGCACCAACCCCACTTTGCAGCCAGGACTAAAGCTACCATCTGACAGATGTGAAAATTGAAGCTGACCAAGATAATGCATTTATCCCACCCATCTGACTCTTGAAAATCAGCTAGAAACCTCCATTAGCACGTCCATGTTTATTTAGTTCCAAACTTCAAAGAACCATTCTTTTCCTTTCCCCAAATCCAATCAGTCCTCAAATCTTCCATTTGTTTTCTTTAGTGGGTGGCTGCAACACTGTCCCCCTTCCCCTCTGTCTGCTCTGGCTGGCAGCCAGCTGTGGGGTCTCAGTTGGGAAGTGGGGGGTGGGGCAGCCTTTCCTCACAGCAAGCTCACTGCTGTACTTATTTATTGCTTTCCCCAAGACCCCAAGTGTTTACTTGTGTCAATTTAGTAGACAGAGCAGGGAAGTGTCAACCTTCCTCAGATCCTCTTCCTTGCTTAGTGTCAAGTCTTTTGTCCAGGCTGAGGCAATGGGACAGAGTCCTCATTAAACTGGATTGACTGTTTTGCTTGCCCGAAGAGACTTCTTCAGCTTTCCTACCCATTCAACCCAATTTCTAGCTCTAGGCGGAAATGAGTCCAGCCCTCACCCAAGCATTCCTCCACCATAGACTGCTGAGTGATCTTTCTTTAATAATAAGTTTTCTACATCTTTCTCAAATGATTATCTGTGTACTCCTTTCCCTGTGATCTGCCAGCTTGCAGTACTGGTGGTTACAATTATCTCCTAACTGATCTTCTCTTTCTCCCCTGGCGAAGCTCCCAGTGTGGGGGGCCTTGAGCACAGGACACACAGAGCTGCCAACATGGCTGTGGCACGGCTGACTGAGGGAATGGTGAAGTGGGTGAAGTACTGTGAAGGGTTAAGCCTACAAGTAACAGTTCAATTCACAAGTCTTTATATGTATTAAAGACCCATATTTATTGATATTTTGTGTGTGCATGTGCGCACGCATGCGCGTACGCACATGTACACACAAATTCTGTTCAAATGCCAAGTACGGAATTCAAGGTTTTGTCCACACTGAACCTGCACTTTATTACTTACCTACATCTACTCCACATTGCTTTTTAAAAATATTATTTAAAAATAAAGCTTTTTTAATGCTTCTTTTATGCAAATCCAGGCAGATGTTTTTTTTCAAATACTCTGAGCCAAAGAACAAATGATGATTGAGAAAACAGTTCCAGTGAGCCTAAGTCACTCACTGCAGTGGAGCAGGTCCAAGGAGGATGGGAACGTATTCATTCCTTGATAAAAATGTAGCTTTAACATGGTTCCCACTCAGTGAAGGTGATGAGTGTTAGAGAAAATGGAATTTAGCAGCTAACAGCAGCCCTCTGTTTCAAAGCACCTTTCACTATTAGGTAAGACACGCCTCTTTCTGTCTCTCTGTCTCTCTCTCTCTCTTGTGTATGTGTGTGCATGCATGCACGTGCGTGCGTGCATGTGTGCATGACACTTACTACTTACTACAGGAAAGAATAGGCCCCATTTCCCCCAAGCCAACATGTTTACCTAGTAGTCATTTCCGCCAAGTGGCCTGTAACTGGAGTAACTAAAGTACCGGTCCACTGTAAAAATCTAGGGCATGGTAGGGCAGAGCAGTGTCGGGGTGGGCAGGAGTCAAGTTGAAACCATCCTTACTGAGTGTTATTGGAATTCACTCTTCACTCAGCCAAAAAAAAAAGTACAGTCTGACCAAAGCACTCCCTGGCTCAACCTCCCAAGCCACACGCCTTCTGAAGGCCACAGGCAAAGCCAGCTGCGGTTTATACATTTGGGTTAAAGAGCCCCAACACAGAAAAAAAATATTTTGAAATGCATTATGCTTCAAAATTAAGGGTAATTGTGTGTAGCAGCCTGGAAAATATAGCTCATGTAGTACATTCGGCCACTGAACCCCACAGAACTCTGGTGCTCCAGATGCAATCTTAAACTGAAAATAAAAGGTACAAAGGGCGGAAGGAAGGGTGGAGGGTTGCTCCAGAGCTGTGGCTCAGCGGAGGCTGCTGCCTTGGGGAGACACAGCTAATACTCAATGCAGAGGTGGGTTCTGTGCAGCGTAAGCCACTGGCTACAGCTCTCAACACTGTAGCAGCCGGAGGGGGCAAGGAGAAGGTTGGCATAGAATTACATAAGAAAACAATGCCACAAGATTGTGCAGAAATCTAATACAGAGAGTGGGAAAGGACTTCTTCCTGTCCTGCTACAAGGTCCTAGCGCCCTGAGAGAACATCCATTATCCTTTACCAGCTGATCAGCCAAGGGGCAGGTGCCAAGCACAGGGGCAGATTGTCCTCAGTTACAGACTCCAAGTAGACATTTCTTTACCCTGTGACCAGGCCTCTAACTGAGCCAAGCTGATGCTTGCTAGCACCCCGACTCCGTTTACCCTCTAACTGTTATGTAAAGGTCACAGTGATTGCTGTAACTGGTAGCCAAACTCAAAACCTTGCTAGAACTGGGACAGGAACTCGCTGTGTAGCTTTCTTCAGCCTGGGCTGCAGGAAGGCGAGTCAAGTCAGACTTATAACCGGTTGACTTAGGAAGACAATTGCAACTTAGCAGTGAGGGAAGTTAGGGAGGAGACTAAAGCAAACAAATGGACATAAGGGGTGAGTTTTCCACCTGTGAGTACACTGCCTTAGTTTAGCCCCCAAACAATAACCAGTGACAGAAAACTGGGGCACTTAAAACCGAGGTTGAAAGTCTGGTCAGATTGCTCTTCAGAAACTAAAGCAGAGGTTCTCAACCAGGCAGGGGAGGGGAAGGGAGGGCTGGGGTTGGCACCCCCAAGCCACACCTGCAAAATGGGGCTACAATTTTGGTTGTTCCTGAATGCCAATGGTGGTAGCTAGTGAACAGAGAGCCAGGAAAGTTGGTGGGCATCCTGCAATGGATGGAAAAGTCCTCAAAAGACAGAATTAACTAGTTCAAAATGGCACCAAAATAAAGGGCAAATAAAAGGGGGAAAGGTCTGTAAGTAGAAAAATAAAAGCAGCAACCCCTGCACTGTCCAAGGAAGAGTCATCCTTCTTAATAGACTCAGTTCTCCAGTTCCCTCAGTGAGTATTAATCCGTGGTCAGAAGAAGCAATGCAATGACAAACTGACAAGTGCACCACAAAGTATATCCCCCTGCCAACTGGTTCCCTCCCACTGGGTTCCACAATTTTGCCTGCACAATAACTCATCCACAATTTAAGTGCTTTTGTCTAAAGAATCTGTTATCCTTGCAAAGTTTCTCTCTCTCTCTCTCTCTCTCTCTCTCTCTCTCTCTCTCTCTCTCTCTCTCTCTCTCTCTCTCTCTCTCTCTCTCTCTCTCTCTCTCTCTCACACATTAAAAATTGACTCCAATATCATGACCTTGGCTGACAGGTAAATGAGAGCCCACAGAGAGATCTGGATTCAAGGCTACAGGCAACTTGAGAATGCAGCATCCAGAGAAGGATCAATTCTGAAAGTCTCCATCTCCAGCGGTAGGAGAGACATCCCAAGCTGGATGTCATGGCAACCTGGGGCACATCCAGCTGAACTAAGGAGAGTTCTTCTGTTGCTTTTCTCTTTACGGCACTGAGACTCAAACACAAGATCTCACAAAGGTCAAGCACATGTTGTGTCACTGAGCAGAGCCCCTATGAAGCGAGGTCGTATGTGTGTACATGTGTGCTCATGCATGTGGAGGCCAGAGGACAACTGCGGGTGTCATTCTTAAGGTACTCCTCACCTATTTTTTCGTCAGCATTTCTTGCTGACCTACAATTTGCCAATTTCACAAGCTCTACAAGGGACCAGTAGGTTCTGAGTCTCCCTCCATGGCCCCCACCCACCTCTCAGCTTCCTTATATGGGTTCTAGGGATCAAACTCAGGGCCCTGTGTCATAAACGCAGGTACTTTATCAACTAAGTCATACCCTTATCCAGCTCTGGTTTGTTTGTTTCTTTGTTTGTTTGTTTGTTTGTTTGTGAGAGTGGTTGGCTTTTTTACTTTTGTTGTTGTTGTTGCGGTGGTGGAGGTGGTGGTTGGTTATTGGTTCGTTTTGGTGTTGGTTTTAGATGGGGCTGTCTATAATACCTACACTGGCCTCACAAACATCCGGTTCCCAATATCTCAAGATCTGGTGTCATAGGCAGAAGCCACCATGCTTGTTAAGTCACGGGCACTCCTAACACGCAGGAGTGGAGATATCTCCTGATAACATTGTGCCAACAAGATGAGCAGCTAACCACCATGGTGTTGGAAAAAAGAAATGAAAGTAGAAGAGAAATCAGAAGAGTTAAATAAAGCTCAGAGGCAGTGTCCAAACACCCCTGTGGCATGCCATTGCTCTAGATAACACCACCATGCTGATGGCTCCTTTTCCTTCCAAAACAGTATGCCATGGGAAAGGGCGTTGGCCGTGGGATGAAGGGTCACACCCACTTCATGGCCTAGTCGTACAGGAACAATGCTTCATGCTGCCTCACCGTGGCATCCATCCCCTAGCTTACTGGTGCTTATCTGGAAACATCGCCACGCCCCTCCTGCACAGCCATCCCAGAGAGGAGCAAGTAGTAAGCTGCCAGCACTATTCTACTGAGAAAAGTTGCATCCCCCACATTAACTGTTAGAACTAAAATAGTCCAACTGTAGCATCAATTCCTAAAACTGAGGCTCCAATTATAATCTTGCTCAGCTTCTGGAAACCGGTGTTTGTGGGGGCTCAGAATGCGAAGGAGCACCTCCTTCCATTTATACATGTGACTAAGTTCTCTACTCAGCGCGGGGCCAGGTTGCTGCTGTGGCTAATTCCATTTGCTGAGACAGAGTTCCTTCACCCACACATATGCCTACCTCAGTACTTCACTGTGGGCCTCACTTTAGTCTGCTAACAATATTCTGCTCCAGTTGCGCCTGCACCTATGGAGGCCAAAACACAAGCAGCTAATTTAATCATTGATGGTGGCATGGCGGGGCTTGGCAGGCTTCAGTTCCGCCTACTACAGATAAAGCTGCCATTCTTAACACTCAGACAACTTCGATTATCCAGGAAATTGAATACAGCAGCCAATGTGTGAATGCGGTATACAGAGTGGCTTTGCTGAGCCTACGAATGCCATGTTGCACACCGGAGCGCTTTCTAGGACCACACACATACCGCAGAAGCCACACCTTGTCTGCATGGCTGGCCTTCATGGCCCTTCTGATTCAGATGCTGGTGAGGTTCTCGCCCTTTGGCTTTGTTCTTTGGCTAGCCAGTCTTAAGCTCAAGTCAGCAGGAATACCTAATCTAATAACCCATCGCAGCAGTGCGGCTACTACCGAAACAGCATGGCTGCTGCCGTAAAACTCCAAAGGTAATTAGAATCATGCACACAGGGAATACCGGGGGGTAAAATAGGAGAGGAAAGGTCCAGCAGAGTAAACTTCCAGAAGCTCAAAGCTAACACTTGGCCGCAAAACAGTGGCTGCTTTTGATTTCCTTCTGAGTACAGCGAGAGCTACCTGGGGATGGCTCGACGCTGCATCATTGGAGTAAAGACTTGGTCACTTGGGTCCCCTGTCCCTCTGAGATGGTTGTGGTGTCTAGGCCTGGCACAACGTCAAATTCTATAAACAGTAGCATTTTTAAGGTGAAGGCAAAGGCTGACACTGCACACGGCTCGTCTGGAAACAGCATCTTTCACAAGAAATTAAACTAACAATATTTTGTGAAAGGGAAACAGCTAGACGCTTCTGAAAGCATGGCCCCATGGATTTTTTTCCATGAGAATTCCTGGCAAGTTGGTGGAAGAATTCTTAAAACCTCTAGTATTATTAAAGCATATTTTTAAAAACTCAAACCTATGTGGAGTATATAAGACTCAGAGTCTGTTCTGGGTGGCTCCTAAGGACATGTGCATGTATATACATGTATGCGAATAGGCATATGCATATGTGCATATGTGTGCATATATGTGTATATACATGGATATATATATGTATGTATATGTCCTTCCAGCCCTTGTTTCTATGAAACAGCATCTTGCTATGTATTTCTAGCTGGTCTTGAACTAGCTATTAACCCAGGCTTACCTCTAATTCAAGATCCTTTAACCTCCCCCTCCCCTGAGGACTGGCCTTCTGCTTGCTTCTGTTTGTGTTGTATATAGCTGATCTGAACCTGCTAAGTGGGTATCAGGCTCTCCTCCTGGGCTTCAACCTTAAGCAAACAAAGCACTATGTTCGTTGACTTGAATTGACATTACACAACTCTTGCAGCAAACACTCGAGGCTTTGTAAGGCAGAGAGGTTTAGTAACCTCCCCCACCTTCTCCAAACTCAACAGGATGTCTAAACCAAGCTATCTACTTGGATGGCTGCAGGCACTAAAGAGTGGTTGCCAACTTCGGTGAGAAATCTTCCGGCCCACCAGCCCACCATTCCGGATCAGGAATGGTCCCTCGGAAGCTTCAGGGCTGGGCCACATCGTGAAACGTGCACCGGTGCACTGCTTGCCATGCCCCCAGCCACATCCTCTGGGCCAGAGCTTGAAAGCCCTCCCTTCCTGCACACACCTCTCCCCGCCCACTCACACCAAATACCCAAAGCAAGCAAAGTCCTTGAAAGAGACTCTAGTGCTGACCTTCATTGGTGCTGAAGTTTCAGAAAGGCTACCACTCAGCAGATCTTGGGGAAGTCCCTCATCTGTCTGCTTCCTTTTCTTTATCTTCCCCCTTTCCCAGGACTTTCTCTTGCTTCTCCTCTTCATGTGTCTCCCAGCTTTTCCCTCTGCCTCCCTCTCCTGGCCCTGCTACCAACCTCTTCCCCTCTGTCTTCAATTCAGCTTCATCTCTTTGAGAGAGGGAAGGATGGGGTGCATATGCGGGCCACTTGCTGCTGCTGATAATGCCCATCATCCTGAGGAGTACTTCTTTGGCTTAAAGCAACTCGGGCTTTGAAAAGACATCCTCCAAGGAGAGAGGGGGCTACAGCAGATCAGGAACAGTTGGGCTTTTAATAAAATGCCTTGGTTTTCCTATGCTGGCCCAAGCAATGGCCTCTTTGAACCTTTCCCCAGCCTGCAGTTCTTAGTGAGGGATCTAACCAGGGCAGAATAGAGTGGTCTGAGTAGAGTGGGGGGAAGGAGACCAGAATATGGTAAAAAGCCTGGCTTCCCACTCAGTACTAACACTGTGGGGTTTTCTTAGTATGCTTCCCCAGTGGCCTCTCCCGGCATAGACAACTCTCTGTCCATCAGTCAACAAAACCTTTACAGAGCACATCACTGCCCTGTGCCGGAAGTGAACCTAACGCTGTGAACAAGGTCACCAACCTGCTCAGACTTCCATCCTAATGGCAGAGACAACAACAAGATAATCAGGTGACTAAAGAATGACAAGAAGTAATAAATAGTGGGAGGGAACCACGGGTAATACCAGAGGACTCAGGCTTTTAAACTGACAACTGAGTACAAAGGCCTAAAGGAAGCCAAGGATGAGTCATCTGAACATGCACGGAAAAGATCCTCTGGCAGAAGAAAAGCATGTGCAAAGGTCCTGGGGAGAGAAAGCAGCAAACAAGGAAAATGTAAGGGAAGTCAGAACTGCTGCTGTGTGGGGCATGGCCATCAACTATATGACCACCCACCCTGTGGCCCAGTTACTGTCCGGGCACTGAGTTTCCACAGACTGTGGTCTCCCCAAGCTTCCTGTTCCCCATCTAACTCTCCCCTCTCACCATAAGGCCCCACAGTTGGGAGGCGTTCCGTCAGTTTGCCACTCCATCTAACTAAACAAGAACCGAGTAGCAAAGAGAGTAAGAAAGGCCATATGCACATATCACCACAACTCTGAAAAGACAGCAACTGTGCCATAGTAAAGAGCAGAAGATCAAAAGGTCAGCTAGGAAGGAAGGAGGAGGAGGAAGGGAGAGACGGAAGGAGGAAGAAAAGGCAGGCAAGAGAAAATAAATATGGACTCGTCTGTACAAGCCTGCAAGTGACCTGGCTCTAAACTCACTAGAATCCCCAGTCCTGTGAATTGAGGGAATGGAGGAGCAAACCTTGAAATCACCTTGGGAAGCTGCTGAAGAGGGCCGGCACGTGGAGGCCATGACCAGAAGCATTTAATGGCCTGCCTCTATCGCCAGCTTTCCTAACCTAACAGTCATTGCAAGTAAACTGGATCTTCCAGTCTCAAGTTGCTCTCAAAGATTTTTGGTATGCAAACGCTGGTTATTTTTATATTGTACAAAAAAGAAAATAAAATTCAGAGATTCTTCCCTGGTGTCCCTCAAGTCACAATCTATTCTCTGTATCCTATGTTGTAGGGACTGGCCAGGGGCAGGTGGCTTGGCTCGGAGTCTCTGGGTGCATTTCATTGAGCTCACTGGGCCTCGGGAGCTGTCCAGAGGCCCTCGGAGCTGTCCCTGCTGGGGGCGGGGGAGGGGGTCCAAACTCTGCAGAGTCGGGTCAGTTCAAGTCTTGGATCAGCTGCCTAGTTCAAATGGTAAGAGAGTAGGTGGGAAACAAGCCCCATCCCCGAGGGTCAATGGGAGAGCGCCCTCACCACCATGATGCGCGCGAGCACACACACACACACACACACACACACACACACACACACACACAGACACACACACACAGACACACACACACACACACGCCTGGCGCGCGCCCGCGACACAGCCGACTTCTTTACCCCACACAAGCGCACCGCGGCCGGCTGAGTTCAGGGTTTCCTCTTCCTCAAAGCCGCCGGGCCACCGCGGCCACCGCGGCGCTGGTTCCCTCCCCAGCGCCCTAAGCCCGCGGCTCTCCCTGGAAGTCGCGCTGTACGCCCTCTCCCACGCCAGCCTCTCCTTCGAAGCCCCCACCGCCCTCCCTGGCCCCAGAGGAAAGCCCGGCGTAGCCGGGGAGGCGGGTCTTCCTTAGCGAATGCCTGCTGGGGGTCCCCACAACCCACCGCGCCCCATCCCAGGCGCGCGCTCTCCGGGGATCCCCCTCCCGTCTGCGGCACCCGAGGAAGCCGGGGAGTCCTCGCCGCCCGCTTGGACTCCGCGCAGCTCTCCGGCTTCAAGACTGCCGGCCGCTAGGTCCCGGGAGCACTCTGCTAGGTCCCAGCACCCCTACGCCGGTGGCGCAGCCCGCCGGCGCCCCCTCCAGCCGACCCTGCCCCGGTTGTTTCCACGAGTCTCGACCCCGTGCCCCATTCGGCGCCGCCCCCAGTGTCCGTTGCCCCCATGCCCCTAGTCACCCGGGACCACCATCCCACCCTACCCCACCCCCGCCTCTGCCCAGACCTCCCAACTGCAGCGCGCCCGCAGCCCCCACCCGCCCGCGCCGCGGGGCCCCGTGAGGAAACAAAAGTGTTTCCGCGGCGCCCTCCTCTTGCCCCGGCCCCCGCCCGGGCCGCCGAGGTCAGCGAGCCCGGCGCCGCGCCAGCCTAGCAAACTTTACAAACCTGCCCGGGGTCGCTGGACGCGGCGAGAGGGCTCCCAGAGGCCGGAGCGCCGGCACCCGGGCCGTAAACCGGTGCCCGAGGCTCTGTCGCCCCTCTCGGGGCTGCGGACGCCGGTGGCTCTGCCTCTATCTCTTGCCCATCCTCGCCCGCTGCCGCTGCCCGAACGCACGCACTTACACTCGGGTCGCCGGCCGCTGCCGCCGGCTGCCGCTGCTCTCACTTCCTCTTCCTTCCTCCTGCTGGCCAGAGACACATCTTGCATCTAGGAGCATCCCGCGAGCTGCTGCGAACTCTCCTCCCGGGCAGCCGCCTCCGAGGAGTTGCCGCTGCCGCCCCCGGCACCTGCGCGCGGACACGCGTGGTTGGCGCGCTTGCTTCCCGCCCCCCACACTGCTGCCCTCCTCCCCCCCAACCCCCCGCACAATCCCTAGGACAGGGTGCCCACGACTTTTTGAAGTCCCCCTACTTAAAAAGAGGGAAATGTCACACAGTATGCACACCTCAGCTCTGCTATAAATAATGTGTGCTGAGCATGACTTCTCTGATGAGCTCAGAAACTGCGTTTTTCAGGCACTAATTAACTCCGTCACCCTCGTAGCGCCACCTCTGCGGGACCAAGAGCGCCTGGTACCTTTTTTAAGCTTTCATTTTGGACACCTTATTTGAGATTTTCCACCGAAGGGGAAACTTGGGTGGGCTGTTTTAAAACAAGTCCTCGAAGAAGCTGCTGTGTATGTGTCGCCGACACAGGATGGCAAAAATAACACCATTTCTTCTCCTCCATTGCCTGTGACTTTATTATCATAGGCTAAACTCCAACAGAGTCCCTTGTGTGGTATAGCATGGCATAAAGCAAGGTGTTCTAGCCTAAATTTGTTATTTGTGGTTATGGTATTATTACTGAAGTCATGAAATGTACCTCAGTAATTTTCAAAGCAGAAAGCAAACACAGTTTACTCCCAACCTAACCTGCCAGGCAGGAGGGAAATGATAGTTGGAAAGTTCAGGAGAAACGCCTGTCCATTCGGAATTCCTCCCTGGAGAGGGCAGGGAGATGCTGTACACGTCCTATCTCTAGAAAAGAGGGAGGGGCTGGGGCACACCGTAGAAGATAGCAGAATCTAAGGCAGGAAGCAACACTCCCTTTAAGATTAGTCACCAGAATATTTAAATACTAACCCAGTGCTAACTGTCCATTAGCAGCCATTAGGGAGTTAGCATGAAAAAGAAAATAAAATAGCTTCATTGTTTTCATATTGACTTTATACTTTCAGCAACTAAAAGTTCTACATGTTCTACGTTATAAATTAATTGGATAGTGTATCGAGTTAGGATATCTGTATAGGATTAAAATGAATATCATCAGTTTCTTTTTACTGAAATTTGTTTTCATATAGTATATGCCAATCATATTTTTCCCATCTAAGGGACTCCCCACCCCACCCCCACCCACTGAATTCTACACCCCTTCTTTCTCTCTCTAAGAAATAAACAAGCAACCAAAAAAGAAAAAAGAAAACCAAACATAATAATAATAATAATAATAATAATAATAATAATAATAATAAACAGAAAACACACACTTGTATTAAAAATACAAAAATAGGAACTAAAACATACAAGCAAAGACAAATAAAGCAAAAATTCCCAAACGAAGCAGTTTGAGACCAAAAGTCTAACTAAAATATGGCTGAATACATGTAGTGTCGGTCATCTAGTGCTAGGCAAGGGGCCTACCCTGGAGAATGACTAGAGTGGGCTGTGGGAATCCATCAGAGAAAACTAATTTTCCTTTGTAAACAGGTGTCAATTCAGAGAGCTTCTTGGTTAGGAGAGCGTGTGCCCACTTCCGCTCTCCGTGCTGGGAACCCATCCGGCTTCAGCCTGTGTAGGCCCGCGCATAATGCCCCCGCCTCTGTGGACTCATATGCATTGGTTCTGTGGTGTCTGAAAGACAGTTTCCTTGGCATCATCTATACCCTGTGGCTGTCACATTCTTCCTGCCCGCTGCTCTTCTGCTAATTCCCTAAACCCCGAGGGGAGGGTTTGAAGAAGACGCCCCATTTGGGAATAAGTGCTCCAAAATCTCTCACTCTTTGCATGTTGTGCAGCTGTGGGTCTCTGTTAGTTTCCATCTATTGCAAACAGAGGCTTCACTGATGACGGCTGAGTGAGGCGCTGATCTGTGATTATAGCGGAATGTCCTTAGGAGTAATGGTATTGCTGTGTTCTTTGCCGGAACAATACTATTTGGTTTTTTTCCCCAAGCATATGCAGTCACCTTAGAAGTGTCAGGTATGCATGCCATCTCTTGGAGTGAGCCTTAAATCCAATCACAGAGCAGCTAATTCCACGTTTGTGACTGTATTGCACCAGCATGTCTCGCAGGCAGGGCACCGTTGTAGATCACAGTTTTTGTAACTGGGTTGATTGTCACCTCTCTCTTCTAGTAACATACAGAGTTTCTTCCAGCGCCGTGAACACTAGTCAAGAGGGACAAAACCTCTGGTTAGGCACCAGCTCAACTTCTCCTTGTTCACTGAGATACTTATGTGCTGTCTTCAGCAATAGGACCTTACACCCATCCATAGAGAGCAGCCAACAGCAGCCTTGACAACCACCCTGTTCCCAATGAGTAAAAATAGATGGAACCCATTCTCAGCCCTGGATGTTTTATTGATGGAGTAATATTGTCTGTCTAGTGACTTCATTGAGATTTTTTTCATGTATATGTATATTTCTAGGAGGCTTCTACTGTACGAGGTTTCAATATGGTCCTTCAAATGGCCTTAGTGTTAGATGTCCCCGCCCCGCCCCACCCCACCCACCCCCATAGGTCTCTTCCCCTTCTCATTTCACACTCCCACTCCAGCCTCTGCTCTGTCTCTTCTTAGCAACAAATTCCGGTGCCCCTTCCTTGGGAGATCCTCTCCTCCTCCCCAACCTCTGTGGTTATCCAACAGTAGCACTCATATCACGGGCTCAAAAGCTAACATGCACATATGAAAGAAAACATGCAATGTTTGTATTTTAGGATTTGGGTCACTTCACTCAGAATGATTTTTCTCTCTCTCCCGTTCCATCCACTCACCTACAAATTTTATAGTTTCATTTTCTTAAACAACTGAACAATATTCCATTGCATAAATGGGCCACATTTTCATCATCCATTCATCAGTTAATGGGCATCTAGGCTGTTTCCAATTTCTGCCTATTATGGGCTGTTGATTTGTTGTTGTTGTTGGGTTTTGTTTGTTTGTTGTTTTCTAGACAGGGTTTCTGTGTGTGTAGTCTTGGCTGTCCTAGACTCGCTTTGTAGACCAGGCTGGTTATTATGAATAGAGCAGCAATGAGCATGTATGAGCAAATATCTCTGTAGTAGAATAGAATCCACTGGGTATATGCCTAAGAGTGTTATAGCCGGATCCTTTTCAAGCTTCCTGAGGAACTGTCACACTGATTTCCATAGTGGCTGTACAAGTTTGCACGCCCACCCAGCAATGGATGAGTGTTTCCCTCCCCTCACATCCTTGTCAGCATGAGCTGTCATTTGTTTTATTGATCTTGGGCCATTCTGTCTGGTGCAAGATGAAATCTCAAAGTAGTTTTAATTTGAATTTCCCTGGTGCCTAATGACAGTGAACATTTCTTTAACTGTTTCTCACTCATTTATATTTTATCTTTTGAGAACTCACTACTTAGTTCTGTATCCTATTTTTAAATTTAATTTAATTATTTAATGAGCATTGGTGTGTCAGATACCCTGAAACTGGAGTTACAAACATTGTGAGCTTTCATGTGGGTGCAGGGAATTGAACCCAGGTCCTTTGGAAGAACATACAGTACACTTAACCACTGAGCTATCTCTGCAGTCCCTGTATCCTATTTTTTAACTAGGTTATTTGTTTGTTTGAAGTCTAGGGTTTTGAGTTCTTTATGTATTTTAAATACTAATCCTCTATCAGATGCATAATTGGTAAAAATATTTTCCTGCTGTATAGCGTACTACTTCACTGGGATGATAGTGTCCTTTGTTTGATTTCAGTTTCAGTTTCATGAGGTCCCACTCACTAATTATTGCTCTTGGTGACTGTGCTATTGGTGTTTTGTTAAGGTCTTTTCCTGTGCCAATGAGTTCAAGACTATACCCTCACTTTCTCTTCAATCAGATCCAAGGTATCTGATCTAAAGGGTTTAGGCCCTTGATCCATTTGGAATTGCAGAGTTATTTGTCATCTGTTTGCATTTTCTATGTGCAGCCATCCAGTCTGACCACCATGATACCATTTTTTGAAAGTGCTGTCTTTTCTCCAATTGTATTTTTGTCTTATTTGAAAAAAAAAATCAGTGTACAGGGCTGTCTGGATTTATGTCTGGGTCTTCAGTTCTATTCCCACGATCCACATGTTTGTTTTATGCAATGTTATAACTGTGTGTTATTCCATACTTTGTAGTACAGCCTGAAGTCTGGAGTGGTCATACCTCCAACAGCACTTTTACTGTTCAGGAGTGTTTTAGCCATGCTGGTTTCTGTTTCCATATGAGGCTGAAAATTGTTTTCTTTCAACTTACATAAAGAATTGTGTCAAAATTCTGATGGGGTTTGCATTGAATCTGCAAATTGCTTTTGATAGGATGGCTATTTTTAGCATATTAATCCTACTGATATATGCACATGGGAGAGCTTTTCATCTTCTGATTTTTTTCTGTTTCTTTGTTTGTTTGTTTGTTTGCTTTGACAACATCTTTTTATATAGTTTTAGGGCCTGGAACTCATTATGTAGAGGAAACCAGTGTCAAACTCACAGAGATCCCCACCTGCCTCTGGCACAGGAGTGTGCTGCCATGTACAGCTTTCTTCAGTATCTTAAAATTTTTGTTACACAAGTCTTTCACTTGTTTGATTAGAGTTATTCTGAGATTTTTAAGGTTGTTGTGAATGATACTGTTTCCTTGATTTCTTTTCAGTCTGTCATATCTATAAGAGAGAGCTACTGATTTTTGCATGCTAATTTTATAAATGCTATGTTACTAAGAGTGTTTATCAGCTGTGGAGGTTTCCTGGTGGAGGTTTTATGGTCTTTTATGTGTAAACCCATATTGTCATAAAAAAGGATATACTTTGACTTCTTCCCTTTCTATGTGCATTGATTTGATTTTCAGTTGTCTGTCATATTGCTCAAAGACTGAACTGCCATATTGAACAGACATGTGCCAGGTTGTAGTGAGAACGCTTTGAGTTTCTCTCCAGTTAGGCTGATGTTGCCTGTGATCTTCCTGCATACTGCCTTTATTATGCGTCCCTAGTCTCCCCAGGACTTTTATCATGAAGGGATGTTGGATTTTGTCAAAGACTTTTCTTCATCTAATGAAATGATCATGTGGTTTTTGTCTTTCAGTCTGTTTACGTGGTGGATTTACATTTCTCAGTTTGCATATGTTGAACAATCTCACATCTCTGGGATGAAGCCAACTGAATGATGGTGGATAATCATTTTGATATGTCTGCAAGTATTTTTGGGAATTTTTGCATCTATAAGAGATATTGATCTACAATTTTCTTTTGGGGAGGCGGCTCTTTTTTTTTTTTTTTTTTTTTTTTTTTTTTTTTTTTTTTGGTTTAGGTATCAGGGTGATTGTGGCACCCTAAAAAGAATTAGAAAATATTCCTTCACTTCTATTTTGCAGCATGAGTTTAGAAGTATTTGGTGTTAATTCTTCTTTGTTAATCTGATATAATTCTGCACTGAATTGATCTAGCCCTGGGCTGTTTTGGGTTGGGAAATGTTTAATTACTGCTTCTGCTTCACTAGGATTTATGAGTCTCTTTAAATTGCTGCTCTGTTCTTGATTTAACTTTGGTAGGTTTTATATATCTAGAAATTCAGCTATTTCTTAGGTTTTCTACTTTGATGGAGCACAGAATTTTTAAGTGTGTCCTTATGATTCGCTGGATGCCCTCAGTGTCTTTTGTAACATGCCCCCCTACACACACACACACACACACACACACACACACACACGTTCATCTATTTTGTCAGGTATCAAAATGGCTACATCTGCTTGCTCTTTAGGTCCCAATTTCTTGGAATACAGTTTTCTATCTTTCTACCCTGAGATGTCTATCCTTGATGATGAGGTGGGGTTTTGTTTTTTTTGTTTTGTTTTCTTTTGTTTTTTGATGCAGCAGAAAGATGGATTCAGTCTTCTATTCCAATATGTTAGTCTGTGTCTTTTTACAGGGACCATTGAGACCATTAATATTGAGAGTTTTCATTGAGAGGTGTTTGTGATTCCTGTTATTTTGTTGTTATGGTATAGGGTTTTTGTCCTGTCCTTTTTCATTTACTGTTCTGGGAATATTTATTCTTTGTCTTTTCTTGGATGTGCTTAACCTATTCACACTGTAGTTTTTATTCTAATGTCTTCTATAGAGCTGGCCTGGTAGATAGCTACTTATTAAATTTAGTTTTATTGTAGAATGTTTTTCATTCTCCATTGTTTAACATTAATAGTTTTTCTGAGTAGAGTACTGACATCTATAGTCTCTCCAAGTTCGGGCATGCCTTTATAAGATTTGATATTTTTCAATTGCAAATTTTAATGTTCTTTCCCTGTTCTATATATTTACTATTTTGATTATTATGTGTTGTAGAGGATTTCTTCCCTGGTTCAGTATAGCTGGTGTTCTCTAGGCTTCTTGAACCTTGAGAGGCACCTTTTTCTTTCAGTTAGGAAAATCTTTTAAAAAATATTTTGTTGCAAATATTTTTTGTGCCTCTTCTCCTTTTTCTATGTCTACTACTCATAGATTTACTCTCTCTGTGGTGTTACAGATTTCCTGGATGCTTTGCGCCTGGATTTTTTTTTCATTTAACATTTTTTGACTGAGGAGTCCATTTCTTATACCTTATCTTCAATACTTGGGATTCTTTTGTCCAAGTCTTATAATCTGTTGGTGAGGCTTACCTCTGAAGTTTTCGTTATACATCCTATAGTTTTTATTTTCCAGTTTGGGCTTTCTTTGGTGGCTACATTTCTTTTTTAAAGTCTATTTTCATGTCTTAAAGTGTTCTCATTATTTTATTCAACAGTTCGTGTGGTGGTTTGAGTAGGCATGGGCCCCATAGATTCATGTGTTTGAATACTTGGCTATAAGCAGTGGTGCTATTAGGAGGTGTGCCCTTGTTGGAGGAAGTGTGTCACTGGGGAGGTGGGCTTCGAGCTCCTATATGCCTAAGCTATGCCCACAGCTATGGCACACAGTGTCCTTCTGCTGCCTTTGCGCCAACATCTAGAAGTCAGCTCCTTCTCCAGCACCGTGTCTGCCTACACGCTGCCATGCTCGTTGCCATAATGATAATGGGCTAAATCTCTAAGACAGCCAGTTCAAAGTAAATCTTCTCCTTTATAAGAGTTACTGTAGGTTTTTTTGGAGTAATAAAACCCAAACTAAGACAGTTTGTATTGTGTTTCGACGGTTTTCATTCAGAGATTTATTCATGGCCTCCTTAAGGTCCTGGAACATATTCACAGCTACTGTTTTGAAGTCCTTGTCTTGTGCTTCAGCTCTGTTGCCTTTTCCAGGGCCTTCTGTAGTAAGGTCACTGGTTTCTTATAGAGACATATTATCTTGGTTGTTCATGCTTCTATTTCTGTGTTGGGGTCTAGGCATCTGGAATTATGATGGGTGAGATGTTTCGAGATCTTTGTTGGTTGAGTGCTCCATTCTTTGGCAACTGATACCTTCCTGAGATCTTAGGCATTGCCATAGCTCTGGGGGCCTTCAAAGAATACTTCTGCAATTCAGTGGGTGACAGAGAGAAATAGAGATGCGCTAGGGCTCAAGGTTGAGAAGGGTGTGATAAAGAGCACGAGGGATCCAGGCCACACAATGAGGTAGAGTCCCCTGGGAGTGAAGATGTGACAGGAGGAGGGGCATCTTGAAAGTAGGCCACAGTAGGACTAAGAATAAGCCTGGAGGGACATGAATTAAAGGGTTATAAGATCCTGGGTCTGTAGCAAGTAGTAGAGTCTCCAGTGAATGGATTTGGGGCCGGGGTTGGGGGCACCCATAGGCAGCCTGCAACAGGACTTCAGGTGAGACTGTGGAGATTGTAATAGAGGAAAGGAAGGGAATGGAAATTGCCTACCTATGGTTCAGCCTGGTGTAGCCACTGGGAGCTCCTAGAAGAACATGGTTCTGGACATCAGCAACTGGCACAAAGCAACGAAGATGGCTGGAAAGGAAGGCCCAGAGGATCCCAGGGAATGAGCTAAGCTGGCCTCTCACTGGTTTCTTTTTCTACAATTTAGCATGGCTAATAGGAAATGCGAGATGTCCCATATGGCTGTCGTTAGTTGCTCACATTATATTTCTAAGGAACAGCCCTGATTTTAGCCCTTATTATAAGCAAACTCTGTAAGAAGCTGGAATAACTGTGCCCAGATGGTGGTAAGCTATTAGTTTAAAGAAAGGTCATTCTAGGAAGGTGGCTGAGGTTCTCTATTTCATCATCTCCACAATAGTAAAGGCATTTAATATGAGGTCACTTAATAAGCACTCAGTAAGTGGAATCTCATCTTCTGATGCAATGGCATGGCTGCGGTGTTAATGGTGATCTACAACTTCTAGTGAAGACATACAGAGACCTCAACTTCAGTGCACATTGGGGGCAGTCAGTATGTATGAGAGGATATAATTGTTCCCAGTCACCAGCAAAGAGCAATGAGATAAATTCACTGCCATATAACCCGTGACTCCAGCTTTGCTCATTACAGTAAACATGGAGTAAGTTCTAACCTTCCTCTACGAGATGGTATTTCAGGTCTTTTACTGTAGCCCCTCACATGCTGCATAAACATTTTCCCAAAGTAAAACATTTTGTTACTATGATTTCTTATGAGATGTAGCTTCAGATTTTTTAAAAATAATTTTCTTAAACATACTTAGCCCTTCACAAACACAGTACATCCTATGCTGGCTGGTTTCTGTTAACTTGACAAAAGCTCACTATAACTGAGAAGAAGGAATCCCAGTTTAGGAATTGCCTCCATCACAATGGCCAGTAGGCATGTCCAGTGAGGCACGGTAGGCTCCATTTCAGTGTGGGTAGAAACGCCACTCGGCAGGTAGTCCTGGGTTTTATAAGAAAACCAGTACAGCACGGAAAGTACACACAGGAAAAGTAAGCCAGTCAACAGCATTACTCTGTAGCATCCGTTTTCATTCCTGCCTCAAGTACCTGTCTTGGCTTCCCTCCAGGATGGACTATAACTTGTAAAGAAAATAAACCCTTTTCTCCCCGAAGTTGCCTTTGCTCAGTGGAAAGGGACATAAACTAGGATGTAGCCTGAACTTTTCCTCCACTTGCCATGTTCATCTCATCATAGAACCAACTGCATGGAGAGGACTAGAAATTGTTTGCTGTGCTGCTGTTAGGAAACATCCATTCTCGTGGTGTTGGTCTTTGGGTCCAATGTCCCTGTTCTGGCATCCTTAAGTCACCTTGGATTCAACTCAAGTATCCTGTATCTTCCTGTATCCACAGATTAGGTAATACAAGGGCCTCTTGTAGCACCCTGTGCCACGGTGAGAAACAATATCCTTGAGTTTCTTGCTCATGTAGTTGTTAACAACTATGTGATGCATGCAATCTACAAACCTCATTTTCCTATTTCATTCATTGTCATCAAGTGCTTTATAGGAATACACTAGTGGCCAGTAGTGTGGACAGTGTGATTTGATAGATAATGGACCTATCTCTGGACCTGGCTTTTGTGATAAATCATAGCTTTGACATTTACTCACTGTGTTTCCTTATGAAAACCACTGAGCTTATGGAATTAAAACCAGTTTTACCTGGCATGACTGACTAAAGATTAAAGGAATTAGTTAATATCAAATTCCTATTACAGGGTCCAACACACACACACACACACACACACACACACACACACACACACACACACATTCTATGTGACTTTTGCTATTGGTGATGCCCACAACAGCTAATAGCTAATGGACGTTGCATGGGCAGATTTCACCGAAGAAAAACCACCCTCCTCTTTCCACATGGCAGCCTCTGCCCACAGTGGAAGGAAAGTTCCAGTATCCCTGGGCCCTTACAGCCTGTGGTTGATCATCGGCTCTAGCTTTAGTAGAAAGAAAGTCTACTGTGTGGAAGGAAACAGAGTCCACGTGCTGCCCTCCAATTACATTCTCAAGAAGTCGGCCTGGGAAGGGTCTGGAACCTGCGCAAATGGACCAGCTTCAGTGACATCTCAAGTGGTTAGGGGCCTGTGCTCAAGAGCTCATCTCTAGGACACCTCTCAGTCTCAGGATAAGAGAGAACAGGACAGTGGCAGATGATTAGAAGGAAACTGAGTGAGCTCATGACCTCAGGACTGATTGTGTGTAGACGGAGGGTTCTTTAGAGGAGTTTCCCAGACTTCATGGACTCCATGCAGTGTTACCCAAACCTTTACCTTTCTTTGTGTGTTCAGAACCCAAAGATGGGAGGGGTTAGAGTGAGCTTTATCATATCGCCACTATGAAACTCCTGGGTGCAAAAGTGCCCTCTTGTATTTTTAATCAACAATGACTCATGTTGGCCAACTCTGTTCTTACCATGTGCTCACAGTATTAATTTGTAACCCATTAAATAGAAACACTTACTGAACTCCAAATGGCTCCTGTGTATTATTTAGGGATTTGTTTCAGAATTCTGCCCCAAATCAGCAATCAGGTTCTTTGGTCTATATATTGGAGAAATGATTCCTTTTTACTGCGTGGGAATCAGGCCCCTGATGGTCTTCCTAGTGTCATCAACAGCTTTGGTGCATAAAGTATGGGTCACAGTTCCAGAAAGTCACTGCCCCGAGGATAATGAGTTCTAGACATGAGGCAGATACTTGGAATTCAAGGCCACTAGGCTCAGCCCTAGGGCAAGCAGAGCAGCACAGGAGTCTGCAAGAGGCATTCCTTCACTGGTCCTTAGCTCAGTATGCATAGAACCTCTTACAGTGAGCTCAAATGTGATTAAGAAAGACTTACACGGTACAAGAGAAACACCATGTGCACCTTTCTGACACTCCCATTCTACCCATGAGGGTTGACTTACATCAACTTGACACGGGCTAGAAGAATTTGGGAACAGAGAAGCTCAACTGAGAAAATGCCCCCATCAGACTGTCCTGTCTTGGAGTGCTCAGCTCACTGTGGGTAGCTGTCCTGCATGCCACAACAAAGCAGGCTGAGCAAGCCATGAGAAACAAGGCGGCGAGCAACATTCCTTCATGGCCTGTGATTCAGTTCCTCCATCCAGGTCCCTGTCCTGTTTAATCTCCCTCTGGCATGGACTGTGATGTGAAACTGTAAGCTGAAACAAGCCCTTTCCCTCCCAAATTACTTTTTAAAATTTTTTTCCTTAATTTATTCATATTACATCTAAATTGTTATCCCATCCCTTGTATCCTCCCATTCCTCCCTTCCTCCTGCTTTCCCCCTTCTCCCCTCCCCTATGACCATGACTGAGGGGGACCTCATCACCCTGTATATGCTCATAGGGTATCAAGTCTCTTCTTGGTAGCCTGCTATCCTTCCTCTGAGTGCCATCAGGCCTCCCCATCCAAGGGACGTGGTCAAATATGGGGCACCAGAGTTTGTGTGAAAGTCAGTCCCCACTCTCCACTCAACTGTGGAGAATGTCCTGTCCATTGGCTAGATCTAGGTAGGGATTCAAAGTTTACTGCACATATTGTCCTTGGCCGGTGCCATAGTTTGAACAGGACCCCTGGGCCCAGATCTGCTCGTCATAATGTTCTTCTTGTAGGTTTCTAGGACCCTCCGGATCCTTCTATTTCCCCATTCTCCCATGCTTCTCTCACCTAAAGTCCCAATAGGATGTCCTCTCTTCTGTCCCACTTTCCTGGTAAGTGAAGACTTTCATGGGACATGCCCCTTGGGCTAGTATGCAGATATAAGTGAGTACATACCATTTGACTATTTCTGCTCTGGGCTAACTCACTCATTATGATCAATTCTAGTTCAATGCATTTGTCCACAAATTTCGGGAATTCCTTGTTTTTAATAGTTAAGTAGTATTCCATAGTGTAAATGTACTATAATTTCTTTATTCATTCTTCTACTGAGGGACACTTATGCTGTTTCCATAGTCTTTATCACAGCAATAGGAAAGCAATGAAGACTACTAAGAAAGGGATTTTTCACAAACACAATAGCAGCTAGGGAATGTGTTATCTATGGACAGGCTTGCAGTACATATTAAGACAGGGATACCGACCTGATCTGCAAATCAGGTATGAAGGACACACCCTTCCTCTAGGTCCTCATGACAGTGTGAGTGATGGGTGAATTATAAGCAGAGGATGGATGTGGATTGGCCACAGAAGATGGTTTTAAGCCCCAAATTTCCTTTGTGTGAAGGTCTGTAGAAATTATAGTGTAAGGGAAGCTTTGAAATCTATGTAGCTAAAGCGTGGAGTATCAAAGTGATATTAATAAAAGCAGAAGGTGGGGGCTGGAGAGATGGCTCAGCGGTTAAGAGCACTGACTGCTCTTCTAGAGGTCATGAGTTCAATTCCCAGCAACCACATGGTGGCTCTCAACCATCCACAATGAGATACGGTGCCCTCTTCTGGCCTGCAGGTGTATATGCAGGCAGAACATTGTATACATAATAAACAAATAAATATTTAAAAAAATAAAAGCAGGGGGCAACAGTCAAAATGTTGAAATCACTGAGGATCCTTTCACAGAATCCAGGCACCGTGAGGTAACAGAACTGTGCTTGGAAGTTTTCCAGGCTTGTTCTGCTTTCCTGAGATGCTGGCAGCAAGAGGTTGTCATGGTCAGTTTTGTCCTGGGCTGTCGTCAGACAGACAAAGGAAAGAAAGTGAGAGAAACCAAGCATTTTGGAGGGAGGTCTCTTACTGTGCTCAGGATGCCATAACAGAGTCTTATAGACCAGGCTGTGCAAACAAGAGATACGTATTTTCACACATCTCTAGGGTTATTACTTTTTCTTTTTAATTATTCTTCTCTCATACAATACATCCTGACTAAAGCCTCCCCTTCCTCCACTCCTCCCAATCTTTCCACACCTCTATCCTCTCCTAGACCCACTGCTCCTCATGTGCCTTCAGAAAAGAGCAGGCCTCCCAGTGACTATCGACTGAACACAGTATAACAAGATACAAATACCCTCACGTCGAACCCTCATATCAAAGCTGCATGAGGCAACCCAATAGGAGATAAAGAAAAGGCAGAAGACTCAGAGATACGGGGATGGAGAGATGGCTCAGCAGTTAAGAGAACCACCTGCTCTCCCAGAGGTTCTGAGTTCGATTCCCAGCCACCACTTGGTGGCTCACAACCATCTATAGTATAGTCCGATGTCCTCTTCTGGCATGCAGGTTAAATAAATAAATTTAAAACAAAATGAGACAAACAAACAAACAAACAAACAAACAAAAAAGACTCAGAGACAGCCATAGTCTTACTGTTAGGAGTTCCACAACAACTCCAAGCTAAACAAGCACTTCATATAGGCTCTATGACTGAGCTCCTAGGAGCCCTGCTTGCTTGTGCCCCGTGGTGTCCTTCATCCCTCACTCCTGCAATCCTCCCTGTCCTCCACAGGCAGGGCTGATTCTTATAGCTATATATTCTTTGACAAATCATTTCTGTTTTTCTGAATCTATAATGGGATAATGATACTTCTTTGAAACAAAGCTCAATACACACTAACTGCTCAGTAAATACAGCAAAAAAAAAAAAAAAAAAAAAAGAATGCTAATTTCTATGTACTTATAATGTTATTAACATGTTACATGGCAGGTTAAAATATTACTAATATTTATTTTAAATTATCTAAAATATATGTATCTTTTTATTTTAAAATGTAAAACAACAAATGGAAAGCAAACTTTACCCAAGCTTATCACAAGTTCCAGTTCCTAGCATTGAAGATACTTAATCTTCTCTGTTTTGAATTCTTTTAGTAATTATCAACATAATTCTAAATGGCTTGCACATTTTTTAAATTAACACATTACCTTTTACTTCCTTCTAAATTTCTTTAACTTTTACTTTTACTTCTTATCCCTCTTTCCCAATTTTTTTAAAATTACAATCTTCTATTTTAAATTTTCTGTTGCATGGGTCACATAGATATTATTATTATCAAAATTTTCTGTTTGCTCTGTTCCTAATTTTCTTACTGTCCTTTGAGAAAATTCCATTACTCTCCTTCATATTTGTATATTTCTATGATTTGTTTTTGCTTTGCTGGTTATAATTTTAAATTTTCTCTTTTCTTCTTTTAATATTATATTTTTATTTTTTATGTGTGTGTTTATGTCTGGGCGTGTCTACCGCGTGTGTGGGGTGTGTGTGTGGTGTGTGTGTGTGTGTGTGTGTGTGTGTGGGTGGGTGTGTGTGTGTGTGTGTGTGTACCTGAGTGCAGGTGTCCACGAAGGCCAGCAAAAGGTAGATGTACTAGAACTAGAGTTTGGAGGCAGTTATGAGCTGCCTGGTGTGGGTGCTGGGAGCCGAACCCTGCTCCTGTGCCAGAACTCTATGAGCCCTTCCCTGCTAAGCCATCTCACTAGCCCCTCGCTGCAATTTTTCTGTAAGCACTTCTTTGGGCTATGTGCACCATCCAGACTGTTCCTTCTGCGACCAGCCCCACAGCACTGCCTCTGGCTGCTGCCAGAGTACTGAGCACTGAGCTCATGCCTGTGCACACAGCTCCAGCGCTCTTAGAGTGTAACCAGCCTTAGCTCTGTTGTGAGATCTTCTTTCCTCCACTCTTCTCTGCCCTTTCAACCTCCTGACACTAGATATGGGAGAAAAGCATAGAGAAGGAGGGGAGAAGATCCCTGAATAAAATCAGAGGTCAGGAAGGGGCCAACACTACTGTTAGACTACTTCCTTCTCGTTAAAGGCATCACGCTCCTTGGGGAAAGTTTGATCTTCATCCCCAGGACATCTAATTTCTTGTTGTTGTTTCTTCTTTGTACAGTACTATTTAACAAACTGTGACCAACAGTAACCAACAGCCCACCCTGTCTCTCTGTGGGCCCTAGTATTTATAAACCCTCTGAAAATTTCCCAGAATTCCAAAGGTCACACAACCACAGAAACTATCTGAACCTGATAAAAATCATGCCTCTGCTGGAGCATGAGGCAAATCATAGTCAGCTGATGTGGACAACCTGAAGCAGCCCCATATCCCACACTTGGGATTAAAGCAAAAACATGATCTTATAATCCTTCTCTCTCTCTCTCTCTCTCTCTCTCTCTCTCTCTCTCTCTCTCTCTCTCTCTCTCTCTCTCTCTCTGTGTGTGTGTGTGTGTGTGTGTGTGTGTGTGTGCGCGCGCGCTTATGGGTTTTAAGAAACCAAACTCAAAAAAAAAAAAAAAAAAAAAAGAAGCCAAACTCCAAAATTCTCACTACACTTAGCTGTCAGCTTCTGTAGTGACTGTGTCACATCTTAACTCCTTCTTCTGTCACTCTTTGTTTTAAATTCTTTAATATCAGTATTCATGTGTCTTAGTGTTTCTGATTGTTTCCTTTTTCCACAGCATCTTATTAGTTTTTTAAAGACACCATAGACTTGGAATTTCTTTGGAGATTTTAATTAAAAGTCATTGGCATGTTTTGTTATTGTTTCTATTTTTAATTTTTGTTTTGCTTTCTAAATGATCAGTGAGTTAGTTATAGGACCATTTTCTTTGGCCTATTAGCCTTGCTTTTTATCTCTGCCACTGATGGCTTCTTGATAGTCTCCTGTTCCTGGATCATTAGTTTATAAGCCTCATATTTTTAGCTGTGAATATAGACAGTGCCTGTGTGGGTGTTTTCTGCTGTTATGAAATTCCATTTTCCCCAGGAAACTTCTCTCGCAGTGTAAGAATTACCTGGCAGCCCTGTAGGTGGGTGTTGAACAATACTCTCTTTTTAAACTAAACTGTGTCATTGCTAGCCACCTTCTCAGTGCAGACAGAACCCTCTCACTACCTTCTAAGACAATCATTTCGTGGTCCATTCTTGTCCCCGGTTGCAGGCTATGTGCTGGCAGTCACGTGGGATAGTTGCCCCATGCTTAATTACATTTTATAAGCAGCATACAGAGAACTCTGATCTTCAGCTCCACTTTTGCTCTCACTGAGCAGTTGGCCTGGGGCTGCATGGAAACTCTTTAGTTATCAGTTTCTAACTTGTTAATTTTAGGTCTCTAATATTAGAACTGAACTCCTAACACCTATGACTAATAACTTGTATGGGGTCCGGGTGTATCTTTTAACGGAACATCACACACTCTAGATTTTCCTGACTTTTCTTTTCACCACTGCGGATATTATGCTGTGTTTGTATTTCAGTAGAAGCTGGCTTTGGTGAGCTTCAGGTGAAATCTATCTGGCAAGAGCAAGTCATGGTGATGAACTCACTGCATCCACACCAGACCTCCTTGTCTTAGTCCCCACCGTCTGAATGCCAGTTTCACACCCCTCAGCGTAACACCACCAAGTCTCTTGAGTAAAAACATATGTGTTTCCCTCACATTCCTAACAAAACAAGTAGGAGGCCATTTTATTCTGTGCAGAGATTAGTCTTTATTGACTATTCCAATGTTGTTCCATATAGTTTTCTCTCCTTTTCCATTGTTTTATTTGTATTGTATGTGCATGTATATTTGGTTGCATGTATCTCTGTGTACCCTATGTGTGCCTGGTACCTGCAGAGGACAGAGGAGTGTGTCATAACCCTGGAAGTGGAGTTTCAGATGGTTGCGAACTGCCCTGTGGGTACTGGGTATTGAACACAGGTCCTTAGGAAAAGCTTGTCATGTGAGGTTTCTCTTTCTGGCCCTGTTTCCTATTTATTCTCACTTACTTCTCCAAGTCGGACTTCCAGTAGCCATATTTCATTTCACTACCAGTTTCCAGGCTTTCTGGAATGTTCCGCTGTGCCTGTGCCTCGACTTTTGCTGTGCTCTCACATACTCTGTCTATGCCTCTAACCAAAAAAGCAGGAGCTTCTCATAGTTCCCGTTTTAGTTTCTCACCCTACACTACTCAGGCAGGTGCCCCTCTTTCAGAGACAGAGGGAACTTGGGCATATTGCAACAAAAGAGCTTATCTGTGTCTGAGAGTGCCATTAGCTGTTACATTATAGACTTTTTTGGTGGCATAGTAAGTGCTTGCAGCAGGCTATCAGTAGAATATGTCACTTTATTCTGTCATGAAAGTGTCCGAAGAGAAGAATACAATCGCTTCTCTTGGCTCTTTGCTAGTACGATGTACTAGAAGGGTGCAGTGAAATATTGGATACTGGAACATTATATGGAAAAGATGTTTGTTTAATCTCCTTCAGTGGATGAAAGCTGAAAGACATAGTGGTGACTCTGATGATCAACTCCCCCTGCCCCTACAATGATATACAGAGAGTATCATCACAGTGGCAGCTCATGTGAAAGCAACAGATTACGTGGTACTCTGGTTGGTTGGTTGGTTGGTTGGTTGGTTGGTTGGTTGGTAGGTTGGTTGGTTGGTTGGTTGGTTGGTTGGTAGGTTGGTTGGTAGGTTGGTTGGTTGGTTGGTTGGTTGGTTGGTTGGTTGGTAGGTTGGTTGGTAGGTTGGTTGGTTGGTTGGTTGGTTGGTAGGTTGGTTGGTAGGTTGGTTGGTTGGTTGGTTGGTTGACGGTTGTTGTCGTCATTGTCAAGTTGACATGTTAAGATCATCTTAGAAGGAAAAAAAACCTCAACTGTGAAAATGTCTCCCTAAGATTGGCCTGAAGTTAAGGTTGTGGGAGCATTTTCTTGATTAATGATTGATGGGGGAAGGCCATGTGTGGTATAGGAAACCAGGTTGAGCAAGCCAATAAGGAAGATTTCTCATGACCTTTGCTTCAGTTTCTGCCTCCAGGTTCTTGCCTTGAGCACCTTTCCTGATTTCCCTTTATGATAGACTGTGATCAACACGAGCAAGCCCACCAGCCCTTTCCTCCCCAAGATGCTTTTGGTCATGGCATTTTATCACAGCAATAGAGAGCCAACGAAGACATGTGACAAGACAAGAATCCAGAAGCAAGAGCCAGTCTTGTTCTCTGGTAGCCACTCTTTCTGAAGAACGAATCAGAATGTGGTGTCCGTGTTCTACCTCAATCTCTTCTGATGATGATATCCTGGTGACAGATGCTTTGAGCTGCGCTGCATCTCACACAGGTTTTACTGCTCTGTGTGCTGCTGTGCCAGGGAGCAGCCTTCTATCACATAGTCCCACAGGGACACTCTTAGACCACATAGAAACCGTAGTGTAGAGCTGACTTCATGTCTTACCAGTTGCAGGATGATGCAGGACTTTGCCGTTAATGCTTATTTCTTACATCTCATTCTTTGTTCCTTGTACATTTACTGAATCAGATTTTCCTATTGGGCCTCAGGTCAACATGCACAGCTGTGTAAAGACCACAGACCACATAAGGGACTTGCAGTCAAACTTGCTGGCACCTGGGTCTCTAGTACTGCGTTACCCCAATCAGCTTTTTGAAACAAACAATATTCATCACTTTGCTCCAATCACCCTTTATTTTCACCTCTGTGGTTCCTTAGCCTTCATGCCTTGGCTCTTTGAACCTTTATTACTTCTACTTTCATTTTAAAAAATCTTTTATAAATATATTTATTTTCTGCCAGTTTCTAATTTTCTGGGAAAGTAAGATCACACATTCTTTCCCTACTTAGAGGTTTATTGTATTAGTCGTAGATGAAATCTATCCCTGGTAGTCAGTCAGCACATCCACCCTTGTCCACTCACTCTGCCCCACGTAGTCACTGATGTGCTCCTGACACCATAAATGGATTGGACCTTCTCTGGAAGCTCCACCAAAACACACATGGAATCATAGGGCAAATGTGCTTTCATGTTCTCTTTCCTCTGGAGTTTTGAGATTCATCCATTGTTTGTTACTGCTAACTAGAATTACATTGTACGGACGCATTGTGATTTATTCATGGAATTATATAGTCAGTGATTGGACCTTTGGGTGCCTTCCAGTTTTTAGGTATTGCCAATTAATGTGCCCAAAGCCCAGACGTAGCTTGTGTGAACGTCCGTTTTCAGTCTTCTTGAGAAAACGCCTTATCCTTTGAGTGTAGTGATGATTGTTGGCTGACAAAATGCTTCAAAAATGGAAACTTTAAGTGAGTAAATTTGGTCTTTCTGTGGATTCCTGATTAAATAAATATGGCGCATCACACCATGGGATAGTATACAGAAATAAAAGTAACAAACTACATAGAAATTAAGTGAATTTCTAGGGAATTAAGTTGAATGAAAAACATCCTACTTTAGAAACTATGTGGACTACATGGCTTTACTAGATAGTATTACTGAAGTTTAAAAAAAACCCGTAGAAATGGAGAGTTGACGGGCGATCTCCAAGGGTAAGTGACAGTCACACAAGGAAGAGCATGTCAGTATGATGAGCACAGAAGAAGCCTCAGAGTGATGGACCAGCCAGGATCCTGGTGGTGTCATTTCAATACAATGACACCACAACCCTGCCTCTGATATCATACTTTAGTTTTACCATGGGAGGAACCGGTGCAAATGTTACATAGGTCTTTTCACTATCATTTTTCTCTACCATACTTTCACATGAACACATACATGAAAAGCCTAGCATTTTGTTTCAGGTGTGGTGGTGCACACATGACATCCCAGCTCCTCGAGGGCCTAAAATAGATTCTTATTAGGGCCCAGGAGTTTAGGGCAAGCTTGAGCATTATGAAAAGAAAGTGCCTCAGAAACAGTGATAACTCCGTTAAGTATTGTTTAAAATTCTTTCCAAGTGTGGAGTGCCTCCTCACCCCGAAGGTCACTCTTGGGTTCCCTGTAAAGGAAGTCTCTCTTTGCAGGCACATAGCACTGAAATCAGTTACCTGAGAAATTTTGTTTCTCCCACATACTCCCCAGGAATCACAGGCACTTCTTGGAGCTTCCCTTCCTAGATCACTGCACACACTGCAGGGAGTGACTCCGCACACCCGAGTCAGACGGGTCTCTCCAAAGACATGGACACCAAAAGAAGTCAGCTCATCTTCTAATGCCGTGAGCACAGGCTCTGTACTTTTTTATTTTTGCCTTTTGAATTTAGAGCACAAATTCCTAAATTCTCAACAGCAAGGTATCAATTTTATTTGAATATCAATGTCTCAGTGTTTGCAATTTTTTTGTCAATAACCTGTACTGTTTGCCTCCAAACATGACCTTATCTCTTGTTTATTTCCAAAGGAAAATAATTGAGTAGCAAAAAATTAAAATAAAAAATTTAAGTTAAAAGAAACTTTAACAATGGGGAAATATGTTATTTTACTGCTAAATTTCTACCCTAAGGCATATGACTAAGTGGTCTTTAATGCTGTACAAAGAAAGGAAAATACTTTACTACGTATTTGTATAAAATTTATGGGCATAACATTATGCCATGTGCGAATGAAAATAGCTTTTATGAACAAGACAGTAGATGCCCACTTACAAGCAGATGCATCTGTTCCCAGAGGACTCTAGTACTTAGTGCATGAACACGGAACGTATAAGGTTAGTAAAATTCCCAACTTCTTAGCCGGAAGGCAGAAATTCTAAATAACACTTCCTACCCATGAGCAAAATGTTTCAGTCAAACCAAAAGATGTTTCAGAAGAAAAATATATACCATGAATTTGAATAAAAGATTGAGAGAAGTTAAAGGAATAAAGTGATTTTGCTCTCTTAAGCACTCATAATTGAAGTGGGATCTTCCTTAATTTGCATGAGAGTTTATGAAAAGAGAAAAGTTTTATAATATCTGGGAAGGGCAGTTCTCTGGTTTATTCTAGAGGGACTAATTATAAATAAAATGTTTTAGCATGTAGGCAGGTGTTTGTGAATATGCTACTTTTTGATTAATGTAAAAAATATTCTAATTAGATACTGGCATTTTTTCCCACACCTGGAGAGGCAAAAAATTAAGTAGAGAACGGATTCTTTCTACATTTAATTTCACAATTACCAAATAAAAAGGTTTAAAAGCCTCATCTTACAGAAGAGACAGTCAAAGGGTGATGTGGTTTGCCAGAGTCACACACCAGTTAAGTGGCTGATCAGGGCTGGAAGCTGATCCCCTCATCTGGGACTCATGGTCATTCTTTTAAAGTAGAAACCCAAGGGACCAACTCCTGCAGCCACAGCCCGGGGAACTTCCCAGAGCAGGGAGGAAAGACTGCACGAGCCTGAGGAACAAGAAATCTGCTACGAGATTAGTGGTATCCTGCAATATGGCTTACCTAAGTAAGACCTGAACAAGGGCAATACCAACCATGGAAAGCTCAGAGGACTCTACACCTGGACGAAGAATTCTAGGCACCTAAGGGATGCTGAGAACGGGAGAAGAGTCGCTCCTCATGAGGAAACTTTTAACTTACTATCCAACAGTAGTGGTCAGCCTTGAAATCATGTCCGTGCAACACTGGACAGACATGGCAGGATGTGTCGATATCTTTATGCTTATGTCTGTAACAATAACAAAGAAGAGGAGCCGAGGAGTTTGAGAGGGACTGAGGGCATGGGAGGAGTTAGAAGAAGTTACAGGAAAGGGGGGAAGTGATGTGACCACATCATTATCGTCTTCTTCATCATCTTCTTCATCATCTTCATCATCATAGTCATCATGACGACTCGTCCTAGGGGACTACGGTGGACTCGAATTCAAAGACTGTCACTTGGTTAAGGGAATTTTCAAAAGAGTGTCTTTGCAGTCGCAGAACTGATCAGAACTGGCAAAGTGCTGCACATTATAGGCCTAAGCAATGCTGAGCATGCGTTAATTTCATGTTAGTTAGATGCATACTTGCTGAGTGCCACTCGGGAGCACAGACTGTGCTTGGATGAAAATTGGCCTCTGTGGCTTTACTGAGGTCTCTATAGGAAGGAATGTGAAGAAGTAGGTACTTTTCACGGGGGGGGGGGGGGTGGAGGGGGGGGGGGGGCTAAGTTTAAATAAAATGTGCTTCGGGAACTACAAAGTGTGATGACAAGGACTGTAGGCCTACGAAAACACGGGCATTTGACCCTAAGAGCCTGGGTATTAAGGTTTGCTCTGCAGCCTGCAGCACTGTTGAAAGGTAATGGAATCTCAGGAGATCAGTGCCAAGTAGATGACTGGGGACTCATTTTTCTCTCACAAAGCCATAGGGACCAGTTCCACAGGTCCACTTCTGAGCAGCAACTGAAGAGGACCTGAAACCAGGAGCCAAAGGAAGCCTTTTTGTGTGTGTGTGTGTTGTTAGCTTCAGGTATTTGGTCACAGCCATAGAAGGCTGCTAACACAGCTGGCATAGGTGGGTTACTGCAAAGGCACACTAAATGTACTGTTTTTCATTTGCATTTTATTTGTATTTATTACAAAAGCACTCCAAGGTGAACAAACAGAAATGCGTATCATTAAACTTAATTGCCTCACAGTGTTTTATCTAACGATACCTACTTAATTGTGTTTCATCTCTTGAATTGCTTTGGATGTTTAGTTTACCCTGTTTCGCTGTCATAAGTAGTAACGCAATTGACACTCTTGTACACACTTGAAAAACTTTTCCTTGCGTCATACTTGCCTACCATGTGGGAGGCTCCGAGTTCAGTTCTTCGTGTCACAATCTGTGACATTTGCAAGTAAATTACTAGGAATGAGGTTGTTGGGCCCAAACACGGATGTGTGGCATTGGTTGCTGCCTGTTCCTAAACTGTCCCTTCTGGGAGTGTATCAAAGCCATGGGGACTGAAGGGAATTCTGACTCCTTTCCCACTCTGTTTTCAATCCCCGCTGCTCATCTGCTGGTTGATATTTTCAGAAAGGAAGTTGTTTTTTTTTTTTTTTTAATGAATAAAATTTAAACTTCCTAACTGCAAGTGATTCCATCCAAACTTAGATTACTCTGCACCCTATAGCTTTAGCTCTCCAGCTTTGCTAGAGTATTTCCTGGATCTGGTCGAATAGATTCACCACACAGGAGAAGCAGGGCCTGTCTTCCTTTAGTATCAGCCATACAAACTCCGACTACGTAGATAACATCAGTTGTCTCACAGCTCATCGCTCTGCACTAACAGAGACCCCAAACACTAACTGTTCTCAGCCCTCGGGACTTTAGGTTTCCAGCCTGACCTCCAGTTACTGAGTCTACCCTGCTCAAGCCCTCCTCATCTCCAAAACCACCAGACGTCTCTGTGCATCTCGGCCTTGCTTCTGGGTGACCTTCTGATTAAAACCAGGGAAATTAAAAATTAGGCCAGCAGCAAGGAAGATATTTGGAAATACTTCCTATGGATGGGAGTGGCTTGCGGTGTTGACATATAATAACCTCACAGCACTAAAACACTAAACCTCTGAAACCTCAAGCGAACAGGATACAATAACAGATAATTAAAAAAAGGAAAAGAAATGTGGGTGGCTTACATAACACCAGAATGCTTCAATACAAACTCCAGATAACAATTAAGTGAATTAAGTGCTGTTTCATACATCACATTAATAAACATATTAGCTTAAAAATTACAAATACACCAGTCCAGTGTTCAGTGAAGTGGATAAACTTATGCTATAGATGGAGAAATTGCTGTTGTCTTCCCGGAAGGCAATTTGACAGGGTCGTTCTTTTCACATAGCTGTTTCCTCACTCCCGGCCACAGAAGGAAAGGAAGTCACGGATGAGGTAAAGATGAGCCACACAGAAGTGTCTACCCCTAGCTTACTTTATCAGCAATCACAAGCTGCATGGGCGTGGTGTGTGCATCCAGAAATGGCTCCGGAGATAGCAGCGCTCGCTGCTCTGGCCGTTCCCAACACCCAGTTGGCAGCTCACAAATGTCTGTGACTCCAGTTCCAAGTGAACGGACACTTCTTTTGGCCTCTATGTATATACTCATACACATAAAATAATACATATTTTTTTCAAGTATAGATATCACTTTAAATAAAAACAAATGTACTAGAAATCATGTGGAAATAGCTTCACCTGTTTTCTGAAGGAAAACTTTCACAAATTCCAAAAGGCCAAGAGTAGAGAAATGTTTAAACAATAATTTGAGTGGTATGGGCTTCCGGAACCTTTTAATAAGGTTGGGAAGCATACAATATAGTATGAAATATCAAATATTACTGGGGGAACAAAAGGAAGTTTGCTATACACTCTACATCACCCAGACAGATGCATACCTGGGGAAATCAAGGCACTGCAAATACATTGTGTGTGTTTGTTCTACTTCTTTTCTTTGTAATTGACTAATAGGCATGTATATTGTTTTAAAATTACAAAATAAAATTATATTACAGGTTTGCCAGAAATCTTGCGTGGATCATCACCTCTCTCTTCTGTTTTCTCTTCTCCCTATGTTTTGGCATCTGTCCTGGTTAGTCTCCTTGTCAGCTTGACACAAACTTAGACATGCGTGAGAGCAGGATATTTTAACTGAGAAAAATGCCTCAATAAGACTGGCCTGTAGGTGGGTCTCTGAGGTGTTATCTCCATTACTGATCGATGTGGCAGGGTCTAGTCTGTTGCGGGCAGTGCCAACCTGGCCTGATGTCCCTGGAGTGTATAAGAAAGTCCGCTAACCAAGCCATAGAACGCAAACCAGTAAGTACCACACCCCATAGCCTCTGCATCATCAGTTCCTGCCTCCAGGGTGCTGCACTGAGCTTCTGCCTGACTTCCCTGAATGATGGAGTACAAGCTGCAAGAGGAAATGAAATCCTTTCCTTCTCGAGTTGCTTTTGGGCCATGGTGCCCTATCGCAGCAACAGAAACCCTAACTATCACATGGCACATGGCCACTGAACTGACAAACTATTTTCCTGTGAAGAGCACATGTTTCTCAAAAGTACGAGCTGCTGTTCTTGCAATGCTGGGACATGTAAGAGTCAAACTTAGATGCAAGATGACTAAATTCAGGGATAACCGCATACTTGCAAATATCAAAGGTTTCATTGAGTTGGTTTCCATTGTTTTTGTTTTGTTTTGTTGAATAGACAAATGTCTTAGTTACTGTTCTATTTCTTCGAAGGGGCATCATGACCAAGGCAGCTCTTACAGAAGCTGTCTTATGAAAGAGAGCGCTTCGCTGCTTACAGTTTCAGAGGGCTGGTCCATGGTCATCATCGTGGGAAGTGTGGCAGCTCGCAGCATGCACGGCGCAGGAGAAGTAACTGAGAGCTTTACATTCTGATCCACAGGCAGAAGGCAGAGGGGCGGGGGAGAAGACTGAGTTGAGCTTGGTATGGGTTTTTGAAACCTTAAAGCCCACTCCCATTAACACATCTACTACAACAAGACCACGCCTTCTAAGCCTTCCTAAGCAGTTCCTTTAGCTAGCCACCAAGCTTTCAGATGTGTGGGTGTATGCTCATCCAAACCACCACAGCCAGCTGTTGGTACGGGGCTGAACGGGTCTTCTGCGGCATCTGTCCAATGCAGAACTCGCTATTGATGCTGTGTCTCTCTTGCTAAGGTATATTTATACTTTAGTGGATCTCTCGGCTGAAGAATGAGTCTCAGTTTTTCCCACTTGGAACTTGTCTTCATCACTGATGTGAAACAGTACTTTGGTTAGTCAAATGTTTGGGGAGCTTTTCTTTTTTTGTTCTTTAACATGCCAAAGTCTATTTCAGTAAAGCACATTTTCGCGTATCTGATAGCCCAGAACAGTCTACTTTCATTCAGACACTTCCTCTATGACTTCCTTGGGCATGTTGTCAGAGACCTCATTTAGAACATTTAGTCTTAAATATTCTAGATTCAGTAGCAGTTGATTGCATTTCCTCCATCCTCTTCCCACTTGTATATTTTTTTAAAAATCACACCTACAGCCTGCATGCATTTATTCTCAGATACCAGCAAAATCACCTAAATTACGTCTGAAGATTACTCATCAAAGAAATGTATTCTCTTATGAAATTATTAATAGTTTGAGAATGACCATTTATAAATGAAGATGGTTATGATTCTAGTTTTTATTTTAAGTAATGAATGCTCTCTCTCCCTCCCTCCCTCCCTCCCCCCCTCTCTCTCCTTAGCTCTTATTTTATAAGGGGTGGGACTGTGGTCAGAGGTTGGGTCCCCGTTCTGATCTGCGGAGTGGTACTTGAAGCCTCATGGCGTCTCTCTTACCTTCCCAATGCTTTGGTTCGTCATCTACAAAGGTAGGTAATCAGAACATCTTCCTCCAGGATAGCTTCAGGTAGTGAACAAACCAAAATATTTTAGCTGGAAAATTTTAATTGCTCACAGAATGTCAACTATTATTAGTTCAGCCGCAGTACAAAGATTAGCAAAAAAGTAAAATAAATGAGCAGATTTCTCCCACACTCTTCCCTTTATTATAAATGTTACTATTTCGTTGTTGGATCTTACACTGGGAGTGGGCTTGAGAAAGAAGCACTGTGGATTGTTCAAAACAGCTTGGTGAGGTGTGTGGCACAAGCCTGTAACTTCTCTGCTGACTCTGTGGCCAACCGGTGCTATGGTAGCAAACTCTGTATTAAAATAACAGCAGAGAAACAAACAAATAAATAAAAACAAAGGTTGTATGCTTCGTTGGAAGTGACAAAAATAGTTGTGTCAGCAGAACTTCTGTCAAGGTCCAAGTCCTTCCTGACCTCTCCCTCCACAGCTGCCCTGCTAGGACTGTTAGCCACACACCTCTTCCCACCATCTCACTGAAACTGCCCTGGCCAGGCTATCAACAGCTTCTAACTCCCAAGCATTCCCAGGGCCTTGCTTTGCTAACTTTCCTAGAATGAGCCACACAGTGGGCTATTGTTCCTTCCGACATTACTATTCTCCTTTTTGTTTTCCTCAGGCCACATCCCTCCACCTCATAGACCCCTTCTTCATGAGGCCATCTGTGGGTTCCTCTGTCCTCTGTCTGACCTCCCACTGTTTGGAGTGTCTCAGACATTGTCCTGGGTTTTGTTGTGTTCCTTCAGAGTCATCTATCTGTTCCTAGCCACAGTGTCCCGTACCAGTTTAATATAAGTAAATATCTCTCAGATTAAATCTCTTGGTGTTTCCACAAAATATAAACTCATTTTTCCCCAAAGCCCATATACTTGCCTGTTATCTGGAGCTTTTTATGTTCCACTGTACCATATCTAAACCCAACTACCTGTAAATCTCATATTCCATTTTCCTCCTGTCTTACTAAATGGTACTTCTAGGCCATTAAAAGGTCACACACTAGTCCACTCTCACATCAGTCTTGTAAAAGCAGAAACACGGTTATGTCACACCCATACTTACATTCCTGACTAGTAACTCATTTGTGATGGATTGTATACCACCAGCCGCAGGGCTAGGACCGTCTATATCTGGATTGTCTAGCTGGCTCGGCCCCAACTAGTCTTTCTCCTTATTGAAGCCATCATCCATTGGTCCAGACACACCTACCTTTTATTTCCTTTGAGCAGAATAGCCCATGTCTTTGCCAGGGCTGGAATGCACTTAACGTGGCCCCCCACCAAGTCCCTCCCACTTCAGAATGTGGCTTAGTTTCCCTTCTAATAGGACTGCCCTGACTGCCCTATGTCACATAGTTCTTTGTGTACTGTGTGTACACAGTTGCATTTATTTACGTCAAAACTCTGTCAGTTGTCCTCTGGGGGCTGAAGAGATGGCTCAGAGGTTAAGAGCACTGTCTCCTTTTCCAGAGGTCCTGAGTTCAATTCCTAGCAACCACATGATGCCTCACAACTATTTATAATTAAATCTGGTGCCGTCTTCTGACATGCAGGCATACATGCAGGCAGAGCACTGTATATGTAATAAATAAATAAATCCTTAAAAAAAAAAAACAAAAAAAAACCTCTGTCAAAATGAATTGTCTCAAGCAGTCGATGAGATTGGGGACTCTATGAGGACAGCTACATTCAGAAGGGTATAAATCTGATGGGAGGCAGATTAGGGGTGAGAAAGGCTGTGTGGGGCAGGTATGCTCTGTTAGCCAAGGCCTGGGTGCATAAAGGGATGTACCATCTTTAAATTTTTATACACTTTCCAAAACAGCAAAATAAAGTACCAGAAAATGGCAATTAAGACCTAAATAAAAGCAGAAGACGTAGAAAGTGTTTAAATTTAAGTAAAAAATGAAATTCCACAACTAGAGCTTTTTGTAGCCACTGGTACACAAAGCATATATAATAAGAAGTATCACCCGGCTGTGAGCAGCTTGAAATGGCCCAATGTACAACGAGAGAATTCTGAGTCAGAGTCCCATGCTCTTTGACATGGTGACAGTCAACATCCTAGTGGCGTTAACCATCTCACAGAATGATCTCATCGCTTTCAGTTCACTGCACTTCAGTGTGACAACCGTATTCCTGTGTTCTGTGCTAGGGGGTGAGCTTAACAAAGAAACAATCTCTGGCCTCCTCCACGAGCGCAGAGCCTGACAAAACACAGGTACATGAGGAGTTGTCCTCTAGGATTAAAAAAAAACATATTTAATGTGAGTAAAAATTATGTATTAAGTTGTATAAGGAAATGCCTGCTACTTATTAAAAGCACTCCGACTGGAAGTGTGCAGGGACTCAGCCCCTTTCTGAGTGTTGTCCAGTTGAGTGTAACAGTAAGAGGTGCCCTCTGACAGTGAATCTTAGAGGGCAAACAAGTACGGACCACCGGGAATAGGAAAAATGCTTGTGTCTCTCTTTTAATTTATGTGTATGCATCTTTAACTTGTTTTCTATTTAAAGTTGATACATGCTTATTTTAGGAAACACTTAAAACTAAAGAGAAAAGAAATGAAAATATCCCACCTGTTACATGTAGATTTTTGTTAGGTGTTAAAACCTAAGGTAGGACTAATTATTTTTCTGTACTGTGTGGCTTCTTCTTAAGAATTATTTTGAGATTTGTTTTGGTGGTGTATGGAAATCTCTGGCATTGGTTGTCAGCAACCCAACTCTGACACGAAATTATTATATCTTGAACTCTTTTCAATTTCAGTTTTCTCTTTCATTCAGGTGGAATGCATATTTTAAAATAAGAGAAAAGGCTAATATATCTTCAGAATCGGTGTAAATCTGGGTGTGGTTTTTTTGTTGATTTCACACTATAAGACACCATCCTGCATGTGACAAAATTCCTGTTACCATTTTCTTCCTCAAAATCCTGCCAACATTTTGTCTTTGTCATTTAGTGTCACCTAGGAAAAGATGGGCCCAGCTGGATTTTATCCTTTGAGCATGACTCACATGTCTTCTTCCAGGGTTGTTTTTCCTTTCTCTGCGGTTGTTATAAATCAAGTATTTGTCAGAATATAATCTGATTTTTGTGGGAATATGTGGTGCGACTTACTGAGATGTATTTCCTAGTGACTTCTTTTCTTTTCTTTGTCTAAGAAAAACTTCCATATTTCATTTCTGACTCTTGCTTGTGGCCCCCCATTCTAACTCTTTAATAGGCATCTCAGGTACTTTCTCAGCATTTTCAACTCTACAGGACACACTGATCATCTCTGTCTGCCTTATTTTTCATTTCTTTATTCTCCCTCTATCTAGACCGGACGTCTGATTTGCTTTTCCAGACTGTCCCTGTTGTGTTTGTTTGTTTGTTTGTTTGTTTTGTTTTGTTTGCCATAGCTGGGTTTCCCAGGCCTGCTACTGCATCCTATTTCTCTAATGGCTTCCATGTCCTCCACATTTTCCTTCTCCCTTCATAGTCTGTCCTGTCGTCACTGCATGCACTCTTTCCCAGTCTGTTGAGGCTGCATCTTTCAGCAATAACTCAATTGAAGCCATATCTGGTTTCTGCTCCCGCCCCCACCAGCCTACTCCTCCCCAGAGAGAGGGGATCTGCAGAGGGCCAGCCTCAGGGTTCCAGCAACTAGGAGAGAAAGGAGTCCAAAAGAAGGCACACTTGTTATGTCATGATACCTTGGCATCTGTTGCTGAGGCATGAATGCACTTTCTGACCCAATCCCAATAGCTTGATAGTCACAGAAGGATCTTCAATAAGCTTAGTAGAAGGCCATCGGAGAGTCCTTCGATAGGATTGTGTGCCCTCCCTCACCGTTTCACATGTATTTTGCTTTTGTAAGTTAGGGAAAGCCACTTTGGTCCAATAACCAGATGGGATTTTGTTCTTCTCAGCCTTGGACTTTTCATTATTGTGACAAATACTCACACAAATGGCTTAAAAGAGGGACATCTTTTAGCTCATGATGTCAGGGGTTTCAGTCCACAGTCTGCAGAGTCTCTTATTTTGGCACATAGTGAAATCAAAGTAGTGGTGGGATGGTATGGAGGAAGGTTTGTCATCTCTAGGCAGTTAAAATGCAGAGGAGAGAGACTGCCAGAGGTTAGGGACACAATACAGCTACCAAAGACACACACACTTCAGTGACCTATGTTTGTCCCGAAAGTTTCCACCCTCCCCATGTAGTACCACCAGGTGAGAATAGCCTTCCAGTAGATGAGCCCTTGGAGGGGACACCTTATATCCACCTCAGACCCATGTGCTCCACGGAAATAACTTTCTGCACAGTTGTTCCTTGAAGCTGTTGGGCTTTTCCTGAGGGTGAGCAGCCCATGACGTAACACATTGGCTCTCCACCATCAGATGCATCTCCCTGCTGTCATCAGTGGTCCTATGCCGTTTTCCTCTTAGAGTCCTTCTGTTCCCTCGCCAGGACCAAAAGCCCTTCCAGGCTGTGGGAATAGTTCACTCACCTTCAGTGTGGCACTCCTCTTCTTGCTTTTGAGTTTACACTGGCCTGGACTTTCAATTCTAAAGACCCATGCTTTGACCGAGGTCACCAAGGGAAACAGTCGGTTTACTAACATGGTAAACATCCCACACAAATGTCTTCATAAGGAACTAAAAATGCTCCTGTCTACTACACCGTGGCTACCTTCCAGAGCTAAGGAAAGGAAGAAATAAAGCAATAAATACTCTTCATTAAAGATTCTCTGATGATGGGGCTAGAGAGATGGGCTCAGCGGTTAAGAGTGTTGGCTGCTCTTCCAGATGACCCAGGTTCAATTCCCAGCATCCACATGGCAGCTTACAATTGTCTGTAACCCCAGTTCCAGGAGATCCAACACCCTCACACAGACATACATGCAGGTAAAACATCAATCGATGCTCATAAAATTAAAATAAATGAATCACTCACGCACATACACAGACACATACACACACAGACGCATACGAACACATACACACAGATACATACACACAGACACATACATACACATACACTCAGACACATACACACATATACACACAGACACACAGACACACACACAGAGAAACATACACACACATACACACATACACACACAGACACATACACAAACACACACATACACACACATATACACACAGACACAAACACATACATATACACACACATACACACACACACATATATACATACATAAATTCTCTCATAGGATTTGTCTGGGAGCTAGCTAAAGACTAAGGTGCAAGAGTCCAGGCTTTCCAGTTTTTTTTAACTGTATGTTCTTGGTCAAACTACCTAACCTCTCTATGCTTCAGTCTCCTCCATTTGTTAAATGGGAGGAATACCTGCCTCACAGAATTGTGGGATTAACAAGGATGGTGTCTATAAATCACTTAGGTTCTTGAAGAACCAAGGCACTATATAAATATAAAATACATAAATATATTAAAATAGTCTCCATTAAATTTGATTTATTTGTGAAAAAAGAATGTAAATAAAATGTAGGAACCATGGCAGTTGGGTACAGGGAGAAAGATAAGGGTCTCAGAGCTGCCTTCCATGCCTTGGGCATCCAAGCCTCCAGCCTGTGCTCCCCTAAAGCAAGGAAGCTGCTACTGCTAGAATCAGTTCCAGGCAATCAGTGAGCATCCCCCACCCTGCTTGACCAGAGCCGGAAAGAGGATGTTGGTGAGCAGAGAACAGCAGCTAGTGTCCAGGTGTAACTAGCCATCTGCAACGGGAAGATGGCCTCCCTGCCTCCCTCTTGGAGTCAGCTTGCCATCTGCCACGGACTTCACCCTGCTTACAAAATTCCCAGCTCTCATCCTCTTCCCTAACATTAAACACCTTGCTTTCATTCCTACTTAATTTTTCATTTTCTATAAATAGGTTTTCCCAAGCGCATGATCTAAAGCATGCATGACCTTGAGAAGTGACTATGTCTTCCTTGCTGTGGTGTCAAGAGCCTTGCTCTGCCCTGACACAGGAGCCAGCTGGTTGGTGCTCACTGTGTTGGAGGGACAATGGTGCCGAAGGCCTCAATGGGCCAGGGCCACCCTGTTTCTCTGTCTTCAAACAGACCATCCTCTATCCCAGCAAGTGCCTGTGTTCATAACTTCAACCTTCTGAAGAATTACATGATACAAATTTGTATGACATTACTGACTGTGCAATTATTAAACAATTCCGTGACAAAATATTTCTAAAGGATGAAGTGCACATATAAATTGGATTCATTTCTGGGTCATGTGATCTTTAAAACTATGTCTAAGCATTCAAACACAAACATTAATTGAGTACCCTCTATGTGCCACACAGTTCCTCGGGCACTGGGTAATATGTACCAGCGAACAAAATAGAATTCCTATTACTATAGTTTAAACTTAGAATACTGCTCACCACTGTACAGGAACTCTCTTCTGAAAGCCTGGCTCTCAGGAGGAGCCATTGCTGGTTGTAGGTACCATCTAACTGGCAGTCTGCTTTGCCTTACCCAGCTCCCCAGGAAACTCGTCTCGTGACGTGGGGCATGAGGATGCCTCAGTCACTCAGCCATCTCAGACAGGCAGAGCAACTAATACAAACCCCACATAGACCCATATCAAAGCAATACTTCCAGAATATAATAATAAAACATCTAAAGGTTTAATCTTTTCGACCCAGTTCTCGTGACTTTGTTTTTGAGGCCGTGGAACTGAACCCAGGGCTCCCCCTTACTCTTAGCTCATCCTCTGCCGCGAGCTGCACTCGCAGCTAAGGCTCCTTTGGCTACCCCGAATGGGCAAAGCAGAAGGACGCGCGTTATGAAATGGGCGATGAAGAAGGCTGTGGCCGGACAGACACCGGCCCTGAGCTGAGAAAGGGGAGTGCAATTCTTCCAAATGCACAGCTGGTTTGGGCTCAACAAATGTGGACTCCTCTTGCAAGTTGGTATGACTGCACACCATGTCCAGGCATGAAATAGGCTGTCTATCTGCTGGGGGCACCTGTCTCAGGTGTCCTCGTTCCCCAAGTCCTGTGGGGTGTTTCAGCAGGCGCCGCTGGGTAAGGCCAAGGCAGCGTCTATTAGGTACCATATGAAACCGGCAAGAATTCATTCTGAGAGCTAGATTTTCAGAAGCCTCTTTCTTCTACAAACAAGCTAAAAGCTTAAGTTTTGATACCCTATAATCAAAAAGAGAAAGAAGAAAGAAAAAAAATCTGACTTTGTCTTTGACCTAAGCAGGAAAGAGGGTTTTTTCTTTCTTTCTCTCTCTCTCTCATTTTTTTTTCTTTATGTATTCTCCTGGGCTTGTGCAGGGTCACTGGGAGTTAGGCACAGCGGGAATCATGTTTCCTCCAGCGAGATACTAAGGCACATGTGTTTTTAAATAAGTAGGACAATGAGATTTGGAAGACACACTGCTGCTCATGGTTGGAGGTGGTGATCTTTCTGATAAAGAGTGGAGGTCAGAGGGGAGGGCAGGACAGAGATCCCTCACCAAGGCAGATGCTTGGGTTGTGTGATGCTTGCCTAAGGTGTAAGTGGTGATTTGTCCTTGAGCCTACACAAAGGTACTAAAGGATGCTTTAAGATACTCCCAGGAACACACGGCACAGGGTTCCTTTATAGGTAAGTCTCCAGGGGACTTAGGAGATTTCTTATGTGAATGACGTTCAGTACTGAACGCAACCCTCTTTCATTTGTTTATTTATTTAGCTAAAATCATTGTGAGGTTGGAGCAACTGAAGATGTGTCTGGATGTTAAGATGGTTTAGATCTGCAGGCATATTTTCATGCCACCTATGTTCGTTCCATAAGCAGAAGCTGGGTGTTAAAATGGGTGGAAGTGAGCTTGCTTTAGTCAGTGGCAAAGCAGAGAACTCAGTAGTTTCTCTCTTTCCAGGAATCTTGAGAGTCTGGGAGCAACAGACGTCTGGGAGCAACAGACTTGGGGATCCTTCTGAGTTATTTACACGTAATGTGAACGTACTGAAATTTATCCGGTGCTTTCCTTTGCTATGCCTGATCTCAGGGCCAGCTATGGGAGCTCTCTCTCTTGACGCAATGATTGCCTAATCAAATTCTACATTCTTAGCTTCTTACAACAGAGGAAAAAAAATACAACCTCTGAAGGGACTAGTCACAGTGACAATCCATCATATAGTCTATTATTTGACACTTTTATATTGGGCCTTCAAAATCTCAAGACAAATATATGGAGGATCAAAGTTCTATCTGTGATGAATAGGGTCTAGGGATGCAATACCCCTGCATGCTCTCTAGTCAACAATATAGTGGTATACATTTCTAGTTGTTTTTGAGATAGGGGCTCTGTACACAGCCCAGGCTATCCTGGAACCCACTATGTAGATTAGGCTGGCTTTGAATTTACAGATATGGGCCTGCCTCTACCACTCAATGCTGGGATTAACGATGTGGGCCACTATACCTGGTAGTACAAACGGTAGCATTGGGGTATTCTTAACAATTTAGGAGGGTAGGTAGTTTGTTGCAATGTTACTACCAAATCATGGGTAGGTAGGTGGATGGATGGATGGATGAATGGATGGATGGATGGATGGATGATAGGGACAAATACATGGGCAGGAGAAAACTTCTGGAGACTTCGTACAATGAACTCCTACAGTCTCTTTGCAGGGATTATGAGCCTGTCACATACGGCCTGGCTTCATTATGCTTTCTGAAACCATGGAGTAAGAGTCCATGAGTCTCTCAGTTTTGGGCCTTTCACGCCTGCAAAACTAGTGCCACACAGACAATGCTGACATGCTCTGCTGCCGGCCTGGGGTGGACACAATGCCCTTGCACACCCCCACACTCCCACTCCCCACCCTCAGCCGCAGCAACTGCAGTGTGCTGAGCCTTAAGCAGAACAGGTAGCTGATTTCGAGGGGCTGGGAACCCCTTAAGCCTATAGCTTCATTTGAGTATATGGGCTGTCCCTTGGGATGTGTTTGATGGTTTCAAAACAGAGTTCCTCATGTGTAGTGGATGTATACTTTTTTTTTTTCTTTTTTACTCCCAAGTGTGGAATGGGGAAGAGACTTGTGAGAGAACAGGTGATGTTTATCCACTAGAAGACAAATCACCTCATGTGGGGACTTGGTTTTTGTCAGCTGAAACACATCTTAGCACAGACTCTGAGAGGAGATATGTATAGGAGCCAAAAACAGGAGGCTGGGGCTTTTTGGGTCTTGGTATTGTTTGGCTGTTCATTGCTCTACTTCAAGATGTTCCTAGAGAGAATCGTTCCAGAGAACAGTTCAGGGTTCTGGGTTCCGGCTGCTGCTGCAGATTCCTGCAGCAACTTTGGTTGAATTTCTAGTCTGCTGAATCCTGCTGACTATGCCAGGGCAATCGCTCCCAGGAACTGAGTCCAGAAAGATCTACTTCTCCTGTTCCCATTAACCTCTTTTCTCTCCTATCTAGCGTAGGTGGGTTGGAAGGGAGGTGTAAGCATTAAAGGACCTCAAGGTCAAAGCCTACACTGATGAGTCAAATCTTGCCCTCAGGACCTTTCCAGATGTCCCACGGTAGTTCAGGACATTTCTCTTCAGTACTGCTGACTTTTTTTGCTGTCCTGTCTTGACATTTCCTTTACCAAACAAATCAGCTTCATTCCACCTCCCAGGAACTAGCAGAGTCAAACCAGATTCTTAGCCAAAATATCATTCAAAGGTCCCTTAGCCAGGTTCCCTATAGATCTTGGTGGCCTTTGAAAGCTCACGAGCCAGGCCTCCATGCGCACCACTCTCTCAGCATTCTTTTCTTTCAATCTTCTACCACAATGGCCTCTCAAGTTCTGTTTCCAGCAAACTCAGGCTTTTTTCAGTTCCCAGGCATCACACTGTTCCACACCCTAGACACAAAACAATTCCCAAAGCCCAAGAACCATGTGGTCAGGTATATTACAAGAAAATATTTTTTGTTCCAATTGGCCCTTGGTACAGTTTAGCTGTTGAAGTTTTCATTATTGTTGTTGTTGACTTTTTGTTTTGAAAACCTATTTGAAGACAATTATGTAAAAGACTTATTTTACCAGAACCTCTGTGCCCTTTCATGCCTATTAGTGTTTGTTTTATGAGACTGGGACCCCACCACAACATGTGTGGAATAAATAATTACACTTGCTATATTTCTTGATGAGTTGCTTCCTTTATTTCCTTTATTAGTATGTGGTGTCGCCCCCCCCACCTCCCTTTTCAAAAATCAGATTTAGAAAAGTTGTACCAGCTTGTTTTTGCATTAAATTTTCTTGGTTAGTTGATTTCTGCCCTGTACTCTAAGTTTGTAAGTCTTTGCCAGTGAAATGTGTTTCTTAGAGAAAACACATAGTTGGATTTTGTTTTTAATCTGGTCAGTCAGTCTCATCTTTGAATAGTGAATTGAGGATATTTGCATCTAAGAACAATTTCATTTACTTCTTTGCTAACTTTATGTGCTGAACTGGTTACTTTATATAGCTGTTTATTTGACTCATCTATATAGTCACTAAATCTTTTTTAAACCAGGACTCTGAAATATTTATCTGTCCGTTCAGCAATCTCATTATCTTTGGCTTCCCATACTGATGAATTATTAGTTTGTGGAATCATCATAGTGGCTTGTTTTCTCATATACATGTGTGTGTATAATAGTGTGGTGGTGTGTAATACGTGTATGCGCATACAAGCATGTTTCTTTCTTGCGTTTATTTAAGTTTTTGATAGATATATCTTCCATTCTTTATTTTTTTTATTTCCATGTTATCCTGTGTCTTTGTGTGCTGTATGCATCTGCATGTGTTCAAGTGTGTGCAGGTATGTAGAAGGCAGAAGTGGATATTGGATATCTTCCACAATTATTTCACACCTTAATTTTGGGGGGAGAGGGTCTCTCCACTGAACCTGGGGTTAACTGGTTGGCTTGACTAACTGGATGGTGAGAAGCAGGGAGGGGCTTGTTTCCATTGCCAGTGCTGGGGTTGTAGACAGGAATGGCTGCCCCCCTTTATATGCAGGTGCTAGGAATCTGAGCCCGGGTCATCAGGCTTGTGCGGAAAGCACTTCAGACTGATCCATCTGCCCAGCCCCAGCGTCTAGTTTTTCCTTTTTCCTTACTCTTTTTGTTTGCTTGATTTTATATGACTCTTCCAGTGAGCTGTCTCAAGTTGGGTTTATATTGCCTGCTACTATTTTGGGGAAAGCTGACCACAGTAAGGGACAGAATAATTTGAAAGCATGTCTGGTTTTTATGTGTAATAGAATAAATGTGTGTACTTCACATGTGTTCCTGGCCAGGTTCAGAGACAGCAGCTTTAGAACACTGATTTGAAAAATATAACTTAGGGTTCTGGTTTCTTTCTTTCTTTTCTTTTTTTTTTTTTAACAGATTAAGGTATTAATAATTTAGTGATAAGATGAAAATGAATAAGAAAGGAGCAATATCAAGGTATGAATGAAAGAGGAAATTTATATGTATAAAGTATAAAATAATTGAGAAAATGTTGTAGTGTAGGTACGGAAGAAGAGAGGGCAGCTGGGGCCTGAGCTGGCTCAGCAGGTAAAGGCACTCACTGCCAAGCTGCACGCAGCTCCATCTCTGGAAGCCACATGATCAAAGGAGAGAACCAACTCTTTCCTGCAAGTTAGCAGTTTTGGCAAGTTGTTCTTTGACCTACACACTCCCACTGTAGCACATGCCTCTGCATACACACACACACACACACACACACACACACACACACACACACACACACACTAATTTTTTAAAAGAAGGAGCAGTCATAAAAGCCTACTTAGATATACAAGTTAGAACAAAAAATTTTAATGAAGTAAAAAATAAATAAAGTAGAAAATGTGGGGGGAAGTGAAGTAGAAGAAAGAACCTCAGTATTTTTTCTTAGTTGAAAGGAACATAACTGTCCCCACTCTTGATTGTCTTTTGTGGGAGCTTATGGGGTGGGCTCAAAAGTACTAGTCTTCGGGTAATCAAACACATCCTTCCTGATGAGAGGGATTTTTGAGTGATGGTGTTATCTTCTCTTACTAAACGCAGGAGGTCTTGGAACCCCTGCCTGCCATTGACTACTTTTGTCTTTGGGGTTTGGGATTAATTCTTCCCAGGCAGGGGAGCTTAGAGCTGTTGATCCAGAATACCAACCCCCCTCACCTGTGTTTACCTCTGTTCCCTGGGTGGTCTTTTCCCATCCTCCACCAATAGCATGCTCTCACTGTGCTGTCACTATGCAGGAGGTGAGGTTGGGGTGGGTTGGCTTCCTCTGCAGTGTCCTTGCAGCGTCTCAGTGTCAGTTTCCCCCATCACCCTTCTGTAGCTCTCTGTCTCCCTGACGGTGTGCCCAGCCCTTGGTCATTCTTGCACAGTGCAATGGGTGCTACCCAGCTCTCTGTTTTTCGGAGCTTTGTGTCCGCAAAGGGAGTGAACCTCCCTCTGTAGCTGGCAGTCGCTTCCACTACCTCTTTGTCAAGATCTCACCTTGACAAAACTCTTTTCCTGTCAAGTCTTTCTCTCCTAGGAATGTGGCCTATTGGTTTTTCCCTGGCATCTTTCTCCTCTGGTGTCACATAGGTAGTTTCTAATCAGCCATCTTGCCTCAACATGTGCTTTTTATGAGGATTTAAATATGGTTCCTATATTTAACAAAAACATTTTAAGGTTTCTCCATAGTGTAACATTTCTCAAAAGTTCATTGCACCCCTTCAGTGATATTCCATTGTATGAATCCACCAGGGTTTTATTTATCCTGATGATATTGTAAATTTGGGTCATTTCAACCAATTTACTCTTACGAGTATGAGGGCACAAATATTCATGTACAGGTTTTTAATATGGACAAATGCTTCCATTTCCCTTGGATTTCTACTAAGAATTAGTAGAAATTTGGGGTCAAATGTTAATTCTATTTTTTGACTATTTGCTGAATTCGTAGACTGTTTCCTGAACTGCTTATAATATTTTTCAATTCCGACCGGAAAAGTCTGTGTGTTCCAGTCTGTTCACTCCTCACTACCATTTGTGATTATTGTATTTTCTTCTTCTTATCTCTCTAGTGGGTACAATGTCTTGTCATACTGTGGTTTCAGTTTCCTAAGGAGAACTGATTTTGAGCATCCTTTTTATTGGATCTGTTTATCTATGAAGAAAATATGTTGAGACCTTTGATCCATTGTTAAAGTTGGTTCTCTGTAGCTTGCTGTCATTACCTGTAAGGGCACTTATTCTATGTACCCTCTAGATATGTTATCACTAGTAGGTATGTGATTTGAAAGTATTTTATCCCATCCCCTGATCTGTTTACATTTATTTAATGTGTTGAAACACACAAGATATATATCTGATCCAGTGCAACTTGTCTTTCTACAATTTCTTTTGTCATTTATATTTTTTGTTGTTATTGGTGGTGATTTTTGGTTTCGTCATTTCATAAGAATCTATAGTCAACCCAAGGTACTGGAGAATTTTCCTTATGTTTTCTTGTAAAAGGCTTATAGTTAGGGCTTTGATCATTTGGATTTGATTTCCTTTTAAAACTTGTATGTGTGCCCATACACACACTACCATGTACCATAGCATGCCTGTGGATGTCAGAGAACAGCTTACATGAGTCACTTCTCTTCTACTGTGTGAGGTCTGAACATTCAATGTAAGTTGTCAGGTTTGGAAGCAAAAGCCTTTACCTGCTGACCCATTTTACTGGCCCAAGGATTAAATTTTTTGTAAAGTTCTTACCTTTTCGTTGTCCCCCCCCTTTACTTTTAGGTTTTGAGATATGAATTAATCAAAACTATGTGAAGAAAATTAAACAAAGAATGGAAATATTAATAAACTAGTTATTGTATTGAAGAATTTTAAAATTTAAGCCAAAAGAGTGCTGCGATTTTGTGGCATGTTCTGTGCTCTACACAGTGCTTCCTGGGTAATATCAAGCTCAAACAAAACTCACAATTCCATCTCTAGTTCTTCCTCACAAGTGAGCACTTCTTCAGTTTTTCCTTATGAATATTCATACCTTGTTTCTATTCTTGTTATACAAGCAATTCAGTGTTGCTTACATAACCCAGCTTTTTGTTCGCCATTTATTAATAAAATCTCCTTCCTCCACAGCCATGCAGTCCCCTCTCCTCCTCCTCTCTCTTTTTCCTCTCACTCTCTCACATATACATGCACACTCACACACAGAGACACATATTCACGTGCACACACACACACACACACACACTTATGCACATGAGCCCTTATTGCTTACTATGTCTCAATGTCTGTGTACATTAACAACACAAGGTCGTATAATTTACCTTCTCTCACACCCATCCAATTTTCAACTTCTAAACACACATGACATTTCACAATTGTTTCACAGACACATTTCAGTCATCTGCGTGATTTTTTTTTAGAGTCACAATGGAAAGGCAAAGTAAAATAATGTATCGATACCATTTAGTCATTCCTTCAAGTCTTAGTATAAAAACGTAAGATGTGGCTACAGAGCAAACTTGATGTATAATTATCACATTGGGATGCTAAACACAGACAGTGGGTTTACTCTGTGCACAGAGATCCGGTTCACTCTAGAAATGCAGGTTTTACTTTTTTTTTTTCTCCCAGCAAAATAAATGTGTGGGTGTGGAGGGAGACTGACATTCTGAGGGTTCTTTCAGAATACTAATGCCTGCAGAGGCGGTGGCAGTGTGGCGGTGACCAGCTTCCTCTGCGTTGTACTGGGTGAAGCTTTCTTTACTCTTTGTGGTTAGATTCCTTTTATGGCAACAGCCCAACAGGTCCTTCGGATTCTCCAACAAGCAATCCTTTTGCTTTTCTGTGGAAGCAAGCATTGTTTTTAATCTCCTGTGATGACACCCATGTCATGCCTGTGCCACAAAAGAACATCAGCTGAGCAACTTTCTACGTGGTCTGAGTGCGAGGCTTGCAGAGGAGGAGGTCCGTGAGCCTTGGTGGTGGAGGGACAAGGGGCTGCCCAAAAGGCCGTGGACATGTGGGCTGCGTCTGGATTGCAGAGAATGAAAACAATTTCTAAAGGCACAAAGGGACAAGTGGGAGGTTATGTCCAGTCACATGCAAGATGGACAGAAATGGTACCCTAGCACAGCAGTCTTGTTATGACTTGATTTACACATTTTCAAATTCTGGAAAAGGGTGCCCTTATTTTTTTGAGGAGTTTTGTGACTTGGTCGTAGTGTTAAACCTTCTAAGCAGTGATATGATTATTGGATGAAAAGCTGGGAATCTTTTTTTTTTCTCCAGAAACACACCATAGCGGTGCTGGCTGGCCAGTTTGGAACTGGAATTACTGCCAATTATTTCCGCGCCAGCTCTGATCACATTTGCCTGCAGCTTTTCCAGATTGCTGTGCAACTTTGTAATGGGGAACCAACGTTTCAGATCAGTGGGTTCCAGACTTTTTATCCTTGGTATCAGCTCAGAAGTTTAAAAAAATGTACATAAATGTGGCTTCCAGTACAGACTTTACAATGCTGAATATTTCCAGATGAGCTTTTTAGATCAATTCTGATTTCCTGAAGACCCCGCCTCCCACCTTTGTCAGAGTAAGCACCACACACACCTCCTATTGGTTGAATGCTGTCGGGAGCCGGTCCGCCATTACGAGATGGCGCTGACTTCCCGTTACCTGATTCTTCGCGGAAGCCCTTATGGCCAGTGCGCATGCACAAACACGTCACTCTTACATAACCCGCTTACGCAGGCGGTATGCTAATTAGGTATTCTCTAGAGCACCAATGACGGGAGGACACGTCCCTCTACGCCTCGATATTTCCTATATAAGCCAGGGATTTTACGGGGAGTGAGTCCTTCTCCATCAGTCTGCAGAGAGCTGTACAATAAAATCGCTGTCAGAAGAATCCTGAGTTGCCGCGTCTCCTTTATCGGCGAAAGGTGCGCGCGACAGAATGCATGGACCATGAACACATTCTCCAGACCATTTGTTCACCTGTTGCCTTGGTGACTGAGCTCCCTGTCACCTTGCTCCATTATTCTGCATTATGAGAAAAATGGGGTTTGTGGGTTTTTCACAGACAAGAAGCCATGTTGAACAACACAAAGAGCATTTGACTGGGACTGGTGGACGGGAAAACACCCATCTCCAGGCCCCAAGAGAAGATGGATACGAACTCCAATTCTCTTCTCCCTGCATATCTGACTGTCCTCTGTCCTGATCTCAGTCTCTTTGTAAAGCCCAGCTAGGATGTTCCTCTTTTCTTCCATTAAAGATCAATGCTTTAAGCATTCTTTACAACTGTTGTTTTATGGAAATGGAGGATGATGGATGGACCCTTGATGACTGCCCAAAAGCAATGGCTGCCAAGAGCTGGGATATAGAAGATGAAGGCAGGTAGGCAAATCAACAACATGCCTTCTATTGATTAGTTCCATTTGTAACATTCTTCAAAGTTAATTTGCTTTGGGTGGATTGTGTTGGTCAGAAAATTTAAAACACTATTTGCTTTAGTTTTGAACTGAAGTGCTTGGTAAAGAACTCCCGTGGTTGTTCCTTCTCCTTCCTTCTCGGGGCACTGTCTGCTCTCAGAGAGCTGTAGTGACACGATCAGAAATGCTGGTGCCCTCCAAACGGAAGTGCGCTTGAGCTGTAGACACAATTATTCCTGCAATGGAAGAGGGAAAGCCTCAATGACATTCACCCTTGAAGTATCCGAGGGATGGAGCTGGACTTCGCTCATGTTTTGCTTCTGCATTTATTATTCTATTATTATAAAATGTCACTTTGCCTATACAATATTTTCCCCTGCTGTCAGGTTTTATTTGATTCAGCTTTTAAGTCAGGAACATTTGCGACTGAATATTCCTATGTGCGCCAAAGGAATTTTCCAGACTGTAGTTTTTTTTTTTGTTCCATAAACAACACACTTCCCAATCCCCCCGCCCTCCCCCAGGCTGAGAACAAACATTTACTAACAAGCAAACAAATTAACCCCCACCCCAAAGCACCCACAACACGCAAAAAACAAAAACAAAAACAAAAACAAAAAACAAAAAACAAAAAAACAAATAGAATTTGACTCCAGTCTGATAGGAACACCTTGTATTACAAAAAGCAAAATGTAAAAATTGCAATTAGAATTTATTTGGGTGGGAGATGAAAACGGACAGTTCATCCCTGCGAATCATGGGCCAGTCACTCACCAGAGAGAAGCCACTGCTTGAAGTGCAGAGTTCTTTATAGCACTGACACTTGGGAGAACGCCTTGCCATATTATCCAGCTAGCTCCATATTTCTGCCCACCTTCGGTTTCATGGACCTTTCCCTCATCATCCATCCTTCAACCCTTTTATTCATGTTTCCGATGCTTCGGCAGATGCCAAGATGCCAGCCAGCCTGGCAGAGGCTGCCGTCCGACCTTCCTGCAGCTTCCTTCTCAGTCAAAACTCTTGGTTTGGTGAATTCTGCCCATGTGAGTCGATGGGCAGCAGCCCTGGGCCAGGCTGAGAAGAGGGGGAAGGAAAGAGCATGCCAACCGTTTTGAGAGGAGAACGGGTTTGAGTAAAAATAATGTAGAAGAGCTCCAGTTAACTGACATCTAAAAGAAGATGCTCTTGTTTCTGGTCTTTACAGCTGTGTCCTGCATGCATGAGACTAGACATGAATTATTTTTTAAGAGATAAAAATAATTCTTATATAAATTCAATTTTCAGGCGTTTGGATAAAAGACAATTGATTTTTCCATTGCCTGCAAAGACATACATGCTTATGATAACTACAATGGCAGTTTCTTTTCCCCTTGGGAAGGGGTTTGGATTCGACAGGTTTCCTCTTGGCTGAACCTGTCACGGATGGAATTCCTACCTTTGTCACAGTCCTGAGTGTGCTGCTTAGACCACCCCTTTGGAACACCTCACAATAATAGCTAGTCGGTTTTCAGTAGAGACAACAGATGAGGACCAGTGGTTCGTGGCAAGTGACATAGTGCCTGCACATAGTTAACAAAATGTAGACCATCTGATGCAGCAGCATCTGTGTGTCTCAGAAACGCACCCAAGCTGTGGGCAGTTTGTCCTGAGAAGCTTTTCAATTGGTCTGTACCTGAGCCAAACTTTGGTCAATAGAATAGGAGCTGATAGGTATCAGATTTTTTAGAAAGGAAGAAAAAAAGAAGTGGGGCAGCTGGCTGAAGGAAGGAAAATTGTTTGAGAGGGCTTAATGGAATAAAGAAACACATAAGGTGCAAAATAATTGGCCTAAGGGCCATTGAGCTCCTGAATTTACATAATCCCTAAGTTGAATGCCTTTGAAACCAGAAGGGAAGGTGAGGAGAAGGAATTACCTTTTGCTAGAGACTGCTGCAAAGAGAAAATGAATACTTCCGAGAAGAGTTAAAATGTCACAGGCAGCCGACATCACTAGCTCACTCAGCCCCTTTAATGGCAATTTACAAAGGTGGTTTTTGAACTAGGTCCAGTTGTCTTGATAAATAGTAGAGCTGGTGAAAACCTCCTGGCAAGGAACCTATGGTAATTGAATAGATCTCCAGGCTGGCTGCCATCTGGGAATATACTCCCAGATGCCTGTGCCTGCTTGGCAGGGCCACCAGCTGCTCACCCTGTCCACCAGGCCTCTTCTTTCAGGACCAAGGGGCTCCACTCTCCCTTTGGAGGAGTCCCGTTCCCTACTTTCTAAGAACAATCACATTCAGCCCTCAGTGTGCCTGCAAAGCGGCTAAGCTGGCTTCCTGCAATTCTCCCATGCATGGAATAGACTAATTCAGTGTGGATTTTCATTTCTGACTCAACAGAATGGTTTTGGGACATGAATCATCTTGACTGTGGTTTTATCCTGGACCACTTAGTCATGTAATAAATGATCTTTTTGAGGTACAAGATAAGTCTTTTAACCCATTGACTTACCTATCTATAAACCAATAAATAAATAAATAAATAAATAAAAATCAAGCTTACATTGTTATCTGTTTTTATTGTCACCAACAAGGTTTTTGGTAAGAAGATGATGGAGGACAGATGAGGGCTTCCCAGGCCATCTGCAAATGGCTTGGATGACCTGTCATCCCTTGGATGTCCCTTGGATTCTCTCTACCTTGTTTCACTGCAGAAATTCTGCTAACAGATCTTCTACCCCTAAGTCCATGCTGTGACTTTCAACCTTTTTCTCAATACTTGCCCTATACATATTTTTGCCCAGTTGTGACTGTGATGAGGAAGGTGCTTTTATTTTTGCTTTCTCTGACATTTCTGGCCACTTCTGACTGGAGTAAATTTCAGAGGTTTTCTGGATCTTCCTCATTAATGAAGCTAAGCAGTTTGACTCTCCTAAGGAACAAACAGTATAAAGACTGCTGTAGGTGCCTTCAGGGCGAGTGGTCATGTCAGTGTTTCATTTTCAAAAGGTTTATAGTAGTGTGACAGGGTAAGACAGTGCAGAGGTTCCTTCGTCTTGTATTGTTGCTGAGGCCATTTTAGGTTTAACTGATATTTGACCTCCATGATGGAAAGCCTTATGGAAAACAACTTAAGTCTATTCCAGGAACCCAAGGTAACCTTTCTTTTGCTAAACTGCCTGTTTGTGCAAACCACCTTCTCCAGTTAAACACTTAGCTTCTGTTAAACTGCTTGCTTGCGGAAAACCTCCTGAAGTAGCTGCTAATCGAGATACCAGGCTGTGGTTTTTGCGTTTAAAACCCCTTGTCTTAAACAGTCAGCACTACACTTGAGTCCAGCTGGAAGAAAGACTTTCAAATGGCTATAAACTGTGTCTGATCAGTCATCTCTGGTGGACTTCCTGTAACAATTGCTCAAAGGATTTTTTTTTTTTTTAATCAATAACAGATTTCTCAGGCAAACTTTGAAGACCCTATTTCTTCTTGGAGCTCTGCTCTGAGCTGGCCTTGCTCAGCAGCGGAGGCTACTCTGCTTTTCTCTCTGTGGCATATGCCCTTCTTGGAACCTGCTACTCTTATGGTCCTTCCAGTCAGAATCCAGCACCAAAACCTGTCAGTCACTATCCACAGCATAACCAGATGAGAATTACAGCCGATTCTATCACACCCGAGGAAGGTCTCATCTTGTCTCCTATTGCATTCCTCTTGTAAAGGGAGATTAGCACCAGCACAGGGACATAGGATTCTTCAACAGGCTGACTTTCATTTTGTGTGGCTTAGGTATGTATGGTATGTGTGCATGTGTACACATGTGGATGCCAAAGGTCAAAGTTGGCATCTTTATTGATCATCCTCTACCTTACGTTTTGAGAGATGGCCTCTCAAGTGCAGAAGACTTGACTGGCCAGGGAGTTCCAGAGATCCACTTGTCTCGGTCTCCCTAAGGCTAGGATTACCTGTGAGCTCCATCATTCCTGGCCATATTACTAGGGTGCTGGGAATACAAGTGCAGGTCCTTGTATCTGCACAACAAAGTGCTTCTCTAACCAAGCCACCTCCTTAGCCTCATAACACTCATTTTTTTGAAAAAACATTTTAAAAAAATACTTAGTTTAAAGCCGGGCGTGGTGGCGCACGCCTTTATTCCCAGCACTCGGGAGGCAGAGGCAGGCGGATCGCTGTGAGTTCGAGGCCAGCCTGGTCTACAAAGTGAGTCCAGGATGGCCAAGGCTACACAGAGAAACCCAGTCTCGAAAAACCAAAAAAAAATAAAAAAATAAAAAATAACTTAGTTTATTATTTTATGAGCATCACTATTTGCTTTTGTGCATCTCTACACACCACATGCATGCTTGGTGACTGTAGACACCAGGAGAAGGCACTGGATTCCCTGTACCTGGTGTGACAAGTAGTTTGGGGCTGTCATGTGGGAACTGTGAGCCAAATCTGTGTCCACTGGAGGAACCAGTTCTCTTAACCACAGAGCTCTCTCTCTCCAGTCCTAAACTTTCATTTTTTTAGTGGAAGTTTTTCAGAAGCACTTGGCCTCCAGATGGATTCCCTGGTGGACTATGAATAGTTGAGCCCTGGCCCACGTCAATGTAGCTCACTGTTCCCTGTGTAATAATAAGCAGTGCCCATTTCACAGGCTTGCTTCCTCAAAGCGACAGCGACTCCCCAAGAGGAAACAAGCTTGGTTCTAAATTACCAAATGAAAAACATGGGTTCCTTTCCCCTTGCAAGATGAAATTTGATAGTAGTTGAAAACTTTTATTTTTGTGTTTTTACAGACTCATGAGCAATTGCCAAAAACAGGACAGAGAGGTCCCATGCTCTTACCCCCAGCCTTTCCCAGCAGTAACATCTCACAGGATACAGAACATTTACACACACAGGAGACCGACAAGAGAGAATAAGCAGGGAAAAGCAGACGTGCCCCTAGTCTTGAGGATTTTGGTTTGCTAGCTGCATCAGGACCAGTTGAAAATGACTGTGCGTTACGGTGCTTCTGTGGTTCACAAAAAAAGAATCTCAGAGGAAGCTTCCTAGGCCATGTTGAACTCTGCTTCCATACAGCAAAAGTTTTACACAAATGGTGACTAGGTGCCGCTGAGGAAGAGAGGCTATCAAAGGTATGGGACTTCATCAACTTTAGTTGCCTACAACACGTCCTTGCCTTACGGAGACACCGCTGTCATAGTTTTATATTTTGAATGATGTGTTGACTGATTTAAGAACTTTGGGGCAGATAGAAGAATTGACCCAGCTTTGGAAGTGGGTTTGTTAGCAAAATGTGTCAATGTTTGTTTATCCTATAGAAGTTGAGAGCTTAGGTCTTGAATTCAAACAGGCTGATTCTGTTTTCAAGCCTAACCAGAGGGGTGACGCGCAGCAAGTGACCCCACTGCCTTCAGGCTCAATAGAGCTGCTTCCTCAGCTCCTTGGACTTATTTTCAATGTTGACTCAGATAAAATTAAAAATATTTCTAATCCTGTGCTATGAGATGAAGTAACTGCTAGTTATATGTAGAAAATCATTTTGCTTTCTACTGTAGTTAGTATTTTTAAACAGAAATTGCTCAATATCCCATAACACGTTATAAGTCATTTTATATATAACCTTCCAATTAGTAGCTGTTTGTTGATAAATTACTTGTGGCAAAAATAGTTTAATACAGGATCTTAAACAGCTGCAGAATTGTAAAGCCTAAAATAATAAAACCTGTGCTGCTGGGCTTATCCAACTAAAATCAGTTTAATGAGTGTTACTGTTGCCTGGATAGTTTGTTTTTTGGTTTTTTGGTTTTTTTTTTAAAGGCATCAGGGGCTACTGGAAAAGCTTGTAACAAAAAGTCAGTCATCCATGTATATGTGTAGCTATGAACAAATATTAACTGGTCTTGGAAAATTGTATTTGTTGTAAAAAATGTATCTATTGGTTACCATGGCTGCTTGTATCTTGTTCATAATTGCTGGTTTCGTCTTCCGAGCTGCTATAGACTGTGTTAGCAAGCAATATCAAATCAACTCTTCCTAACACCATCCCAACCTTGGCTAATAATTAATTAACAAATTCCTGAAATTTGAATGTCAGCAATTTCAAGCTTAAAATTTTCAGGTTGATGGAGCAGCCATGTGCGGTGTCCCTGAAACATGGGCTGTGCTTCTTTTCAGTAGGCTATTACACTCCTGGTGGTTTGTTGTCCTGCACATTAGTACACTGAAAACAAAGTGGCTCCTCTCAAAGCTTGAATGCCAAGAGTTATCAGCCAACTACCCCTGACAGAACCTACCTATGGAGCCCTGATTGCAGCAGCATTTGGCCGTTCCCTTGCCAGATAATCAGATAGTGCTGAGCTCTGTAGACATGGGATCCAGTTCAGAAAGCAGGCCTCCTGGCTAAAAAGCTGTCCTTTTTTCCCTTTGGATGTGAATAGTAATACCTCATGAGTTAATCTTTGGTTTCTTAGGCTGAGACTCAACTCAAATAAACTGTAGGGTCAGATAAGGAGCTTACGATGGTGTCGCCTAAGCTCATGTGGTTATCCTCTGATGAGTGACCATCCTTGTCGTCTTCACTAGATTGCCATCACCTAGGAGACGGTGAGGTACACCTCTGAGTGTGTCTGTGAGGGCAGTGGGTGGGCCCATCCATAGGCTGCTGCTTGAACAGAATTAGAGACGCTAAAGGATGAAGCCAGTTGGGCTCCAGGCTCCTTTTTCTCCATCCTAAATCACCCGGAACTGCTCTGCTCTGCCGTCATTGCCCCCCCCCTCCCCCCACCGCTGAACCTTTGAGATGAAAACAGAGCCTTCCTTCTTGAAGTTATTTCTGTCAGTTCTTCAGCGCAGCGGCGTGGAAGTAACCGACACACAACACTTTCTTTCCCATTTTTTTTTTTTTGTGAGAGGTTGAAGAGAACAAAACTTGTTGCTTTGAAATTTCTATTTACAGGGCACCAGAAATGTCAGAAAGTGTTTGTTTCCAATTTGTTATAATAGCGAAGTCTCAGACAGGTAGGAGCGGGAGGCTGGTGATAGGCTTTGGGGTAGAGCAGGCAGGCGGATGAACACAGGGAAAGAGTTTTCAGAGGTTCATATTGATTAGCTCTTCAGTTAGAGAATGGCTCTCTCACCACAAAATCCTAGGAAGAGAATCACAGAGAGAAATAACAATGTATTTGACTGCACTGAAGTGAAGAAATCTCCTATGCTCAAAGTGTACAAATAACTAAATGTCAAATGGGAACAAAATTTAGCCACTATTCAGAGCCAAGGATGAATGTTTTAGCATTTAACAAATTTATATAATAGGAGTTAGTCAACAGCAAATAAGGAGCGAGATGATTCACTCTGGAGGAAATATAACCGGCCAGTAACTGTCAGAGAAGTAGCTAATGTTGAAAGCACTAACTTCAAAACAGCTATGAGATACTGTTTTCTTTTATCAAAGTGCCCAACATTTAAATCGTGTGGCCAGTAAGTATCGGCAAGCCTCCCCCAGGCTCAAAAACTTAGTAATTGAGTTTACACCCTGATCATGTGGCCTTGGGAGAAACCTATTTGTATCTACCTTAGTGTTTCATCAGTCAAGTAGGGTTAAGAGACTCTATGTCCTATCGCTGTGAATGCTGTTGGGTGAGATGACACAGGACACAGTAAACATGATGCCTGGCATAGAGTAAAACTCCAAGAAAAACATAGTGACCTGGTTCCTCTAGGAGCCACATACATTGCTAAAAGAGCCTTAGTTGACAAATACATAGTCAGACTGGAAGGCTGTGTAATAACACACACATACACACACACACACACACACATCTGCCCTAAAGAAACTTTTCTAAAAAACTCACACATATTATGTATGATAACAATCACCAAAACACAGTACCCCAAATGATTCATTAAATTTATTATGTTTTCAAGAAACTTTAAAGATACAGGATTGCTTAGTAAATAGCATTACAGTAAAAAAGCAGAGCAGAAAACATGTAGCATCTCCATTGTGTAAATTTGGATCTGAGTTAAAGACAAATACAGAAGCTGGGCTAGTGGTGCACACTTTTAATTCCACCAGAGGCAGACGGAGATCTAGAGTGTGAGGCCAGGTCTACATAGGCCAACCAAGGCTACATAGTGAGACCCTGACTAAAAAAACAAAGACAAAACAAAACAACCAACAAACAAATATTCAGTGAGACTGTGCACATTTTAAAAAATATACCTTTCCTTCCACTTTTTCAGGAGCTCGGCTTTCTTACTTTTCTACACCTAAAAATAAAATGATATCAGAAAAGACTTAAAACACTGTAATATGATACCTACTTCTCATTAATTTTAAATGTCCTTTCAATGCCTTTAAGATGAACTTAGCTATCATTAGCAGACACAAAGATTTTTACACTATACGGCTCTAACTTATCCTTTCGCCCCACCAACAAATAAGTTTCCATTCGTAAGTTTCCATTGTAAGCTAGCCTACTCCAGGCGTGAGGCCAAGTTAGGAAGACCACTACTGAGTCTGTCGTCAGGCTAGCCTTACAAATTCCAGAAAGAGAAGTCTCCACAAAAGAGCCAGACTCTGCATTTACACACTGGTATCATTCATAAATTAAAAATATAAACACTATGCACCTCTGTTCCCTGGGAGGAGGTGTTTAGGACCTTTAGGGAAAGCCCTTTCCATGTGTGTGAGGTATTGGGTGTGGATGTGGTGGAGGGAGTATTTCTCAGGGCGAGTGCGAGAGGAGACGAGGGGTTGAGAGCCCGCACTGACAGCTGGGCTGCAGGTCACAGAGAAGCCCATTGTTGCTCAGGGAAGCTGTTGCTTTTGTTTGTCACCTCCTCCGCCCTGCCCCAGAGCCAGCAGACAAACAGTCACAGTGCTCAGAACTGTTTCTTTGTGAAGTATCATCTTTTCTCTTTTGTTAGCATTTCTTCCATTAAATGACCTTGATAAAGATAATTAAGCAATAAAAATAACTCAAGAAGAATGCATCCAAGTACAAAAAAGCTTTGCCCACAAGTGAGAGTAAGCCCTTTCCCTCAGGGCAGATCCACACTGATGTGTACATTTTCGTCTGTATGCCATGTATAGTGATCATGCCTTATTCATGGCTGCAATGTCCAAGTGTTAAGTAAGTGATTTGAAAATACAGGACAGAAAATTCCAGATATAAATTATTCACAAGATTTTTTTTGTTGTTATTAGTGTTTTTGTTTTTTGACACAGGGTAGCTCTGGCTGTCCTGAAACTCACTTTATAGACCGGAATGGCCTCCAATGTATAGATCTGCCACCTTCTTCTGCCTTCTGAGTGTGGGATTAAAGGCTTGCATCACCAGATCCAGCTCAATTCACAAATTTTAAAGAAACTATATTACAATATATTGTTGTGCTGTTTTAGCCCAGGCTGTTGTTCTCTTAACATGTCCAATTTCTAACAAGGTTTGTCATGGGTAGATGAAGTGGGAAATACCATACAGTGAGGTTTGGTGGTGGCCAAGGTTTCAGTTCTCCCTGAGCATCTTGGAAAATGTTTTTTCTGAACAGAACAGGCCTGCCCACATACATGTGGAAGGCAGTGTAGATAGATATATGCATTGCAGCCTTTAACTGGAGTTCACTAACACAGTCAGACATCTCTGTGAACAACAAAAGAAATACCCTGAGCTCCCATTAGCACTGAAGAAAAAAAAAAAAAAAAACAGATTTCAGCTTTCTATAACTTGGGGGACCCACAGAGCTTTTCTACAAGTGCTATTATTATTGCTACAAGTAGAACTAAATTAGAAAGATTTGTTCGAAATAATAGTTCAAATACTCACGAGGCGATCACCTGCAGTTTTACCTTTTGGGAAACAATTAGAAGAGAGAGCATAATTAAAAAGCAGAGGCAGAGGAGGCAGCACACAGTTGCTTCCATGGTGTGTGCAGATCAAGTCCTTTGTCTACAGGCCTGTTCACCACCATCTGCCACTCACTTCTGACAACCAAAGCTGACTGACAGCCTTCAAGGACCCTGCAGGTAAAGGCCCGAGGAGAAGGAGGGCCTCCTTACCTCTTCCCATAGTTTAGCGTCCCAAAATAACATGTGCAAGGAAGGGGAGAATGGGAAAAGCATGAAGTCTAAGGACACCATTCATAGAGCAAAGCTGCCTGGGTTTCCATGGTATAGTCCAGAGCAGTGCTTCCCAAGCTGTCCTCAGTGCCTGGCTGGGCAAAAGGCATCTCTGCTTCCCAACACTGTGTGGGGATCCACGGTCTTGCTGTCTTAAATAAATGTCTGAATTTATTTTCACTCAGTTGAAATTAGAGTGTGGGAAATATAGTTTAGAATCCTGACTCCCCCTCCCCCAACCTGAAAATATTTTTAAATGAACTAACTTAAAGGAGTAAGATTTGAATTTTTTTTTTCAAAAGGTTAAAAACCATAAAATTGATTTAAGGTGTTTTGAAAGCCCATTTGTACAATGCACACTCAAGCATGCACACTCAAGCATGCACACATACAAGCATGCACACATACAAGCATGCACACATACAAGCATGCACACACAAGCATGCACACATACAAGCATGCACACATACAAGCATGCACACTCAAGCATGCACACACACAAGCATGCACACATACAAGCATGCACACTCAAGCATGCACACACACAAGCATGCACACACACAAGCATGCACACACACAAGCATGCACACTCAAGCATGCACACACACAAGCATGCACACACACAAGCATGCACACACACAAGCATGCACACTCAAGCATGCACACATACAAGCATGCACACATACAAACATGCACACACACAAGCATGCACACTCAAGCATGCACACACACAAGCATGCACACACAAACATAAACTAGTATATGAGCACAATAACCAGAGGTACTTCAGGAAGATGTTTCCTTTGTGAATCAAACTTAAGAGGAAACAAATTGCTTGTGTTAAAAAAAAAGAGGAGGAAGAGGAAGGAAGGAAGGAGAAGAAAGGAGGAGGAGGAGGAAAGAGGAGGAGGAGTAGAAGAAGAAGAAGAAGAAGAAGAAGAAGAAGAGAGAAGAAGAGAAGAAGAAAGAGAAGAAAGAGGAGAGAAGAAGAAGAAGAAGAAGAAGAAGAAGAAGAAGAAGAAGAAGAAGAAGAAGAAGAAGAAGACCCTTGAAAGCATCCACAGGGCATGAGTAATGCATTTCTATAGACTCCAGAGATCAATGCAGTTTAAGTTTTGAATATCTAACATGGATACCACCCTTCCTTCCCAGAAGAGAGCCACTTCTAGTTCATTGTACAAAATATATCTTCCCCTCGCACAGAGCTGCAACAACTGTCCAAATGCCCCATCACGTATATGATTCAGTCTGCTACTCTGAATTTTCTTGGACCATTAGTTACAATGATTAATCAGGAGACTTCCCCTGTGAAATCTGTGACTCACGCCCTGCTGTCAAAACACTTTCCAAGCATGAGGAACTTACACACTAGCCAGACTTTTTGTTTGTTTGTTTGTTTGTTTCTGAGACAGGGTTTCTCTGTGTAGCATTAGCTGTTATAGACTCTCTCTTTTAGACCAGGCTGACCTGGAACTTACAGCGATCCTCCTGCCTCTGCCACCCTGACTGCTGGGACTAAAGGCATGCCACCACACCTGGCTTAACTGGACTTTTTTACCATAAGAATTACTGAACAATCTGAATTCACCTCTCATGGTTTGCATACAAATCAAATGTCTGTTAGGAAGAGGCACTGGGCTTGCACTGAGTCTCCTTAAGCTGGTTGGTACCTTCTGTGTTGGAGGGTGGGGCAGCATGCCTGGTCTTTATTGGCATTTCTAGTGGCGATTGACCTGTTGAGAAATTGTGGTTGTTGGAGGAGCCCTTTCCTTTATCAACACCTCTTAGTCTGTTTTCTTTATTGAATGCATTGGATATAAAATAGTCACCTCTTTTCACATTTAGAATTACCCTCTTCTGTTTTTCTGACCTTGTGACAAGAATGCGTCCAGATATTTGACTGCTTTCTTAAACTTGAGCACGCCACCTAGCGAGAAGAGACATAACTGCAGGCTCTTCTGAGTGCAGAGTGATTCAGTTGCTTCTGTAAATCAAGGACGACTGGGTAATCCTGTTTTTCTGTTCAGCATGCCACAGATGATATGCACTATCTCTAATCTCCTCGAGGCACCTTTAAGGCTGAAGCATTAATCAAAAATGTGTATTTAGTCAAATGCTTAAAACAATTTGTTGTTGAACAAATGTTTTGTTTAGGATAGCATTTCTTAAATATTTATACTTTTATTTAGCTGCTTTTCTTTGTGATAGACACATATTTCATTCTCTATAGGGAACTCTTGTAGTATTATTATGTTCAACATGCACACAATGTTGTCTGAAAGTCTTTCTACTTTCAGTGTTGAAACACAGGACAGCAGTGTTTTAATTTGCTGAGTTACTTCCAGCCTGTCATTACATCTTTGCTTTTGTGGGAGGAAGACCATCGAGCTGGTTTGATCTGTGCTCAGTGGTGTTATAAACCCTGACTCTCAGATCATTTTGCGTCTTGTGAGACAACTCAGGTGATGTGGTACAGCATGCTTTTAAAGGCAGTGCTTTCAAGGGAGTCAGGAAATAATAGCCTTAAAAGCTTACTTGACAAATGACATCAGATAGAAAACTTAATTTTATGCTGAATATAAAGCCACAAGCATAAATGGATACTGCAGCATTTCCTGTGCTAAGATTCTATGAATAAAATAGGAGAAGCCAAGTGTGTCCTTATTCTATATAGCATCATAAATTAAAAGTGCATTTTTACAGACACTCTCAAAACTATGCCTTATTTTTAAAGAGACCATTTAAAGGTGATGCCGTCACAAATGCGTTTGATGAACATGATATTATAAATAACTTTGAGACCATGAAGAAGAGGCATGAGCCATTATATTCTCCTGAGTTGTCTTAATTAACTGCCACCCATGAGCACAGCATGGCTGTAGTCACAGATGGGTGTTATTCAAAACTGCTAGCAATTCATTTATATGTATCCCCAAGGGGGAAATCCTTATTTATTGAATTAAAAGAGGGATTGGGGCTTTAGTTCACTGGTAGAGTGCTTGACCAGCATGCACTAGGTCCTAGGTTCAATTCTAGTAGTAGAAAAAACAATTCTGGGGACTGGAGTGATCTTTCAATAGCTAAGAATGTTTGCTACTCCGCCATGTGGACCAAAGTGTGGATACCATATCCGTGACAGGTGACTCACAAGTGACTGTAACTCCAAGGGAGCTGACACTCTCTTCTGCCCTCTACATGTCTGTACACACATGTACACCTAAACACACACACACACACACACAAACAAACTAAAACTAAAATTTTCAAGGGCTGCCTGTGAAAGACACGTGCTTTGTTGTGGAAAAGAGGGAGAGATCTTAGGGCCATCCACCCTATTTGGCACCATGCTCTATGGGTTGGTGAGCTAGAAAATCCCCCCACAGGACTGCCCACAGGCTAAGCTGGCAGTGGCATTTTCTCAATTGAAGTTTCCTCTTCCCAAATGACTCTAGCTTATGCTAAGATCATATAAAAATTAGCCAGCACAGCTTTTCATCCCAGCCTTGATTAACTGAGGAAGATGGCCCTTTCCTCATAGATGGACAGATGGGTTTTGCTGGGGACTGGGAGGAGGAGTGACCTGTCACAAAATTATGAAGCGTCAGTGACATGACAGGGAACTGTAATGTGAGGGTGACAATGGAAGGTCTGTCCTCAGTGTCGTATTTTGATGAGTCTGTACCATAAATACTCCTACTTGCTCTTGCAAGGATGATGCTGGCCTTCCAGTTGTTTTGACCTCCCACAAGTCTCTGCCCTTGCCCACAACAGCTTCAAGCCTTTCCATTGTCCTTTGAGGAAACTGTCCCAACTTCAAAGTTTAGTGTCTCTCCAACTTCATCCATACTTCTCTATCTATGCCCCCCCTTTCTGAGTGGAGGTCCGCCCTGGGAAGGCTGACGTGGATGCATGTGTTGTGAGGACAGTTACTTTTCCATGAATAGCTTAAAATCCCCCAGCTTTTAAAGTTTAATAAGTGTCACTCCAAATTTTTGTATTTGCGTTTTCAGCACAATACATGTATAATGGCATCATGGAAACAGTATAGTAGATATTTTATAGTTCAGTTTTAAGCTTAACTGTGTGCCATAGACACTTATTACTCCAAAACATGGACACTCCTTAGTGGTCCTGTGTAACTCCTTTGTGTATGTGAACCATTAATACCAAGTTTCATCCTGATGGATGAAGACCATATTGCTCATTGTTGTGTAGTGAGTATAGGTCCTTAAATACATACTCTTCTGGCACTTGGAATATTAATATTTCATTCATCCAAGATGGAGTAACAGCTTATGAAGGGCGTGTGCCTTTAAGAATAATCTTGCTCAGAGAAAGGTCTGTCTAAATGGATGTAACCAACAGGCATGCAGGAGTCACCTCACAAGCTTTCTGTCACTTCTAATGCTGACTGTGGCATCTGGAGTAACTGGATAATTACACTGTGTTCAGAGACTCTGGATGTGCACGTGTTAAGAGGCTACTTGGCTCATTTTGTGTATATATAGACATCCTTTACTCTCTATTGCTCCTGTAATCCTTCTAATCCTTGTGATATTTCCCAAGTTCACCACTCATTCTCTTTAAACAAAGTAAATTAGCTCTGAATGACTTGCAAGTCTTTTACCTGCCACTTTCCCAACCTACTCAGAGGCCATTGTGTCATATGCACCATGTCACCTGAGTGGCAGTCCCTAAACCCTCGGAGCTTGATTACAGGCATCAAATGTGCTCATGCAGAAAATTTTTTATATTTTTCCTAGTGATCTCCAAAATATTTTAGCACATATTTGAATACTTTTCTTAACATTGGACATTTAAAATCTTTGATAGATGGAGATATGCTAGTAGTTAAATAAAAAGCTGGTATTGGTTTTTTGGTTTTTTTTTTTTTTTTTTTTTTTGGCACTCATTGCTACTTATTACTGCCTTATTACATTGATGATTTAAAAACCTTATTGTTTTTTGAGACAAGGTCTCACTATGTTGCCCTGACTTGCCTGGATATACTGTATAGAACAAGCTGGCCTTGAACTCACAGAGACCCGCCTGCCTCTGCAGAGTACTGGGATTGGAGGTTTGCATCACCATGCCTGAGTGCTCATCATCATCATCATCATCATCATCATCATCATCATCATCATCATCACCACTACTACTATGTTGTTGTTGTCTACTTTGGCTTTTTGAGACAGGATTACTCTGTGTACCCTTGACTGTCTTGGACTCTCTTTGTAGACCAGGCTGGCTCGAACTCCCAGAGATCCACAAGTCTCTGCTTCCCTGAGTGCTGAGATTACAGGTGTGTGCCAGTGTGCCTGGCACCTGGGTGCTTAATTTTTAAGTTAGCATACAGAGCAATGGAATTTTCATAAATACGTCATTAAGCTCTGTTCTTCCTCTCCTCTCTCCTCCTTACTGTTTCTAGCCTGTTCTCCTTTTTTCCAAAGCCTCCCCGTCTGCTTCCATGCCATATATTTCCCACTATCCCCTATTACTGCCTTTCCCTTTCCTTTACATCACTTCCTCCACTCTCTGGGATTTCTTTTTACTATCATATCCTTCATATATTATATATATATATATGGATCTAGACTGTATATCTGAGAGACAATTGACAGTATTTATCTCTTTGATTCTGGGTTATTTTATTTTCATTTTCCTGCAAATGTCACAATTTCATACTTTTTTTAAAATGGCTGAATACATTTCCAGTTTGTATATAAACCTCTCTCTCTCTCTCTCTCTCTCTCTCTCTCTCTCTCTCTCTCTCTCCTTTCTTTGTTTTTTGTTTTGTTTTTCTTGTCAACCCAAAGTCTCTCTGCCACAGCTGTCCTGGAACTCATTCTGTAGACCAGGCTGGTCTCAAATGCAGAGATCCCCTTGACTTCGCTTTCTGAGTGCTGGGACTAAAGATATGCCCCACTGTCACCCAGAGAAGCACGTTTTATTTGCCCATTCATATGACTTAGTTACTGTGAATATTATAGCTATAAGTACCTCTACAATAGACTGACTTATAGGCCAATTTTCATGATGACTACAAAGCAAAAACTCAATAAAATACTTAAAACCAGAGTTGCAAGTTTGGTTCAACATGTGTAAATCAATAATTGTAATAGAGTACATAAACTGATTTAAAGACAGTATTCACACAGCCATCTCAATAGACATAGGAAGGCCTTTGACAAAGTCCAACATCCCTTTATAGATAAACAGATATAAAAAGCCTTGGAGATAGGCACAGAAGGAAATGAAAAAAAATAAGGAAATATGCAACAAATTGACCAGCAGCATTATATTTAATGGGGGGCATTGAAGATGCCCACTCTGTTCCTGTGTCATACATAGTGCGCTCCATGTGTTAGCTACAGCAAGAGATAGGAAAAATACTTTTTTCCTAAAAAAAAAAAAAAGCACCTATACAGCTTCTCTATAACTTGTTTAAAAAATAATGGGGCTGAAGATACAGCTCAGTAGTTACAAGTGTGCACTGCTCTTAAAGATGAGCAGAGTTCAGCTCCCAGAATTCATAGCTGGTGGCTTACTCCTGCCTGTAATTCCAGCTCCAGCACAACAACAACAACAACAACAACAACACCTTTAAGCTTCAGAAAAGTGAGTAAGAAGTATTAAATGACACATCTGTAACATTCATGTGCAAATGTGTCGGTCATATGATACACAGAGCGTTTACGCTTGGGATGAGGATGACTGTTTTAGGGTTACTATTGCTGTGATGAAAACACCATGACTAAAAAAAACTTAGGGAAGAAAGGGTTTATTTGGCTTATGTATCAAGAGTCACAGTCCATTGAGGGGAGGCAAGGCAGGAACTCAAACTGAGCAGGAACCTGGAGGCAGGAGCTGATGCAGACGCTATAGAGGATGGATCCTTATTGGCTTGTTCAGCCTGCTTTCTTTCGTTCTTGTTTATTTATTCATTCACTTTACATCCTGGTCATAGCCCCATCCCTTCTCACCTCCCAGTCCCATCCTCTCTTCCTCCCCTCCCCCCACCACCCTCCCCAGTTCCTTAGAGAAGGGGAGCTCCAGTTCAATTACACCCTAGCTCATCAAGTTGCATTACTGAGCCTGCTTTCTTATAGAACCTAGAACCATCCCAGAGATGGCACTACCCACAGTGGGCTGGGCACTCCCCCATCAATTATTAATTCAAAAAATGCCCCACAGGCATGCTTATAACCTGTTCTTAAGGAAGCTTTTCCTCAGTTGAGGTTCCCTCCTTTCAAATGACTCTAGTTTGTATCAACTTGACATAAAACTAGCCAGGGCAATGACTACAATGAATTGGGTGGGAAATAGAGTTGAAAATGTCATGGATATTTATTACAAAGAGATACACAATATATTTAAAACTACATTGCAAATGAAGTATGAATATATATGATATTTTAAAACTCTTGCACTTTAAAAATTATAAATAAAGGTAAAAACTATATTATATGTTCAGGGAGACACTTTTAGTCTCCCTTAAAATAAAGAAGGATTATATCTAATAAGTGAGAAGGATGATTAATGAAAATGAATAAGAAACCAACAGAGAAATGACCTAAGGATATTTAGACACATTTTACATGTACTGATTAAAGGAATGACCAGCAATAGGACTCCATTTTCGTAGAAATTTTAAGAAAATTGTGAAGGTATCAGGAAGCATTTCTGGTGCCTAATAGGACAATCATTCTAAAAGGCCACTTAGTAAGTCATAATCCTGTAACTTGGGTGTATTGTTTAGCGCAGAAAGTTGCATGACATTTCTAACTATTTACTCATCCCACTTAAAATATTGGGATACTCTCAAACCCATCACACCTGTTGTCAGCCTCGACTCTCTTACTTTTTCTGGGAATTGTGCATGTTCAGCATTTCTTTATACAACGCCATTAATTACTTAATGGTATTCATGTAACTCAACTCTGTAAGAGAAGATAAATTTATCCTCATGTTTTACTAGTAGAGGACTAACTATGACATGGATTAAGAAATTGGTCCCCAGTGATAATCAAGTAAGATTTGAGCTCAGGTATCCTAGCACCCCATGAAGACCAGCTCTTACTGTTTTCTTTAGTAAAGCATTCAGAAAACTGTGATTTAATTAGATATTAAGGATATTTCCTTTCTCTTGTATGTGTATATGTATATATAAATATATGTATATATATATTCCTCCTCTTTTCTACTTTGTTTATCATCAGATTTAAAATGTCCCAGTGTAGCCTGGTGCCATGGTGCACATATGTAAGCCCAGCACTCAGCGAGCCAGAGGCAAGGGGATCTCTGTGAGTTTGAGGCCAAACCAGTCTACCAACCGAGTCCAGGACAGCCAAGCCTACGTAAAGAAACCCTGTCTTGAAAAAAAACAAAAAACAAACACAAACAAAAACAAACAAGCAAACAAACACACAAATAAAATGCCCTAGTGGTTGGTTGTCAACATTCGGTCTGCAGAGAGGCCCTTGCACACTGCTCGTACCTTCTGACATGGTGATCCTGTCTCACAGTCCTGAGGAAGACTTCTTAGACTGCTGGGCTTTCGTTTAGAGAACTTTTGCTGCATTGAGATTCCCTGACACGCTGAGCAAGTTTTACCAATGTGGGGCCTCCTTGTCGCCTCTACTTCTTCAGTATGCTGAGCACAAGCTGCCTGAGGGTGCAGAGAGGGGAGGTTCCATGAAGCGCATCGTGATACCTCAGCATCTCAACAAACTCTGCCCAAGTGCTGATGGGACAGCGGAGTGGAAATCCGATTCAGGAGGTTGAAACTGAATAGGATGAGGTTCATGTAGCCCAGTGGTCCTCAACCTTCCTAAGTTTGCGACACTTTAATACAGCTCCTCCTGCTGTGGGAACCTCCAGCCACAACATTATTTTGTTGCTACAGTTATGAATTGTAATGTAAGTATCTGATATGCAGGATATCTGATATGTGGCCCTTGTGAAAAGAGGTATTCAACCTCCAAAGTGTGGTGACCCACTGGCTGAGAGCCACTGATGTAGTCTATTTCACAGTGGAGGCCTCTGTTGTTTCAAGAAACAGAACAGCCTTTACCAGTCACCCTGTTTGAATCAGCTGATTTTGACCTTGGAGTTAGAAGAAATCATCCTAGATTCTGTCAGAGTTCTAGGAATTTATATACATATATTTAAGAAGTATTGTGACTGTTGTTAATTTTTTATGTATCTGGAATGATAAAACAGTTCTTTGGAACATTTTTTTTCCAAGACAGGGTTTCTCTGTGTAGTCCTGGCTGTCCTAGACTAACTATGTAGACCAGGCTGGTCTTGAACTCACAGCGATAGGCCTGCTTCTGCCTCCCGAGTGCTGGGATTAAAGGCGTGCACCACCACATCCAGCCTTCTTTGGGTAAAGCTGCCTTTTAAAAGATGTTTCATTTGTAAAGCGGTGTATCTGCCTTGAAACAAACACAGCTAGCTACTTGCTGGTTTCTACATGAGAAGCTTGGCTTTCAGAAGTGTCGTGTCAAAGGATATCCGTCCAGCCAGCTCTCAACTCTAGTGTTTACATTCACTTGGTCCTTGTTGTAACAGTTCTGAAGTTGGCGGCTACACAGATGGATCACATAATTTCCCCCCAAGAAAGTCTGCAAGGGTGGGGAGAATTCTCTACAAAAGACTGTGTACATGCATGTGAATGTGCCTAGGAGGTGACACTTCATGAAATCTTGATGAAATTAACAGAGAAATAGAGATCACTGAAGATTACCTGACCCAAAAAGGAGGCCACAGTCAGCCAATTTCTGTCCATAAACATGTCAGGCACTCTGGCTACAGCTATGAAAACAACAAGGACAAAATATTAAGTACACAATGTTCCTGGAGAGTAATGCTGTTTTGCAAGGTCAAGGGCACCCTCGAGCAGCTGCTGTTGTCTTTCAGTCAAGACCTGGCTCTGTTGTGACTTCAGTCTGTTAAAACAGGTCTGTCTCTAAAGCATCAGTATTAACGTAGGCTGCAGCCGTAGGGTGACTCAGGATGAGTGTCAGCTTGGCGGTCCCTAGAGGTAAGGACACATGTATTCTTTCCTGTTGTTTCTAAGTTTAAACACCATCCCTTTCCTCTTGGATCAAATGAATAACATGCCAACTTACTGAGAAGTTTGCACTGTATTGAAACGATTTTTATCTAAATAAACCAAGTTTTATAAACTGCCGGGTTCATGGCCCGTGCCTTCAGAGGAATTGGCATGGGATGGAGATGGAGCATGTTCAGACCCTGGAAATCTCAAACGTGAGGCTTAAAATCACATCCTGAGAATGGAAACCATGGGACAAAGCTCTCTCCTTGTTTCTATGCCTGCCTCAGGAGCAGGTGACCCAGCCCCCAGGTGGTTACAGGTAGTCAGTCACTTAAGCTGTCACCTGATATCTTTTCCCATATAAATAGAGCATCACTAGCTCCTAGCCCTAGCCAATCAAATGCATTCATCCTCAAAACCCTTCCCCATTGCCCGAGGTTTATAATGTTGCTGTTCAGGAAATAAAACACACCATCTATTCCATCAAAGATCATCTGACACTTGACGTTTATTCTGGGGAAAGAAGAGCTCCCCTCCTCCCTAAAGAATTCACCACTGGATCCCACCCCCCCAAGTCTTGACCTCTGACCAGGTAGCTACAGCAGAACTGCCTAGGTCACCACTGGAGCTCAGTGCTCAGTGCTCATCTTCTGGAGCGAGCTGCTGGCACCCCAGAGCAGCTGTTCGATTTATCCAAGTCAGGTCAGGCCTCTCCGAACCCCAGGCTTCTGCCACTTGCATCAAACCCATTCTAACTGTAACCGGATCAGGCATGGGCATTTGCCCACACCCCCTGTTGCTAAGAAGCCACCTCCTCTGCTCTCGGAACTCAGTTTTCGCTGTCATCTGGTACCGGCAATCTCATTAAAAGAGCTAACTGTAACACCCTATGGGAAAAACTCTTTTCCACATCCCCGGTGATAACATAAGTCTTGTCACATGGACCTCATTCAGCCCACTCCAGCCGTTCCTGAGGGAAGTGTAACCTAGGCCCACGCTTCACCCTTTTCCACCCAGAAGCCACAGCTCTCGGACTTCTGGCTAAGAATAGAAGACTTCCAGCACAGTGCCCCAGTGGTGCTCTGCAGCAGCAGTGGGAGACAGGTAACCACAAAAAAACCAAATGACTTTTATTCCCAGTTCACTTGGATATAATGCAGTTTATGGTATAACATGTATCAATTAGACAACACTGTCATTTCTCTTTACAGCTGAGGAAAGTGGACCAGCAGAGCCAAGCAGTTGGTTGGTGGAACAGTAGATAACATCCTTGTTGTGTCATTAGAGAGGTGTTTGGGCTCCTTCTACTCCAACAATTTCTCAGTCTAGAATGTTCTAGAACATTCCTCTCTGGTATTGAAGAGCCTTCCTGTCTCAGTTTATGCAGTAACAACTTAGAAAATTCTACTTTACTTGGACTGCCTAACAGTGCAGTTGTAGAGTTACTGTGGTAGGTGGCCTTCAATGTCACCACCCCAATCACGCTTTTATGAGTTTGTATGTTCAAATCTAGTTTCCTTCCTAGATGCATCCCATAGTAAGTGTATCAGCTCTTTCACAGATAGTTATTCTATTTGGTGGAATAGCTTTGGGTCCTACCCAGTGCTAGCAACTGAAATAAACTTTTTGTATTTTAGCTTGTTAATTTTTTTCGACTCTGTAAGTTAGATGTCAGAGTTGGCATTTTTCAAATGAAAAACTGGAACTTTAGGATTGCTAATTAGTTTGCCAAATTCAACACAGCCAATTAGCAAAATCATGTTGGAAGCCTTGCTTTTCTTCACAATAAACAATTTGGTTGTGACACACAGTTCAGACACAAACTCCTATAATATACTTAACACTGTTGTTCACATATTAGTTTGATTTGGTGGCAATAAATAAGACCTGTATGCGTTTTCCTATTATTTGCATCACTTCTTTAGGATATGTGCTCAGAATCCTTGTATTAGCTAGTTTACCTCCATTGTAGTGTAGTATCTGATGGGGTTAACTTATAAAGAGATGAAGTCATTTTGGCTCACGGATCTGGTGGTTTCTGTATAAGATTGAGCTGCCCCACTCTTGGGGATGTTGTCAAGGACTGCACAGAATTTGATGGGAGTGAACCACACAATCAATTCACCTCATCACTCAGGTGCCAGAGAAGTGGGACAGAAAGATATTGTGGTCCCATAAACTCCCTTGAGGGCGTGCCCCTGGTGATGTAAACCCCTCCCCAAACATGCCACCCCTTAAAGGTTCTACCCCAGCTTAATAGTTTCACCCTAAGGACCTTGGGGAGACATTCTGCATTTGAATCCCAGCAGTGCTTCTCTTGATAAAACGAATATAAATACACAGTTCTTAAGCCAAACACGCACACTTTTACGGTTCTTAATACATAGTCTCAAGTTGCTTTTCAGTTTGTGCCATAGCCACTGTTGATGCCAAGCTCTGCGTTGTCCTATCTTTTTCCTAAAGCTGCTTCTGGAGGGTTATGGTTACAAAACAAAGTGTAAGAATCCATGGGGAGGTTTGGGAAATCACTCCACAGACAGCACCCAACTGGCACAGAAGCAGGAAAGAGTGGAAGGCAGTTCCATCCATGTATCATTGTCTGTTTATCATGCAGATGCGGTGTCCGGATAGAGATGACACCCATGTCTGTGATATAAGATAATACCACTGTCCCAGTGCATCCCTCCGCAGCGAGGTTCATGTTGGGGTTTACATGTTTGGGCAAAAATTTGAAAACTGTTTAAGATAGAACTTGCATTATGGAATCAAGGAAAATTCATGCATCCAGGTTCAAAGATGGAAAGTGACTGAGCTAGGATGAGTTATTAGCATCTCTGGGTGATGTATAGCAGAGGGTCACACTTTTGGACCCAGGATGAAATAAAAAGGGGCTGAGTCTCAAATAAGAGCAAAGTCAAATTGCTTCGCTCTTCAACCCATTCTCTGCATGAGTTTGATCAAAGAGTGACACTCCTGACCCTCTGTTTCCTAATCAGTGGAGTGGGCATGAAACCCAACTCAGAGTTGTCACAAGTACCAAAAGAAACAAAATGGTGACCTAGTTCCAGGACAGGTGATAGCGCACTGGGGTGGTGGGAGGAAGGGAGGAGAAGGACCGAGGAGGGCAGCCAGGGAAGCTTTAAACTTAACTGGCCTAGTTTGCATTTTTTCCCCCATGCAAATTCAAAAGGTCTGAAGCAAGTACAACAAACTACGGTCACAAAGATCTCTGTATTTTCCTATGTTGTTAATTATGAGAGCTAGCAGTTGGTACATTCAGAACACCCAATTCTGATGTAGATTCTTTCTCTCATTCTTCATCAGGAGCTAAAAGGCAAAAAGCCGTCTTTGCTAATGCAGACAGCAAGCCAAGTGACATGTGACCTAGGAGCTAGGTGCCTGCCTTCCATGATAGAGGCCCACAGGGACATACCCATCCTCCTCCTGGATGCTGCTGAGCCTATCCTAACACTGCTCGCGTTAGCCTGCCTGCCTGTGATCTGGGCTCTGCAGTAGGATGCCTTTCCTCCGTGGCCTCTTCTGCCACCAAACGCTGTTTACATTTCAGTTTTGCTGTGCCTTACAGCTGCTGCCAATGTGTGTGTCACCATGATTTCCATGTTGGAGCCACATGGATGTTTATTTAGTCTATAGTCTGCTTAGGTTTTCCGCAGGGAAACTGGGTTTAGGGCTGTGAGAATAACTTCCTGAAAGCTTGCTTCCTCCAAGTTTGCCATGAGCAAATTGCAATGCGAAAAGGCAACTGATGGATAATTTCTCATAGGCAAGACAGATACGTTTTTAATGTTGCAGCAGATATCCACATATTAAACAGTACACGATTGATTCATTTACCCTGACAAGATTTTCAAATACCGCAATTGCAAGGCTGTTTAGTTGTTGCGTTGTTCTGTTTTTTGATCACCCATCTTCTGGTCTCTCCTCTCCTCACCTGATTTTTAGTATTGACAAGGGAGCATGTTTGGAGACAGAAATTAAGTGAATTACGTCTGTCCTGGTGTGCATTGTTAAAACCACTGCCATTTCTCTAGGGAAATGCTCATTGTTCAAGCATGCTATCTTTGAGAGCAGAATTCCTCTACTGCCCAAGGAAGAGGAAAATCATCTCCCGCCTCTTTTTATTTATTTATTTATTCATATATATTTGCAGTGTTAATGCAAGGAACACATTGCAATCAGCTCACTCAGGAATATGCAAGAGGGATTTCAGAATGTTTTCAATGTAATATAATTGCACATAAACAGCAGACAGGTACTTTTGGAAATGAGGCAGCCTTTCAAAGCACTTATCAGAGCGCTTACACTTCCCATTTCAAGACAGGTGAAATAATAATGGCCACTTGGGACTTGCACACATTCAGTGCACTAAAGAGAAAGGCTGCCTGAACCTAAATGGTTTGGCTAAATGGAAGAACCAGGGTTGACCGGGCAGAGTCTGCAGTTACCATCAGTGCCATTTCACTTGAGCAGTGAGTAGTGGTCCAGGGACCAGGCAAAGAGAGATGATGTTCATATCCATTAACCAGAACCTTCCACATGGACCTACAGGCAGATTCCAAGCTGTTTGGAATGAGAAGTCACAAACAAAAATAAAAACCTCCAAATAATTTTGGAGCTTAAATGAGACAACACAGCTTTGGCTTCTGGACCGGGGGCGGGGGGAGAGGAGGGGAGGGAAGGAGGGACGGAAGTGGGGGGAGAGACAGAGAGAGGGGGGGGGGAGACCCTATCATTAAAACACAGCTTTCTTCCTTGACTGTGTCTCCTTGGTTCTCTAATATAATAAAACAGCAATGTTCTTTCAAGCCACAAAACAATCTCCTTGACGTAATTATAGTGCAGCAAGGCTAACTTAACAATATATTCTAGAAAATCAAGGTTAAAGAACAAGTCAAGGGAAGGCGGAATCTTTTCTGTTAGTGCCGATGTGAATGTCAGCCCTTTGATGGGCTTTGGTCTTGGCAGCATTCCTTAGTTGTGAGAAGACCACCAAAATCCTGAGTTCCACTACACACATTACAGTGCTCCAGCAGATTTCGCATGGAGAATAAACACAAATTTTAGTGTCCGTTTGTGGGAATGTCAGTAAAATTATTTGTAGCATACTTTGCAGCACGGTCTGGTAAATGATGTACAGTCAAATTAAAGCAAAGACGACCAGTTTAGTCAGAGCTGCATTATCACCACAAAACCCAGCTCCACTGAGCAATGGCTTTTATGTGATAATTAAAATTATGTGATAATTTAGCTAACATATTTTGTGGAAAAGTCATTTGTTCTCTGTCCTCTAACGTAGCTCTCTTAGAAACAGTTTCCCTTGGGGGAGGAAAAAACATTAAATTAAGACAGCAAATTAAGGGGCTGGAGAGATGGCTCAGCAGGTATGAGCACTTGCTGCTCTGGGGTCAGTTTCCAGAATCCACAACATCTGGCTCACCACAGACTGTAACTTGAGAGCCCTCTTCTGGCAGCCATAGGCACCTGTTTGCTTGTATGTGGCACACACACATACACTTAAGCACATACACATAACACAAAAACAAATACTTATTTTTTTACATATACAGCGTAATTTTTAAAATGGCAAATTAGAAAAACAACCAACCCTTTTCCTAAACAGACCCCCTCCACACATCACACTAAGGGAGTTTGTGTTGGGCATTGGGAAAGTTGTAGCACTTTGACTCTCTTCTTCCTTCTCTTGGGATTGCTTACATATCCTGTAAGTTAGAAAGAAAGAAAGAAAGAAAGAAAGAAAGAAAGAAAGAAAGAAAGAAAGAAAGAAAGAAAAAGAAACAGATGTGTGTGGGGGAATGTGTGTTTATCTCTGCAAATTATTCTTAGAGGGCAGAGTTTAGTGTATCTGGATGTGAAAAGCGTTTTTATTCTGGTGGTTTATTCTGAGAGTGAGTTAGATATTTATTTTTCTTAATCTATTTTAAAATTTGTGATGACATATATTTAAGTGTAGATATGACAGAAAAAGTGCCATTTTAACTGCCCTGAAGTAGCACTGTGTTTACCTAAATTGTTGGGAAACTGCCACTAAGATTCATCCTCAGAATGTTCTTTGCCCTAAGAGACTGACATTCCAGACATCAGAAAGCTCTCTCCGTTCTTCCTCCCTGGGAATCGCACCCTTTGTGTCTGTGAGCTTGGACACTCTGACTTCACGCTGGAGAGATCATGAGTGCAGTGGTCTCAATGAGAGTGACCCCCATAGACTCATATATTTGAGGGCTTGGTCCCCAGGTGGCAGAGGATTAGGAGCTGTGTCACTTTATTGGAGAAGGCACACGCCTTAGGGGTGGATTTTGGGGTTTCAAAAGCCCACAACTTCCCCAGGTAGCTCTCTCTCTCTGTCTTTGTGTCTGTCTCTGTGTCTGTCTGTCTCTGGGTGTCTGTCTCTGTCTCTCTCACACACTACTGCATTGTCTTAGTTACTTTTCTATTGCTCTGGTAAGATACTGTGACCAATACAACTTACAGAAGAAAGAGTTTATTTGAAGCTTACAGTTTCAGAGGGTGAGTCCATGACCATCATAGCAGGGAGTGTAATATCAGGCAGTCATGGTGCTGTAGTAGTAGCTGAGAGCTTGTATCCCTTTCCCCAAGCAGGATGGAGGGAGAGAGAGACAGACAGACAGACAGACAGACAAACAGACAGACAGACAGACAGAGACACACAGAGAGAGACAGAGACACACAGAGAAAGAGAGACACACAGAGACACAGAGAGATATTCATATTTAAAGCAATAATAAAACACTAAGGGATTCATGAATTCAGGAACATGCAAGAGCTTGGGGACAAACATAAAGGAGGACACAGAAACCCTGTGCAAAGTAGAAAGAGGAGGGCTGGAGAGAGATGGCTCAGTGGTAAAGAAAACTGCCTTCTTTTCCAGAGGCCCCAGGTTCGAGTCCCAGCACCCACATGTCAGTTACATGTCTGTAACTCCAGTTCATGGGAATCTGACACCCTCTTCTGGCATCTGTGGGCACTAGGCTCACAGGTAGTAATCAGACATACATGCTGGCAAAAAAATCTTTACACATTTTTTAATTTTAAAAAAAGCAGTGTAAGTAATCCTGGCAGTGTGCTTCTCTGTTAAAAATTCCATAGTCTGAAATAAACACAGAGTAAATGAGCAGCATAGGCCAAGCAACCACCACAAAAGAGATTCTATCCTTTCTGGTTGCAGTTTTATCACATTGGTGTCCATCTAGTAACTGATATTTGAAACAATAAGTACAGGAAATTTTTAGGAAATATATTTTATTATTGTTAACGGCATGTGCGGGGTGGAGGGAGGTATGTGCATTTACATGAGTGAGTGTGGGTGCCGTGGGAAAGAGGTCATCAGCCCTTCTGACGTTAGGATTAGAGGTAATTGTGATCTCCTTCATGTGTGCAGAGAAACAAACTCACAAGCTCTAGAAGAGCAGTCTCCCCAAAGGAATGTTAAGAAACACCCATACCTATATTTTCTCAAGCATACAGTCACTTAACAGTTAATTTTCATGTATGCGAACCTTCACAGGGGACTTCAACTATCTGTTTCTCCTATTTTGGAAACATCACAATTACCCAATGCATGACCTCACTTAAGGCCTGAGGATACGCCTGTACTTGTCACTCGGTTGTACCTCATTTAGGTAAGACTTTGACGGGTACCTGAAGTTCTTCAAAAGTGGAAATTTGCCTAATTGTCTAAGGGATGAGTGGGGACAAACTAAAATCACACTGTGCTTCTTTTCCTAGGCACAGATGTCACCAACAGCCCAACACCGGGAGGAAGACACACTCATCTTTATGTGGCTACTGACAGCTTGGTGTGGCACCAAAGAGCATCAGGGCTATACTACTAGGTATTACAGCACAGGTGTAATGGCACAGTGCTCTGCATTCTGCCACCTCCCTTGACACTGACACTCTGCTTTAGTCAGGAGCCCTGGCATCCGGATGGATGTGCACTGATTTCCTTTCCTAAGCAGGCTTTATGTTTGTACCCAGTCTACAGCCGTTGTTATAGGCAGTGTTCCCACTATCTAGCTGTTGATTCCTTCTTCTTTTCCTTTCTGTAGTGCCCGCAGTCAGCGGAGAGGTGACATTCTCATTCTGCACATCTATTGGTTATTAAACACAAGCAAAAGAGCAGAGCATCCTTCTCATTGTTGCTGCTGGCAGGGTTGGATGGGATGAGTGACACACTGCCAGACTGGTGGGATGACAAAAGTTCTAGTCTGGAAGAGTCAGTTCTCAGCCTTGATGAGCTGGCCGGTGGCTTCATGACCATGGTCCCTGCCCACTAGCAACTGATTTTGTACCTTAGTCATAGCTAGTGGTTCAGAACCCAAGCTCTGATCTTCCACAGAAAACTCTTCCTGTGGTACTTGACTTTCTATTACTACAACAGAATTCCAGAGACAATTTACATGGAGAAAAGGGTTACTTCAGCTCACAGCATTGGAGTATGTTGTAGGATATCTGATCATACTGTGAATCCTTAGACTGAGTTGTTTTACTGGAAAAAAAATCTGTTTCTGGTTGTGGTGTGGCTCATCCCTATCACACACCTTTAATCCAAGAGCTTTCTGCTAGAGCATTCTGAACTGGATTAAATAAAGTTAACTGAAGGTCAAGAGGTGGAGCAAGCAACCAGTTGACAGGGAGTGAACATAGGAAAAAGCCTTGGAGAGTAAGAGGAAGTCTGGAGGATGGATAGAGAGACACACAGGAAGTAGAACGAAGAACAGTCAGTGTGGAGATGGTGAGCGGGAAGGAGCCTTTTGGGTATGTCTGCTGAGTAGAAAGGTCAGTCGGGTGCTTTCTTTGTCTCTCTGAGCTAGTAAGCTTTCACCCTAGCAGCTAGCTTCTGAGTCTTTATTGGTAAAATTGAATGATTGAGATTTTGTTAAAAGTAACAAAAATGGCTAGTCCATGATAGCTTGGCTTCTTGCCTTTAGCACGTGGTAAGGTAGCACGTCACGCGAACAGATGAGAGAGAAAAAAATTCCAGAACGAAGAGAGAAATGGAATAAATGGGATTCCCATAGCCCCTTCTACAATCATGCCCTCAGTGACCTTAGCCATCTCACTAGGCCTCAGTTCCTTAAAATCCCATCACTTCCCCAGAGTATCTTGCAGGGACATTCAAAATCCAAATCAGCGGGCACTGAGTTACAAAGGTCTCTGGCAAGTTCCTTCTTAGAGGTGTTGGCAACGATCCCAGGAGGAGGTGACCAGAAAAGCAGCTCAGTTTCTCCTCCCCTGCTCTAATAGTGACTGCCATTATACTCTGCAAGGGGGCTGGACTCAAGGCTGGGCACTGTCACTGAGTTCCATCTCGAATGCTGGTTTTGTTTTTCTTGGTGAATTCATCCAGTACTGGGTTAACCTTTGAAAGACACATTATTTTGTTATCACATCTTTGCCTATCAACTTCCAACATGCTTGAGATTTTCCAGAATAAAATGATCTTTAAAAAAAATAGCCTGAAAAGCAGCAACATTTCATTACTTGGGTTCCCATTATAATTCTATCTTTCAGGATTGCTGTTTTGCTTGAGAAAGTATGCTGGTTGTTTGTTTGTTTTGTTTTGTTTCACTTACCTCTATAAAGTGGGGATAGTAACAGTGATGCATAGGTCCCCATTGGGAGTTATGAACCAAATACACAATCACTTTGAAACAGTATTTGGCTCAGTAACTGAACATCATCATCACCGTCATCCTCAATCACCAGCATCATCATCAGCATCACCCTCATTATCATTACTGAGATAGGTTCATGTAGCTCAAATTTACCTTGGACTTGCTATGTATCTCAGGAGGATGACCTTGAACTCTTTGCCCTCCTGCCATTTGTCCTCTAAGTGCTGGGATTACAAGAATGCTAAGCAAGCACTCTGCCAATTGAGATACATACTTAGCCCTATCTGCAAATTTCTTTCTTAATTTTGGTGCTGGATTGACTTGTTATGAGTGAAATGGGGTATATAGAATATAGGAACAGAAGAAAAACAAAGTAGGAGCACTTTGGTCCCCAGGAGGATCCACGTGGAACTTGATACTTTTGAGTAGCATACAGAGCCTTAGCGGTCCCCAGCACGGGTCTGAATCACTCAAGAAGTTACAGCTTTGTCCTCCTTCCTTTCCTAATCAGAACTGTATGTAACAGCCTTTCAGAGAAACTTGTCCAGAAACCTTCCATGCCCATGACAATGAAAGGAGATTAGAAGATGCCAGAACACCTTGGCTTTGCTAAGGAAGAAGCTCAGTCAAGGGAATCCATTTTAAAGAAGCATTCCAAGAGTAGAGGGACTTCCTCGTTTCTGAGCACCCAGGCAGGTGACAGCCTTCCTTCTTTCCAGGTTACAGGGGACTCAGTGTGAAGACCACCTGCATATCTCCACCCCATGTGGCCCTGCCAACTTCCTGAGCTTCTAGGTCCTCATCTGTGAAATGCAAATAGGTATTAACTATTTGAGCCAAATGAAGATGAGAGAAATGGATTGGCATATGTCAAGGATGGGGTGAACCAGAAGAGCATTCTAAGGGGAAGGGCTGCGACTTTTGTCGTGACAATAGTACAGGCTGCAGAATATTTACAAGTACTTAAGGTCTACTTATTTTCTGAAAACTATCTCCTACAACACAGCATAGGTTATAAAATAAAGATAAAACAAAACAAAAATAAAACACACCACTGAAGAGACACCTTCTCCAGGGCCGCCATAAAAGTGATGTGTGTATTTACTACTGAAGCCAGCTGAGCCCGCTCCGGTAAATGCTCTTCTGAGTTCCAGGAGCATCTCCACAGCTTTGTAACGTAGATCACTCCTCCCAGCAGAAAGCTATGGCTTCACAGCGCTCATGTTCTCTCCATTTATAGCTGGCCTACTTTTTTCTTTAGAGAAAGCTGTACACAGCCATGGCAGTCGGTGTGTGGAAGCAGGGGCCAAGTGCATGGGCTGCCAGGGCTACGACCCTCCTACCTGGCCAGGTGGGAGTGTAGAACAGAGAACTTACTCCCTTAGCAGGTGTTCTAGAACTCCTTGTGAGAGTCCCCCGTGTTGAGAGAGGTTTTTAATGACTTCTGTTGGTTTTTATGACGTCTGTATGCATAGTGGCATATGCTGGGATTCTAAGCACTTGGGAAGCAGAGATAGGAGGAGCCCTGCAAGTTTAAAGCCAGCCTGTTACATAGTGAGTATAGTCCAGAGAAAGTTACAGTGAGACCCTATCTAAGACTTCAAAAGACTTCCATATATTTATTTATATATTTATTAGAGAGGTTTAGAGGTAGTGGTATCTCAGTCTTCCAACAATGGTTGTCTTCCAATAGAAATGGCCAAATAAATAAATAAATAAATAAATAAATAAATAAATAAATAAATAAATCCAGTAGTTATTTAGTCCCTGAAACTGGATGTCTCCACAGTCCCAGTCTTGTACTCGAGGCTGAGCAAACTGCTGAAGAACTCCCCGTGATCAGTCTACATGGAGTCTGGAAGAAGTAGGTTCTAATGCCAGCGAAAGGATGGGTCAGTAACAGGACAGATGATCTTGCATTGGGAATGAGGACAGGTGGGCACAAGGCAAAAGCTTCCTTCTTCCACTTCTTTTCATGTGGGCTGCCTCCAGGGAAGTATGCCCCCAGATTTAGGATGGGTCACCCCACCTCAGATGAGCCATTTGAGAAAATCCCTCATCAGCATGCCTAGTGTTTTGGCTTTTAGTTGATTCCAGACATAGTCAAGTTGACAGACAAAATTATCCATCGCAGAGTGAGGGAGGGAGGGAGGGACAGGCAGACGGACAGACAGATGGAGGGAGAGAGAGAGAAGGGGGTTTTGATTGAGGTAGAGGCCATAAGCAAGAGAGGGAGAAAGGGCAGTGCCATGGGATGGATAATTCTGACCCTTTCTCTGAGTAACTAAACCTTTTATTTAAAAATTTAAAATTTATTTATTTATTTATTTATCTATTTATTTATGTGTGCCCTTTCCTTTACACACATGCTCCTATGTATTTGTAACCCCTGAAGAAGAGAACACCCTAACAGGTAAGAGTAGACAGTGGCCAAGGCACAGCTTTAAAAAGCGATAGGGAAAAATGGCCAAAGTGATCATTATTCTAGCCTATATATTTAGGTAGGCTTTATATAAGTATATAATTTCTGAACGCTCCTAGAGCAGGTGCCTTTCCTGGGGAATGTTTTCCTGTCTGCATGGTTGACATGCTCATTCTGATTAACTCTTGGGAGAGTTCCTTTTGTCCTCCAGAAAACCTCTGCTAGGCTAGATAATAATCTTCTGTTCTTTGGGGCAATTTAAAATGGCATTGTCTCCACACAGGGCAAGGGAAGACCCTCAGATCCCATGCCTTTGGGGGTTCAGGTTCTGTTTTTTACACGTTTCTGAATATGAGGCTCCACCGTCAAGTATCGGCAAGCCTGATCTCGCTGCCTGGCTGCCTGGCACTGCTGGCCTGCAGCATCAGGGTGCGTGTGTTAGCTGTTGCTTCCTCTATGCTAGAACGGTCACTGTCTGGGTTACCTCCCTGTTCTCATCTCAATAGGGCTCAAACTGGGAGCCCCGCCTTAGGAGAGCTCAGTCAGGGGGTCTGCCTTTGTACCCATGACCACATGCTGAAGCTATGCTGCCTCTGACTACCATAGAGGAGATACTGTATATTCTAAAGAAGATGCTTTTGTTCTTTTGTTTTCAAAAGGCACCCAGGAGTCTGAGCTCAAGTCTGACCTCCAAAGAAACAACACAGAAGACTTCATCGTCCTGCCTATCAAAGGAACGGGCTTCAGGGCAAAGCACTCTGCCAGGCCCAGGACAGGTGGGGAATTCTTATCCACCATCCTATGGGAATCTTGGTATACTTCTCTCTTTTAAAAACGGAAGATGTTTAAGACAGAACACTCGTCCATTCTTGGACTTGGAAAAAAATCTGTCTCCATGACAGAGAATGGGGCCCAAGTCAACCTTCTCTAGGAAACCACGGGTTAATTTGTCTCATGGCTGAATTTGCATTCTTTCTGACTTGTCTCCTAATTTTCTATAAACTACAGGATGATCACAGGCACAGTGGGGAGGAAATTAAATTTCTCCCCAGCCCACCCCTACTGTTTGACCAAACTGTAAACAAGTCCATTTTCACTTTTTAATTTCTGTTTCCTGATTCATTGCAGACTAGAGGGAAACTAAGGCAGTGGTTAGGGCCTTGCTGCCCTGGAACAGAACAGCAGTGGGTGCTTTTCTCAAGGGCAGCTGCTGACATTGAAGATTTTGTTATTATCTCATGACTCTTTCTCTATGCTGTCGCTGCTGACAAGCTTTCTGAGTTGATACCTTGAGACCGCTTTCTTGGGATCTGTTCTCAGGCTCCTTCCTGTAGTACACAGGCCACATTGTTTCCAGTCTCCACCCCCTGGGCCCCACACTGCCTAGAATTTGCTTGGCTGGTGTGATGTTTCGTTCTTGACAGAATATAGAAACACCTAGAAGACAAACCTCTTGGCTTGTTGATGAGGGAGTTTCCTGACTCTATTCAACGAAATGGGAATGTCTGTCCACCTAACTGTGGGAGACAGCATTTCATGGCTGGAAAAAAAAAAAAAAAAAAAAAAAAAAAAGCAAGTGTAGCCAGGCAGAGGTGGATGGATCTCTGTGAGTTCAAGGCCAGCCTGGTGTAAATAGCGAGTTCCAGGACAGCTAAGGCTACACAGAGAAACCCAGTCTAGAACCTTCTCTCCCCACAAAAAAGAGCAAGTGAGCTGAGGGCTAGCATCCAAGAGTCTCTGCTCCCTGACTACTGATACAATGTTTACAGTTGCCTTAGGGTCCTGCTACTGTGCCTTCCCACCTTGATAGATTGTACACTGGAACTGTGAGCCAAGATAAAGCTTTCTTATGTTTAAATTGCATCACAGGAGACAATTAACTAGTACATTTGGGCCCTGGTAGCTTTCAAGGACCCCCTGCCTTCTGGTGAGGAACATGCTGTTTGGAGGTGATTGGGTCTAGATTTGAATTCTGTCTCTTCCAATTGGCTGGGACTATAGAAAATGATTATTTTGAGTCTCAGTTTCCAACTACAGGAAATGGTGAAGATTTTGCCAGTGTGAAGGGGTGAGGCTCTGGACAATATATCCTGCATGTATACCCAGGAATCTACAGAGTCAGGGGCATTTGTTTTCATTCAGCCTCTGGAGGGCCCACCCGTCATGGCTCATGAGCAGTTCCAGTAAGAAAACTGGAGCAAAGGTGGTGTGCAGGATGTATATTCCTTTACAAAATCTCCCTGTGACATACTGTGACACTGGCCAGACCTGTCTGGGGCCACCTAAGCCTGTTTCCATGGTGCTCCAAGGTTGCTGTCCCCCTTTACATGCCTACTAGCAAGTCTAGTCACCTTCCTGTTCTTGTTCCTAAGAAGATGAGCTTCCAGAACAATCAAAGAGGAAGAACAAAGTCCCATTTTTTCCCCCAAGCCATCCACAAGCAGATTCTGAGGCAACAACTTGGCCACTAGTGGCAGGTCAGGAGGTGGAATGGACAGAGAAGTGGTGAGGGGGTATATATTATGCAGGGTCTTTCTTATGGGTGTAGCTGAAGCTTGGTCCCTCTGGGGACTGTCTAAGAACATGGAGTTTACTCCGGAACTCAAAGGCAAGCTGTGGAGACATGTTGATGTACAGGCTTCCAGTTCCCGGATCGTACCTTTGGAAGACCTGGGCTGAAGCAGAGACAGTAGATGCTGTCAGCTGTCAGCTCTCAGTTTGCCACATCCACACCATGGCTGCCGCAGAACTCAGAGACGGGGTGACAGACACAGTGTGAAGCTTTGTCACAGGCTGTGCTTCCAGATAGAAGTTAGCAGATGGGGGCTATTTTCAGAAGCATTCTTGGGGTCAACATCTGTAGGGCAAAGGGATGGAAGCAGGTTGGGCTGACACTTGTTTGGTTGCTATGCAGTCCCAAGGAAGGTCTTAGCTAACCCCGCAGAGAGATTTGAAGCACAGATATCTTGAGTTGGAGCAAAGAGGTGAGGTTTTTATGTCCCCTTATGTACAGTCACTGGCGCAGGACTGCCTTGGGCAGGGAAGTTCCCTGTAGCCTAGGAAATGCCCCAAGTGATTGAGAGCCAAACAAAGGCTATTTTGTCCCGTAGCTACAAAGGCAACAGAAGCAAAGAATGTCCGTTCTGAAGGGATCCCATGCTAGCACACCGTCCTATCTACTGCAGACATCGACAGTGCCTTTGCCATGTGGCTTGCGTGGGAGAGTGGAGGTGAAGATAGCTGCAAGGCTCCAGGGAGCAATCCTTCCCCATTAATCTGAGGGGAGCTCAGCAGTGGAGCACTTGCTCTTAATTAGGGAAATAAAATTACCAAGCTATATCCAACCACAACAAAAGCCCCACTCGAATCTTACGTCTAAATTTGCTCATCCTTCAAGGGCTTGTGACATGAATGTGGCACAGTGTTCGGTGTGATATACAAGCATGGCTTTTCCTAATCCATGTCTGTGGTGGCAGTTATGGCAAAATGTCCCAAGAAACTCACAGCTGCTAAGAGTGGGGACCATCCCACCTCAGATCAAACTGGGATAGCTCTCAACAAATACGTATCTGGTGGCCATTGAAGGCTTTAGAGTGAGGACCTAGACTAAACAGACAAGTGGGTTTGGAGAGTGAAGAGTTCATGCCAGTGGAACTGGGCACTCACGGTGTGGTACCTGATTAACAGGCTGTGGGGAGGGTCTTGGGGTATCTCTGTGTTTGGCCACATAGAGGAGATTAAAGAAAACTTACATTTCTTTGAGTTTTCTCCTGATGCCCTCCAAACCAGACTGAACTGATACAAATTAGAGGCCATTTTAAGCATCTTATTATTGGGTAAGAACAAGCTACTTTTGTTGATAGAACCTCCTTATGGAGATGGCTTCAAATGTGGCAAACAAACCACTGAGCAAAATGTTCTTATTTCTACCACAGACAGAATTCTGCCTAAAAATAGGCAAGCTTGGATGCAGCAAAGTCGAGAGCCAAACTCTGCCAAGACATGGTAAGCAAGTCCTCAATAGTTCCTGCCTCACAAATATGTCTGTCAGATATATTGGGCCAGAAGACTGAAGATGATGCTCCAATGTTATAGAGAGTTTTGGGTGATTTTTTAGGTAGCAAACTGTCTCTGTCATCTTCTCATTTTGGAAGCTGTTAACCTGTACTTCCTGTTTACTCAGGTAATTAATTTTATTCCTTCACAAGTCTCTGATGGGGTTGAAGACCAGATAGTTTAGTTATAAAATTAAGGTTAGCTGTTTAGGGGTTAAGATGCTTTTAGTTCTAGATAGATGTTTTCAGTTGATAATGACAAGATATGACAGATACTGATTTACATTCAGAATTTTAGATGTGCAGAGGTAGGAAAGATGTTTTCTTCAAGGTTGCCACATACAAATAGTCAAAACACTATGAATGTAACATTCATATAATTCCTGATTGTTTCATGGTTCTTTTTGCTATAGGTAGTTTATTGGTTTTTTTTTTTTAGGGTAGTTTATTGTTTATACGAGTAATAATATAAATGTGTATGTAAAAAATAAAAAAATACTTAATAAGAAAGAAAACAAACAAAAAAAACAGTCTTTAAAAAAAAAGAAAGAAAGGATTGCAGTGACAATTCTAGTTTCAGTGAAAATCCTAGTTTGGGCTTTTGGGTTTGGGCCTTTCAGCATCCAGCTGTCTGGGAATCCCATACTGTCACACACTGTCCTTCATGCCCCTCTGTGCAGAGCACATTTATAGTTCTATGCCACATTAATGGGATTCTTTGGTTCTCCATTGCCTTGATTCCTTGTACTGAAAAAGCAGTTGACAAACTTGCTAAGATAAGGAACCACCATAAAGAGAGAAGCTCTCTTTTACCATCTGTGATTCATTCTGTGAGGCCTTGACCAAAGTGCCATGCCATAGGTGAGTGGGCACAACTGGAAAGGATGGTCAGGAGATGTGCTTTATTAATAATTGCACATTGGAGAGACGAGAATTTGGGCATGCTAGGAGAGAACATGTATTTGTAAAAATTAGGCTTTTTGTTTAGATAAGATCCTTGGATATCATCATTAAAATTCTTGGTCCTTGAGGCAGAAAGTATTTTACTACCCTGGAGGGAGAGGGTGGAGAAGAAGTGAACAGTTGTCTGCCATTGGTTATTTTAGTGGCGAGCCCAGCACTGTACGGTTTAGCGGTACTCTGGGCCTTGGCTACTATGTCCTCAGAGATATTACAATGACTTTCATGTCTATTTTATTTTAGCATTTGTGTCCATATTGGCAATGCAACTTTGGGGTAGTAAAGGACAAATGTCTGGACTGTAGTAGGGAGGTGATGCAAATATTCTTGGCTCTGGAAAGTCTCCCCCAAGGGGCTTCAAGGGAAACAAACAACCCAGAGTCATTGAAAAGGCCCAGCACACAGCAGGAGTGCCTTTGGCAAAGGAGGGTTAGGAAGTGGTAATGCCCATCAAGGCTCTTTCCACCCTCATAACTCCTTATGCTTGTCCTTTAAGAGATTTGTGACCCACTATGGGAGTTGGTTTTATTCCACCAGCTTGAGTGGTTATGGAATGGTGATCCTGGATGTGGCTCAATTTTGTTTCTAATGTGTCCATGAGAATGCTGAGGGATGAGACTAGCATTTACATGGGAAAGAACAATGCACTTGCTCATTCTGGGTGTCATCCATCAGTATTCAAAGGGTCTTAATGGAATACAAAGCAAGGAAAGAAGATTTCAGCCTTCTGGCTGATCATTTGGGCAGGAGCATCTCTCTTTTCCAGTCTCGTGACTGAGACACTCTTCCCTTCCCTGGTCTCAGCCATCACTCAGCATTACAGGCTGCCACCAGCTGTCTCATGCCTCTGTCTAGCGGATGACAAACACAACCAAACAAGCCATGCATTTTTTTTTTCAACTTCGATTGTTGTATGAGCCAATTCCTCACATTCTCACCCTCCCTCTCTCTTCTGCTTTTGTTTTGCTGGAGAGTCTTGACTAATAAAGATTCAGTGCTTTGTACTGAATATTTTTGTCCTTCACCCAAATTAATACATTAAAGCGCTAATCCCCAGTGTGATGCTGGTTGTGACTGTAGCCTGTGGGAGGTTATAAAGGAGGAGACTTCATGACATTAGTCATGTCCTTATATTAAGAGTCACGAGAAAGCAGCCCTTTCTCTACCATGTAACAAAACAACACAAGGCAGCTCTTCATACGCCAGGACTGGACTAGACAGCAGACCAGCTGACATGGTGATCTTAGCCTTCCCATACTCAACTGGCGAAATGAGCAAACAATCTCACAGGTGATCATATTTAAGGCAGCCAGCTCACACACTTTTACTGTAGTGTTCCTATATTGTTATAACCATTTTAGGATCTCAATACTGCATCCATGCAGTGTCATGTGGGGTGGGGGTGGGGGTAGGGTGCCGCTCCCCAATGCTGATACAGAAGCTGGCCTGCAGCATTGGGAGGTCACAGGTCCGACTCTGTGTCATGCTCTCTCCTAAGAAGCAGAAGTGACAGCAGTGACAGCAGTGACTTGTCCCTTGAGTTTTCAGCCAAGCCTTCTCTTTGTACATTCTCAGAGCTTTCTTTCTACACTTCCTGCCTAACTTTTTTCTTTCTTGCCACCCTTCCTAGTCTCTCTCTCTCTCTCTCTCTCTCTCTCCAGGAGTAGACATGGCATGTAAGTTTGTCTTTTAAAGAAAGATTTGACTGTTGGATAGTAGCCAAATAGCTTCAGCTGGTAGAGCATGACAAATCAAAACAAACAATAACAAAGCAACCCAGTACCAGGAATGGGTTGTCTCCTTTTGAGTTGTTGGCCAACGGGGTCCTGTAGACCTGCAAACATTGCCATCGCTTGTGGTTATTCTTCTGAATGTGATGATAAGTTCTTATTGCTGAAACTATCATATGCTTGGGTCATAAGCATGGAGAAATTAAACAGGCACTGACCTGGAGGCTTCATCCTCACTGGCTAGCTTTCATAGTGCCAGAAGGTGCTACACAAACGACTGAAGGAGAAAATAATCATTAATCGTTCTTGGCTCTGAATCCTGTGAACTACAATAAGTACCAGTCTGGCAAGATATTCCCAATGGTGCAATAGTGGCAGGAATCTGTAACTAGATAGGCCATAAACCCTGGGAGAGAACTTACAACTATTACTCTGCTAAGTGGGTAGAGCATTGAAATAATCCCTTAAGAACTTACTGCTATACCTATATGTCAGTGCACCCATTGGCTCTCACCAAAGAAGCTTCTTCCTGCAGTCACTCGCAATTAACACAGAGACCCTCAATTGGTCCATAAGCAGAGAATATGAGTCTACAGACTGCTCAACCCTAAATGATGTCTGCATTACACCCCTATCTTCAAGGATCAGGGATCATCATTGCCAGAGAAGAATGAGGGAAGATTGTAAGAGGTGGTGGGTGTCTACAAGGTGACAGTGTTTCCCAGACACAACAAGGCAGCTGCACACATGAACTTCCAGAGATTGTGAAATCATGCGGAAGGACCACACAAACTCAAGCCGGACAAAATTCCAGCATTGGGGAAAAGTAGGGGTGGCATGGGGTTTAAAGTCCCACTTTTAGCTATGGAAATACTAGTGTTCGATAGCCTTTGGTAGAGGGAGAAGACTGCATTTCATTTTATTTCATTTCTCTTCCTCCTCCTCCTCCTCCTCCTCCTCCTCCTCCTCCTTTTTCTTTGGTTTCTTTTGACATAGGGTTTCTCTGTTTAGTCCTGATGTCTTGGTACTCAACCCTCAAACTCTGTCTCCTGAGTCCTGGGATAAATGTGTGTACCACCCCACCTGGTTGAGAATTGGTTTTCTTTCATGGTGTGACCCCTAGTGGACTGACCATGCTGTAGAGACAATCCTCACACCAGAATATTTGGATGACACAAATTAGACTCAGTGGTAAAGAAGAAGGAGAAAGAAGAAGAGAAAGAGGAAGGAGAAAGAGGAGGAGCAGAAGAAGAAGAAAGATGTTGGAGCTTGGTCTGATATATTTTGATTCTAATTACTGCTTGCTGTCTCTGTACCCCAAGGCTGCTGTGTAAGGTGGCCTAGGGAACTTCCTGTTTGACCAATAAAGGGCCATCACACCTGGGCAAGGCAGATAGGATAGGCATGGCTAAAGTTCCCAGGATTGGGAAGACAAAGGGAATCTTGAGGTGGTGGGGTTGGGTGGGGTGGGGTGGAGGGTGGGGTGGGTGGGTGGTGCAGGGTTGAGGGGTGATGGGGTAGGGGGTAGGGGTGGGGAGAGGAGAAAGCAGAAGACTGGTGAGGTGGGGTAAGCAAGAAGAAGCACATGGCCAGTGTGGATAGAGATTTAGCCCAGATGATGATAATTAGCAAGTAATTGGGATTATGGAGGGGAGGTGGCTCAATAGAGATTATTAGAAGCAGGTGGCGTGGGATTGGGGCACATCTGCCCTGCCCCGGTTAACTAAGGCTATTTTAAAAATAGAACAGGTGTTTATGTTTTTATTCATTGCTAGCAGGTTAGAAAATGCAGCCCTAATAATAATAGTTTAGGGCTAATGATAACCATTGTTAAGCATACTGATAAAATAACCGCAAGAAGAAGAAGAAGAAGAAGAAGAAGAAGAAGAAGAAGAAGAAGAAGAAGAAGAAGAAGAAGAAGAAGAAGAAGGAGAAAGAGATTAGAAATTGAATTGGGTGGGTAAGGAGGTGGGGGTGGGTCTTGGAAAAGGAGATGAATATGTTCAAAACATATTATGTAAAAGTCTCAAAGAGTTAATAAAACATTAGCACTTTTTTGGGAAATACGTAAGTTATCTATTGAAATGCTAATGAAAATTCAGTAAAAAAGAGCAGTTTTAACTTAATCATTTAAGAACCGTAGGCCTTGAAGTCACACAGTGTTCATTGCTGTATGTGAAGAACGAATGGGCTAAATACTGTGTCCATTCCTTCTTCTTAGGAAGGCCTTCATTAGGAAACATTTTCTTGATTGGCCATTTGAGGAACTCTATTTACTTAAGCAGAACATCTTTTTAGGTGAAAATGAACTTGAGAAGATGGTTATTCTTAGAAATGGCAGGGCATATTGGCCCCCTTATCATCAGACCTCAGAGAAATCAAGCTCTACAATACTGTGAAATGACTTGCTTTTATTTCCAGGGTGGAGCACAGGAGCTCCCCACTTCTCCACAGGAATCATTATCACAGGCCAGAGACAGGCTCTGAGGGTAGAGTTCTTTGTGTGTCACAACATGGCCGTGGCACTTACTGAGAGGAAGTGATTCAAAAAAGAGGGAGGCGGGGTGAGGCAGAGCCTGTGACATCTTGTCCGACAGCCATAGTTTGTCACTCTAGAGTTTATGTGCTGATGACTTGGTCTTCGATATGGCATTATTAAGAGGTGATGGGACCTTTAAGGGGTAGGGTCTTGGGAGGGGTGGGCGGCTCAATGGAGAGACAGGATTGATAGAGCGGCTACCCCAGAAATGGATTAATAGGGTTCCCTGGGACCCACTGAGTTTTTATGTGCGTGGTTGTTATGAAAAGAGCAAGGCTGACATCTTTTGTATCTCTTCCTTGCAGCATATGATCTCTCTGTCACAGGTGCCCTCCCTACAGAGCCATCAACCATGCTGTGACACAGCCAGGGGGACCTTGGCAGAGCAGATCATTCTCTGGAATTCACAAAACTGTAAACTTAACTAAACTGCATATCTTTAGAAATTGTATAACCTCAGGGACTTTGTCATAATGATAGAAAATCCGAATACAGTGATATAGTCTCAGAAGTCACATGCCATTTCAACTACCCTACTTTATTAACCATAGTTTAGTTATGTGAATGACTGTTCATAGAAACTGCCCTTTCTGCTGGACGCTCTGCTGTCATTTAGCCAATTAGAACTCCAGGCACCATAGAAAGGTTGGAATGGTTGGAGGCCCAGAACATAGTTAAAATTCATCTTGGGATATCTTTGACCTTTTCACCTCTGGGTCTGATCTAACATCCCGTGACTATCAGGGGAGACCTTATGATCTAAGCAGGCCAGGCCACCAGCTTTCATAAACCTCCCAAGCTCAGAGTGCCATTAAATAGGATCCGAAGCCTTATAACACAGCTTTTCCCATTTTGCTATAACCCCCTACCGGATGTTCCCTCCAGTTTATTTGAAAAGTATCTTGACTTGTGACCTTTGTTCGGTCTCTATAAAAATGTCATGGAGTTGCTACTTCACTGCAGCACGGTATTTCGGGCAACCTAAGTCTAAGTTCCTGGGCCACGGTCACATATATTTTGCTCCAGAATAAACCGTTTGTTTTATTCCTTTGAGGCCAGAGGTGTTTCTTTCTTTGACAGTTCTTGGCAGTCCAACACGAAGCCCCGAAGAACAATCCATTTTTCATTTGCAGGGATCAGCTGGCTCAGTGCCAGGTAGCAGCGCAGGGCTCCCTTGCTGAGCCCTTTTGGCTCTGTTTCCTTCCATGGAACTTGATGAGTTCCCCTGTGGGGCTTGAACCTGCCTGAATTTGGTTGGTGGTTTATTGGTTTGTCCTGTGGTGGATGTTTTTGTTTGTTTGCTTTCAGATTGTTCGCTTTAAAGTGTCCATTTTGTTTACTTTGGAGGGACTATGGTTTCTGATTGTTGTGTTTGTTTTTATTTGGGTGGTTTTTGGACCTTTGAAGGTATTTTGGTTTCTATCTGGTTTATCTGTGTTTTGTTTGCTTGTCCAGCATTTGATTGATCACCATTTGACCGTTGTCTCCCTGCACTCCTCTACTACCTAAGTCTACACTTTCCCGTGGCTGCTGCTTGTTGCAACCTTCTGCCCTTAGCCTGGGAATTTTATGAGCACCTGCTTATAAAAGTGTCGAAGATTATGGTAATTGCCCTCGGTCAGAAGGAACGTTATTGGTTCATCTTGGAAAACATGAATGAGGCTTTGATCATCCAGTGTCTTGAGCACCCTTAAGTTTTCATCAACATGCAGGATAGCTAAGCCTGAGGCCCAGTGGGAGAAGATGGTCAATCCCATAGCAGGACACAAACTTGATGTAAAGTACCATCCCTGAGCTAGCACAGAGAGGCTTGCAAATCTTTAGGGGGGAAAGTGGGTAAATGGGGGTGGGGTGGGGAAGATGGGTGGCAGACACAAGGTTTAAAGGAGGAAGTGCTTGGAGAATACACTGTCATCTGGCACTCTAGCCAACTCTACATGTGACAGTTACAGACTTTCCACTTGCAACTATTTAGAAAAACGGGGAGATCTAGCTAAAGAGAATATGGTTTTATGGTTCTTCAATGTATATTTTCACATACAAAACAAGAAATTCTAGGCAGTAAGGAATGATAATGAATGGGCAGCTCACTTTAATTGAAATGTAGACACCAAATAGAAAAAAATGACATGTCCAATTTTACAGGAAATGAGTAAGAGTTCTGGAAACAATATCAGGATTACAGAAAGACATCAAAGAACTGGAGATTAACAAAACCATACATTGTACTAAAACTAAAGATAAATCCCAAACATCCTTACACTTTTTTTACCTTGTGCTCCACCTGTCCTGCTATGCTCCACCTATCCTGCTGTGCTCCACCTATCCTGTTGTGCTCTACCTATCCTGCTGTGTTCCACCTATCCTGCTGTGCTCCACCTATCCTGCTGTGCTCTACCTATTATGTTATGCTTCACCTATCCGGTTGTGCTCCACCTATTCTGTCATGCCCCATTTATCCTACTGTGCTCCACCTAGCCTTCTGTGCTCCACCTATCTTGATGTGCTCCACCTATCCTGTTGTGTTCCACCTATCCTGCTGTGCTCCACCTATCCTGCTGTGTTCCACCTATCCTGCTGTGCTTCACTTATCTTGCTATGCTCTACCTATCCTACTGTGCTCCACCTATCCTACTGTGCTCCACCTATCCTACTGTGCTCCACCTATCCTGCTGTGTACCACCTATCCCGCTGTGCTATACCTATTATGTTATGTTCCACCTATCCTGCTGTGCTCCACTAATCCTGCTGTGCTCCACCTATCCCACTTCTCCACCCTATACTCCACCTGTGCCTCCTCTATCAGCTTCTTCCTTCACTACCTCACCCTCTTACTCTTCTCCCTGGTACTTCTAAAGAGAACTTTTAAACAATTCCCAACAGGGTTTAAAGAATTCCTAGGGGAACAAAATTCTATATTAAAAGCAAAAATGTTATGGCTTGTTTTCAGATAAAACCCAGAGGGATGGGGACCCAGATACTCTCCCTGGACCAAAAAAAAAAAAAAAATCACTTACAGGCTTCCTTGACCAATGTCTAGGATTTACTTTTTAAAAAAATTTTCAGATTATCCTACTGAGAAATGAGCCAAGGTTTTTTGGCTTATACCAGTGAATTCAGTTTTGGCTTCAGGAAGCAAAGCACAGGATGGTTTTGCTTGGAAGAACAGAGGAAACCCCTTGAGGACTTTAATAAAAATAGATGCTGATTCTAAAACTGCCTGCTGTGAGCCGGGCACCTGCCTCTCTACTATGATATTGAAAGTGTCCCCACAAATTATTGACTGAACCAAAATACAGCACTGTAAGATAAGATCAGAGTGACTGCTTCTGGCTTTCAGACAGGATTTGCAACACATTTAAATAGCGCTCAGGAGTTTCTTGAAGGGCTTGGAGGACCACAGAAATGCTGCTGTGTTAAATTCTGCATAGTTGGCAAAGCAGGAGGAAGATTTAGCCACATTGGTCAAATGGAATCATAGAGCACTGACCTTATTTTCCACAGATGCTTCTATTACTTTAGAGGAACAACTTTAAGAACTACTGCAAAGAAAGGAAAGGCACATCACTCCAAAAACTATGAGCTTCCACTTGGAGGCGGTAAGCTTCGAGGCAAAGAGAGCTACCAGCTAGCTCTGTCTGGGAAAAGACAAAGCTCTTCTTAACTACTGTTAAGTGGCCTGGCCGTATTAAAGAGGTTATAAGGAACCAAAATGGATGCTTTCTTAAAAGCGACAATGCGTCCCGAGCGAGACTTAAAAGAAAATTCAGGTAGAATAGGTGAAGGGCTTGAGCAGGCCAGAGCATGGCAAACATGGCGCAGACAGGCTTTTCCCTTTACCTTTCTTCCCTAGATTACATTCCTAAGGCCCAGGTCTATTCCCTTGTTTGGCCACTGACTCATCACTAAGACTGATCACCAAGGTCCAACTATCAAAAGATCAAGGTCCAGCTATCAGCATTCATTATTTTGACTATCCTAATGAAAAAAAAAAAAAAAAACCCAATCAGAACTTTCCAACATTTCCCAACTAACACCCTAGGATACATAGAGGTAATGTAATCATTAATAAGAGGACACATCTCTTTGTGGATGTTGGGCTAGTCTTTACTCATCTGTTTTGAATCTCACCATATTTACAACTTTCTTCCTTGGTATAAAAACAAAATTCAGGTGCTAGGAATTTCCAGTGTAACCACAGCTCTCTTTAAGAAAACTCTGTAAAACCTCACTTTCAAGAAAATGTGGGTGTCACATTTTTCTAATATGGAGTTGTGTCCCTGTCCATTTGTTAGGATGCCATGTTGTAGAAACACAAAATACCCATATCTCCTTTCAAGAGATCTTATGCTAACGGGTTGAGAACCCCCATCCTCCATTTTTTTTTTCATGTTACCTGTGGAGGTGTCAGAAAGGACCCTACATGAGAAAATTAACATCTTGTCTAAGTGTTACTACCTAGGTCCTGGACCAGGTTCATTTTCTCTGCCAAGTAATGGATCAAAAGTCGCATTCACTGAGGCCACACCTACTCCAACAAGGCCACACCTCCTAATAGTGCCACTCCCTATGGGCCTATGGAGACTAGTTTTATTCAAACCACCACAGTAGCCCACTAAGTCTTTGTCCAGTGTGAAGGAGCAGCCAGAGAGGCCACACCTACTCCAACAAGCCCACACCTCCTAATAGTGTTCCCCATTGGCCTATGGGGACCATTTTCATTCAAACCACCACAGAAGCCCAGTAAGTCTTTGTCCAGTGTGAAGAAGCATCCAGAAGTTTCCTATCTTGTTAATTATGGACTCTGTCTGCCCTCCAGGGTGCTGTCTGATTCTTCTCTCATCAGCCCCTCTCAGAGGCTTGAGGGTAAAGAATGCTCTGGTTGTCCTCTGCTAACAAAATGGGATATACTGGGAAAAACTGTAGTCAAAGTGCCTCTGATGAGGGCCAATCCAAGAAGCCACAGGACAGCTTAAGCAATGGCAGAGATCTGGAATGAAGTACAGCCATTTCATGTCAACGTGTTTCCAAAGACAGTGTGTTATGGAGGGGAGGTAGCATCTGCAACATAAATAAAGTGAGATCATTAGTATAAATTATACTAAAAGCTTTGCTAAGCTGCCAGTGAGGCTAATGATATCTTTGTTACTGTTGTTAAGGTGGACATTGCAAAGAAGGCTGTTTGCTCAAGAGCTTGGGGAGTCTTCCATCACTTAGTTTAATTGGGAAGACGCCCAATGGGTCTCTTCTATCGCAACCTCAAAAGAAACATGGAGAGGTGAGGTTAATGAGACTTTTTCCCCATCATGGTTAATATAGACTTGTTTCATTGGGTGGAATGTGATTGTACAATTGGTTGAACCATGCACCAGAGTCGTGTAGAGCAGAGGGAATGTTTAGAAACCTCAGTGGGAGCAGAAGTATCATCGACCATGCCCTGCTGACAAAGCCATGACACTTCCCACAAAGCAGAGATAATTCTTGGTGGGATCAGACACTGGGAGAACATGCCCATGTGAGTTTAGGTCCAAGTTTTCTTGTTGGCAGAGTACATGCCATTTTTAAATTGAAAATATGAGAGAGAAATGTCATTCCACTGGGTTTTTGCTTTGTAGGCTTGCTAGTGATGCCTTATGGGCATGGCACAGGTGCTCTGAGTAGGTTCTCCCAATCCTGTGAGTTTGAGGACAGGGTACTTGATCATCTCATTCAGTCAAGGAACATGGCCAATCAGGACACAGTTAAAAGAGACCATTTTGCAACTCCCTCCGCCCCCAAGGCAGTGCACATGTTGCTAGATTTAGCCTCAGCATTTACAAAGTTGGACCCTTGGCCCACAGCCAATTCAGATCACATTCGAATTAGGATGCCAAGCAGGCCTATTGAACCTGGATCTGTTTCTGAGATCACCATGGAGACAGTCTCAGATCTACACTGTAGATGCTCTCCATTCCTTTTACCCTGACTTTTCTTTAGTTGGGGGTGTTCTAGCTCATTCTTCCTCTCAGAATAAATAAGCCAACTTTAAAGTCTGTTGCAGATAGGGGGTTCTACAGTTACAGCTGCAGTTCTGTTGCTGTGAAGAGGCACTATGACCCAAACAACTCTTAAAAAGAAAGCATGTAATTGCGGGATTGCTTATAGTTTCAGAGGCTTAGTTCATGATTATCATGGCAGAGAACATGGTAGTAGACAGGCAGGCAAGAATGGTGTTGGGGAAGAAGCTGACCCTCAGGCAGCAGACACAGAGAGAGGGTGGGACAAGGAGTGGGGTGGCATGGGCTTTTGAAACAAAGAAGTCTAATTTAGTGACACATCTCCAACAAGTCCATACCACCCAATCTTTCCCTGACAGCTATTCAACTGGGCACTAAGTGTGTAACTATATGCATCTATGTGGGGGAGCTGTCTCACTCAAACTACCACTAAGTCCTTTTCAATAAATGTGTCTCCTCTGAAGCTGCCCATTATAATTATCCTAGACCAGTTCTGACTCTCCAGGGTAGTTTCCTTTTGCTATTGAAGGTAGGCCTTGGTTATGGTTTCCTTGGACTGTGACCACCACCTGTGGGTCCACCTGGTTATATCCAACCTGACCTACAAGGTGAAGTTGGTCTTTGGAGGCCTGTGAGTCCACAAAGTCATTCTTAGAAATTGAGATCATTTATCAGAGAACTCCAGAGTATCCTATAAGTGCGGGACAGGGAGCCCTTGAGACAGTTTCTGTGTTGTAGTGAATCTAACATAGCTGATCAAGTTTGTGGATTTTATATGTAGATATTCCTGACAGAGAATAGACCTTACAGCTATTAGCAAGCTGAGGCCAGGAGCACTCATCATATTAGCAATAACACAGACAGGGACTCAATAGTGTTGGTACTTAAAATATGTATCATTAAGGAAGGGACTGGATGAAATGCCCTAAAATATGTATTATTGAGGAAGGGACAAGATGAAATACCCTTGTTTGCGTCAAGGAAGATAGGAGTGACACAGGAGAATAGTTCAAAGATGGATTGTCCTTTTAAAGGTCTAGAGTCTTTGTTTGTAAAGGCCTAGTGTGGTCCTTTTCTACGTAAGAGCAAAAGCTTCTCCCTAAAGAATGAGGAGTGAGGCAAGAAACTAGTATGTGTCCCTTATGAGGTATCGGTATTGGAATAAATGCCCAATGGGACCAGAATCAGTGATGTTATAATGAACAGCACTTCCACCAGTCCATGGTTAAGGGACACACCAGAACGAATACGGTACTGCATATGGTACCCAAAGGGCATGAATGATGACAGAGACAGTGAGAAATGCAATGTCTCAACACATGGCTCAGTCAGGCGGACTTATCTGAGTCTGCAGAAAAGCAGCCTGTGATTCCAGCACTCAGGGAGGCAGAGGCAGGTGGATTTCTGAGAGTTCGAAAGCCAGCCTGGTCTACTGGTCTACAAAGGAAGTCCAGGACATCCAGGGCTGCGCAAAGAAACCCTGTCTCAAAGAGCCAAAAAATTTAGGAATTGGTCTTGATTTGAGGTTTGAATACATAGAAGTCAGTGACTAGTCCATATCTTATATATTAGATTCCTTCATGTGTAGAAGAACTTCCATCAACATAGAGGACTAGATCTGGGTTTTCTAAGAGTTGGTCAGAGAGATCAGGATGAGTCTGCACAGCCTTCCATCATCACAGGAGTGGAGAGGATCCTCCTCTTCCGCTGGTAGAGAGGTAGCTGGATTCTGGATTTTTAAAAAATTATCATTTTAAAGTTATGCATGTGTGTTTTGCCTGTGTGAATGTCTGTGTGTAGCATATGTTTGTAATGCTCAGAAGAAGGTGTCAGGTCTCCTAGGACAGAAGCTATAGATGGTGGTAAGCTTTCATTTGGGTGTGGGAATCAAACCAGCATCCTCCACAAAAGCAGTCAGTGCTCTAATCCATTAAGCCATCCCAGGTTGTACCAGGTTACCCAGCTTAATTCCTTCCTCAGGTGTATCCTCCAGGAAGTGAAGAAGGACCTAACTACCTAATTGCCTCATTACTTCTAGAGCAGAGCTTCATCTTTTATCTATGTATCTATGCATCTATCTATCTATCTATCTATCTATCTATCTATCTATCTATCTATCTAAGTATCTATCTATCTATGTATCTATCTATGTATCTATCCAGCCATCATCTATCTATCTATCTATCTATCTATCACATGTCTATATCTATATCTATATAAACTATCTATCAACCTATTTACCTTTAAGATAAAGCTTCTCTGTGCAGCCCTGGCTATTCTGAAACTCTCTCTGTAGACCAGGTTGGCCTTGAACCCTTGAACTCCTCTCCAAGCTGGCTGATTCAAACTGTTTTCTCTTAGCTTCTGACTGAATTGCTCTGCTTGGCCACATACTAACTTTGGCAATCTTTTCTAATATTCTGGTTCCTTCTCATTCTCTGGCTCATTCTGTCTTCACTCATGTCTGGCTTGTTCTTACCCTACATCCTATCTCCATAAAACTGTCTTGGTAAAACTCTCTCTCTCTCTCTCTCTCTCTCTCTCTCTCTCTCTCTCTCTCTCTCTCTCCCCTCCCTCCTCTGTGTTGCTATATCTCAAATAGCCTCTCTTCCCTGTCTGTTCTCATGAGAATTGGACCCTACATATCCTATTTGGTCAATTCTTTCTCTGATTAGTCACTTTGTCTGCCTCTCAATTAGCCATCATCTTCAAACATGGGTGCTTCGTTCTATAAATTAACTTTACTTTTATTGTTTGGGATTAAAAGTGTATACTAAGTATGTGTCAGCATTCTGGCCAGATGACACAGATTTAGAGGGTCTTGGATATGATCAGAGCAGCCACGTTGCTGGATTAAAATTCCTCTACTGAACAATAGGGTAGATACCCAGGGACTTTTATTTCCTGACCAGAATTTCTTAGGAGAAAAAGAGAGAGACTTTTTCTTCTAGTTTTTGTCTCCCTTTTATGACATCTCTTCCTAGGCTTAAGAATGCTCTGGCTGAAGTCTGTGACCCCATCCTCCAGAATGTTCTGGATGAGCTTGCAGATAAAAGAAGATTAGATTGGAAGTTTCAGTAGTCTTTCCTTCTCACTTAAGTCTAATTGGAGAATGATATTATAATGCAAGGTTCCTTTCAGGGGCCATTTTCTCATTCCCTAGAGGTCATTTAGACCTCTAAAAATGGAAGTAGAGGCTGCCTCTGACTCTGTTTCCTGCCTCTGGATCCCTTTCTTCTATCTGGACTGTCATGTCTGGCCTCAGTGGAAGAGGATGTGCTTAGTCCTGTTGTGACTTGAGGTGCAAGGGTGGGTTGGTACCCTTTAGTACCCCCTTTCTCTGAAAAGACATAGAGGGGGAAATAGATGGAGGAGGACATGAGGGCAGGACTGGGTGGAGAGGAGAGAGGACACTGATACCAAGCTGTATCAGATAAGGAATAAAAAATATTATCAGTCTCTCTCTCTCTCTCTCTCTCTCTCTCTCTCTCTCTCTCTCCTCATCTCCTCTCTCTCTCTCTCTCTCTCCTCTCTCTCTCTCTCTCTCTCTCTCTCTCTCTCTCTCTGTGTGTGTGTGTGTGTGTGTGTGTGTGTGTGTGTGTGTGTGTGCATGTGTGGTTTCCCTGTTCCAGAGTAAAGAAGAAGCCCAGAACAATCCAACCGCTTTCTCCTCTCTCATGGTTTGGCTTGGTTTACACTGACCTTAATGACCTAGTGATCCTCAGAATACTCCTAGATGAGGACCTGTCCACCCGCCTATCCCCCAAGTTTTATCATCTAGTTGCTTGAATTGGGTTAATTTCTTTCTCTGTAGAAAGGCAGCAAAATTTGCAGTCCTATCCAATGAGTGAAGTGAACACACACACACACAAACACAGACACCCCACACCTAGAACAAGTGAGAAGGGCATCTAGAATCAGCAATCAATTTTCCTAGGAGGGCTTGAGTTTTTATGGTTTGTTGGTGACATGGGATGAGTCCCTTCCCCTTGTTTTAGGTTGATCTGCTTGAATGCAAGGGAGTATGCTCATTGGCTCACAGCCCATGCAAACTTAGACATGCCCAGAGCCTGCCAAAAATATGTCTAGACAAGTCATCAGAAAGGGATTTGCTGACATAAAAAGAAGCCCATGAACTGTTTGTCCTAGGCAAAGAAGAAGCTGGAAGTTTGCCATCTGGTTTATTTGTGACCCCCTTCCTTATCTCTCAGGTGTCACTTGACTCTTATGTCCCCTAACACTAGTAGCAGAGAGGTTATAGACAAAATCCTTAATAGACACAGGACAAATAAGATCAGCTGCCCTTTGCTGGCTAGTTTTATAGCAACTTGACACAAGCCGGAGTCATTTGGGAAGAATGAACCTCTGTTTAGGAAATGCTCTGGCCAGACTGGCTTGTTGGCAAACCTGTGGGGGCATTTTCTTGATTGATTATTGATGTGAATGGGCCTAGCTCACTGGGGGGAGGGATTCTCCTGGGCAAGTGGTTTTCCTGGATGGTGTAAGAAAAAATTATGAACAATTGACAGGGAACAAGCCAGTTAGTAGAGATCCTCCTTGGCCTCTGCTTCATTTCCTGCCGTGACTTCTGTTTTGATTTTTCTCCATGGATGCTCTGTGATTAAGAATAGAAGTTAAAATAAGCTGTTTACTTCCAGGATGCTTTTGGTTATGCCGGGGTTTTGTTTTGTTTTTTATACTTTTCTTGAATGTCTGTGATTTACACGTCATGCACCAAAATCCCTCTCCTTCCCTTAGTAAAATAAAACAAACAGACAAACAAAAAGGCTTGTCACAGAAGCTGTAGTGTATCACACAGTACAGCCTTTTGTCCACATATGTTTACTTTCAAATGTTCATTGCTATGAGTCATGGGTCTGGTTGGAGGCCTACACTATTGTTACTGGATCCTCACTGGGACTGTTGTCAGATATCCCATTGTTGCTATGTGTCAAGGAGATTTTTATTCTTTGAATCCAAAGGTATGGCCCCCTCATGGGTTCCAGCAGGTCATACATGGGATAGACGTTGGGGTGAGGTTCACTCAGAACCCTGGATCATGGCCCACCAACCTGCCCTCAGGGCATGGCCCTTTCTCCCACCTCCACGCCATCAGGGCAGGGCCACCTCACCCACTCCCGTGTCCTCTGGGCAGAGCCTGCTCTCCTGCTCCTGTGTCCTCAGGACAGGGCCAGCTCACCTGCTCCCATGTCCTCAGGGCAGGGACAGCTCTCCAGCTCCTGCATCCTCAAGGCAGGGCCAGCTTTCAGGCTCCCATGTTCCCAGGGCTGGCTCACCTGCTCCCCTTCAATTTGTCAGATTGTTGGTGGCTGTCAAGGCCTGGATGGCCTCCTACTCCTGCGGATACTGGATCTTGCGGGCCATCAATCAGGTGGCAAGTGAATGCCCCTCAAAATCTTCATTGAGTAGCTCGCAGGAACCATTGATGTTGGCCCAGCTCAGCTTCTTGTCCCGGGGGAACTTGTGGCTCTGTTGGTTCCATTGTGTGCTCCACCCACCATGGCCACCCCATCTTCCCCTTCTCCCCATTCTCCTCACCTCAATGCTGTCCCTAGTATCCACTTCTGCTTGATACAGCTCTCAGCACTGAGCATGTCCCTGGCCTATAAGAGGAGGTCTGTGAGGCCTGTGGTGTGGGCGGTTCAGTCCTTGTTCAGGCTGGACTGAAACAGCACCCCCTCATCGAACACCGTCTCCTTGGCTTGCACTGCACCTGGCCACAACTCTAAAATCGGCAGCAGTAGTGGTGGCCCAGGGTCCCTGGGAGCTCACCGGAGCGTGATCTCATGGTTCTGCAGTAGGAGGGCATGGATGATCGACATTACAGAATTTCTTTCTTTCTGGGGAACACCAGAACTGTGTTGGAGCTCTCAGTATGGTCCTTTGGTGGCTGTACAGTCACTGCTGTTCTGGGAATCAGACACAGTGTGCGATCGACACCATCTTGGATGATCTCGGTTTGGGTATTTCTAATACATTGCACTAAGTGTTTCCTCCCAATCAGGCCACTCTCAGGGGTGAACATTTCTGTGTAACTCTGGAACACAATCATCCTTCTCAGTTTGCATTGAGAAGCTCATCTTTCAAACCCACAGCCCTGCGCCTGCCGTGCAGAGATCGGTCATGGCGTTTTATCAGAGTAATAGAAATCCTAATTAAAATGTGCTTGATTGGGATAACAGTGGAGAAAAGTATGAACTTGCCAAATGGAAAGCAATACCTCCCAATACAGAAGTTCTGACAGAAATCAAACTCATCATAAAAGAATGCAAGAAAGAAACTTAGAGTCTCTTGCATCTGCTCTTAACAAAATGAAAGAGGGTGGAGATTTGTGCAAGAGTTCTGGGCCAAAAATGATACAGCCATCCCAGGACATCCAGTTGTGCCTAATCCACACACCTTGTTATCTAGTATTCCTCTAAATACAACCTATTTTTTTCAGGTTGCTTGCAGTGACATTTTTAAAGCATCCTTGTTGCATCAAACAGCTTTTGTCTGTTTACATTCACACAAGAAGAGAGGTGGTGTACGAAGTGGTGATGTCACAGGGATACACTGAGGAGTCCGCCTAGTTTCTCAAATTCATAAAACTGATTTATAAGAGATACATTTTACATAAATGGCTTGCTGTTGTGTTCTCCCTCATGTGATGCCTGTCTTAAAGATATAATCTTATTGCAGAAAGCACATAAAAGGAGCCACAAGGTATCAAGAGATAAAGTGCAACTTAGCTAACAGAAAGGTAAATTCCTGTGTCACAGAGGGAAACCCTCAAGGCAGCTCCTAAATCCTTACTGCAAGGCTGTTGGAAAATTTCCTACCTCCCAAACAACAAAGAGAAACCATTAAAGGGCTTCTTAGAACTAAGTATTTACTGTTGACACTGCATTCCAAATGATTCCTTAATTGCCAACCCCTACATAAGAAGCTCAAAGAAGGCCAACCAGATACCATACAACTAGGCCTGGAGGAAGAGATGACAGGCAAGACTCTAAAGATAGCTTTAAAGGGAATTCTTGCCCTTGGGAACCCAAATAATCTTTCCTTCTTCCTTTCATTCAAGAGGAAGGAAGGAAATTCATTAGGCCTGCTGACTCTCTAGGTCCTAGGGTCATTCAGTCAGCCTTAGAACCAGCAGCCAGAGTACATCCCCCTCATAGGTGCCATCTCTGCTACTGCTGGTCCCCTTAAAACAGCCAGAGAAGTTACTTTGGGTTTTTCCCCCCACTGATAGACCCTGCTAAGCTCCCGTCACATCCAGTGTTACTCTGTGAGTTGTCTAACTTCTAATGAGCTACTTCTGCTGCCACCTCCTAATGCTTCCTTGGTACAGGGCAGCTCTGTTAATCTTGTTATCTTACTCACTTTACTAGATGAGATAAAGGAGGATGAGCGTGTCTGAGCTCAAATAGCTGATAGACTCCGTTCCCCTTGGAGAGACCTATGGGGAACTCCTATAGAAAATGCAGAACTGGCCTTGTTTATGGTTGGTTCCTAATTAGGAGATGAACAGGGAATTTTCAGGAACCTTATGCAGTTCCTTCCACTCTTGATACAATCGAGAGTGCCTAATTGCTTTGTATTAAACCTGCTCAGATGGCTGGACTCAGTGCCTTAATGAGAGACATTTATGCGTACAGTCACTATGCATTTGGAGTGGCACATAGCCATGGGACATCTTGGAAACAAGAGGGATTCTGACTTCCTGTGGACAATCTATTCAAAATAATCAGTGAATCTCAGCATTATTAGATGCTTTCCATTTGCCCAAACAGTTAGCCATAGTTACAATCCTAGAACATTCTGAACCAAACACTGAAGAAACAAGGGTGATAATTTGACAGATAAAGCAGTAAAAAGAGCTGCTCTGCACAGAATGGCTTGCTCTGAGAGGGTGTGTCCTATTCCCTGTGAATACTCTATCTCTGTCCTCTTCCTCCAGATCAACAGATGGCACAACAAGAAATGGATTCCTGGCAAAGCAAGGGTTGCAATGTCAGCCTGCGGAGTAGTCTTTGTTTGGGTTCTAATGGGAAGACCATAATACCCCCCAAGTGCTCAATTGCCTCTTCTGGAATATATACATAATTTAGCTCATCAGGATCCCTAATCTGTGATCTCTCAGAATAAGTAATGTTTTTGGAAGCTGTCCCTGGCAATAGCTCACAAGGTATACTCAAAATAGTCTATCCCGAACACAGCCCATGGACATTTTACCTTGCCAAATGGGACATTTGAAACTTGGTAGTTAGTCTTCATCCAAATGCCTCCGACACAAGGAGAGAAAGAGGTCTTAGTGAGGTTTAGTGGTCAAGGGCACTGACTCTTCATTCAGAGAACCCTGATTTGATTTTCAGTGCCTATCTAGCAACTCACAGCCATCTCTAACTCCATTCCTAGGGGAACTGACACCCTCTTCTTGCCTCCTTGGGTACTGAACACATGTATATGCACCCATTCACATAAAAATAATAAAAATATGTTTTAGTGCTAATTTATATGTTTTCTCATTTAGGTGAAGCTTTCTCTTGCCACAGGAAAAATTCTGTTAAAATGAATTATTCCTACTTGGATAGTGATCATGGAACTCATTCGGTAGGACAAGTGTTTAAAGCTATCATAAAACTTGGCTTGTTGTACTACGTTGTCACCATGCCTACCATCCTTAATCTCCTGGAATTGTCGAGTGAACAACTGGCACCATGAAAAAACAGTTGGCAAAGTTAACTGAAGCTTTCAGCCTCCCTTGTCCAAAAGCACTCTCATTAGTTCTCCTAACTCTTAGATCTATCCCCTTTGAAAAATATCAATTGTCTCCTTTTGACATAGCCAAAGGTGCCTTATGAGAATGGACGAAGAGTTACATGAGCCGTCTCTGCTAATGGGAGGTATTCTGCATGATAGTAAGTGATTCTTTGAAAATGATAATTAAAAAATCAAATTGGTTGTATACTTTTCATACATCAAACTCCCAGGAGATGAAGAACTGGGTGAACTAAAACCAGGATATTTCATCCATTGGAAAAGATGCTATATCAAGGACTCCCTTTGGCCTCACTGAAGAAGACTTTATCAGGCACTTTTAGCTATAGACCTTCAGGGTGTAGAGTCTTACATTCACATTTCCCACCTCAGCATGCACTGCCTCCTGCTGAGGACATACCTACCTCAATTTCAGAACAGAAGGATGATTCTAGCCTTTAATCTTACTGTCTATTAAAAATCACAAGTAAATGAATTCAAATATATATTGTATGTTAGAAAATTTCTCAGAAATTTAAGTTTTATTTAGTGTATTTCTATAGGTGATATAAATAATGACATAATGCTGATCTTAAAGACTGTAACAATAGTATGCCATTTTGTTAACTACAGTTTTGTTACAATGGCTTGCTTACCCAAATTCCCATTTCATTTGAACCATGTATATATGCTTTAAAGTATTAAAAAATTTCACTACTTCCAGGAACAGATTCCTGTAATATTCAGTATAATTTCAATAAAGAAAAAACCCCCAGGTTTTGACTAGCAGAGTTTTAATTTAAATTTCAGGGTATTTCCTTTTGGGGGAGCATCCTTCTTCAAGATAGATAACTGTTATTTGTAAAGCACTAAAAATTTTTCCAGGAAGGAAAAGGGAATATTTTTAACTGGGTCTATCCAATTAAATAACTGTGTCACCAGTGATATTGGGAATAAGATACAACAGATTCCTGGATTTAATGGTTAATCTGTGGCAAATGCCTGTCTTTGCTGTCACAGTATAGTCTGGCCTGATAACTATTTGCCCCACAATGTGGCTGTAGATATGGCTATTGATCTCACAGTATGAGACATAATGATACCTGCCGACTGCATGAAGTCCAATTCATAGAAGTAATTTGGTCGACCCAGTTCCACATGATGTAGCTATTGCTATCAGGCCCTTTGGGAAGCCTTGTGGCACATTCAGTGTCTGCCCACACTGGAGTAGCTTTTACTCTACTGATTTTTACATGGGGCATCCAGAGGTTTTGGGTTGACTCTTTATCCAAATTGTACAGAAGCTATCAGTCTCCTGTGGCAACAGGATTCATTGCAGATGAGTCAAATTTGACCAGCTGTTAGAGCCTAGAGCCTTACTAGATGTAAGAGTCCCGGATCATGAATTCTAGAACAAGCTGCATTTATTGCAAAGGAGGAATGACATTCCTTAGAAAGTGACTCACTTTCTAAAACAGGGCATATGGAGGGAATGCTACTTCAAGAGAAGGAAAGGGATAGGAACTCCATTAAAAGATTATAGTATATTTCAATTGTTCTGAAATATTCCCAAACTCAGAGATGGGAATAGCCTGCATTGTAACTCAGCAGTTACAGATAGAGTCTGAGATAGCTATGAAGCCATGCACCATCCCTCCCCCCGCCACCCCCTCTGCAAACTACACACTTCCTTCAAGAAGGCCACACCTATTCCAATATGACCACGTCTCCTAATAGTATGGTGATCAAGTGTTTAAGTCTATGAGCTAATGTCTGTAGGGGAGGGCATTTCTATTCAAACTACACAGTGCTGAAGACCAGTCTTTCCTGGAAACAGAGCTAGCCACTCCACATGATTGGTTCTAACTCACGGAATCAATGAGGATAGAAGAAACTGAAATTAAAAGGCAATGAGCTATTTCAAATGCTCCAAACATCAAATAAAATGTTTCATTGAGTGTAAATGACTGTTGATATTGGTCAGGACAGTCTGGTTAAGAAGTAGGATAATGCACGAGAAATCCATGAGCCCTCTTCAAACTCATGAAGATAGGTATAGAGTACTCCAATTCCCTAAACAATGAAAAGTTATATAGAGAGTGTCTATGGAGGTTTACTCCTAGGTTCAGAAAGTGTGCCAATCCCTGGCTGAAGTGAGACCAATCCTGGCTTATCATCAGCAAACCAACACAGTAGCCCCACAGCTGAACACCAAGAGCCACTCAGCTGGTCCACAAGTTGACAAGTTGGGATCATAGCGACACTCAACAAAAAAGGAGCCCAAGAATCCACATTAAGAAACACTGCAAAACAAAAAACAAAACAAAACAAAACAAACAAAAAAGAAACACTGCAAAGACACCCATTCATGTTTAAAGTTTTGGAGTGATCGGGAATACAAGGCACATACCTAAACATAATAAAGGCTATATACAGCAAGCCAATAGCCAACATCAAATTAAATGGAGAGATACTCAAGGAAATTCCTCTAAAATCGGGGACCAGACAAAGCTGCCCACTTTTCGCATATCTCTTCAATATAGTTCTTGAAGTTCTAACTAGGGCAATAAGACAACAAAAAGAGATCAAGGGGATCCAAATGGGAAAGGAGGAAGTCAAATTATCCCTATTTGCAGATGATATGATAGTGTACATAAGTGACCCCCAAAATTCCACCAGAGACCTCCTACAGCTGATAAACACCTTCAGCAAATTGGCTGGATACAAAATTAACTACAAAAATCAGTAGCCTTCCTATATACAAATGACAATCATGCAGAAGAAGAAATTAGGAAAACTACACCCTTCATGATAGCCACAAGCAATATAAAATATCTAGGAGTAACTCTAAGCAAGCAAGTGAAGGACTTGTTTGAAAAAACTTCAAATCTCTGAAGAAAGAGATTGAAGACAACATCAGAAAACGGAAGGATCTCCCTTGTTAATGGATCAGGAGAATTAACATAGTAAAAATGGCCATCTTACCAAAAGAAGTTTACTGATTAAATGCAATCCTTATCAAAATGCCTACATAATTTTTTAAAGACATTGAAAGATCAATTCTCAACTTCACATGGAAAAACAAAAAACCCAGAATAGCTAAAACAATCCTATACAATAAAAGATCCTCTGGAGGAATCTCCATACTCAATCTCAAGCTGTACTATAGAGCAACAGTAATTAAAACAGCATGGTACTAACACAGAAATAGGCTGGTTGATCAATGGAATCTAATTGAAGACCCAGAAATGAATCCACACACATATGGTCACTTGGTTTTTGACAAAGAAGCCGAATCTATTCAATGGAAAAAGGATAGCATCTTCAACGAATGGTGCTGGCCTAACTGGATGTCTACTTGTAGAAAAATGCAATTAGACCCATATTTGTCACCATGCACAAAACTCAAATCCAAGTGGATCAAAGACCACAACATAAAACAAGAGGTAGTAAATCGGTTAGAAGAAAAAGTGAGGAGGAGCCTGGAACACATTGTCACAAGAGACAACTTCCTAAACAGAACACCAATAGCCCAGACCTTAAGGTCAACAGTTAATAAATATGACCTCATGAGGCTGAGAAACTTCTGTAAGGCAGCTGACACTGTCAACAGAACAAAGGGACAGCCTACAGACTGGGAAAAGATCTTCACCAATCCTACATCTGACAAAGGTCTTATACCCAAAATGTATAAAGAATTCAAGAAATTAAACACCACCAAACCAAATAATCTAATTGAGAAATGGAGCTCAGAACGAAACAGAGATTTTTCAACAGAGGAATACAGAATGGCTGAGAAACACTTAAAGAAATGTTCAATGTCTTTAGTCATCAGAGAAATGCAAATCAAAACAACTCTGAGATTCCATCTTACACCCATCAGAATGGCTAAGATCAAAAACTCAAGTGACACCACATGCTGGCAAGGATGTGGAGAAAGAGGAACAATCCTTCATTGCTGTTGGGAATGCAAACCTGTACAACCACTTTGGAAATCTATCTGGTACTTTCTCAGAAAACTGAGAATAGGGCTTCCTCAAGACCCAGCTATTCCACTCCTTGGAATATACCTAGAAAATGCTCCACCACACAACAGGGACATATGCTCAACCATGTTCATAACAGCCTTATTCATAACAGCCAGAACCTGGAAATAGCCTAAATGTACCTCAGTTGAAGAATGGAAAGAAACTGGTACATTTATACTATGGAATACTCTCAGGTATTAAAAACAAGGAAATCCTGAAGTTTGTGGACAAATGGGTGGAACTAGAAATGACCATACTGAGTGAGTTAACCCAGAAGCAGAAGGACTTACATGGTATATACTCACTTACTGGACACTAGCCCAAAATGCATGTCCCACAAAAGTCTTCACTTACCAGGGGATTGGGATAGATGTGAGGACATACTACTGGGACTCTAGGTAAAAGAAATATAGGAGATGGGGGACGAGAAGGATCCAGACGGTCCTAGAAACCTACAAGAAGAACAACATGAGGGGTAAATTGGGGCCCAGGGGAGTCTGCTCAAACTATTACACTAACCAAGGACAATACAAGTAGTAAAGATCGAACCCCTACTCTGATCTACCCAATGAACAGGACATTCTCCACAGTTATGTGGAGAGCGGGGACTGACTCTGACATGAACTCTGGTGCCCCATATTTGACCACCTCCCCTTGGTGAGGAGGCGTAAGGCCACTCAAAGAAAGAATAATCAGGCTACTAACATGAGACTTGGTAGCCTATGACCATATAGTGGGGGAGGAGGTGCCCTCGGTCATAGACCTAGGAGTGGGGAATAGGGTGAAAGAAGGAGGTAGGGAGCCACTACAGTGTACAAGTGTGTGGTGGACAGATGGAAGCGAAAGAAAAGCAACACAGTTTGAGCACTGCCAAGGGAAGTGACACAAGATGTGAGAAGGGAGAGAAACAGTGTGTTGTAGGTAGCCAGTGTCACCACCTGAGACCATGGCCACCCGAGGCCACAGTGAAGTCCTAGCCCGTGCTGCTGTTGAAGGCCTTGTCTGGGTTCACGATCATGTGACAGCAGGAGGGACGGTGTTGATGTTTGTGGCTCACGTTATCTGTAGAGACCATGTGGACACTCTTGGTCTGGGCAGCCTCCTGGGACCACGCTGTCCAAGGGCTGTGCAAAACTCGCCCTACTCATCACTGGTTGTGATAGTCTGGAGTGCTGGCCATACCTCTCACAGGTGGCAGCACTCAGGACAGTAGGCCCTGAGTCTCACCGTTGCCCAGGCAGCACAGAGAACCTGACCCCAGAGCACAGGAGAGCTGGATCCACCACTCACCTGCTGTGGGAGTGGAATGGGTCGGGGTGATGTTTCCACCCTCTTCTCCCCTTGCCACCTGAGGCAGTCAGGAGTCATGAGAGAGAATGAACTGGCCCCATCTCTCAGCAGCTGAGGCACTTGGGAAAGAAAGCCCTGCACCTCACCTGAGCAGCATAATAGAGCTGGCCCTGGTGAATGGGGTGCAGGTGAGCCAGACCCATGAGCATGATCATGGAAGAACTGGTCCCTCCACTCATTTGCTCTGAGGTGGAGTGGGCACTGTAGAGGATAGGGGGTGGGGAGGGGTGATGTCCCCCTTGCACCTTGTCACTTGTGGTAGTCAGGAGAGCTGGCCTTGAGGTCACAGGAGTAGGATAGCTATCTCTGCGTGTCACTGGTGGGAGAGCAGGCCCTTCACCTCTCCTGGCCAACACAGTGGAGCAAGCCCTGATGGTGAAGGCATGGGTAAGGCAGAGCCAATGGTATGAGAATAGAAAACTGTCCTGCCTGTCACCAGCTGCAGCACTTGGGAGAGTGGACCCTGTGCCTCAACTGGGCAGCACAATGGAATTGGCTCTGGAGGTATGGGTGAGGGTGAGGGTGAGCTGCCTCCTGCTGTTGGTGGTGGCATTGAGTGGCCTAGCCAGAACAGTGCTGGAGATCTCACCCTGGTGCTTCGGATAAAGAAGAGCCATCGGGCTGACCAGCTCAGCCACCACCCAGGCCCAGATCCTGGGTTTTGAGGTGGCCCACCCTGAAAATGACATCATTGGTGAAGTGTTAGGGACTGTGAAAGGGCTGGTCCTGTTGATGCAAAGCTGCAGGATCTTCGTGATACAGGACATCAACAGGATAACCGGGAGGAGTCCCAATTAGATCCAATATTGATGGTGTCACAGAAGCCAGAGACCTCGAGCCAGACCAATGACTTATTGCAATGAACATCTGCAAGTGAAGATGTGTAGACAGAGGGAGACACTGTGACACCCTACAGCTGCCATGATGAGATGTTTTCAAGGCTTTGTCTTTGTGTGTTTGTGTGTTGTTTATTTGGGGAGAGGGGAAGTTGCAAGGGAGGATGGTGGATACTAGGGGGAGGATAATGAGTGGGACTGGGGTTCATGATGTGAACCTCACAAAGAATCAATAAAAAGTTAAAAAAAAAAAAAAAAGAAACCTTGATCAAAGCCATAGAAAATATTTTCAACAAAAGTATAGAGTAATATTCTCCATCTAAAAAAAGAGAGGCCCATTCAGGTCTAAGAGGCATACAGAATGCCAAATAGACAGGACCAGGAAGTAAAATCCCCACATCCCATAATAAAACACTAAGTGTACAAAACAAAGAAAGAATATTGAGAATAACAAGAAAGACTACACTATATATAAAGACAGACTCATCGGGATGACACTTGACTTTTCAATGGAAACTCTGAAAGCCTGAAGATCCTGACCTGATGTTCCAGAAGTCATAAATGATCACAGATGGCATCCCAAACTACTGTACCCAGCAAAAATATCAGTCATAATCAAAGGAGAATAAAAAACTTTCCATCATAAAAACACTTAATTTGCTGTATATATGTGTTCTACATATGTGCAGTGCCCACAAAGGCCAGAAGAGGGAGACATATAAAACCAGCTTGACAGGGAGTAATAGGAGAACTACTTTGGTTTGAAAATTAAACATACCAAAGAGGACACACAGAATATATAATCCCTGAACAGTTTTCCCAAAAGATGACTAAGAACACAAAACAACCACAACAAAAATAATGGTAGTTAGTAAGCATTATTCAAGAATAGCCCTTAGTACTAAAGGTATCAATTCTCCAACAAAGGACACTGAGAGATTGGATTAGAAAACAGGGTCCATTGTTTTTATGCCTCAAAAAAAAAAAAAAAAAAAAAAAAAAAAAACATACTGAGTTTCTATTAGTGATAGAAACTTCTTTAAGTAATGGGCTGGAAAAAGGTATTCCAAGCAAATGGAACAAAGAATCAATCATGGTAGCTATTCCAATAACTGAAAAATGTAAGTAACCAAACTTTGCTAAAAGAGACAGGGAAAGATGTTTCACGGTCATTAAAGCTACTATAATTCTAATATTAATGCACCAAATACAGGGCATGTGGTTTCATAAAACAAATATTGTCAGATCTAAAATCACAGATGGACTCCCACCTAGTGGTAGTGGGAGACTCCAGTGTTCTGTTCATGGGCCACCCAGACAAAAACTGAACAGAGAAACCCTGGAGCTACATTAGCTCATAAACCAAGTAGATCTAGCAGACATTTCTAGAACATTCCATTCAGATATGAAATAAAGCATGTTCTTCTCAGCAGCTCATGGAACTTTGTCCAAACTCAACCACATATTAGGACACAAAGCAAGTCTCAACAAATTTAGGGAAATTAAAATCACATCATGCATTTTATCTTATGGCAAAAGAGTAAAGCTAAATAGCCACAACAATACAAATGACACAGAGCACCCACATTCATGTAAGCTAAACAACACACTGCTGAATGAAGCATGAGGGAAGGGAGAGATCAAGAAGGAGCATTAAAAATTCCTAGAATTGAACAAAAATGAAAATATAACATACCAAAAATCTATGGGACACAATGAATCAGTCCTAATATGAATGTTTACAGCACTAAGTGCATTCATAAAAAACTAGAGAGATCACATAGTAATAATTAATGTTTCACCTGAAAACAAGCACTGGCAGCATCCAAAATGAGAAGACTGGAAAGAACAGACAATAAAAGTCAGGGCTGAAATAAGTTAAATAGAAATAGAAAGAATCAATAGAGCTGAGATTTTTTTTTTTGAAAGATTACCAATACTGACAGAGCTCTAGCTAAATTAAGCAAAAAAGAGAAGACTCAAATGAATAAAATCAGAGATTAAAATGGAAACATAAACAACCACAAATAATGAGGAAATCCTAAGAAGGGTAAAGACACACTTCAATGATAGATGCTTCATAGCCTGGCAGTGGTGATGCACACCTTTATCCCAGTACTCAGGAGGCAGAAGCAGGCTGGTCTCTGAGGTCCAGCCCAGCTTGGTCTGTGGAGCAAGCTCCAAGATATCCAGGACAAACAGAGAAGCCCTGCCTCTTTAAAAACCCACCAACCAACCAAACACACACACAAAACAACTTTTTTAAACTGAAAAATCTAAAAGATATGGATAAATTCCTTGATACATATCACCTATAATATTAAATAAAGATAAAACAAATAATTTAAACTGAACCATAATAACCAATGAAATAGAAGCAGTAATTTAAAAATCCCAATTTTAAAATCCCAGGCACACTTAAGGTCAACAATTAATAAATGGGACCTCATGAGGCTTCTGCAAGGCAGGAGACACTGTCAACAGAACAAAGCGACAGCCTACAGACTGGGAAAAGATCTTCACCAACCCTTCATCTGACAAAGGTCTAATATCCAAAATATATAAAGAATTCAAGAAATTAAACACCATCAAACCAAATAACCCAATTGAGAAATGGGGCTCAGAACTAAACAGACAATTCTCAGCAGAGGAATATCAAATGGCTGAGAGACACTTACAGAAATGCTCAGCCTCTTTAGTCATCAGAGAAATGCATATCAAAATGACACTGAGACCCATCAGAATGGCTAAGATCAAAAACTCAAGTGACACCACATGTTGGCGAGGATGTGGAGAGAGAGGAACAATCCTTCATTGCTGGTGGGAATGCAAACTAGTACAACCACTTTGGAAATCTATCTGGTGCTTTCTCAGAAAAATGGGAATAGATCTTCCTCAACCCAGCTATTCCACTCCTTGGAATATACCCAGAAAATGCTCTATCACACAACAGGGACATATGCTCAACCATGTTCATAGCTGCCTTATTCATAATAGCCAGAACATGGAAACAGCCGACGTGTCCCTCAGTAGAAGAATGGATAAAGAAACTGTGGTACATTTACAATATGGAATACTATTCAGCTACTAAAAACAAGGAATTCCCGAAATTTGTGGACAAATGGATTGAACTAGAAATTATCATAATGAGTGAGTTCACACAGAAGCAAAAAGAGACAAATGGTATATACTCACTTATATTGAGACACTAGCCCAAGGGGTATGTCCCATGAAAGACTTTACTTACCAGGAAAGTGGGTCAGAGGGGAGGACATCCTATTGGGACTTTAGGTGAGAGAAGCACAGGAGAATGGGGAAATAGAAGGATCCAGAGGGTCCGGGAAATCTGCAAGAAGAACGTTATGATGGGTGGATCTGGGTCCTGGGGTCCTTCCTGCTCAAACTATGGCACCAGCCAAGGAAAATATAGGCAGTAAACTTCAAACCCCTACCCAGACCTAGCTGATGGACAGGACCTTCTCCACCATTGAGTGGTGAGTGAGGTCTGACTTTCATACAAACTCTGGGGCCCCATTTCTGACCATGTCCCCTTGATATTGAAGTCTGGTGGCACTCAGAGGAAGGATAACAGGTCACCAAGAAGAGACTTAATACCATATGAGCATATACAGGGGGAGGAGGACCCCTCAGTCACAGACACAGGTTAGGGGAATAGGGGGAAAGCGGGAGGGAGGGAGGAATAGGAGGACACAAGGGTTTGACTAACAATTGAGATGTTATATGAATAAATTAATAAAAAAAGAGCTGGAGAAAAAAATAATAAAATAAAATAAAATCACAGGCACAGAGCTGGGTGTGGTGGCGCACTCCTTTAATCCCAGCACTCAGGAGGTAGAGGCAGGGTGATCATTGTGAATTAAAGGGCAGCCTCGTTTACAAAGTGAGTCCAGGACAGTCAAGGCTACACAGAGAAACCCTGTCTTGAAAAAAAAAAAAACAAAAAGAAAGAAAGAAAGAAAGAATGAAAGACAGAAAGAAAGAAAAATCCCAGGTACAGGTAGGCTCATCACAAAATTCTGTCAGACCTTCAAAGAAGAGCTAACATTAATGCTCCTCATATGATTCTATAAAATACAAAAAGAAGGAACACTTCCAATTTCTTTCATGTAATCAATATTATGCTGATACCAAAACCACACAAAGATCTTCTCAACCACAAAAATGAAAATTATTGGCCAATTTCTCTCAATAAAATGTATATATATATATATATATATATATATATATATATATATATATATATATATATATATATATATATATAAACAGAATTCAAGAACACATAAGATTACCCACCATGATCAAGCTGTCTTTATTCCAGAGATATAGGGATGGTTTACCATATATAAATCAATATAAATGTAATTCACCACATAAATAGACTCCAGGACAGAAGCCACATGATCCTCTCATTAGATGCAGGAAAGAAAGTTTTTGACAAAATCCAACATCCCTTCATCATAAAAGTAAAGCAGAGACAAGAGCTCTGAGGGACTTCTCTAACTATAATAAGGGTGGCATACACGCTCACAGGCAGCTTCAAAGCATTTGTAGAAGAGCAAGGAACAAGACAAGAATGTCTACTCCTTACATTCCAGCACAACACGGTGCTGAAGATCAATAAGACAAGTCAAATGGATAAGGGGAGTACAAATAGGAAAAGAAATAAAAATCCCACTTACAGATGATATCATTTTATACATAAAAGATCACTAAAGACTCTATCAGAAAATTCCTAACAACTAAGAAATGCTAAAGTCATGCAGCAAAGTAGCAGGATACAAAATTAGCACACAAGTATCAGTGGGCTTACTATGTACAAGTAGAATATACCTACCAAGAGAGAAATCAGGAAATCTACCCCATTCACAGTTGCCTCAAAAAAGTAGACTAACTCCAACTAGGGATGGAAAAGATATACTGCAAAAACATCAAGACGTTTACAAATATATCAGAAGATGGAAACAGCTATGATGAGCACAGTTTGATAAGACTGATATTGTGAGAATGGTCATTCTACCAAAGTCAACTTACAGATTCAACACAATTCCCACAAAAACTTGGACTCAATTCTTCACAGAAAAACAAATCTTATATTTTACTTGGAAACACAAGAAATGACCAGTCTAGTTAAAACAATCCCAAGCAATAAAAGAATTAGTGACCTTGAGTTTAAGCTGTAGCCCAGAGCTCTAGAAATAAAAAACAGTATATAGTATTGACATAAAACAGAATTATCAGTGGAATGGAATTGAGGACCCAGACATTAGTCCACACAGCAACTATATACTATATCTACCACTGCTACTTTCTTTCTTCTTCTTCTTCTTCTTCTTCTTCTTCTTCTTCTTCTTCTTCTTTTTCTTCTTCTCCTCCTCCTTCTCCACCCCCTTTTTCCTTCTTCTCAAAGAATCACATGAAGAAAAGACAGCAATCAACAAACTGTGCCGCTCAAACTAGTTAATTACTTGAAGAGGAATAAGACAGGTCCTATCTCTCACCCTGCACAAAAATCAACTATAAACGGATAAAAGATCCTGATGAAAGATCTGATATCCCGAATCTTACGGAAAAGAAGGAAAATCTTCCTGAACTCACAGATACAGGAAAGGACGTTCTGAAGAGGATTTTTTAATAACATAGGCATAAAAATAAACAATCAACAAATGGAACCACATTAACCTAAAACAGAACAGAAAATGACACCATAACTGGAGAGAGGTATCTTACACAATGAGGAAAAATCTTTACTAGCTACACATCTGTCAGTGGGTTAGATATAGAACAACGAAAGAGCAACAACAACTACAACACCCAAAACAAACAAAAATGAAATGAAATGGAAGAGTCATCAAAAGGTCGAGAAACACTTTTTAAAATGTGTAAAACCCTTAGCCCTCAGGGAATTGAAAATTAAAAGTACGTTGTGACTTTTTAAATCTTATCTTCCCTCAGAATGGCCAAAAGAAACAAATGACTCCAGATGCTGGCATAGATGTGAGGGAAGAGAAATACTTATCCTGCTGTCAGGAGTACAACTTGTGCAGCCACTGTGAAAACCAAGTGGAGGATCTTCAAAAAGCTGAAACAGATTTATCACAAGGTACAGGCATACCACCCATATAACCGAAGGATGTTTATATTTCAGTACAGAGATACCGGCTCATCCATGTTTGGTGCGGCTTTATTCACAATAGCCAGGCAATAAAATGACAAATATGTTTACCAACTATTGAATAGATAATGAAAATACGGTATATTTTCATGTTGAATATTTTTCAGCTGTTAAGAAAAAATAAATTATAAAATTAATAGGTATATGGTTGGAGCTAGAAACAATAATCCTGAACAAGATAAACCAGGCAGAGGATAAACACTAAATGTTTTCTCTCATTTCTGTATATTAGAGTTCAATCTTCATATATTCCATTTGGAATATCCAGATGTTAGGAATTCAGAAAAGGGCTACTGAGGGAAGGTGCTTTAATGGAGGTAAAATAGAATAGGTTTTCAAGGGGCGTAATGAGTCAGTAAGGGTTAAATTGGGTAGGGCATAGATGGCTGCTGCCCAGTTTCTGCTTCCCCTTGGGGTATCCAAGGCTCATTGCACATGGATCTGGGTGGGAGGAAGGGAAGCTAAGCCAGGGCAGGAGGGTGCAATTCAAGATCTCATACTTAATAAACATTCTTCTCTGGAGACAGCTTCAGTGAGACAGCTTGTTTAATTGCTGGTAACAAAAACTATTTAAATCTTTGGGGAGTGGGTAGAGGCCTTTGGGGGTTAAGTGTACATCATTGGCTTGGGCAAGGTGCAGGCAATGCCTTATTTGAATGAAGAGGAATTCCAGGTGCTTGCTGGGCATGACCTTGTAAGGAGAGAGGAAGTTTGGCCTGTAACCTGCTGCCAGGCTTTGACCACATTAAAGGTGGCCTAGGTGGGGCCCAGAAGGCTTCATGTGCCAGGAAAGGCATGCCCAGTGCAGAGAGGGAACAGTCCTACTCTTGCTGATCTCAGGATGAGATTTTGGGGGTTTGGATACACCTCAACTTCACTCTTGCTCCCATGGTTTATGTGGATCCCTGGCCCAACAGAACGCAGAGCAGAGGAGGAAATGTGGGGAGGAATAAGCAATATTAAAGTCTTTTTGTAAACAACCTAGGGAAACACTTTACTGTCAAAAGCTTCCTAAAATATATACCTATATGTATACGTACATATATACATATACACATATGAAGAGGTGTAATGAAGCTATTCTTCAACTAAATAGTTCACGCTAGTAAATGAAAGCCCTTAGTACCAGAAGCAAGTTTCCTCTTTTTGAGTTGTCACATATACTCCCATGCGTCTTAGGCATTGCCATACTCTTGGAAAGCTTTCCAGAATTTTACGGTTAGACATTATTCTTTGGTGAACGAGAAGGGTTTGGAGGGTGGTTCTGGGAGGAGGTGGGGGTGGAGGGGGGTGGGGGAGGAGGGGGGAGGAGGTGGAGGTTCTGGGAGGAGGTGGGGGTGGAAGGGGGGAGGAGGAGGTGGAGGTTCTGGGAGGAGGTGGGGGTGGAAGGGGGAGGGGGAGGAGGGGGGAGGAGGAGGTGGAAGTTCTGGGAGGAGGTGGGGGTGGATAGGTTCACAGCACATTCTGATGAATTTCTTAAAGAATAAAGAATATTGAATAAATAATTTTGGGCTATCTTATTAGCCATTTCTTTTCAAGTTTTGTGCCTGCTCTAACATTCCTGTGGTGATCAGGTGAAACCTTTTGAAATGTATTAATTTAGCAGATCACCAGGTTCTGTTAACTTCAAAGCTAAGAATGTCAAGAGATGACACTAGAAACCTGTAACAGAGGTTTCTCCTAGTTGCTGTAACGCACCCAGTCTCATGTCTCCTGAAATGTATTTGAAGAGTATCACGATTTATGACTTCTTTTTTCTGTTTCTATAAAAAACTTCATTAAATTACTATGTAATTGAAGCACAATATTGGAAGAAATCTAAATCTGTCTTCCTGGGTCACACTCACTCATCTTTGGCTCTAGAGTAAACCGCCTCTTTTAATCCTTTGTGGTGAAACCTGTTTCTTCCATTGACAGTCACATTAGGATTCGTGCCCACACTCAGAGCAGGAAAACTGCAGTCTCCCCTTTGAAGGGGAGTAGATCAGAGAGTCTGTGGATGCATCTTACAATGACTATACACTCCAAAGTCTACAAATATTTGCAGCTTATGCTTGTTTTAGGGAACATGGCTACATTTTACTTATTTTTCAATTAACTGGGACTCTCTGATTAGAATCGACTGAACTGAACACGCACAGAAGTGATGCTCACTTCTTTTTATGCCTGATCTGCAAAGACTCGTGTCATTCACCGCCCCTTTCTTTTTGTTGTGTCTTTGGAAATATGGCGCTGATGTGGCTCCAGAACACCTTGTGTCATAAACTGGAGAGGCCTGGGGGTGACAGGCAGAATCTTTTGCTGACAGCAACAATTTGACCTCTAAAGAGGTCTAAAGGTCCTAGTATTTCAACATAGTTTTCTGGGCTCATCTTTTTTTTTTTTTTATTTTTTTATTTTTTTTTTATTAATTTATTCTTGTTACATCTCAATGTTTATCCCATCCCTTGTATCCTCCCATTCCTCCCCCCCATCCCCCCATTTTCCCATTATTCCCCTCCCCTATGACTGTTCCTGAGGGGGATTACGTCCCCCTATATATTCTCATAGGGTATCAAGTCTCTTCTTGGCTACTTGCTGTCCTTCCTCTGAGTGCCACCAGGTCTCCCCCTCCAGGGGACATGGTCAAATGTGAGGCACCAGAGTACGTGAGAATGTCGTATCACACTCTCCACTCAACTGTGGAGAATGTTCTGACCATTGGCTAGATCTGGGAAGGGGTTTAAAGTTTACCTCCTGTATTGTCCTTGGCTGGTGCCTTAGTTTGAGCGGGACCCCTGGGCCCAAATCTGCCTATCATATTGTTCTACTTGTAGATTTCTAGGACCCTCTGGATCCTTTTATTTTGCTGTTCTCCCATGCGTCTCTCATTTAGAGTCCCAATAGGATGCCTTCCCCTCTGTCCCAGTTTCCTGGTAAGTGAAGGCTTTTGTTTGACATGCCCCGAACAATGACTCTGGGCTCATCTTTTAAAGCAGTTAGATTTAATTGCTTTACTAGAATGCCACCAATAAAGGTGTAAAGAAACAGTGTAGGCATGTGGTTGAATGTGGGGTTTGCATGGAATTTTTTTTTTTTAAACAATCTTAAGGTTACAAGGGGTAATCAAATGTGGCAAACAAGCCAATGGGCAACCGCTGACAGAATTCTGCCTAAAACGGGGGCAAGTTTGGATGCGGGTAGAGTTGACAGCCAAACTCTGCCAAGACAGGGTAAGCCAGTCCTCAATAGTTCCTGCCTCACAAATATGTCTGTCAGATATATTGGACCAGAAGTATGAAGATGATGCTCCAACGTTATAGAGAATTTTGGGTGTCAGTTCAGGCAGCAAACTGTCTCTGTCATTTTTGTTTTCAATTTGGAAACTGCTAACCTGCACTTCCTGTTTACTCAGGTAATTAATTTTATTCTTTCTCAAGTCTATGATGGGGTTGAAGACAAAATAGGTTGGTTCCACAACTAAGCTTAGTTGTTTGGGGTTGAGATGTTTTTAGGTCTAGATGTTTTAAGTTTGTAGAGATGAGATATGATAGATATTGATTTACATTCAGAATTTTTGACTCACAAAGATAGGAAAATGTTTTCTTCAAGGTTGCCAAATACAGATAGCCAAAACACTATGAATGTAACATTAATATAATTCCTGATTGTTCCGTGTTTTAAAAAAAATCTCCATTTGAACGTCTTACTTCAAAGCTTCTTTCTTTGGGCTTTATTTAGCTTAATTAAATGAGTATATTCCTCTTATAAATTTTTAAGAGAATTTAATAAATAGCCATTTAAAATTTTAAAAATTACCTGAAAAAAGTGGTAATTTAGTTTTAAAATTTTAATGCCTGCTTTGGGATATTTAAAAAATTTAAATGCTTATAATAAACATAACTTTTACTATCTTAAAATTGCAAAATACATATTTATGAGAGAAATGGATCATGGTCCCTAATTTTACTTATATTGCTACTTTTACTTTTGTTTCTTTTGTACTGTAAGAACTGAAAGTTGAAGAAGTGGTTTAGAAGGGCAGATAAAAGAAATACTGGGCAATCTGTAGGCTAGCTTGAGCAGGAGGGAGAAGTCAGGGTCTGATGTGCAAGAAGTGAGAGATTGTTTTTTAAAAATTATTTTGATTTTTGTGTGTGTGGGTGGGTGTTTTTCCTGCATGTATATCTGCATCCTATATATGTCCTTGTTGCCAGTAGAGGCCAGAAGACGGCACCAGAGCCTCTGAAACTGGAGTTATTGATGGTTCTGAGCCACCATGTAGGTGCTGGGAATTGAACCTGGGTCTTATAGAAGTTCAGCCAATGCTCTTAATTGCTGAACCATCTCTCCAGCCTGAGAGATCATTTTTTTTGGGTGGGGGCTCCTTTTAAGTCTTGGTTTTATATTTGAAATTTGTCTTTTGGTGTTTTCAAGTTTCATAGTCTCCCATGACAGCTCTGTTTTCTTCTCTTCTGTCTTTGTGTTATTTTGGTTCTGTTTCCTCAAAGTCACACTCTTACTGTACTTTTGACCAAGATATACATTAAAATATTGTCTTTTATTTCTCCCAGTTTTTTGTAATCCCTTCCTTCCTTCTGCTATTGAAGACTGTTCTTAGTTACTCTTTTCTAAGTTTAAAATGGTATTTCCAATATTTTAAAATATTTTCTGAACTAATGCATAATTTTCATTTATTTGTTTGTATGTTCAATCTGGGGCTATGAGGTGAAACTGTGTGTAAGCACTGAGTACCTACAGCAGAGTGCCTATAAAGGATATGGGTGAATACAGGGAGCAGAGGGCATTGGCAGAGACTCTTTGGGCATGCTAAGACTTGTAGATTGTGTACAGAAAAAAAAGGGGGGTGGAGGAGTGGGAGAACATGTGGAAATTTTGACTTTGGAAAACTCCTGGTAGCAAGGGATCACCACAGAGTGTGAACAAGAGGAAAGTCCAGGACCAGTGTGATTTCACATACTACTTGGGGGACTTTAGGAGATTCTTGGGCACAACAACCAGATGCTGCCAATTACAAACGTTCTCCTTTCTGAGGACGTATAGACAGGATGTAATGATAGTCAGTGGAGACAGCTCATGAGGTCCTGCTCCTTCTGAGGGTCTGTCTATAGGTAGTCAGCCATAATAGGATATGAGGAGATATTCTCTTTAGTTGTATAACCACTGTTACAGAGCCTACATTGACCTAGGATACTGTAAGAAACCCTAATAAAATACCAGTTACCCAAAACAAAAGAAGACAAAGAAAAGAAAAGAAAAAACCCCCAACCATCCAACCAAACAACAGTAAGAACAACAGTAGGAAGAATCCCATACCAAACAACCATGAAAGTAGAAGGGGACTGGGCTAGGGGGTCTATTGAGAAGGAAGTTATCAACAGGAGACTCGGTGTGGGAGGAGAACAAGATAGGAAAATGAGGGATGGGAGCAATATATATATATATATATATATGAAAATGCCTTAGTAAGACTCACTATAGTGTATGATTAATATATATTAATAAAAGTGCTGAATATACAACGTAATGAGCATAATAATACAGCCTGTGTTATGTTCAGCGTGCTTATGTGAGCCTACAGCTGGGCACAGTCCTCCCACTTTAATACGGAACTTGTCACGCACTAAAGCAGAATGGCTATATCCACTTATAAGGCTGACAGTCTCTACTGTAGATATGTGATGGTCATTCAGAAGAATCCATTGGATCACTTTCCTTCCTCCTACTTAAAACTAAATCTTTTCTTTACAGGAAACATTTGCAATATCCTTAGATTGATCTTTTAGTTAAAGGTCAATGTCTTAGTTAGGTTTCTGTTGCTTTCATAATGGACACAATTAAAACCAACTTCAGGAAGAAGTAGTTGACCTGGCTTACATATCACTGGTCACAGTCTATTGAGAGAAGCCAAGTCAGGAAGTGAGGTAGGACCTGAAGTAGAGCCATGGAGGAACACTGCTTTCTGTCTTGCTTTGCAAGGCTTGTTCAGCCTTCTTGTACTATCCAGAACCACCTGCCCAGTGGTAGCGCCACCCAGTGAGCTGGGCCTTTGCGCGTTGATCATTAATCAAGAAGATGCCCCAAAGACTTGCTTACAGATCAGCTGTACGGAGGAATTTTCTCAGTTGATGCCCCTCCCCCTCAATAACTCTAGCTTGTGTCAAGTTGGCAAACAAACCAGAACAACTGATTCTAGGAGCTTGTAACTTGTTTACAAGGCTGTCTTTGCCTTGCAACAACCCAAAACTCTACCCTCACAAAGAGATGTATGTTGCTTTACTTCAAAACCCTCCAGCCATGTCTGGTGGTGCACATCTGTAATGCTAGTTCTAGAGGAATTAACGAGAAGGGCCATGAGTTCAAGGCCAGCTTGGGCTGCATAGCAAGACTGTCTTCCAAACACCAAAACCAAAAAACCGAAGCAGCATACTTGCACATGGCTTTGTCCTTTGTCTTTTGAGGTTTTTCTCTCTCTGCAGTTTTTAGACATTAGCATGCAGCTCAGTTTGTGTCTGTTGACTGCTGTCTGCCTGCTAGGAATTGGAGAAGTGCACAAGCCTGTCAGTCCACTTTTCAAAGGCTGGAATCTGCAAGCATATTATGACATCTGCCAAGTCGTTTGTTCACTGGGCCTCTTGGTAGCTCTTTTTGCCTGTGAAAATAGGATAATTTTTTCTTCTATTGAAAATAGATTCTTTTTTTCACACAGTATATCTTGATTATAGTTTTCCCTCCCTCCACTCCTAATTCCTCCCTACCTCCCCTCCCTTCTGGAACTCTCTTTCTGTTTCACATTAGAAAAGAACAGACTTCTAAGAGACAAGAACCAAATACGACAAGGCAAAACATAATAAGATAAAGCAAAAACTATCATATCAAAATTGAACAAGGCAACGCAAAAGAAGGAAGAAGAGTTCCAAGAACGTGCGCAAAAATCAGAGACCCACTCAGGAGTCCCATACAAATACTAAGCTATAAGCACTAATACATAATCAGAGGATCTGGTGCAGATTGGTGTAGGCCCCGTGCTTGCTGCTTCTACCTCTGTGAGCTCATATGTGCCTTGCTTAGTTGATGCAGAGGGCCTTGTCCTCATGATGCCCTCCATTTCCTCTGGCTCTTGCATTTTTTTCTCCTCTTCTTCCATGGGGTTCCCTAAGCTTTGAGGGGAAGGATTTGATGGAGACATCCCAGTTAGACTCTGTCTCTGGGTCTCTGCATCTTTTCCCTCTACTGTCAGAGAAGGCTTCTCTGCTGATGACTGGATAAGGTGTTGGGGACAGTAGGCCATATGGCCAGTGTTCAGCCATCTTGTCAGAGCCTATACCTTTAGGCTCCTATTTCTCCTGCTGTCTGTCACTTGCCAGAAACCAGCTGACCCTGTTGTGGTTCAGCAGTTAGACACCTGTTGTGGCTTATTGTGGGGGACCGTCATTTTAAGACCCCCGAGCTCATAGTAAGAGCTACTCCTTTCTGGCTATAAACTAGCTTTTCCAGTAAGACTACTGGTAAAATCAGATTAAAGGCCAGCTGCCTGTGAGCAGCAGTCCTGGGAACTTTTCCTTTTTCTTTTTTCTTTTCCTTTTTCTTTTTTTAGTTTTTCGAGACAGGGTTTCTATGTGTAGCTTTGGCTGTCCTGGACTCGAACTCACACGATCCACCAGCCTCTGCCTCCTGAGTGCTGGGATTAAAGGCGTGCCCCACCACTGCCCGGCGTCCGGGAACATTTTCCTGACTTACCAGATCTTTTACAACTTCCCTTTCTCTCTGGAATTTCTCCCTATTCTGTGATAATATCAGCTGTAAAGGTAGACACCTACTGGAGCATTCCAGAGTTAGGCATCCATAGCAACCCTCGCTTACACACATAACCATGCCCCCATGCCTATAAAAACTCTGAAAATTGTCAATAAACGGGGTTTGATCAGAATCTAGACTTGTCCCCATTTCTTCATGTCTTGTGTTTTGTCTTTCATACAGGTTGGTTCTCCTCCGGAGCTTTAGTCGAAACCCGGCAGGCCGGGGCAATAAGGTCCTGATCTATAGTGCTTGGTTTTACCAGAGTTCTCTGTGCTATCTAGTCTCTGGTTCTTGGTTGCCTAAGCAGTGTCCAGAATGGGTTCCATGTTGTGGAGTAGGCGTTAAATCAAATCAGGCTCTGTGTGGCTATTCCCACATGTTCTGTACCATCACTGCCATGGCATTTTTTTTTTGTAAGCAGGATTGGTTGTAAGTCAAAAGTCTTGTGGCTGTGTAGATGTTTATATTCCTCTTTTGACTGCCTTCAGAGTACCTTCCTGCAATAAAAACACTAGAATGTAGGGGTGAAGGCTGCATATAGGCACCAGCTCATCTCCATATTCAATGAGTTGTGTGGATCTTGTCTTCAGCAGTAGGGCCTACTGTCAGCTTGCAGAGAGCAACCCATTGTCTTAGCAACAGCCTGGGTTGTTTGGGAATTTTCATGGCAATCCCTCGGCCAACTACTCAGTTTAATGAAACCCAGTTCCACTACTGGAATCCTCCTTTGGTGACAAAAGATGGCCAGTTGAGACTCCATATACCCTATTATCAGGAGATCTCATAAGGATTACCTTCACATATTTTTGGAAGTTTCCACTGCACTACTATGTTTCTATACCAACCCTCAAATGCCTCTCAATTCCAGCAGTCTCTCCTCTCTATCCCTCCCACAAACACTCTCACATTCCCTTCCTCACCTACCTCCAGTCCACCTGTAAAGTCTATTCTGTTCCTTCCTCCCAGGAAGATGCATATGTCCCCATAAAGCCTTTCTCTATACCTAATATCTCTGGTTCTATGGAGTGTAGCTAGGTTATCATTTACCTAATGGCTAGTATTCACATATAAGCAAATGCGTGCTATATTTAATCTTTCCAGGTTTGGGTTCCCTTACTCAGGATGATGATGGCTGCAGTGGTGTGTGTGTGATTTTGAGTGTGTGTGTGTGTGTGTGTGTGTGTGTGTAGGAACCAGGCCCGACTGGGCTGCTGGCCTGTCTTGCTGTTTCATGTCCTGTTTCTAGCAGCTTCCATGTCTGTGTTTATCTTGGTTAGCTAGTCATGTTTACTGCTCTGAGAATGCGCCCCTCCCTTCCTCGAGACTTGTCCTCCTGTGTGCAATCACCTCTTGAGGGATTTCACCTGGGAGGAGGATTCGTGTTTTGCCACCTATAAGAAGGTTCTTTGGAATTCTGGGGAGGAATATAATAAACTGCTGCCGCGGCTGTTGCTGTGGCTGCTGCTTTCTTAGCATGAAGGACCCGCTGTGTTAGTGTGTGTGTGTGTGTGTGTGTGTGTGTGTGTGTGTGTGTGTGTGTTACCCTTCTTTTGACTTTCCTGGACTGAGATTATTTTCTGTGTTTTTATGGCTGTGGTTACCCTCATTAGATTGGAACTTTCCTTCTTGCACCTTTGTAGAGCTGGATTTGTAGACAGATATTGTTTGAATTTCTCTTTATCACAGGCTGACACTATCACCTCTTATAGTTTCCAACACATCTCAAGTCCACGCCTGTCAGCTCTTAGAGTCTCTGTTGAGAAGTACAATTCTAATAGGTCTGCCTCTGTACGTTAGTTTGTCTTTTTTCCTTGTCGCTTTTAACACTCTTTATTAGGTATGTATGTTTAGTAGCTTGATTATTATGTGAGAGGAGGACTCCCTTTTCTGCTCCAACCTATTTGGTGTTCTGGACACTTTTTGTATCTTTATAGCCATTTCATTCTTTAGGTTAGGAAGTTTTTCTTCTATAGTTTTGTTGAAAATATTTTTTGGGCTATTAAGCTGGGATTTTTCTCTTTCTTATATTTCTATTATTCTTATTTTTGGTCTTTTTCACAATGTCCCAGATTTCCTAAATTGTTTTATCAGGAGTTTTTTATATTTTAATATTTTCTCTGACTGATGTATCTATGCCTTCTATCCTATCTTCAGCAACTGAGATTCTTTATTCTGTCTCTTGTACTCTATTGGTGAAGCTTGACACTGTAGTTCCTACTTGAATTCCTAAATTTTTCATTTCTAGAATCTTCTCAATTTTTGTTTTCCTTATTGATTCTATTTCCATTTCAGGTCTTCATGAGTCTTATTCATTTCTCTCCACTGTATTTTCTTGGATTTCTTTAAGATATTTATTCATTTCCTCTAATTGCTTGTGTTTAAGTAAATTTCATTTACTTTTTCTCCTTACGGACCTCTGTCATCTTCATGTAGTAAGTTTTAACATCTTTTTCTTTTGCTTCAGCTATGTTGGAATAATCAGGGTGTGCTGTGATAGGATAGCTAGGATAATAGAGACATATTTCCCTTGCTTGTGGCAAGATCACACAGTGAACACAGACCTGTTTCTAGTTGTGGTATGGCTCAGCCCCTGCACACACCTTTAATCCAAGAGTTTTCTGTAAACAGGATTAAATAAAGCCAACCATTGTTCAAGAGGCAGAGCAAGAAACCAATTGACAGAAAGTGAACATAGGATAAAAACCATAGAGAGTGAGGGGAAATCTGGAGGACTTCATAGAGACTTCCATAGAGAGTGTCATAGGAAGTAGAACGGAGGGGTTCAATGTGAAGTGTTTATAAGACAGCATGGAGAAGAAGGACTTTTTCCTTCTGGGATGTTGGCTGAGTAGGCAGATCACCTGGGTGCTTTCTCTGCCTCTTTGACCTCGTAGGCTTTCACCCCAGCATCTGGCTCCAGAGTAAAGTCGAATGCTTGGGATTGTGTTTAAAAATACCACCGGTTGATGTTGATTATGTTTGCATGATGGCATCTGGGTTAGGGTGGTTATAGATCAAGGTGCTAACTTCTGGATTTGCCCACGTTGAATAAGCGTTTTGTTCCTTGGTTTCTGTTTCCTTTGTGGAGTTCTGGAGAGTATGATGGCTGCGTGGTGCCTGGACCTGACAGTTATGGCCATTAAGAATTGCACCCAAGTCCCCGCAAGGGGTCTCCCAATGCCAGATGTCCTAATGTCCATATGGTCTAACTTGATAAGCAACCCCACCTGCTTTGCGGTTTTAGCCTTTAAAACTAGCCTGTAACAGTCACTGGAAGTCCTTGGCCTCTCGAGTGCTGAGGGTCCCTGGCGCGTCAGCAATAAACCTTTGCTTTTGCATCAGTGCGTTGTGTCTCGAGTGGTCTCTCACACCGACCCCCTTCCCGAGTTGGGAGTGAGGGTCCAACACAATCAAACAAACAAAATATCCCACAAATACTACACAAGAGACAAATGAATGCTCCCACCATTGTGGTTGTGTCTGGTGGCTGCAGCACAGGAAAACAAAAGTCCTCGAGGGGTTTCTTGGTCCTATGGGGAGGATTTCTGTGGCTGATGCGAAGTATCTTCTCTCTCACTAGTACTCACGGTACCACAGGATGCTCACAGGCAGCAGTCTTTGGGATGTAGAAGCAAATCACAAGTCATCAGGGACAAAACAATGGGCAAAGGAAGACCTAGAGATGAATTTTTATGAGGGGGCTGATGGAAGACGTTTTCCTGCACTCTTCCCTCCGCTGGCTCATTTTCTGTTTTTGTTTGTTTTTTAAATGGAGAGGTATCACTATTTGTGGGAAGCCATGCCAAATTCTGCCATGCCAGAAATCCCGTGCTTAGGCTGCATGCTGTGACCTTACAGCTGCTGATCTCTGAGGGAGGTGGTCTTCGTGGTCCAGGTCATCCTTGGACTATTTACCTTTGAAAGAAGTGGGGAAATCGCTACTGAGAAACACCTGGAGGGTTAAGGAAGTTCTTACAGAGAGCTATTCAGGCTATTGTGTTCTTCTTGCCTTGGGAGCTAGGGAGAGGGGGATCAGAACAGATCCTATTGACCTTACTATATAAAGTCTTACTAGTCCACATTAAAGAGGAATCTTGATCAGAAATTTCCTGACTTGATTCACTATTTCTCACCTCTTTGTATCCTACTTTCAATCCCCACTCCCTCTTTCAGGTGAACCCTGATTCAATTTTTCCCCGCAGGCTGGGACCCAACAACTATTTAGTCCCAGCTGGCCTAACACTAGGACTTGTGATTCTCTTGGGTCTGTCTGCCTTCTGAGTGCTGGGACTGCAGGCCTATGCCACCACCATGCCGGGCTAGGTTTCTTTTAATAGTGCACATCACAGTATCCTTTTGGACATCATCAGTGTGGGCTGTGCTAACAAGACAAGGGAGACTAGGAGACTTAGGTTAGTCATGAGAGTCTCTGGAAACTCAAGGTCAAGGTGTCAGAAACTTTGGTTTCTCCAGAGACTTGTAGATGGCTGCATTTCTTTCTGTCCTCCTGTGGTATTAGGACCTAGCCCTCACGTCAGCTTCTAACCCGAATCACCACTTTGCAAGCCTTATCTTCAGATACAGTCATGTTGGGAAGTAGGGATTCAACACAGGAATTGAGTTGGGTGCAATTCAGTCCACAGCTTGGCTTGCCCGGAGAAATGGGCTTGGAGGCCTGGAAGGCCCAGGCCTAGGGATTTGCGTTTGGATGGTTTGTGGTCCTGGAAATTCTTCACCAATCCTAAGCACAGATTATTTCCTACTTTCCCCAGAGATTCTGCTTAGAAGAGAGTTCTGTTAGTCCTCAGCAGGGCCCAAAGGGACTGCTGCTAGGACACCATATGTCCCTGAGTACAAAGGCTCCTCTCCAGAGACGAAGAGATGGAGACCATTGTGGATAGGAGGCCTCTCTCTCAGAGTTCAGAGAAGCGCTCTCTTCACCTGCCTTTCTTGCCTCTTTTAGATCATAGCTCTATCCGTGAGCTCTGTGGGGTCCTTGTAATGGCTTAGACTTTCTCGTGTCTCTCTTTCTCTTTCTTGCCTTCTGGCAAGGAGAGACCTTGCATTTTCTTACATGGTGAAATGTTAAAGAAAAATTGAAAAGATTTCAAATATATTATATCTATTCTTAACTACTGCTTGAAAGATCTTTCTCTGGTGTTATTCTTTTGGGGAGAAAATGTATTCTACTTCTATAGAAATAGCCATGCAGTGAATCAGGGGTCATGTTTTCCAAAGAGCAGTTTCTAAAAATTGGGTCCTAAAGTTCTGGAAAAAGGAATTTTTTAGAGAAATTATCTGAGAGAAGGGAGGGTTTTTAAAAAATATAGACATTAACACTGTCACAAAGTGAAAACTTGAAAAATATTGCAACAAGGAAAAAGAAACCAAGATCTTTTAAACGTTCCACGCAAATGTCCTAAAAATTATATACCCAATGAGACTCCATTTCTTAAGAGTAGAATTTCCATTGGAAATAGTTTTTTATAATTCTTCTGGTTATATTGGAAAGTATAGAAAATATTAAAATACAAGCAATAAATATCACTAAGTGGAAACTATAGGTTCTGGGAACATTTCTATGGTCCTATAAAGTATGTCCCTCCTGCAGAGCCCTAAGCAATCTCAGGTGATGGAAGTGGTCCCTTATTTAAGCATTGAAAGTGCCTGAAGCTCTCCTTCATAACCCTTTTCCTCTGTCGTCATGTCTGTGCCGCAGATTGCTCTGAAGCAAGCCCTCGGGAATAGTGTTGGGAAACATTTCTTTTCTCTCCATCCTAAACTTAAAAACAGAAACATTTTGTCCTAATCAAGTTGCTGGTTAAGGGCCCTCTGAGTGATTGAAGTTGAAAGCTGTGATTTGAGTGGCTACCGAGGTCTCTCTGCTCATGCTAAGAAAGGTCATATCCAGTCTTTTTTTGGGGGGTGGGATGGGGTCATGGTTTGTCTGTATTCCCTGATGTCTGTGTTCCCTCATCTTCTAATGGGGCAGTTAGTCATGTTAGCATTGCCTGTCTCCAAGGTTACCAGCTAAGACAATTCTTAACAATAAAACACAGAAAGCCCTTGTTTGCGAAAGAAGTATAAATATGCTAGGGGGTCTAGTTACCTTAAGAGAATGTCAGGGCATGCCCCAATCCAGCAGAGATTCAAGATCGGACATAAGCCTTGAGTCTGTTACCCTGGATGGACAAAGAATTGAATCTCCTGGAGATACAGAAGACAAAGCTGTGGAAAAAAGGAACAATGACAGCCTTGTCTCTTTGGGATGGGAGTGGCCCCAACCCTGGGAATCTGCTAACCAGGCCCTAGCTTGGGTATTTTAGAGGGCCTGTGGGTCCTCCCTTTGCCTTACTGATTCTGTTCAGGTACGTGCCCCGGTGCCTTCTGGCTCTCTGTGCAATGTTTTTTAGGTACAAGAGGCCATTATCTCAGAATCTGGCACTTCCTTGTTTACCTATGTCCTATAACTCTCCTTCTTAGGAGAGACAGCGTGTGATGGGGAATATGGGGGTGTGGAAGTGGAGGGGGATCCCAGACTATGGACAGGCCAATGACCTGATGATTGAGATCCTAGGTATAAACAGAAGAAGCTGTTTTTGGTAAATTTTTGGCAACACTAGGGAGCCTAAAAGTACTTTAGAATTCTGTCCTAATTACTCTTGAATGTCAGCTTATTGCCGCCTAAATTCTTCTGAGAGATAATTTTCATAGAGGAGTTTGCCTTGTGGGCATGTTTGTGGGGGAATTGTCCTAAAGACTAATTGACTTAGGAGGACCCAGCTCACTGTGGCCAGTCCTGTTCTCTGAGCAGGTGCCCCTGGGCCGTGTAAGAGCACTAGCTCAACACTGGTCTGTGAGCAACTCAGCTAGCAGCAATCCTCTATGCTTTCTGATTCGAGATCCTTCCCCGATTTCACTCAATAACAGATTATAGCCTGTAAACTGAAGTGACCCCACCCTTCCCCTATGCTGTTTTGGTGAGAGTGATGGAAACAAACAGGTTCTCAGTGAACATGAAAGGACACAGCCAGACAGTCACTTGCTTTGTACTGTAAATGATGGCTCTGGTGGATTAAGAGAATAACATTGTTGTCATGCTAATGACAACCATGATGCCTTTTCGAGCCTCATCTGAAGTACTGAGAACCCAGGTGAATAGAATTTCAAATATTATAACAACTGTGACATTTCAAAGGCTTTCTTGAAATAAACAGACCGAGAAGAAGCTTAGCAGCTGGTGTCAATTCCGCAAAGAAAGTGGTAGAAAGCTAATTAAGGAACAATCATT